>NC_081412.1:375877687-376498937 GCF_030272615.1 Cryptomeria japonica
CTCTTTTGATATTTACAAAAGCTTCAAGAGCCTCATTAGTCTATTTTATTTTAGTGCCCTTTTTCAGCATTTTAGAAATAGGCTTTATGATTTCAGAGAAGTTTGAAACAAATCTTCTTACAAGGTTAATCTGACTGAAAAAAGATTGAATTGCTTTAACTATTTTTGGGATTTGAATTTTATCAATAGCAGCAATCCTTTATGGATCAATTCTTACACCAACTTTTGAAACAATATGGCCTAACAACTTTCCTTCAGTAACCCCAAAGTGACATTTTTAGGATTCAAAGATATGCCATATTCTAATTCTCTAATAAAAAAAAATTCTAAGTCGTTACAATGATTTTCTGCATTTTTAGAATAAGCAGTCATATCATCTTTGTACACTGCTAAAATATGATCAATGAACCCTTCAAAGGCTACATCCATGGCCCTTTGGAATTTAGCTCCTTCATTTCTTAACCCGAAAGACATTCTTGCATATACACAAGCCCCCCATGGTGTAGTAAAGGTTCTCTTGTATTTCTCTGACTCCTTGACCTTAACTTGGTTATAGCCTAAAAACCCATCCATCATAGACAACAATTCATTTCCTGTAACCTTCTACAACAAAGCTTCCATGTTAGGCAAAGCATAGTTATCCTTCAAAGATGAAACATTTAGATTTCTAAAATCTACACATAACCTAATATCACCATTTTTTTTTCGTACTGGTATTAAGTTTGACACCCATGTTGAGTGTCTTATAGGCTCAATAATCCCTGCATTTCTCATTTTCATTAACTCCTGCTTCATCTTAGGAGCCAAGGTAGGGTTTATAGGCCTTTTCTTTTGCCTGAAAGGTTTAGCATATGTCATGTTGAAAAAGGTCTTCTCTATATGCTTTAAGGTCATCATATGACCAGGAAAAGACATGCCTATACTTCCTTAATAAATTTATCAATGTTGTTCTAATCTTCGGTGTGATCTTTTTTCCAATATACACATCTCTTGGATTTATCTCACTTCCCAAGTTAAATTTTTCAAAACCTTCACACCCTCCTGAACTAGGTCTAAAACTAGTCATGTCTTTATCATCAAACATTATTTCCAACTCTACCAATCCCTTTGGGATTTTATTTGTCTCTAGCTACAACACCTCCTGCCCAAACATTGTTTCTGAGTCATCCTTATCTTCTACAAGTCCATTCCAATCAATTTGCTAGTCTGCATACTGATCTTCACAAAAGAGAAATCTTAGTAGATCCCTATCATCATCAAACACTTGCCAACTCTTAACATTATCAGGAACAGATGGTCTTGTTTTAATTTCAACTTGTGTAATATCATCAAAAGGGATATCATTATGTTTAACTGCTAGGTTAGCCATAAAATCCGCCAAAATATTATTGGACCTTTCAATCTAATTAATGAAAAAAGCATCAAAAAGTTCAATATAATCCCAAACCTTATTCCTATAACTTTTTAATTTTGTATTTTTTGCAGCAAATTTGCCTCTAACTTGTGAAACAACTAATTTTGAATCACCATAAACTATTAGTAACTTAATGCCATGTCTGTTTGCTAATTTAAGTCCTAATAAGAGAGCTTCATATTTGGCAATATTATTAGTATATTCAAAAGCCAATGAGAAAGAGTATTTAAAAGATTTTCCATTAGGTGAAATAAACACAACTCCTGCTCCATTTCCATCCTTACTACAGGCATCATCAAAATACAATTTCCAAATTAAACTTTCATTGTGTTTAACAGCCTCTGTAATTTTTTCAACTTCTAAAGGTTTAGAAATACTTACCTGGAAGTTGTCCATGTCAGAATGGCAAAAGCAAATTACTTGATCTGGATCAACTTCTTCTATGAGGTAGGGAGATGTTGGTTCTCTATTGATTCTTACCTCTTCTCCTTTGATCGAGATGGTAGCATATGATAGATCTAATTACACATATCCACCTACCAAGTTCGACCACTGTCTGGATAGCAACATTCCATAGTTCACAGGAACTTGTACAACTGTTACATCTATTTTATAGGTAGTGTCGAGACAAGATGGAAACCTAAACTAAATATCCTTCATGATCCTGACCACTGGGACTGACCTATTATCCATTGCATAAAATTTTCCATAAGGGGTATCTACCTTCATTCCTAGCTCTTTCATGACATCCTGTGGCATAATATTTACTGCTACTCCTGAGTCTATCATGCAGTTTTTTACCATCTTATTGTTTATAAGCAGTGTTAAATAAAAAGGATCCACTTGTGCGAATTTTTTATTAATGGACGTGCCTAAATATACCACAAGAGGATCTTCTTTTGATTTTGGATTTTCTTTATTGGCATCACCCACATTTGATGTGATTTTCAAAGTCTCATTCTTGTAATCTGGATATTTCATCACTTCAAGCAAAGGCATATAAATTTTTACCTAAGACAATGCTTGAGACATAAAAGTTCCATGATTTGAAAGAGGCTTACTGATTTGTTTTTTCTTCATAGGCTTGACCAACTTCAGAGCATCAATCTTCTTTTTTGGTTCACTTGGATCCTCTTTTCCTTTCTTGTCTTTTGCCTCCTTGTTCACACTTTGTTTTGAGACTTTTGTGAATATTCCTGTAGGCCTCCCCTGTTTAGGATTCATTGTTTTGTTTCTTTGCTGGTAATTACTCTTGGCCCTGGCAACAACAACCACTATGAAGTTTCTCAAGGCAGGGGTATCTTCATCATCATTAGAAAAAACCTGTTGTATGCTATATTTCTTATGGTTTCTCATCCTTTGCATATATGAATGTTTCTCTTCCTCAGATAAATCCTCATCTCTACCCCACATAGGATCTGATGACAGAACATTAATTATAGGCTCACATTCCTCTTCTTGATGCCAATCCTCCATCAGACCCTGTGCAATCATGCATTGATTTTCATCATGGGGAAGATTGTAGACCTCACACCATGGAAAATCTCCCACAAAGTTATTTTCTCTCTTTAGTGGATCTGGAGTTTCTTTACTCGGATTTGGTTTTATTGGCTTCCCATCTTTCTAGTTGGTGTTATAAGGCATATCATGGAGTTTGGGCCTATTGAAATTCATTTGCTTATTATTTATATATGGTGACTTTTGATTAAGATTTTGTTTACCTTTTATGTCCTTAAGCATATCCATGATCTGGGTAAGGTCAGATTTCTTGGGAACCCTAGGATTGTATAACTTTGGATCATCTCTTTTAGCAATTTTCCCAGTAACCTTCCTATTATTCTCAATAGTAGTAGCAATCTTGAATTATTGTTGTAGAGTATCAGATTTATGAGATAAAATCTCATAATGGGTTTGATTTCAAAAGAACTCAAATAAAAGTTAATTAGAAAAGAATCAATAGGTCTGACATTTTTGGGTATTGTTTTTAATACTTTATTAAATCTTTTATTAAACTTAGCAATTGATTCATTCTGATTTTTCTTTATACTTTTTAATTCATGAGATGCAAATGAAGGATCATTGCGATCTCCAAATTCTTCCAAGAAAAACGTTACAAACTCATCCCAACTGTCGATACATCCATTAGGAAGATTCCTATACCATTCCCCTACATCTTCTATCAAAGATTGAACAAACAACTTCATGAATATATCCTCATGAGGAAACTCAAATTATTCAATGATATTTTTTACATTAACTACATGTTGTTCTACTGAATCAGTTCCATTCCCTGAGAATTTGGGGATTGTTGATCTTAAATCACTAGTCATCTGATTTGGATAACCAACAATGGCAGTGAAATCCAACTATCTATATCTTTCAATTACCATAGGCCTTCTGTCGACATGATGGTTGCCTTGATCATTCATACTTCCTCTATTGAATCCACCATTGTTGCCATAATTACCATTGTTCCCACTGTTTCCACCACCATTATTATTGCCATTGTTTCCATTATTACCTCCATTGCCATTATTGTTGTTCCTATTTCCACCTTTGTCATTTCCACAGTTTCCATTGTTACCTCTATTATGTCCATTATTTTGACTGCTTCCATACCCATTACATCTTATATGGTTACCCCTCTTTGTGTTATTCCAGTTCTCATCATTTCCCCCATTTTTGTTCCTTCTTCCATCCTCATGCCTTTCTTCACTTTGATCTCTATGTACATCCCTCCATCTTCTAGTTCCATTTAATAACGGGTTATCATAAGTTACAAAAGGCTATTCTAATCTTCTCATATGAGGGGGACTATATTTAGGAATTGCTGGCCTATTTCCTTCACCTTTACTTTGTCTTCAATTTCTTCTGGCCTAGGGCTTTGAATTGTATCTCTGTTTATTCCTAGTTTTTGCAACACCCAATCCGGTTGTCTCTTAAGAGCTTTCATCATCTTGGATTCATCTCCATTTAAATCGACCATTTTAAGTATGATTTCATCCAGTTGCTTGTCCTCCTCAGTCAAGATCTCATCATGACTATATCTATTATCTTTTGTACTTATTTTATAGAAAGGATTTTCTTCCCTATTTTTCAGATTTTCCAGCAGATGAAGAATCTTCCTCCCTACTAGGAAATCTCTTATATCCTTCAAATGCCATGTTTGATTTCTTCTCTTTGTTCCTTTTCTTGGGACTCAACTGAATAAAATCTTCTTGTCCCTTGAGCAGAGACCTCCTCCCTTGCATAAATCTTATTGACAAATTCATAGGGGTTTCTCTTATTTTCTCAAAATACCAATTATTATTCATTTATTAAAATGTTAGAGTTACCACCTCCTAAGAGGAAATATTACCAACTTAACTGATATTCTGGGATCTCTCCTCTAGTAGAGTCTGAAACAAACTACCAAAGATTCTAAAAACTTCATGTGACTACTCCCCAGCAGAGTTGCTAATCTGTTGGTGCCCAAAACCATAGATTGGAAAACCAAAAGACTTGCAAAATCCTTAAGTAGTCCAATCGGCCTTGGCCAATGAACAGGGATGCTCAAAGACCAAATCCCTCTGCACTTTAGGCTCCACTAAACCTAGGTGGGTGTTCCTTTTCCCCTCAAGCATAAAAAGAGGTTATTTATAGTGTATTTAAACCTTTTAGAAAGTTTACACAACTAGCAAATTATTGTTCTACAACTATGCTTTATTATGTGCTTTAACTGAATGCTTTGAAAAGAAATGATTATGAATGTATATTGAAAATGAGATTGCTTTCAAGACTTAAATAAAATCTGCATAGATCAGTTCATATAGGATTTGGGAAGAATGTTTCTCTATCAAAGATCTTGAATGCATACAGATCAAAACCTTAAAAGACCAATAACAGACCAATGCCTCTATCCGGGGATATATATGACACTCTGTGACAAAATATCTTATCAACTCAAGAGATAGTTTTTCATCAACTATGAACGTTTAGTATGTGTTACACAAACAATAAGAACTCAATCTTTCACTTAATGCAACGATATGTGATTCACATCATAGCAAATCTATAAATAGATTTATCAAGAGGACAAAGATAACTCATCAACACATTAAAAGTGTACACAGTATTTGGAAAAGAGACAATGAACCTTGTCTATTAATCTCCAGGAACTAATTGCATACATAAGTTGCACTTGTAAATACTTCATTATAGATTGCTTGCACAAAATGATACTTCTTCTTCCTATAGACTTCTCTGATATAGAATGATATTCAACCCTACAGCATGTCATTCTTGTGACCCCTCTTTTTTTTACATAAAAAATGATTCCCTATAAGTATCTGAATCAAAAGGCATACATGAAAGGACACACCCTTTCATACATAGATAGTTTCCCTCCAAAGGACACACCCTTTGGTTTAATAAAAAATAACAAATGAGAACCTTTAAAAATACTAAATGATGCTTTAATATTGTGTCTTCTATTCTTCATCTCGATAAAAATCTTTGTCAAATATTCATTATCCTCTCATTATTTCCTGCACACAAGATAAGCCAATCAAATTCCTTAATTTTGAAAATTAGGTATACTCCACCTTATATTTTGAAAAGTCAATTATCTTTGTATAAATATTGGTTTAAAATAGTCTAATAAAACAAAAGTATTTATATTATAAGAAAATAATTTTGCAAATATAACACCCATTTATATAAAAAATAATACTTTACCCTAAGATGTATATTCAAGGCATTCATTTAAATATAAATAAATTTTATCTTTAATGCACTTTTAAATAACGTAAAGATGAGAATATAATTCCCTTTTATTATTTTCAATAATTTTCCCCTTTGTTGTGCATCCATTCGTTCCACGTATCCTCTTCTGGTTCGCTGGCGGATCACCCTTTATCTATTGGCCAAACTTCCTCATTGGCGAATTGTTTGCAGGTCTCATCGATACCTTTTTTTTTCGATGGGACCGCATCTGATTTCTTCCATGAACCTCATGTCGATGAAATCACTGCTTTTGGTGACTCCCTTTTGAGATCTATCATAGCCCAAGTTTGTTCAATGAGCTTAGTACTGTCAGACTATTTCACTTCAACCGTTTCATTCTACCACCTGCTGCTAGCAGTTAGTCACCAAGTCACGATGGGTAACTGACAAGCAGTTTCCCATTGCGGTATAGCGACAAATGTTGGATCTCTTTCAACTTGCTCACCCCTTAACCTTCATCCAACTTCCTTAATCTGCTCATCCTTTGCCTGATCTACCTCCCTTTGTGCTCTACCACGTGTCTATTTTTTATTGGCTCTAAGATATTTATCATGCCACCTCAGCACGGCTTGGAATCACTACCAGAATTTGGTCTTTTGAATTGCTTCCTTAGCGGGCCCCACCACTCAACCGCCATGTCACAGTGAATATACATCGAGCACCTTCCGATCGCAGTATAGCGACTAGCATTGGATCAATTCATTCGACCATTTGATCATCCCCATCTGCTCGGCCTTTAACCCTGCTTGAGTAGCTCTCTCTTTTCTTTGTCTATCTATGTCGTGTGTCACTTTTTGGTTCACCCGCAGATCCACCTCGACTACCACTGGACTTGATCTGTCTTACCATTTCATATGCCACTAGACTTGGGTTCTTCTTCTATGCTCCACCACATGGCACATCTTGACTTGCTTGCAGATCTACTTGGATGACACCTCATCTTCCACCTTGGTAGTCACTATATCGTGGGGGATATAGGTCATGCAACTTCATCTTGTGATATAGTGACAACTGTTGATCCACTTCAAACTTGCATGCTCGTTAACCTCCCCTTTTCTACATGTGCTTAGTTTCCAAGTGGCGGGTTTAAACTAGTGTGTATCTCTACCTTGCAACGTATCGACGACTGTCAAATCCTCCACGATCACTATTTGATCGGTCAAACTTGCTCGATCTTTAACCTCCATCCTTGCTAGTCTGTTGTAAAATTTTGGTTTCCTTAGGATATGTGCATGCGTGGGGTCCACTGGCTTCAGCCTTCTTCATGCCAAAAGCCTTTTATCTTTTGACAGTTATCATACAAGCTGCTTTGGATTTAAACATAAAACGATCTTATCCCACAAACAATGTGGGATAAAGGCTTTCCCTCTGCTAGTGCAGCACACATGAAAGTTTCCAAAGCCTTTTCCACCATTTTATATGTGCAGGTTTGGGTGTCTTGGTGATGCCAGTTAATCTTTGGACAACTTCATTTTCTTCAGTATGCTCCTGCATATAAAACACCTATAGTAAATGCTCAAATGATAAGAAAAGGGGCATCTATTATAGCACAAAGTATTTTGTTAAAATATGTGCTAATAAATAGCATGTCCACTCTTATGTTCCATCTTCCCAATATCTCTGAGCTCCAACACACCTCTAGGATGAAGGCCATAAACTACTTCAAAAGGACTCTTACCGGTTGATCTATTCACACTGTCATTGTAGGCAAATTTATCTTCATGGATGATCTGATCCCAAGCTTGTCCATACTCCTTAGTCAAACACCTAAGAAGGTTCCCAAGTGTTCTATTTACCACCTTTGTTTGGCCATCCATTCGGGGATGGTAGGCTAAGCTAAAAGACAAGTTAGTGCCCAATCTCTACCACAAAGTCTTCCAAAAATGACCAATGAATTTTGCATCTCTATCTGATACTATACTGATATGTAAGCCATGAATCCTAATGACTTCCTTGAAAAAAAAAGTAAGCAATATGACTAGCATCATGAGTCACCTTACATGGAATAAAATGGGCCATTTTTCTAAATCTATCTACCACAACATAGATGTTATCAAATCTTGATTTGTTCTTGGGTAAACCAACAACAAAGTCCATACGTACACATTCCCATGGCTGGTTTGGAATAGGTAAAGGCTGATAGAGTCTAGCATTAGAAGATGTACCCTTTGCCTTTTGACAAACCATACATTGTTCCACATACTTCTTGATATCCTTCTGCATCTTTGGCCAATAGTAGACTCTTTGCACAAGTTATAAAGTCTTGTTCAGCCCAAAATGTCCACTTAAACAACCATTATGCTTCTCTTGCATCAAATTTTCTCTCATTGACGGGATGAGGTTTGGGATAGACCAGCCTAGTCTATGCTCCTGGATCCTTTCCTTGGATCACCTAGTGTTCTCCTCACACCTTAGGGTCTCTAGGACTCCCTTTTCTTGAGGAATCCTCTGACCTTGCCCAATCCACCCACCAATGAGTTGCTATGCTGCTGCTAAGGTCTCACCTACTCATGAGACTCAAAACCCCTTACTATGGCTAATAAGGGCTAAGGCTTGTTCCACACTTTCCAAGGTCTTAGCAAGGTTAAATTAGGTCTTAAACCATGTTTTACATCCCTCCATGCACCCCCAAGAAGTTGCTACCTTCATCCTTTCTACCGATTTCACTGTTTTGTGCTTTTTCTTACAAAATAGGGCTACAAGGATTAGGACCAATTAGGCCTCCTAACTGGTCTTCTAGGGATCCCTCTCACAAATGATGCACAAACAACCCTAACTCTCAAAATGGACTGCCATTCAATTGGCAAGGGCTCAAGGATTTTCTAGGTTTTGGGCCTCCAAGTGGCCGTACAGTGCCTAGGGCATATTTTTGGGGTTTTTAAGGGTTTTGTGGTCTGCCTAGGTCATAGTGAAGGTTTTGTGTGTTAGCCACCTTGTTTGGATTGGTGGAGGCTCCTCCTTCACACCAATGATGCTTCTAACACTCCTCTACACCTCCTCCAAAGGATGTACTCTCCTCTGTCCAACCTTGCTCTCCAAGACCTCTGCAATCTAACCTCTCCTAACCGGGCACTGTCCAGTCTCACCTAGGAGTAGGTCTTTTCTTGGCCTTCCTAAATTTTTAAAGGCCCTTCTTGTTTTGTAGTATGGTACAAGGTCTGCACTCTCATTCCCCATGGTTTCATGGTGGTTCCACAATGGGGAATGGAGTCAAGACTTCATTTACACAATCCTGTCCAAAACTGGATAGTAAGAAGACAATTTACAGACTATTTACAAACACACTCAATCTACAAGTAAAACCCTAAACTAATTGCTTGAAATTAAATTATTTACACCATGAAAAACATTCCACATAGATTCAGACATTTTTCAATCCATTAACTTGCTTTTTTTCTTCATTCAAACTGATTGGTAATAGTTTCACAGTCTCAGTCTGATCTTTTTGCTAGGGTCGTACAATCTCTGACATCCAACCCATGAATTTAGGGTTTGCAAGTACTTATAATACCTTTGCCTCAGTCTATGTGCCCAAAGTAGGGTTTTCCATGCTAACCTAAAGAACTTGACATCATGGTGGAAAAGTTGCTTGACAACTTTTAAAAGTTCTCATGCAACTTTTGCAACTTTTGAGAAACTTTCCCAATGTTGCTCTTCATGACTCCTAGACCCAGAATGGGCCAACCTAAGGACACCACCATGATATGAAAGACCCCTAAACACCTCTAGGACACACATATCCTCCATTTTCAATAAAATCACAATCTTGACTTATGACCCCTAAGATCTCCTCTAGGACCCTACCTAGGACCTATGAGCACATGGCTCATTATTTTATGTACAATGGCTTCTAAAGAAGCATAACACCAACAAGACAAAGAAAGAGAAAGAGTCTGGAAGGGTGCTCCTACACCATACTCCCCCTCTGCACACAATTAAGAAAAAGAAGAAGAGATGAGAGTCGGGTCTATTCCAAGTGTCTTGAACTTGCTCTCCTCCACCCATGTAGCTTCAGATACTGGTTGATCTGCCCATTTCACTAAGTACTCCATTTAGACCTAGTGTCTAGTAGACTTCTTCACCCTTGATTCCAAGATCTCCTCTACTTTAGGCTTCTTCACCTATGGTAAGACATTAACATCAAGGTCGTGTAGTACCTTGGCTTGGTTCTCAATATGCCCTGCTATCTCACCCTTGTACATGATCATGTCAGCTACATTAAAGACTGGTGATATAGCTAAATCTGAAGGCAGGTCAACTTTGTAGGCATTCTTACCATATTGTGACAAGATTCTACAAGGTCCTACCCTTCTCATCTATAGTTTGGTAGGCTTCCCACCTTGCATCCTAGCTTTGCTCAAATGGACCATCACATAGTCACCCACCTTGAACTGAACTTCTCTCCTTTTCTCATCCACTTTAGCTTTCAGTTTTTGAGTGGATTCAAGGATGGCCATCTTAACCTACTCTTGAACTTCCTTGATGGTTTGAGTGAAGTCCTCTGCTTGTCCGCTCTTCATTTCCAAACTACCAAGGTCTCTCAACTCACATACTCCTCTTGGATGTCTGTCATAGACAACCTCAAAAGGACTTCTACCAGTGGTTCTATTCACACTGTCATTATATGCATACTTTGCTTGAGAAATGATTAGGTCCCATGTTTGGCCATACTCCTTAGTTAAACACTCAACAAGTTACCTAACACCCTATTGATGACTTCAGTCTGATCATCTATTTGTGGATGGTAAGCTAAGCTAAATAACAAGTTAGTTCCTAGTCTCCTCCATAATGTTTGCCAAAAATGACCCATGAACTTGTTGTCCCTATCTGAAACAATGCTTAAAGGAAGTCCATGAATCCTAACAATCTCTTTGAAGAAGAGATGTACAACATAGCTTGCATCATGTGTAGTCTTACATGGGATAAAATGACTCATCTTGGAAAATCTATCTACTACCACATAGATGCTATCCATACCTATTTTAGTCTTGGGAAGTCTTACTACAAAGTCCATGCTTAGACATTCCTAAGGTCTGTTAGGGACCGGTAATGGTTGATACAAACCGGCATTGCTTGATCCACCTTTGGCTCTTTGGCATACACCACATTGTTCTACATATCTTTTCACATCCCTTGGCAACATTGGCCAATAGTAGTATCTTTGTACTAAATCTAGGGTCTTATTAATCCCAAAGTGTCCACTCAAACTGCCATTATGTTTCTCTTGGATGAGGTTCTCCCTCATGGATCCTCTAGGTACACATAACTGGTTACCCTTGAACAAGAGACCATTTTGGAGAGTGTAATCTGCATACTCACCATGGAAATTGTTCTCAAACTCTTTGCAAACCTTGTAAGCTATTGAGAAGTCTTCATCTCCTTCATAGAGGTCTTTGAAACCTTCTATTCCTATGCTCTACAACTGTAACTCTTGAACAGTCAATAACTTCCTACTCAATGCATCTGCCACCCTATTAAGTTTCCCCTTCTTATGCTTGATGGTGAAGGTGAAGGATTGGAGGTATTCCATCCATTTTAGATGCCTATTGCTTAGCTTCTCTTGAGTATTGATGTAACTCAATGCTTGGTTGTCTATGAACACTACAAATTCTTTTGGAAGTAGGTAATGCCTCCATTTCTTTAGAGATTGCACTAATGCATACAACTCTAGGTCATAGGCTGAGTACTTCTTCTTTGCTTCATTAAGCTTCTCACTAGAAAATGCCACAGGTCTTCTCTCTTGACTCAATACACCACCTACTGCAATTCCACTTGCATCACACTCCAAAGTGAATAGCTTATCAAACGTAGGTAGGATAAGGATAGGTTTTGTGGCTACTTCCTGTTTCAACAATTGAAATGCTTTGTCTGCCTGCTTAGTCCATTTAAAATTAGTTTTCAGACCTCCTTTGATGGTGTCAAGGACTGGTGCACATATGCCACTGAAATTCCTCACAAATTTCCTATAGAATTGAGCTAATCCATGGAAACTTCTTACCTCAGTCCCTGTTTTAGGTGTAGGCCAGTTCAAGATTGCCTCCACTTTGCTTGGATCCATCTTCAAGGTTCCTTTAGACACCACAAATCCTAATTAAATTAGATCTTGCTTCAATAAGTCACACTTCTCAAGGTTTATGGATAGCTTCTCTTCATGCAACCTCTCTAAAAGTAACCTCAAATGCTCAAGGTGTTCTCCCTTGGTTCTGCTATAGATGAGAATGCCATCTAGGTACACTACCACAAATCTTCCTATGAAATCCTTCAACACCTCATTCATCAACCTCATGAAGGTTCTTGGAGCATTAGTAAGCCCAAATGGCATCACAAGCCACTCATACAATCCTTCTGTGGTTTTAAAAGCAATCTTCCACTCATCACCCTCCTTAATTCTTATCTGGTTATAACCACTTTTAAGGTCTAGCTTGGTAAAATACATAACCCCTCCTAAACATTCCATTAGATCCTCTATTCTAGGAATAGGAAACATATACCTTATGGTAATCCTATTAATTGCTCTTGAGTCAGTTCAAAGTCTCCACTTACCTCCTTTTTTTGATGCTAGCACTACTGGGACTGCACATGGGCTGATGCTCTTCTTAATCAGTCCTTGTTCCAATAACTCCTGCACTTGCCTTGCTACCTCCTTATTCTGATAAGGTGTGAGCTTATATTCAGCCTTGTTAGGTAAGGATGCACCGAGAACAAAGTCTATTTGATGGCTTATAGACCTTCTTGGTGGGAGTGTTGTAGGTGCTCCATCACTCACTATATCCTTATACTCTTGCAACATTTGCTTTACCTCCTTGGGTACTTCTGCCTACAACTTGTCTGCTTTCTCCTTTGGCTTCACAAAGATGGAACACTTCACTATCTCCTCCTCATGTAGAAAATTTAGGAACTCTTTACCTGTAGCCATTAAAACACTAGGTGTTTTTGAAGTTCCCTCTTCATCCTCTGTCAAAGACTGAATCTTGAAAGTCTTGTTGTCCTTCTTGAATGATATGGAGTTCTCTTCTCCATCATAGATCACCTTCCTATCAAATTGCCAGGGTCTTCCTAGCAACAAGTGACATGCATCCATAGGCAACACATCACAAAGGATCTTGTCCTTGTATCCTCCAATAGAAAACTCTACCCAAGTCTGCTCATTGACTAGCACACTCTGTCCTTTGTTCAACCAAGTCACCTTGTAAGGATTGGTGTGGGGTATTCTTGTGAGTTTCAACTTTCTGACTGCCTCTTCTAAGATGATTTTGTCAATTGAGCCTATATCAACTATCACCTTGCACACTTTACCAAGAACTTTGCATCTCACCCTAAACAATGCTCTCCTATGTTTGGGTTCCTCCTTAACTGGCTGTCTGATCAAAATCCTATTGAACATCAGATTCTCACCAACTTCTGATTCAATCTAGTCCACATCTTGTGTCTTTCTACTTGAAGAGTCTTCTTGTGCATAAACAACCCTCTTTCCATTGTTGGATGATGTAGGTTTATCAGGGCATCTATATGTCGGGTGTCCCAATTGTCCACAATTGTAACACTTAATAGTTACAAAATAGGAGTTACCTTTGCTGATACCTCTACCCCTATTTGGACCACCTTGTGCACCTCTTCCTCTAGAGTGTCCTCCTCTAAGATTGGTTTTACTACCATGCTCAGTCAACTTGGCTTCTCCTTGGTTTCTCTGCTCATTTTCTTTGCTTTGGTAACCACCTCGGTGATTCACTTGTTCTCTACCTCTACCTCTACCCCTGTTATTGGAGTCTCCTTTCCTTTTGTTTCTCTCTTCTACCTTGACAACAAGCTGATGGCATTTCTGAACAGTAGTAGGAGTCCATAGGCTTATCTCCTCCTGAATGTTCCACTTTAGGTTGCTTAGATACCTAGCCACCTTAATAGATTCATCTTCTTGGAGCTTTGATCTAAGACAAAGTTTTTGGAATTCTTCAGTGTAGGAGGTTACATCAAGATCTTTCTACTTCAATCCTTGTCTCTTCTTATGAAGCTGGATTTCATAATCCTCTGGTAAGTAGTTCTCCTTAATCTTACTCACCATAGCTTTCCAATTTGCAATAGGTAGCTTTCCCATACTAACCCTTTTCTTCCTGCAGATACTTCCACCATGTCAAAGCTACTCCCCTTAATCTTGATTTGGCAACTTTAACCTTCTGAGCCTCTATCACTCCTTCACACTCAAAGTGGTTTTCCATGCCCTCAATCCATTCCATAATAGTGTCTATGTCCATTCTTCCACTGAAATGTGGCAATCCTTCAAAAGCTTTGGTGTTCAAAGCTTTAATAGCCTTCACAAAAGGTTCTTCATTGAACAAGGGATCAGGTTCAGGAATTATGTCATCTATGTCTATTGTTCTCTTTCCTTTACCCTTGTTGTCTTCATCCCAAGGTTCATGTGTCCTCTAATCCACCACTTCCTGCAGTTTATCCCTTATCTCACTCATTGCTGCTTCAAGGAGTCTATTCTTCTCCTTCTGCTCTTCCACCTCTCTAGCCAACTCTACCTTAGTAACCATCCTGCTCTCCCCTACTGATTCACCAGTATATAGAGACATACACAGTCCAACAAGTCTTTCACTTGCTTTGATACCAATCTGATGGGATGGGGTTTGGGATAGACTAGCCTAGTCTATGCTCCTGGATCCTTTCCTTGGATCACCTGATGTTCTCCTCACACCCTAGGGTCTCTAGGACTCCCTTTGCTTGAGGAATCCCTTGACCTTTCCCAATCCACCCACCAATGAGTTGCTATGTTGTTGCTAAGGTCTCACCTACTCATGAGACTCAAAACCCCTTACTATGGCTAATAAGGGCTAAGGATTTTTCCACACTTTCCAAGGTCTTAGCAAGGTTAAATTAGGTCTTAAACCATGTTTTATATCCCTCCATGTGCCCCTAAGAAGTTGCTACCTTCATCCTTTCTACCGATTTCACTGTTTTGTGTTTTTGCTTACAAAACAGGGCTACAAGGATTAGGATCAATTAGGCCTCCTAACCGGTCTTCTAGGGATCCCTCTCATAAATGATGCACAAACAACCCTAACTCCAGAAATGGACTACCATTCAATTGGCAAGGGCTCAAGGATTTTCTAGGTTTTGGGCCTCCAAGTGGCCATACAGTGCCTAGGGCGTATTTTTGGGGTTTTTAAGGGTTTTGCGAGGGTTTTGTGGTCTGCCTGGTCACAGTGAAGGTTTTGTGTGTTATCCACCTTGTTTGGATTGGTGGAGGCTCCTCCTTCACACCAATGATGCTTCTAACACTCCTCTACACCTCCTCCAAAGGATGTACTCTCCTCTATCCAACCTTCTCCAAGACCTCTGCAATCTAACCTCTCCTAACCGAGCACTGTCCAGTCTCGCCTAGGAGTAGGTCTTTTCTTGGCCTTCCTGCATTTTTAAGGGCCCTGCTTGTTTTGCAGTATGGTACAAGGTTTTCACTCTCATTCCCCATGGTTTCATGGTGGTTCCACAATGGGGAATGGAGTTAAGACTTCATTTACACAATCCTGTCCAAAACTGGATAGTAAGAATACAATTTACAGACTATTTACAAACACATTCAATCTACAAGTAAAAACCTAAAATAATTGCTTGAAATGAAAGTATTTACACCATGACAAACATTCCACATATATTCAGACATTTTTCAATCCATTAACTTGCTTGTTTTCTTCATTCAAACTGACTAGTAACAGTTTCACAGTCTTAGTCTGATCTTTTTGCTAGGGCCATACAATCTCTGACATCCAACCCATGAATTTAGGGTTTGCAAGTACTTATACTACCTTTACCTTGGTCTATGTGCCCAAACTAGGGTTTTCCACACTAACCTAAATAACTTGACATCATGGTGGAAAAGTTGCTTGACAACTTTTAAAAGTTGTCATGCAACTTTTGAGCAACTTTCCCAATGTTCTCTTCATGACTCCTAGACCCACAATGGGCCAACCTAAGGACACCACCATGATATGAAAGACCCCTAAACACCTCCAAGACACACATACCCTCCATTTTCAAGAAAATCACAATCTTGACTTATGACCCCTAAGATCTCCTCTAGGACCCTACTTAGGACCTATGAGCACATGGCTCATTATTTTATGTACAATGGCTTCTAAAGAATCATAACACCAACAAGACAAAGAAAGAGAAAGAGTCTGGAAGGGTTCTCCTGCACCACTCATGGACCCTCTAGGTACACAAAGTTGTCCTCCTTTGAACAAGAGACCATCTTGTAAGGTAAAATCTGCATATTCGCCATGAAAATGATTTCTAAACTCTTGTCAAACCTTGTAGATGGCAGAAAAATCTTCATCATCTTTGTATAACCCCTTGAAACTATCCCCTCCAATACTCTTGAGATGCACTTCTTGAATTGTTAGCAACCTTCTACTTAATGCATTAGTAACTTTATTGCATTGACCTTTCTTATGTTTAATGGTGAAAGTATAGGACTACAAATACTCTACCCATTTGATATGCCTATGATTCAACTTTTCTTGTGAATTAAGAAAACTAAGATCTTGGTTATCAGTATAAACCACAAATTCTTTAGGCAGAAAATAATGCCTTCATTTCCTAAGTGATTGAAAAAGTGCATATAACTCTAAATTATAGTAATTTACCTTTTCTTGGCATCATTGAGCTTTTCAGTGAAAAATGCTACCGGGCTATTGTCTTGACTTAGAACCACTCCAACTGCTATGTTGCTTGCATCACATTCTATGGTGAAGAGCTTGTCAAAGCTTGGAAGAACTAGTACTAGTTGAGTAGCCACCTTTGTCTTCAAGAGATCAAATCCTCTTTGTGATTCTTTTGTCCATTGAAACTTAGTTTTCATACCTCATTTGATTGTGTGAAGCATAGGTGCACATATCTCACTGAACCCTCTGATAAACTTCCTATAAAATTGTGCCAAGCCATGAAAACTCCTCACTTCACTTGTCTAAGGTGTAGGCCAACTGATTATGGCTTCCACCTTGGAGGTATCCATCTTCAAATCACAACTTGAGATTACAAACCCAAGATATACCAACTCTTGTTCCATGAACTCACATTTCTCCAAATTGATAGTTAGTTGCTCATCACATAATTTCTTCAATACAATCTCTATATGCTCAAGATGTTTATCTTTAAACTTACTAAAAGTCAAGATGCCATCTAAATAAACAACAAATTTACCAATGTAATCCTTGAGTACTTCATTCATGAGTCTCATGAATGTGCTAAGGGCATTTGTGAGTCCAAATGGCATAACAAGCCATTAATAAAGTCCTTATGTGGTCTTTAAGGTTGTCTTCCATTCATCTCCCTCCTTGATTCTAATTTGGTGGTAGCCACTCTTGAGCTCTATCTTGGTAAAGTACTTAGCACCTCCTAAACAATCCATCAAATCTTCAATTCTTGGAATGGGAAACCTATACCTAATTGTAATCAAGTTGATGGATCTAGAATCAGTGCAAAGCCTCCAAGTACCTCCCTTCTTTGGTGCCAAAATAGTGGGAACTGCACATGGGCTGATGCTCTTCCTTATCAGACCACTATCCAAGAGTTCTTGAATTTGTTTAGCTACCTCTTTATTTTTCTCTGGTGTCATTTTGTAAGCTTCCTTATTAGGCAATGAGGCTTTGGGTATGAAGTGAATTTGGTGACTTATGGCACATTGAGGAGGCAAGGTTGCAGGTGTTCCATCACTTATGATGTCCTTGAACTGATTTAGTACCTGTTGTACTTTATTAGGAATGCATGCTTTCTTCTTTTGGTTTCACTACAAGTGCAAACCCCACTCCTTCTCCTTCCTTGAGAGTGTTAATGAACTCCTTCTCACCAACTACCAGCACATTGGAACCTTTAGATCTTCCCTCTTCTTGATCTTTTATGGACTGAATTTTATAGGTAATCCCATCTTTTTGAAAAGTATAGGAATTATTTTCCCCATGGTGTATTGCTTTCCTATCAAATTTCCAAGGCCTACCTAGGAGTAGGTGCCATGCATCCATTAGAAATATGTCACACAATATTTTGTCCTTGTAACCTCCTATGGTGAACTCCACCCAAGTTTTTTCATTCACTAGAACATGCTTCCCCTTGTTGAGCCAAGTAACCCTATAAGTATTACTTTGTGGAATTCTTTGCAGGTTGAGTTTGCTTACTTCTTCTTCTGACACTATGTTGTCAATGGAACCTGAATCCACCACCACTCTACACACTTTACCCATGATATTGCACTTTATCCTAAACAAGGATCTTCTTTGGCTAGGTTCCTCCTTAACTGGTTCTTTGATCAAAACTTTTCTCATCATGAGATTCTCTCTGACCTCAGAATCTAAACTCACTTCTGATGCCTTCACATTTGCTACATCTTCTTGAATATAATTTACTCTCTTCTCACCTCATTGGGATGAAGAAGACTTCTCAGGACATCTATAGGTTGGGAGTCCAAGTTGATGGCAATTGTAGTACTTAATTATGGTGAAATAGGACCCTCTTCCTGATCCACTAGACCTTCCTCTATAGCTGCTCTTGCTATTGGAATCCCCACTCTGCTCTACCAACTTAGATTCCCCTTGGGATCTTTGGTCTACACTTCTTCCACCACAGCTACCTCTATGAATTCTGCCATCTCTTCCTCTACCTCTACCTTTGTTGCTTTGCTCTTGTTTCTTTTTACTCTTCACTTCCACCTTGAGTGCCAATTTGATAGCACTTGTGGACAATACTAGGACACAACAAACTTAACTCTTCCTGGATATTCCACCACAAACCATTCAAGTACCTAGCTACCTTGATACTTTCATCTTCCATCACCTTAGATATCAGGCACAACTTCTAAAATTCTTGAGTGTATCTTCTCACATCTAGTTGTCTTTGTCTCAAGTTTTGTCTCCTCTTGTGTAATTGAATTTCATAGTCTTCAAGGATATAGGCTTCTCTCACCTTAGCTAGCATTTCTTTCCAAGTGGCAATTGGGTTCTTACCCTCCTTTTGCCTCTCCTCTTGGATGAACTTCCATCAAGTCAAGGATTCTCCTCTCAATCTAGATTTGGCTACCTTCACCTTTTGTGCCTCACTAATTTCATCACACTCAAAGTGATTCTCCAACCCTTCAATCCATTCCATGACCACTTTTGGTTCCATTTTTCCACAAAAAAGTGGCACTCCTTCTAGGGACTTCCCTCATAAGGATTTTATGGCCCTAAGGAAAGGTTCTTCATGATAGTTTTGATACTTAATGTTAAGTACAGATGCCAAACTAGTAAGATGAGAGCAGGGGTGAATCATACAAACTTAATCTTCCATAAAAACATTAGATTCAACCTCGGTAACCTATACTTTAGTAATATAACCAAAACTGCTAAACATGCAAACTCAAAAGCATATAAACATCATAACACTCATAACACCAGATTTAACGTGGAAACCCAAATAGGGAAAAACCACTATGGGATTTCGGACCCACTAAGAAATATACTCTTCTAGGGTATGCTCGGTTAAAAGCAAATCCTATTAAAGATTACAAACACATTGCTAGATGTGACCTAGTTAAGGGATTTCCCTCAGATCTGTTAGGATCTTCACCTTGTTAGAAGTGACCTTGTTAAAGGATTTCAAACACTCAATCAAAATGTCATCTTCCTAGAGGGTTTTACAAATAAGACTGTTAAGTCCACTCAGTTAAGAGATTTTCTGTCACTTTACAAAATAATAGTAATAAAAATCTATCTACAACTTCACATCTAAAAATGCTAAAGAAAATTCTTATTTCCTCAATACAATATAGACATAGAACTAATCTTGTCCATCTGCTGGGCTCTATACTCTATTATTCAAACAGATCTTCAATCTTCTGTGCTCGGTAATCACTATGTAGCATCCCTGTGCATACACTTGCCCACATACATTGTTTATCAATCAGTTCCTTATTTATAAACAATTTGCCAACTGCTTAATCTCCTTGATCACATTTCCCATGATCAATCATAGCCATCAGATCTTCAAACTTTGACCAAGTTCAATGTATCCTTTGATCTAAAAATGTTTTACCCCACCTAGGAACTTGCATACATTTCTTGGAACTTGTTCTAGGGTATTGCGGTTAAATCTGAGCTATAGATCTTCTTGTCGATTTTCCTTTGCCATAGATTCTTTAACAAACTTCACTCACAGCATACCAATCATTTAATCATAGCCAGCTCATCAACTTCCTTCATTAAATAATGCTTTTATTCATTCAATTCATTCTGTTATTACTCGGTTGCAACTTGGTAAATAGTAAACATCACTCGGTAGACATTCTGCCTTCATTAACTGATAGCGATAACCTTAGGGTTTACCGACTAGGTTCTTTGGTCGGTAACGTAGTATAGTATTAACCTTACAATCAATAGCATATGTATGATATCAAAACAATCTAAACATCATGATCTCATCATTTTCTAACTCGGTAATAGTTGCCCATTGAATAACTTATTTCTCCCCTTATTCATCATTTTCTTTCTGTGTCTTTTACCGACATCTTTATACTCATCAAATCATACTTCTCAAGCTATGGCAACATCATACTGAATTATAAAATCAATTTCTTGACATCAATGACAAAATAATAATATTAAGACAGTAAAACATCCTTAATTAGTTATATCCATAATCATCAACAACCTTCTCAATATCCTTATTGAAATGCCAACAATCTCCCCCTTTGGCATTGATGGCAAAACCAATTGATTCGGATTGTTGTGAGATTCTGAAATGCTGAAATGTTCTCCCCCTGTCATCCAAATTCTCCCCCATACATTAGTCTTCTCCTCTTTTCTACAGTCTTCTCCCCCTATGACAACAATGCCTAAAAGTAAAGAACTAAAACATAATTTATTCCTGTATGAAGTGATTTTCTACTATTGTGTTTCAATTTAGTCTCGGTCAGAGCATTTATGTCTTCAATTCCTATTCCCTGTATTGTTTCCTGCACACCTTTAGAAAACATCCTAAAGTGTGTAAATCAGCATCAACTACTAAAAGATATTTTGTAGAGTCATCAAATTGATGCTTTCACCGAACTCGGTCAATGAGTAGAACATAGGGGTAGGACCCCTAACTTACTTCTAAGATACTCAAAAGTGTCCCTTGGCAGTGGCCTGGTGAAGATATCTGCTATTTGTTCCTTTGTGCTAACATACTCCAACACCACTTTCTTCTCTTGAGCTTCTTCTCTAAGATAATGATATTTGATAGAGATGTGCTTTGTCTTAGAGTGCATAACAAGATTCTTTGAAATGTTAATGGCACTAGTATTGTCACAGAATATAGTTACTAGCTCGGTAACTTTCTCATTTATACCTTCCAACAGTTGTTTGATCCATGCTATATTGGTACAATTCAATGCCGCAGCAACATATTCAGCTTCTGTTGTTGACTGTGAAACACATCTGTGTTTCTTGCTAAGCCAACTCACTAGTCTTTCTCCTAAAAAGAAAGCTCATCCACTTGTGCTTTTCCTGTCATCAATGTTGCCTGCCCAATCAGCATCAGTATAAACTTTTAAATCAAAGTCATTTCCTTTTTGATATGCTAAACCATAATCCTCAGTGCCTTCCAAGTATCTGAAAATTCTCTTGACTGTTGTCATGTGTGTTTCCTTAGGATCTGCAGAGAATCTTGCAACTATACCTACTGCATGTGCTATGTCTGGCCTGCTGTGAACAACATATTGCAATTTTCCAATCATGGACCGGTAAAGTGTCTCATCAATAGATGCAGATTCATCATTCTTTGATAGTTTACAGTTGGTAGTCATAGGAGTACTTACTGGTTTTGAATCCTCCATTCCAAATTTCTTCAAGATTTCCTTTATGTACTTGGATTGAGTAATGAAAATCTCATTTTTTATTTGCAGTATCTGTAAACCTATAAAATACTTTATCTCACTGATTAATGACATCTCAAATTCTTTGCTCATTTCATTTCCAAAGTTCTTGCATAAAGAGTCATTTCCACAAAAGATAATATCATCAACAAATATGGCTGAGATCAGTATTCGATTTTCATCATTCTTCATGTACATGTTACTGTTTTCACTTGTCCTTATAAAACCAATCTTGATTAAATAAGAGTGCAATCTCTCATACCATGCTCTAGGTGCTTGTTTCAGACCATATAAAGCTTTGTTCAATTTACATACCTGATCTTTATTCTTGTATTCAACAAATCCTTTAGGTTGTTCAATAAAAACTTCTTCTTCTAATATACCATTCAGAAATGCAGATTTGACATCCATTTGATATACCTTGAAATTTTTGAAAGCAGCATATACCAACAATGTTCTTACTCCTTCAAGTCTAGCCACAGGTGCAAAAGTTTCACCATAATCAATTCCTTCTTCTTGAGCATAACCTTTGCAAACTAGTCTATCTTTATTTTGAATGACCTCGCCTTTTTCATTCAGCTTGTTTCTGAAAATCCACTTTGTACCGATTACATTTTTGTCCTTCGATCTTGGGACCAGTGTCCATGTGTCATTCTTCTTGATTTGATCAATCTCTTCTGTCATAGCATTTATCCAATCTTCACTGTTAAATGCCTCTTTCACTATTATCGGTTCAACTTCAGATATTAGACATGTGTTCTATCTCAATTTATTCCTTGTCATCACTGGATCATCCTTATCTCCTATAATCTGACTTGGTGCACGATGTCTTCTGACATACTTGGCTAATACAGGCTCAGTAGGCTCTGTATGATCTTCTTCATCACTCAGTAACTGGATATTCTCTTCATTTTCTTCAACAGTCTTCTTGGTAATACTTCTCAGTTGAACGTAGACAAATTCATCATAGTCTTCTAGTTCCTTGGAATTTCCTTAATCATTTCTTTCTGCAAATTCATCAATTTTCACATTTGCACTTTCTACTATTTTGTTAGATGATTTGATCAGACATTTAAATGCTTTACTTCTAGAAGAATAACCTAGAAATGTTCCTTCTTCACTTTTCTGATCAAACTTGCCATTTATATCATCTTTGTGAACATAGCATCTACTTCCAAATATTTTAAAATAACTTACATTAGGTTTCCTATCATACCAAATTTCATATGGTGTCTTCAAAGTACCTTTCTTCAATTGAACTCGGTTCAAGGTGTAAACTGCTGTGCTTATTGCTTCTCTCCAAAATGTTTGTGGCACCTTCTTTTCAATCATTAGTGTTCTAGCACAATACACAACAGTTCTGTTTCTTCTCTCAGCTATTCCATTTTGCTGTGGAGTTCTCGATGTAGAGACTTGTCTTTTAATACCATGATCATTGTAGAATAAGTTGAACTCATCAGATATGAACTCTCCTCCTCTATCTGATCTAAGACATTTCAGTTGTCTTCCTGTTTCATTTTCAACTCTTGCCTTGTACCATTTAAACATTTGAAAATCTTCTGATTTTTCTTTTAAAAACGTTACTAACATCATCCTTGAATAGTCATCCACAAATAATATGAAATATTTATCACCATAATAACTTTGAACTTTCATAGGACCACAAAGATCAGTGTGCACAAGATCTAAAATTCCCTTGGAAGTATAAGACTTACTTGTAAAGCTTGATCTTGTCATTTTACCCATATGGCATCCTCGGCATATAGCATTCTTAGGTTTTTCAAGACTCGGTAGACCTCTTACTTGGTGCTTCTTTCTTATTTTGATCAGATTATCAAAATTTACATGACAAAACCTTTTATGCCATAACCAGGTATCATCTATCTTTGCATACAGACATTTATTCCGAGTTGAGTCAAGGTGAAATGTGTTACCTTTTGTTTGTGTCTTGGTAGTAGCTAACTTTCCATGCTTGTCATGAACATTGACAATTCCTTTCTGAAATTCTATTCGGTATCCTGTATTGTTTAGCTATGCTACACTCAACAAATTATATTTCAAACCTTCAACCCAATAAACATCATTGCACTTTGCATTGTCAAGAAGTGTTATGGATCCTTTACCTTTTACTGGACATGGTGCATCATTACCAAATCTTACATAGCCTCCATCATAGTCTTCTAACATAACAAACTTGTGTTTATCACCTGTCATGTGATGTGAGCATCAACTATCTATGATCCAAGAATCATTAGTATTTATGTGAGATATTAGGGCTTTTTCTTCATACCTTTCTTCATCTGATCCATCTTTGATAGCCACATAAACTACTTCCTCTGTATCAGTTTCATCTAATATATCATGATTGGATTCCTCATCGGCTATTAAGCATGACTTTTAATCTCTTCTTCTGAAGTCTCAGTGTCCTCTGTAATGATTATCTTTTTGTCTATCATCTCAGTAATCTCTCTTTTCAGTAGAATCTTTGTCAGGACAGTTAGAAGCCATATGTCCTATCTTATCGCAATTGAAACATTTCAAAGGTAGTTTTCCTTTATACTTACCTTTGCCTCTCGGTAACCTTCTGGCTAAAAGTGCTTCAAACTCTTCTTGTTTTCTAATTTCCTCATACAGTTTGTGTACTTCCTCCATGTTCTTTCAAAATCTTTCACTTGCTCCACTGTGATCCCCTTTAGTGTACTTATTCATTATATCATTGTAATCATCAAATTCACTAATATGAAAAGAACTAAATGCAGTTTCAACTTTATTTACTGATGACCCACTGTTATCAAAATTACTTAACTCAAATGCATGTAGCTTACCAATAGTAGCATCTAAAGAAACTGGCATATTGGGTACAGACCTCAATTCATTGATTGCAGAGACTCAGATTGCATAAGCTGGTAGAAGGGTTCTTAACAACTTACTTGTTATATCCTTTTCTTCAATGGTTCCACCTGCTCCTTTGATTTGATTGACAATCTCCTTTAGTCTTGTACTATACTGGGTTATGTTCTCACCTTCATTCATCCTCATAGATTCAATTTGTCCTCTTAGACTATCCACTTTTTCTCTTTGAACATGTTCATCTCCACCATACATAGATATGAGCTTGTCCCACATTACCTTTACATCATTGCAGCCTTATAGATCATTAAACTCTAAATCGATCAATGCAGATGTTATTTCAATCATTGCTTGAATATGTTCTTGCTTTGCCTTTATTTCTTCCATTGTCAATGGATAGGTGCTCAGTGTAATGAAATCATTCTCCAGATAATATACAACATATTCTCCAACTCCTGATAGGTGCAGCTTCATCCTTTTCTGCCATGTAGAGAAACTTGACTTGTTCAGCTTCGGTGCATCCCCTCTTATACATCTTTGGATCTTTTCCTCAAGTACCTTTAAACTTTTCTTTCTGGAGTCCAATGCTCTGATACCAATTGATAGTTCTGATACTTAATGTTAAGTACAGATGCCAAACTAATAAGATGAGAGGGGGGGGTGAATCATACAAACTTAATCTTCCATAAAAACATCAAATTCAACCTTGGTAACCTATACTTCAGTAATATAACCAAAACTGCTAAACATGCAAACTCAAAAGCATATAAACATCATAACACTCATTACACTAGATTTAATGTGGAAACCCAAATAGGGAAAAACCACTGTGGGATTTCGGATCCACTAAGAAATATACTCTTCTAGAGTATGCTTAGTTAAAAAAAAATCCTATTAAAGATCACAAACACATTGCTAGATGTGACACGGTTAAGGGATTTCCCTCAAATCTGTTAGGATCTTCACCTTGTTAGAAGTGACCTTGTTAAAGGATTTCAAACACTCAATCAGAATTTCACCTTGCTAGAGGGTTTTACAAATAAGACTGTTAAGTCCACTCGGTTAAAAGATTTTCTGTCACTTTACAAAATAATAGTAATAAAAATCTATCTGCAACTTCACATTTAAAAATGCTAGAGCAGATTCTTATTTTCTCAGTACAATATAGACATAGAACTAATCTTGTCCATTTGCTGGGCTCTATACTCTATTATTCAAATAGGTCTTCAAGCTTCTGTGCTCGGTAATCACTATGTAGCATCCCTGTGCATACACTTGCCCGCATACATTGTTTATCAATCAGTTCCTTATTTATAAACAATTCACCAACCGCTTAATCTCCTTGATCACATTTCCCATGATCAATCATAGCCATCAGATCTTCAAACTTTGACTAGGTTCAATGTATCCTTCAATCTGAAAACGTTTTACCCCGCCTAGGAACTTGCATACATTTCTTGGAACTTGTGCTAGGGTATTCGGTTCAATCTGAGCTGTAGATCTTCCTGTCAATTTTCCTTTGAAATAGATTCTTTAACAAACTTCATTCATGGCATACCAATCATTTAATCATAGCCAACTCATCAGCTTCCTTCATTAAATAATGTTTTTATTCATTCAATGCATTCTGTTATTACTCGATTGCAACTCGATAAATACCAAACTTCAATCGGTAGACATTTTGCCTTCATTAACCGATAGTGATAACCTTAGGGTTTACCAACTAGGTTCCTTGGGGTTTACCAACTAGGTTCTTTGTTCAGTAACATAGTATAGTATTAACCTTACAATCAATAACATATGTATGATATCAAAACAATCTAAACATCATGATCTCATCATTGTCTAACTCAGTAATAGTTGCCCATTGAATAACTTATTTCTCCCCTTATTCATCATATTATTTCTGTGTCTTTTACTAACATCTTTATACTCATCAAATCATACTTCTCAAGATATGGCAACATCATACTGAATTAGAAAATCAATTTCTTGACATCAATGACAAAATAATAATATTAAGACAGTAAAACATCCTTAATCAGTTATATCCATAATCATCAACAACCTTCTCAATAAACTTATTGAAATGCCAATACTTCAGGTAGAATAGGATCTCGTTTAGGTGTGCCATCCTCTTCTACTACTTCTTTACCCTTCCCTTCATTGATTTTGATTGTTACCTGTAGACATCTAAAAATGGTCAACGCTTGCGGAGTCATACTTTAACATTGGCGCATTGCCTTATTTTAGGTATTTTTGCATCGCATTAACATTTCTTCTATGTCGCACACTTAGTCTTTATCATTTGCGAGCATCGAGTCCTTCTTCTGCATTCCTCATTTTTCTTGCTTTCGAATTAGGTCTTGTCGATAGAAATCTTTAATCATGATTTTGGTCGATCTTGTCAATCTCTTATCAACTTGTCAATCTCATCATTTTGCGATCGATTTGTCATCGATCCTTGTCCTCTTCAATCATGTCAATTGGTGCATATCAATTTGGTCTCTTTATCAATATTGGTCAAATTGTCAACCAATTTCAATTGTTTTTAGGATTGGTCATTGCAATTGAGTTTTCATGATTGAACTAGGCTAATGTTAACATTACTTTGATGATTTCCACATTTCCTATCTACATCAATTGGTGAACCCGATGTGAACTAACCCCCTAACCATGCTTTTGAGTGCTTTTGAGTTGATTTGCAGGTGAAAAACCCAAGAAACAGGGTAATGCAGGGCTTTCTGGGCACTTCTACGCCTATGTAGGAGAGTTATGCGCCTGTGTCAAGCAATCTACGCCTGTGTCAAGGACTTCTATGCCTATGTCAAAGGGATTTGTGCCTGTGTTACTACATTCTATGCCTGTGTTACTGAGTTTTGTGCCTATGTGAGACATTCTATGCCTATGTAAGGCCAGAAACAGGGGTAAAAAGAAGTGTTTTTACTTGCAAATTGCTTTGTTTTGCATTTTGTTTCTGTTTTTTGGTTTTTCTTTGGTACTGATTCTTTGTGCAGCACCTTGGCATTATGCATGGCAAAGACAAAGATGAAACTACTAACGAATTTTATGTAGGTTCGCTAGTCAAAGATCAAACAAATCAAACTTCTGACTTGGTGGTTTTGCAGGTTGCCTTATGCTCCAACTAAAATTTGTGTTTGTAATTCATAGTTAGGCACCTAGTATGATTTCTAAATAGGATGGAATGAACGTGTGTTTTCTTTGATTATTGAGTTTGACATTGGAGTAGGAGAGTATGCTCTCATCCTTCTTAGGGTGATCAGAAATCCAGATCTTCGATACCATTCTCTTGGCTCAGATTATTTGTTACCTTTAGAGGGCCTGCCTTCCCGACCATTTGCTTTCTTTTGCAAGAAAGTGACAATCATGAGAAGGGAACGACCCAAAGTGTGTATAGCTAGAATACCTTGGCATTCTAACTCACTATAAATAAATACCTGATGGGCGAAAGATTTGAAGGAAGGGTTACGTGGGAATTGTAGTTACTTGGGAAGTGATGACCCTTGAACTCTTTCTCATATCAACATCTAAGTAGGACCTCATGGTCTAAATCATGCTTGCACAACTACATTTGTTTGGTATCTTGGTGGGCTTAATGTCTCAATCATGCTTGCGTGACACCAAGGAGTAACACTTAACAGAAATCCTTACTAAACACCTTGTATTTAGAGGCCAAAAATCCTTCTAGTTGCTTGAGAAGGACAAGTTCAGATACTTGGAAGAGATACTAAGTTCACCATGGGGAGATTTCCATGGGGACTGATGCTTGGCTACCCTGAGAAGTGAGTGTCGTGGAGGGGAGCCCGTGGGGTCAAGCATCTATGTATTCTCCTTGAATCTCATAATGAGTCTATCTCTCAAGTACCTACTGTCCTTGCCTACCATAAGAAATGTGTGAATGCGCATGATTGTCTTGAGTCTAAGTTAAAATATCTTGTCTTCTTTACTTGTCAAAAGTTGAGTTGTGTTTCATTTCAAAAACAAGACAAATTGATTCAAAACAAGGTTAAACCCAAGAGTTATTTCATTCAACAAACTTCAAAACACCTTCAAACATGGTTGTCAAACATTTTTCAAAATCTTGTCTCAACATTCATGTCACTTAGATTTAGGTTCATCCTAGGTTTGCATTTTGCAAATTCATTATCAACTACCAAGGTTAGGTTTCATCTAGGTCATACTCCTTTGCATATCAATAAGGGTCATCCATTTGCATGTGTCTTCTTGCATTAGAGTAATACCATTTCATAATTCAACCTTAGGTTTTGTCTTAGGTTGCCATTGTCATACATTTGCATTTGCATCCTTGTCCTCATAACATTAGGTCACATTTGCATACCCTAGGTCTCTTCATCAAGCTTAGGTCATTATCATATCATATTAGTGTCATTTGCATAGCAATTGTCCCTTTGCATATAGTGTCCAAAACTAGGTTTTGTCATACTTGAGTATTGCAAATCTTTGATAAACCCTAGGTTATTGTTAGGAAGTCTAGACCTTGTCAAACTATTGTCTTTTTGTCATCAATGTCATTTGGTCAAACCTAGCTTAGTATCCAAGCATATAGGGGAGACATTGTCATTTTGTCCTTTTGTCACTTGGTCCTTTTGTCCTTTGAGGTCTAGACGTCATTTCAATTTCCTAAGGGTCTCATTTTTAGAATTGCATTCATGAGTTTGTCAAAATCTTGAAACAAAAACAAAAACATTAAGTTGCATTGTCATCCTTTAGGTTGCATTTGTCAATCCCATTAGTTGCATTGCATAGTGACATGTTTGTTGAAATGAGGTCTCAACCTTCTTACGAAGCCATGTCATCACAATTGAGAAATCAATCATGTCAATCCAATCTCTACATGTCTCATAACTTGGATCAAACTTATCATGATGATTTAAATGTCCAAATACAAAAAACTAGAGGAGAAACTAGCTCAAGAAGAGGAGATATTGGAACAAAGAGTGAAAATCATTGAGAAGAATAGATCACAAATGTCCAAAATGTCTCAAAAATTTCCAGGTCGAAATCCAAAGATTGAACCAATTGATGTAAGATCTTTTCTTGAATGATCAGACATACCAGCTCTCCTCTCCCAAATAGAGATGATGAAACAATTTAAAGAAAGGAGACAACATCAATTTCAACATTATGTGCCTCCATAACAAGAACAAGAAGGTGTTTACTACCAATCAGATTTTCAACCAATGGTTCAACCAATTGTTCAACATATACAACCAATACAACCAATGGTCCAATTTCAACAATATGTCCAACCAACTATACAATGTCCACAAATGGTTCAACCAATGGTGGAATATCAATGTCAACAACCACAACCAAACATTCAAAAACAAAGGTTGCAGCACACACCAACCCAAATTTCAAACATGTCAGAACAATTGAACCAAGTCCAATATCAAAACATGACATTAGATCAAAACCAACTCCTTGCCAAACAAGTTCAAATTCCAGATACAACTATGTCAAAACCTCGAAAGAAAGGTGGCTTTATTGCAATGATCTTAAGGTAATTACCAAGTGAGTTCTTTGAGGAAGATCAAGATAATACACTTATGTCTAGCAATGCCTCATCCCCTCGCAAGCAAATTGACTCTCCAGTGGCATCTATCCCTACACCTCTAGAAGTTTCACAAGAACCTTCCATATTGTCCTCATCAAACAATACACCCAAGGATGAAATTACCCAAGGGCTATCCATAATTGATTGCCATGATAATCTAATTCATGATGCACATCCTTGTCATGTTTCAAAAATACAAGACCCAATGCCACCATGCACTTTATTGCCATTACCTATTTTAGTGGACCCCATTCGAAGTCCCTCTTCCTCATGTTCAAGCATTGATTCCTTGCCAGAATCCATCACAAATGTTCAAAGTGCATTTCCTTCATGCCAAACCAATTATCCCTTGTCAGAATCCCCCATGCATATCCAAAGTCCAACCTCATGTCAAGAGGATAATTTAGAGCATAAAGAAATGCGTGTTAAAATAGATCAAGATCAAGATCCTGAAACCTTATCATCCCATCCAATTGTTGACCAGGACCCCATTTCCCCAGACACTTGCAATGATTCCATTATTCCTGTCCATTCTATCCAAGAACACAATATCCTTTCAAATCCCATTGACATTCTAGATATCCCTTCCATCCTTTCTGATGATCCCATTGAAAGTCAAGAGAAAAGCACCTTTAAAGAGGATTCCAATGATCTTCCTCCTTGTCAAGATCAAATTATTCCTTTAAATCCTCCACAAGATCCTTTTGTTCCTCCATCTCCTTGTCTTAATGGTCCATATACACTCCAAGATCGTATTTCTTGTGATGATCCCATTATTTCTCCCATTCCATCTCTTGAAGAGCCTGTCATTGAACCATGTCCACAACATAATCCTAGTCCCCCTCACGATCCTAATCCCACTCATGATCCTAACATGTTAGTGCAAGATGTTCATGAACCCTCGACATGCACAATGGGTTCTTCCACTTTGGTGCAATCCGATCCACTTCAAGATCTCATTATTTCTCTCATATCATATCCACCTCATAATGGACTCGCGTCTTCTTCCCAAAGAAAAGAGTATCCTACAAGTCAAAATATTCATAAAGGCAAAGGAGTAGACCTTCACAAGAAAGAACTCCTTAATATGAAAGAAGATCTTAAGGGTCATATCTAAACAACTCACTCTCAAGACGTTGGTATCCCTCCATCAAAATCAAAACATATCCCTTCCCCTTCATACCTTCCATCCATCTTAGGTCCTTATAATCCTTTGTCCTCTATGCAAGGTCAGAAAAGGCACACATCCTTTAGTAAATTTCATCAATCCAAAAGAACTCCATTTCATTCATATCCATCCATGCATTCCTTTCCTCCTCCAAGCAATTTGGATGCCAAGTATAAAAGTCATCAGTCTAGCAATCCACATGTATTCAAGGATCAACATGTCCAATCTAATCAACATGTCAAAACAAAGAACAATATGATCTATAAAGAAAAAGAAATATCCAAAAGGCCACAAAGGCCCACTGAGCAAAATAAAGCAAATTCAAAATATATATGGGTTCCTAAATCCCTTGTGCAAGCAATGCACTCCATGGAACCACAAAAGCATGAAAAATCAAAAACCATGTGGATCCCTAAGCGGCTCCTTGAAGCACGAAAGCCTAAAGAAACATCCAACTTGGCATTCAAAGTTTCTATTGCTCCATCCAACCCTCTCAAATTTGTTCCTCCATCACCACCTTCTTCATCCATTTTGGGCCCTTATGTCCCAAAATCCCAAGCTATTCCTCCATCCAAATCTCACAATCTGAGATCCACTCTTCCTCCATCAATCCATCACCCCTCAAGGTGTGTGCCAATGTTGATCTTGCCTTCATTTCCATCCACTCAAGCCCAATTCTTCCAATACCCTATCCATTATCCAATGCATATTTCCATCCTTCGATCCCTTTGATCCCATCCTTTGCATAAATCCTTGCCTTAATTTCATCTCTTTTTCCATGTCCTTATCCTACCAACGTCTTTGAGCATACTTTTAACGGTCATGGTCTATTTTTTTCAAAGCTACTATCCAAAAAAAAAAAGATGCTTGAGTCCTTCTTCCATCCCCTATCATGTGTCCATCTTCTATTGAAAAAGTCAAAATCAAAAAAAAAAAAAAGTGAAAAAAAAAAGAAGACAAAAAAAGAAAAAAAGTAAAGCAAAAATAATTCGTCCACTGGTGAGAACCTGGCAAACAAGTGCCTTGGGCAAGTACCATGATGAAAACCTGGCAAATAGGCATCATGTGTAATCTATGAACTTCTTGCATACCACACTTGGGGGCAGGTTTTATCCTATCATATCCTTTTGTCCTTCATTATTCCATTATCCTATCGAACCCCTGTCATTACCCTTCATATCCAATTGTCCCTCAGGTCCATTTCCTCTTTCCACCTTTGATCTTGACAAGGCTAAGGATCTTCATGAGCATCATGCATCTTGTTTGCAGCTTTTAGTCCATCATAGCTTTTGGTCATTTATCCATTTTCTTATTATAACCTTTCATCCATATTCCCTATCTTATTGCAACTTTTTGCCACTATCTCGTATCCTACCCTGACCTTCAGTCCATGTCCCTTATCCATTCTTGGTCTTGCTTATCCTATCCATATCTTATCACTATCCATACACTCTTTTTTTTTGTTCCTTGATCTTGATCTGAGATAAGGACGTGAAATGCAAAACATATTTTTCAAAAACCTCTTGGCATGTCCCTCATGCCATGTCACTGCTTTACATTGTCATATCCAGTCTCTTGTCCCATCATGCAATAGCCCTTGAAAATTGTATCCGTATTGTCTCCATGATAAAAGGCCTTTGTCTTCCCTCTATCCACCATCATTTCAGCAAGCCTATTTATTCACCTATCATATTCCTTGCCTTGCTAGACACTGGGGGAAAAATCCAAAAAAAATTGAAAAATGTCCTGAAATAATCCAAAAAAAAAATGAAAAATGTCCTGAAATAATCCAAAAAAAAATTGAAAAATGTCTTGAAATAATCCAAAAAAATTGAAAAATGTCCTGAAATAATCAAAAAAATTGAAAAAAAATCCTCAAAACATTCAAAAACATCAAAAAAATCATGTGTTCATTTTTAGCTAAAATGTCAAAATCCCTAAAAATCAAATAACGTGCTGAAATAATAAAAAATAAAATCAAATCAAATAAATGTCCTGAAATAATCCAAAAAAATCAAATAATGTCCTGAAAAAATCATAAAAAAATCAAATAATGTCCTAAAAAAAAAACCAAAAAAATCAAATAATGTCCTAAAAAAACGAACAATTTTTTTTTTTCAAAACATTAAAATCCAAAAACAAGCATTTTGCAATAAATGATCTCTTTGTGCATAAACAGATCGCTGAGCATACCTCCAACGACACGCAATCACACATTGTACTTTAATGAAATCATGCGCATTCACAGATGAACTTTTTCAATCAAACCAGACATTCAAACTGTTCAAAATTGTCTTATCAATCAGCATCAACATTATCTGTCCTTGTCACACTATCATGGGTCTTATATAGGGTGTGGTATGCTTGAAACTAGACTGTGTCCTGTCTTAGACGGGGTACCGCATGTCCTGAAACTAGACAGCATGATCGTCCTATCAACACTTTCAACTTTTGACAATGAAGATCAAGATGTTTGTTTAACTTGTTGGAATTAGCGAGTCTTATATTTTTATTGATTCATCTTTGGCTTCGATCATGTTCCTATGTTTCTCGATGATGTCACTGAGTGATTTAGAGTGACCGGGATGGTTCATGGTCCCTTTCTTTTTTGTTGTGATTGTTGTTTGTGGAATGTTTGTTACAAACTAGGGCAACTATATCATTGGGTGTCTGTGATAAGTACGTTCGCTTTGTGAACGCCGCACATACCTCGACCCTTGATGTATGCACCCTAGGATGCCTCACTCATTCCTTGTGTGCGATGTGTCTATCTTTTGCAAAAAGGGTTGCATTTCAGCTCTAGCCTTCAATGCCATGATGCTATGCATTCATTTTTCTACATTAAATAAAGGTTCTCACCTACTTATGTGTATTTGTGAAAGCAAGTTTTCCTTCATCTCTAACTGTCCTCTGTCTAATTTCTTCTTACTAACATTTCTTCCGTCAGTCTTGGCAATCCGTTTGAACCTATCATCTTTTGTCATTCTTATCGATCACTTGGCCTCTTTTCTGGATGTTTCAGGCCAATTCCTCGAGGGGGCATGCATATATCATTGTTATTGTCTGGGGCATTTTCATTATTGTTCTTTGAAACAATGCTTAAAATCACATTGTCTCAAAGAGGGGAAAAATGTAGACATCTAAAAATGGTCAACGTTTGCAGAGTCATACTTTAACATTGGCACATTGCCTTATTTTAGGTATTTTTGCATCGCATTAACATTTCTTCTATGTCGCTCACTTGGTCTTTATCATTTGTGAGCATTGAGTCCTTCTTCTGCATTCCTCATTTTTCTCACTTTCGAATTAGGTCTTGTCGATAGCAATCTTTAATCATGATTTTGGTCAATCTTGTCAATCTCTTATCAACTTGTCAATCTTGTCGTTTTGCGATCGATTTGTCATCGATCCTTGTCCTCTTCAATCATGTCAATTGGCGCATATCAATTTGGTCTCTTTATCAATATTGGTCAAATTGTCAACCAATTTCAATTGTTTATCAATCAAATCATTTATCAAGTCAGAATCATGATTAAATCGACCCTACATCAATTATCTTTTGTTAGGACTTAATTGTCATTCTTGCATTTTCTAATTCATCTTCTAGGGTTTCATGATTTATTCATTTAACCTTGTTTGTCATTTCTCCCTCTAGGTTAAATAATTTATTTATTTATCCTAAGTCTTCTTATCACAATTAAATGTTTATTTAATTGGCTAACTAATTCTTCCCTCTTTGTGAATTAATTAATGAATGAAAAATTATTAATTAATTTACCTAATTTTCCAATTTACTAATTTCACTTAATTCCTAATTTCCTCATTTTCTAATTTCCAAATTTCTAATTCATCTAATTTCAATTTTCTCCTATATTTCTCCTAATTTCATGGGAATGACATAACAAATTTGTCATAATTTGTCATAATTGACAATCAATCAATTTTGACATAGAAATTTTTCATAATTTTGTCAAAATTATCAATCCATCAATTTTGCATAGAAAGTGCAAATTTGTCATAATTTGTCATGTTTGTCATTCTTGAATTGCAATTTCCATTCGAATCAAGTTCATGCTAATCTTGTCTTTTCTCCAATTTGTCTATAAACTGGATGAATTTCTTCAATCAAGGTCCCTGGTCGAATCAATCACGCTTCTAGTATTCTTGCGCTACCATCTTGTCTACTTGCTTTCACATCATGCTTATGCACTAGTAGGTGAGATCCACAAACAAAGCTATTTGAAGAAGAAAGAAGGACAATGGAGCCACATGAAGGAGACATTCAAGTTTGCAATAGTTTGCGTTTGAATTGATGTCTTGTTTTCATGTCTTTATTGAGTGTTTCTAGGATTGGTCATTGCAATTGAGTTTTCATGATTGAACTAGGCTAATGTTAACATTGCTTTGATGATTTCCACATTTCCTATCTACATCAACATCTTTATACTCATCAAATCATACTTACAAGATATGGCAACATCATACTGAATTAGAAAATCAATTTCTTGACATCAATGACAAAATAATAATATTAAGACAGTAAAACATCCTTAATCAGTTATATCCATAATCATTAACAACCTTCTCAATATCCTTATTGAAATGCCAACAATCTCTCCTTGTCTGTTATAATGCCAACACTTCAGGTAGAATAGGATCTCGTTTAGGTGTGCCATCCTCTTCTACTACTTCTTTACCCTTCCCTTCATTGATTTTGATTGTTACCTTCTCAGTCTTGTCTTCTGTTGGCATTATGTGAACCGACATGAAGACATAATGATATTGTATGTTGTCATTGATGTCAATATGTGACATGATGTGAACTGGCACATGTGATAGGTGAGAAGAGAGAACCGGCATATGTATGAACCGGTTTATATGCCAAAGTGAAGCAACATATTTGTTCAAGATGAACCGGCATGTAGTTATGGGAACTGGCACATGGAAGCATTGTGTGACTACCGATTGGTAGGTAGTTTCCACTTCAGGATTTCCGATTGGAGTATCTCAAGTCTGTGTGACTCAATCAGTGATCTTTTTGTGATGAGTTAGCAGTATAATGGAGAATAGGTCATGTTGCCACATAAGCTCTATGCGCATGAAGGATCTTGCATGAAGAAGACTATTCCTATCTACCTCATGAATGTGCGAAGTTTGTCAAACGGTGATAACGTGTGATGGGTTATCAGCCACCATGAAATCGGTGGATAATGGACAATGGAGAATGTCTTGAGAATGATTCAATATTGTTGCATTTAATGCAATATGATTCAACGGTCAGGATTGAACTGCTTGAATTGCTTAACCTAACAGGTTTAAGGTTTAGGGTTTTTGCTACCGACCTGTTTGTTTGCTATAAGGTCGATGTTGTGTTTCTTTCTAAGGTTGTTGGCAAAAGTTGTGAGTGTGTATCCAAGGGAAGTGATATGTGATTCTTTCCAGACTAAAGGAGAGAAGAGATACCTGCAAAGTGAATGTGCAGAAGGAGAAGAGGAGCCAAAACAGATCTGCATTAGCATTGAGTGCTATTACCAGATCACTGTAATTCCTGTTGATCTTTAACCACTTCAATAGTTGTGAAATCCCTTAACAAGGTAGCCTTAACTGGGCTTGATACAAATTCCTTAACAGGGTAGCTTTAACCGGCTTGATTCAAATCCCTTAATAGGGTAACTCGAAGTTAATGAGTTCTGAGAAGCTAGAGAGCTCTGGAGATCCTTTAGCTATTGAGTTCTTGAAATCCTCTAACAAGGTAACCCTAACCGGGTTTAACCCTTAACTGGGTGATCCCTAACAGGATCAGTTCCTAGCAGAACCTATTGTAATGTCTTTAACCGGACAAGGCTCCTAACAGAGTGGACTTCTAAAGAGTTCAAAAGCAACTTGTGGTTATTCATCCCCACCATGGTTTTTCCCAGTTGGGTTTCCATGTGAAAAATATGTGTGTCATGTGTAATGCTTTTATCTTGTGATACTTTGTTTTTACCTGTTGAGCATATGATGCTTCCATGTTTTATGCCTATCTATAAAACATATTGAACTAACTATTATGAAGATCTGAAGTTAGTTTACCTATTCATGCATGAGAGTGTAATGGTACTATAGTATTGAGCTAAGAGGAAAGCTTAGTGAGTGACTAGTTTATGATTGTTCAAGTTGTTCTGGGAGTTACCGGTTGCACTCTGTCTCAACCAGTATCCCTGTTTGCCAGTCATTTGGAGTATTTTCTATCAAACTAGTTTTGGATTGTATTTGTGTTTGTACTGATTCACCCCCCCCTCTCAGTACCTGTTTGGTACTATTGGTTCATCATTGAGTTATCATCTTCAACTTCGCCTAGTTTTCTCTCCAACTATTGCAATATTACCCTGAGGAGTCTATTCTCTTCCTCTTGATCTTCTACCTTTTTGGCTAACTCTACATTGGTCACCAACTTCTCCTACTAACTCAGTCTCTAACATCAACTGGTTTCTTCCCAAATCTTAACTAGCTCTGATACCACTTTGATGGGGAGATTCTCATAAAAGAGTTACACCTTGCTCAATAGGTAGGTAAAGGATGTTTTAGTAGGCTTCAATCACTCTTCACTTGTCCATTAACAGATCAAATAATTAAAGTCCCTTGGAGTGCTCTCTATCAACTTGTTTTCTCTAGTTGCTCACAAGTATGGCTGAGATTCACTAGAGTAAATCCAACCATCCAGTTATCCAAACCTCTAGCATACACTTGCAGGAGTCTTAAGGGTTGTATAGTAGGTGTTTCAATTCCACTCATGTGGTTCCTTGATTGGCTACACTCCATTTTTCCATCGCTTCCTCTTATTCCTATTTTCTAGGCCTAGTATCCCTAGAGCCCCTATTAGCCCTACCTTACCATTTTTTGTGCAATTACTTAGAAAACCTCCAAAGGACCTTCCAAAATATTTGGTGATCCGAGTACCCTTTTGGACAAACTTTTGGATTCACTAGGGTAGGCTATTTGGTCTATCCGTACCAATACGGATCCCATAAATGACACTTTTGAGGGTTTTAGAGTTAACAATCTTCTCCAATAGGGTTTATTGGTTTCTACACCATGTCACACCTCCATCTCTTCTTTGATACTCTACTATGCTTCATACTTCCATGCCAAACACTTGTCACATTCACATTTAGTCATCCCTGCAAGTAAAGACAAAAATGATAGTCATATTCCTAGTTGGGCTATGATAGAGCTCGCCTAGGATATGATAGAAAGTGGCTCCCAAAAAACCTCCAAGTCATTCCAAAGAATGTGTAAACTATACAAAGGTTCCATGACCTGAATCCCAGGGGCCATTGAACAAACACAATGGGGTTTCAAGTTGGAACCATGACTAGGGTCTTAAACCCTTGCTCAAACCAAGAGCAATATAGTATAAAACAAATAATAATCACACACCAAACCTTCACTAAGAAAGGATACAAACAATTCTTGAGAAACACTATATAATTTACTAAACCACCATGGGAGGACATTAATAAGTTCAATCCATTTGGTACGGACTGTTGCTTCCAAAATAACAACTTCTGCAAGAATCTGGAAATTATCTTCAAATGTTATTCAAACTTGTTCCTAGATCTTCCAACCTATGTAAAATCATTAAAAAATCATTTTATATGCCTCCTTGGTCATAAATAACCCCTCGTTAGTTTCCTAACCACCCATTTGCTCAATTTTGCAAAGTTGCAAAAAGTTGTTGAGCAACAATGACAATTTTTGCTCCATTTTGCATTTTTGCCATTTATGTATTTCTATTCATTCTAAACCCCCTAGGATGGTTCCCTAACATCAAACAAACATGACCAAATTCCTAATAAGGCCTTACAATTATTTTTACCCTATTTTGCAAAATTATGCCATTTTAGGCTTACAAGGGCACATTGGCCAAAACTGAGAAAACAAACAAACCTTGGTGACAATCACCCTTAAAATGACTTCCAAACACACTTTTGGACCTATCAATAGTCCATTATTCAAAAATTGATCCTAAATATGATCAGTCACTCCAAAATTTGGAAATGCATCAACAAAACTAGTTAAAAACTAGGTGCTCCTGCATCAATCTCTCGGCAATTCCCACGGCTTGTGTGGGATTTCATGAACAATTTATCTCTGTAAATAAATGTGTTTCATGCAAATGTTCTATTTTTGTATATCTCTTTTGGTTTAAATAATTGCACATTTAAAATATGAAACTTGTATGGCATACATGTTTATCTATATATATAATGAAAGTTGAAAAAAAAATTGTGTACCTTTTTAATCTGGAATGTATAAGGCTAATAAAAATAGGCCACCAAATTTGACTATAGTAAAATTTAGGCAACAAAACTTTCATCAAATTTTCCTCTAAAATATCTTTCTCACATCATTGATCCCTAAAAATCTCACACCTTAGTAAGGGTAGTTTGGAAGTTTCACCAACATGGGACCTAGGACTTGATTGCGGTCTATGAAATGACCTCTAGGATTTAGAAGCTGACTCTTCAATTTTGGAAGGAATGGAAAGGGAAAAAGGTGAAACATGAAAGAAAACTAGGCTATGATGAAGTGCCAATGCAGAGCTTTTACAACACTTCAAAACCTTATTTTATGTAAATCATAAGGAGATATTGGTTCTATGTAATGAGCACATCACACGACAACCCTTCATTGTTGAAAGAAGAACATAATATGTAAATTTACATAGACATAAGACATAACATTCAAATCCTCTAGTGGGAAGCATCTACTAAGGCTTGACAGAAACAGCTAAATCCTTTAGGATTTTCACAATAATTAACCATTCTTAAAATTTATTTATAAAGAGAATAGCCTCATTCTAGACTTGAGGAAAATGGAAGAGTTAAAAATATCAAATGATCCATAATTTACATATTCATCGAGGAATAGAAAAGATGAAATGAGCATGTAGTAACTACCTCTTTATCAAAAAAACACAATGCATGCCAACTTAAATAAAACAAGCAAAAGTCAGGTAAAGGAATAGTCCCATGCCTTATCTAAGAACGAACATGATAAGGTCTAATCATAGATGCAAATTACTAGACTAAAAATATTATTCATTTTGTCATAAGGATTCAAAGTGTTGAATGATCAATATTCAAAATCAAAACTGAACATTGGAATAAAAATTATCCATCCTATGTGTCAAATGCTATGGACCTTCTCCAATATTTTCCTATTGTTACCAAAATCTCTGCCAAATACTTAAGGGAAATAATTTTCTCCCTAAATATCTTGGCTTTTTCTATTAAAGGCTATGATTTACACTCAAGAAAAACATTAGTGGGTGGGTTGTTTTCTAGAAAAGACCTAGCTAGAAATTCTAGCTTTCTCTATGTGCACTTAGCCCTTTAGAGGTCCCTAAATTCTAGGGATGATAGGCTTCTATTGGATGTTATTTCAACCCATAATATTGAGTTGGGAGAGTTCTTATACAACATAATCTTTGACAAATATGAATCTTTGTTTCTCCTTATTACTCACAACATCCACCCCCTAGCCCAACCTTATAATCTCCTATGTGGGGAGGAAGAAAATGGTCTGCAAAATATTTGGGTCCTGCAAGCAACACAAGCCAATAATATGAACCATGGAGAAGTCTAAGCTAGGAAACAATTGGAGCAAATGATTATGATCGTGGCCTAGATGGTGTTGATGGAGCCATTGGTGAAGAGCCAACATAGAATGAAGCAAATACTCACTTATTTGCAAAAGATGATGCCATGGAAGTGGGTGGAGGAAATGGCTATGCTCTTGGTATAGAAGTCATCTTTGGAGCTACTAAAAAGGAGAAAGAACAAGACTCCAACATGGTCATGGTCATGGTCATGGACATGGTGGATTGATTTTTTTCCTTGTTATAGATGATGCAAAAGCTAAAGGTTGTGGCTCGTGTTTAAATTTTCTACTTTACTTTCATTACTAAGTGTGCTTTACATTTTGAGATAGTTAAATTGATGGATATTGTCTCTTTTTTCCTGGGTTGTAATACATAAAATAGTAATGTCTCATTTTGAATTTCATAAAAGTCATTGTCTAATACATGATGGGAATTGTAATGAGACTAATTTGAATTTTGTAAAATCCAATATTTGATATGTAATGGGTATCTAGTAATGTGTCAAGCCCAAAAGTATAGTTGATTTTCAAAAAATTGACAGGTCAAGTAATCCTAGTAGTATGATACAATATATACAATACTCAAGAACTAAGTATATGATTGTATGCATTGATGAAAGAGTGGGTCATTGCTATCCTCCTATTATAAATGTTTGTAAAAATTTCTTAATCTTTTTAAGTATAGTATAGGCCTTTGACCTTTTTCCTAGAAAAAATAAATAAAAGTTATCCATCATCTAATATAGAATGCCCATAGACTTAAATAGAATTGTTTTCCCCTAACAGAGAAGATTTTGACACCTCACATATTGCCTACATATCTATCACGTATTAATTTTATCATGATGGTTGTTGCAACCAATTCTACATGAAGGATTATTGTATTATTGACCCTCTTCAACCATATGGAATGAGAACCACCTAGATGTCTCATGATTTCTTTAAACCATCTGGGTATAGACTACTCTTCTCTATTTTTTAGAGTCTTCTTCTTTCTTTCATCACATGGTGTGTCTAAATTTATTTTTTCTTTCATAGGCCAATGGTGTGCCAATGTTTCCTCTTATGCTCAAGGTTCTTAAATTTCCTGTTTTCTTGACAAGTGACACATTTTGTTGGTGCCTACAAGTTTCATAAAAGTTGTTTGGACCCACATGTGCTCTAGAGACGTGACATCTTGGCGAGGATTTTTGGGTGATCCTTTTGGCTTAACCTTAAAATTTTGTGGGGCCTCCATGTCTCTCACTTTTGATGTGAATCTTATGAGAAAGATGAATCATTTTTTAAAAATAGGAAGGAAACATGTGACACGTTAGTAGGATTATTGAGGTTTCCCCTTTCTTCCTTACTCCGATTTCCTGTAAAATTTTAATGTGTAGAATTCCACCATTTGTTTTCTTGAATTGTGGAGTCTTTGAGGAGGGCATGTGGAATTTTTTATGGTGAGCCTACAAGTCTTTGTGTAAATAAGAAGATTACTAGCCACATGTTTGGAGTGAAACAAAATAAAGCATGAAACCATGATTGTTAAAGTTGGAGCTTCACACAATTTAGTTGTGGATAGAATCTAACACTTTTGGCAACTCATAGGGGATTGTCACTTGTGAAGGATGCACCTAGAAACTTTGGTTTTGTAGTACAGTTTTGGATTGTCTTTTTTGACTCATTTCAAAAATTTAAATCGATTGTCAATGATGACTCTGGAAGAATTTGAACATTAGGCTATTGCACTTCTTCCTCTTGAAATACTAACCATTGGTGGGAGATCTATAGCTTTTTCTATATTATGCTCTCTGCTTGTTCCCCCTTTAGTTTAATTTCCCAAAATCTGTAGACAAAGCTTGCAAAACTCAAAATGTTAATCATTTAAATTAAGATTGAGCCTAACAGGCCTAACTCTTGTTTTGTGCAACCTACAAACACAAACCAAAAGACATTATATGTGGGGAGGAGATCAAAGAAAACTTTCCTCAAGTAATATCACCATATTTTTAAAAACACTTGTGGGGTGTCGAAACGTGGAAATATTAAAAAAACCTTGAAACTAACAATACAAGGGATTGCAGAATGAGGTGACTAGCTCGAGCTAATGGGGAAACACATTTGACGGTGAATTTTGACAGTCTTAGTGGAGGGTAAAATGATATCCCAATTCTAGAAAAATGACCCAAAGTTCATTAAGGACCAATACAAAAAATTCCTTCTTTTAGGAGAAAAATAAAAAAAATAATGCATTAAGGCCTCTGATTTATAATAAACCATTTCAAACTATCCACCAAAGATAAAGATTCACCATATTAGCAATCTATACCAAAGAGATTCAAGGAACCAAATGTGTGGGTCCAATCATTTGTGTGTGTGCATTGTGTTTTTTTATTTACTCTTTCCTCAAGGTGAAATAGATTAGAAGACAAATCCATTTTAAGAGGTATAGTTGGTTTATGTTAGGACTCGGAGGAAATTGAGAGGGGGGGTGAATAAGTTGTCTAATAATTTCAACCCAAATATAACTTAATCAAACTTGATACTTAATACCAGTAAACCAAACTTAATTCTGGCTAACAGATTAATAGTTAGTATTAATACTGGTGAAGCTTAATGCATGAAACAGAAAGAGAAACAACATCCACAACACATAACACAGAGATTTGTACGTGGAAACCCTATAAGAGGAAAAACCACGGTGGGAAACCTTACCCACAATCAGATGATACTACTACAGATAGTATGTGTATACAAATGGGGTCTGCATATGCAGAAAGGCCAACTGCTTAGAACTCACTGCTCAATCACAAGAAGGGAGTCACACTAACTACAATTGGATGATTAAATCCAATGATAATGTACTGCTCAAAGTAGCATCTCTAATGTTGGATTCAGTATCGGTTAAGATTTGATTATCTCCTTCAAACCTTTCTTGAATCTTCAAATGATGTCTGTGTGAGTAGCTATGCTTATATTTGCATATACTGAATATCACAATCTTACCATACCATATTACACACCATTACATAATCTCACAAATGAGATCTTACATATATACCAAAACCTAAGACCAAATGTGTAGGTCGGCTTACTAAGAATATTACAATAAAATCAATTACAAGTAAGTCAAGATGCAATGCATCATGTCGGCTCATCAACAATACCAATTTATTAAACCATCTCCATAACATGTCATGTTGATCTAGAATAGATAATGCATGTCGGTCTATAACCTAGACCAATTTACTGGTAAGAACAGATATGTCAACCTGGTTAAACCAATAACCAAATCTCTAAAACCAAGTGTCCAAACCATGTCTTCGACATAACCAAGTGATCTCTAGATGATAAAAAGTCATCCTCAGTGCCGATGAACAATATAACTTGTCGGTGAACCAAATACAAGTGACTGTGCATAAGTCAATGAACTTGCTAGTGAACATAACCAAAGATCTCAAGAAGGATAAGTGTTGATAAGTGTTAACATCAATGAAAAAACCAATGCAAGATATCCATAATACAAACAATCTCCCCCTTTGGGATTGACGGCAACACAAGATGGAAAAACCATCTAAGTGCCAAAGCGAAACTGCCAAAAACAAACAATCTTCAGAATAGATCAATACCAGAAATCAAAATACAAATGCAGAGAGTAAAAATCTCTCCCCCAATGAATAGTCTCTCCCCAAAGGATAATGTTTTAATGTTTTTCCATAGATATCTCTCCCCCTTTGACATCAAATGCCAAAGCAATACAAATACCAAAAATAATCAGTTCATAGAACTAATTACAAATACCAATTGTTGTAACCAACTCATCCAACTAATCCCCTAAGAAGTAGCTCTCCTCCATCAAAGCCAGAAAAATATTTCTCTATAAATTTTGTTGGTTTGATGCCAAGCATCAACTATCTAAGTCTCTACTGGTGAGGGTATAACCCCAAGCTGCTCTCTGAGATATTCAAAGTTTCCTCTGGAAAAGGCTTAGTAAAGATATTTGCAATCTGCTCTTTAGTATTCACATAAACCAATCTCACTTCTTTTGCTTCAACGTTCTCTTTCAGAAAATTGTATTTGATAGAAACATGTTTAGTTTTAGAGTGAAATACTGGATTCTTAGATATATCAATTATTGCTAAATTATCACAATAGATTATTATAGGTTCTTTGAATTTTACCTTTATGTTCTTCAACATTTGCTTAATTCATAATACCTGCGTACAATTAGTTTCTGCTGCAACATATTCTGATTCTGCTGTTGATAATGATGTACAACTTTGTTTCTTGCTCAACCATGAAATCAATCTACTACCAAGAAATAATGCCCCACTGGTGGTGCTCTTTCTTCCATCTACATCTCCTACACAATTAACATCGATGTATGCACATAAATCAAAATTTTCATCTTTAGGATACCATAAACCAAGATTTGTTGTGCCTTGTAAATACGAGAAAATCCTTTTTACTGCTGATTCATGATTTTCTCTAGGATTACTTTAAAATCTTGAAACAATACATACTGTATTCATTATATCAAGTCTTGTTTGTGTCAAATACATTAAATCTCCAATCATAGATTTGTATCTTGTCGGATTAACAGGAGTTGAATCATCCTTCAATGATAGTTTATCAGTTGTAGTCATAGGAGTACTTACTAGTTTAGAGTTTTCCAAACCAAATTTCTTTAGTAATTCCTTCAAGTACTTTGATTGACATAAGAATATACCTTTATCAGTTTGTGAAATCTACAATCCTAAAAAGAATTTTATTTCCCCAATCATAGACATTTCAAATTCTTCCTGCATATTGTTAGAAAAGTCTTTACACAATCAATCTTCTCCCCCAAAAATGATGCCATCAACAAAAACTTCAATAACCAAAATGTCTTCATTAGTCACTTTGAAATATAAGTTTCTATTAGCACTACCTTTAGTGTAACCAAGATTCATAAGATATTTGTCCAATCTAGCATACCAAGCTCTAAGAGCTTGCTTCAATCCATATAAAGCTTTCCTTAATCTGCAAACCATATCTTTATCATTTGTTTATGAGAATCCATTAGGTTGTTCAATGTAAACTTCCTCTTCAAGATCACCATTCAGAAAGGCACATTTAACATCCATTTGATATACTTTGTAGTTCTTGTGTGCTGTAAATGCAAGAAATAATCTGATTGCCTCAATTATAGCTACCGGTGCAAAGGTTTCATTGTAATCAATTCCCTCTTTCTGTGAATATCATTTACACACTAATCTTTCTTTGTTTCTGATTACCTTACCATCTTCATTAAGTTTATTTCTGAATACCCATTTAGTCCCAATTACATTTTTATTTTTGGGCAGGGAACTAATGTCCATGTATTGTTCTTTTCAATTTGTTCCAATTCATCTTCCATAGCTTTAATCAAATGTTTATCTTCACATGCCTCAATGACAGATGTTGGTTCAGTTTGAGAAATTAAACACACCTCTTCATTTTTCAGTCTTCCTCTTGTCATAACTCCTTGATACTTATTCCCAATTATATGACTTTCAAAGTGACTCAGTCTTACATACCTGGGTGTGTTCACTTGTTGTTGTTCTTCAGTCACTGTGGAATTTTTTGATGATGCCGGCATGACTGGATTAGCATTTTGTACCGGTTCACTCTGTATAGGTTCATTTGTGATTATCTCAACTACCAGTTTAGAATCCATAGACCTTGAATTTCTTCTAAAGTGTTCATCTATCTTCACATTTACACTCTCAATGATTTTCTGCAATCTTTTATTAAAACATCTATATGCTTTGCTCTTAGATGAATAACCAAGAAATATTCCTTCATCTCTTCTAGGATCAAATTTACCAATATACTCATCTCTCCTAATGTAACATTTGCTTCCAAATATTCTAAAGTACTTAAGAGTAGGAATATTACCAAACCATATTTCATAGGGTGTCTTACCGGTTTCACCTTTGATGTGAACTCTGTTGAAAGTGTAAACCATTGTATTTGTTGCTTCTCTCCAATACACATGAGGTAGATTTGCTTCTGATATCATGCTTCTAGTTGCATCTAGAATAGTTATGTTCTTCCTTTCCACAACTCCATTTTGCTGAGGTGTCCGGGTGGCTGATAGTTGTCTTCTAATTCCATTCACTTCACAAAATGTATTGAACTCCTTAGATGTAAATTCACCTCCTTGATCTGATCTTAAACATTTGATTTTCTTACCGGTTTCATTCTCTACAAGTGCCTTGAATAATTTGAATTTCCCAAAAGCTTCTGATTTCTCCCTGAGAAAAGTAACCCAACACATTCTAGAATAATCATCAATGATTACCATAAAGTATCTATCTCCCTATAGACTTCTTGTTCTTCCCAGAACACATAAGTCAGTATGAATTAAATCAAGAACATCATTGGTTTTCTCAGAAATACTCTTGAAAGTTGTTCTAACTTTCTTTCCCATTTGACATTCCTTACATACCAGATTATGAGGTTTTACAATCTTAGGTAAATCCCTTACTGCTTTAGATGAACTAATCTTTACAATGCAAACAAAATTCACATGACAGAGTCTTTTATGCCATAACCAACTTTCATCAATATGTGCAATCAAGCATGTCTTTTAATTGTTATTCAAATGAGAGATATTACCTCTAGTCTAATTACCTGTTGCAATTTCCAAACCAATTCTATTCATGATTTTGCATTTACCATTCTTGAATTGTAACCTAAATCCTTTTTCAACTAATTGACCAACACTCAAAAGATTATGCTTCAAACCTTCAACATAATAAACATTGTCAGTATTGTGCTTACCATCAAAAGATATAGTGCCTTTTCCTCTGATCAAACAAGCTTTGTCATATCCAAATCTTACTAGACCTCCATTGTATTCCTGAAACGATAATAATTTACTTTTATCACCAGTCATATGATGTGAACATCCAAAGTCTATAATCCATTCATCCTTTTCTTCAATTTTAGCTGCCAGGGCCTATTCTCTTAGTGGAACAATAGGTATTGGTTGATCTTTTGTTATTGCAACAAAATCCCATCCATTGTCTCTCAGTTCTTCATCAGAATCATCAGTAACTCCTTCATCATCATAGTAACATGATCTGTCTCTATTTTTCTTAAATCTGTATCTCTGATATTCAGGGTTAGACTTATATGTTCTTTTAGCTTCTTCTCTTAATATTGCATGTCTGTCAGGACATATAGATGACATATGACCAATTTTATTGCAATTAAAACATTTAAAGGGTTCTTTACCTTCATAATTACTTCCAATAGGACCTTTAGGCTATTTCCTTGCAAATAATGCTTCAAGTTCTTCTAGTTCTTCATTTTCCTTCCTGGTGTCTTCAAGTTCTCTTGCATAGAGTGCTTTCCAATCAGATTTATCAGCTGATGATGAAGATGTTGTAGATATGTTGTGAAAGCTAAATCTATTTTAATTGTAGCGACAGGACCAAATTCCTCAAGCTCAAATGCTGAAATTTTTCCAACCAAGGTATCTCTAGATACTGATGTATTAGGCATAGTTCTCAACTCATTAATAGTAGTTACTTTCATTTTGTATTCCGGTGGCAATGCTCTTAAAACTTTAGAAACAATTTCATCTTCACTTAAGGAGCCTCCACAACATTGTATTCCCAAAACAATTTCATTAACCCTTTCCATAAAAGAAAAAATTCTTTCATCTTCTTTCATTTTCAAATTTTCATACCTGACCCAGAAGCATTCCAGTTTTGTAATTTTGATAGTGGAATCACCTTCATTCAATGTCTCCAATTTATCCCAAATAGCTTTAGCAGTAGATCGGTCTGACAATCCCATGATTTTCTGATCTAACAAGGCCCTCAAAAGTGCCTCTCTTGCTTTGCAATCATTCTCTTGATCCTTACTTAATATAGGTGGATTAGGTTGACCTGGTGTAGGACCAACATAGCCATTCTGTGTAAAATCCCATATGTCTTTTCCAATGCAATTCAGATGTGTCTCCATTCATATCTTCCATATACCATAGTTAGTTCCATCAAGTTTTGGACTGTCCTTCCTGAAATAGTTAGTTGCCATAAAATCTCCTCTAGTTGTTAAACTTCAGCAAAAAGAGGACTAGGCTCTGATACCAATTGTTAGGACCCAGAGGCAACTGAGAGGGGGGGTGAATCAGTTGTCTAATAATTTCAACCCAAATATAACTTAATCAAACTTGATACTTAATACCGGTATACCAAAATTAATGTCGGTTAACAGATTAACAGTTAATATTAATACCAATGAAGCTTAATGCATGAAATAGAAAGAGAAACAACATCCACAACACATAACACAGAGATTTGTACATGGAAAACCTGTAAGGGGAAAAACCATGGTGGGAAACCATACCCACAATCAGATGATACTATTGTAGATAGTATGTGTATACAAATGGGGTCTGCACATGCAGAAAGGCCAGCTGCCTAGAGCTCAATTCTCAATCAAAAGAAGGGAGTCACACTAACTACAATTGGATGATTAAATCCAATGATAATGTACTACTCAAAGTAGCATCTCCAATACTGGATTCAGTACCGGTTAAGCTCTGATTATCTCCTTCAAACCTTTCTTGAATCTTCAAATGATGTCTGCATGAGTAGCTCTACTTATATTCGCATATACCGAATATCACAATCTTACCATACCATATTACACACCATTACATAATCTCACAAATGAGATCTTACATATATACCAAAACCTAAGACCAAATGTGTAGGTCGGCTTACTAAGAATATTACAATAAAATCAATTACATGTAATTCAAGATGAAATGCATCATGTCAACTCATCAACAATACCAGTTGATTAAACCATCTCCGCAACATGTCGTGCTGATTTGGAATAGATAAAGCATGCCGGTCCATAACCTAGACCAATTTACCGGTAACAACAAATATGTCAACCCAATTAGACCAATAACCAAATCTCCAAAACCAAGTGTCCAAACTATGTCTTCAACATAACCAAGTGATGTCCAGGTGATAACAAGTCATCCTCAGTGCCGATGAATAATATAACCTATCAGTGAACCAAATACTGGTGACTGTGCATAAGTCAATGAACTTGTTGGTGAACATAACCAAAGATCTCCAAAAGGATAAGTGTTGATAAGTGTTGACATCAATGACAAAACCAATGCAACATATCCATAATACCAATAGTTTATTCCTCATAGCCAACTAGATAGAGCCTTGCGGCTAGATAGGCATCCATATCCTCAACAAGGATATTTCTTTGGTTTCCAGCAAACATAGATTTGTTGCCAATCGAGCGTCTATAACCTTGGTAGATTTATTTACATCACCTAGGTATGGAATTACTTAACTTGTACATTACATGTCCTTGGAGCTTTTGCTCATTCATTTTTCATCTTAATTTTGTTGATAATAAACTAGACTACTAGGTTGCAAACCAAAGTGGTAGCAAGGATAACCTTTAGATTTTTTACTTGAAGAGGATGCATGCCTCTACAATATTTTACAATAAAAAAATATTAAATGTGTTAGTATAAATGAACTCAAGGATGCTATCACAAACCAACAACATGACTAGAAGTGGTATGAGAACCCCTGGCATGACAATTAGAATCTTTAGTAAAATTGAGTAAGTAGGAGAAATAAATGCATTAATGATTTACTTGGCTTGAAAAGGTAAGGTACCTCTATTTTTTCCTTGTTTCCATCTAAAGGGACATTTAAAATTAAATACTTACTAAATACATAATGTATAAGTACACCACCCTAGCTGCTTGAATCTTGTTCCTGAGGCATAATCAACCACCTCAAAATGTGGACATATAGTTGTTTGCATGTGCACATAGGACAAGAATTTACTGTAAAAGGAAATTACCCTACTAATTAAATCATTCCAAACTTAGAGATTATTATAATTTGCAATCTTAGGTAGATATGAAGCTAACTATTAGTAAGATACAATGAGCATTTCTAGGATTAATCACAAACATGTGGCTAGAATGATTAATTAACACTAACAATGACTTAGTTCTTGTTTTTGTCAAGTGATCTAAGGAGGGGATTTTTTGGTTAGTGAGGACTGCTACCAGATGAATATCGACATTATGTTTTTCTTTGTGGGCTCCTTACTTGAATTGGAGGCACCAAAAGATAAAATTGCAAGGATGACTTGAGTATTGTTTGGAAATGAATATATTGGTGGATTAGATGAGGTTTTGTTGGTGACATAGTATGGGGTTGGCATCCCCATTGTATCTCACTAGAAATCATAGGTGGAGAAGGATGTAATAGTGCAATGGTTATCTTTTGTGGCCAATTTTAAGACCTACTTTATTGGAGTTGAAAATTAAGGCTTCAACACCTTAATTGATAAAGCCACTATTTTTGTATAGGACCACCTTACATTAAGGGAAGAGATTTGAATTTGATTGATCCAATCCTAAAAGTGCTAAATACACATCAGATTAATTCCTCCCTTGTTTGAGTTGAAAATTGAATTTGAATTAGGGTTTATTTGTAATGCTACATCAAGGACAAATAATGAGAAATTGACATAAAATAAAAGTAACAAAGTGTTGTAGATGTCATGTAGGGCTATAAACCTATATTCGATGATGGAAATTTAATTAAAACCTATCAGAAAGAGTTTGAGTAGAATTGTCGAGACTAGGGAGAGTAGGTCACCCTGGTCCTTGAAATATCTGGGACAGACAAACTAGACATTTTCTAGATCAAGATGACACACAAAATCCAATGTCAAAAGGTCATTAGAAATTCATGAGTCTGAGGGGAGATGATCATTCTGGTCCTCTACTTTTTATGCCTTCAAAATTTGAGTCTAATCATTATCATCTACTCTATTAGATTCCTTGCTCCTAGCTCCTGAAACAATTCCCTAGACATAAATATAAGGAAATAGGCTTGGTTGATGAGGTTTTTCCTTAGGTCAAAACCCAATTTAAGAATTAACCTTGAAATTAAAATGTTAATTAAAATGGAATTGAAGTAGAATGATTTCCTTTTGAGGGAAAGGCTAGATATGATTTGAAAATGCTTGAAATTGATACCTTGATGAAGTTTTCTTGAATCCTCATGCAAAGGATTAGGATGTCATATAGAATGTCTTCATAGAAGGTTGATCATGAATTCTTGAATTTGACTTAACCTTCTCCTTCAATACTTGATTAATACTTGAATGCTTTCTCATATAGACTTGAATTGATTTTGTAATTAAGAACTCACTTATGATTTCCTAGTTCTCCAAAATTTTACCAAATGAGAGGGAGTTGGCTTCCTTTTATACCTAATTGGGCATTATATTTTTTAATTTTTGGAGCAGGCTGACATGGAGCTAAATTTACCACCCACATGAAGTGACCATTCTGAAGTCCTATTTTGGGCCCTAATTGGGAGGACTAGAGCAGTCAAGTCACCCTAGTCCTATCAGTCAAGACTCAAAATTGGACAAAGATAGGATAATAAGTTGAAAATGTAGATTTCAAGAGGGTGTGAGTATCATCAAAGAAAATATTGACCATTGAAGGATGGAACACCAAGGTGAGGATAAAATTGTATAAGTGTTAATATTCTATCAAAGTTCTCTATGAGTGGAATTTTGGTAAAGTATCAAAATTTCCTTTGTTTTTCGGCCTGCTCTCCCGTTCGCTCACGCACTTGTCAAGTTATGTATCGATGTTGATCTAAGAAGCTCACTTTTCTTGCCCTGTGTTGAGAGAACGTGGAGCTTCTGCATGGTGCAGGTCTTTTCCTTAGTGTATGTTTTCTGGCCCCACCATCTTCCGTATGTTGAAAATGACACTTGGTGCCTCCGCATTGCATGTTTCGATTCCCTTTTTGCATTCGACTTCGGGTCTCCCTCGAGTTGTTGTGTGTCTTCTTTGGTGATTCATGAACCAGAATGTTGTTTGCATCATGATTTTCTTGTTTTAGTAGGTGCAGGGGTCACCATAATGTAGTTAGAATAATAACATCAAAGGTCATTTTCACTTGCATGCGTCTCTGTGAGTGCCACGCGGAAAGATTCCCGATCGGGAGTAATTGCTGAATTTTTTTGGATGCTTTCCTGTTGTTTGTTGAGGGCTAGAGACTATTTATAGGCCTTCTTTCTATTTTTTTAGGGGTTCCAACTTTTGAGAATTTATTAGACTTTGGCTCATTGAAGAAGCCTTTATTTAATTAAATTTCATGAAGGACAGACATATCAAATTGTGCCTACGACCTTTATCATTGTTTTGTTTGAAGCTTAGTAGACTAACTTTTGTGCTATATTTGAATTCAATAACTTGTATGATATATGCTATGAGATTCTACTAATTAAACTTTGTTGTAGAACTTGTTATCTGTTGGATGAATGGTGAATGTCATATTATGTTGAATGAGTCTTGTTTAATTATCTTCTCAAATGGTGTTGGGCAAGTAGATTGTTGAATAGGCCTTAAAACTATGTGTATCTAGGTTTTTTGTGCTGCAAATATCCTAAAAAATATTTTGGCATATTGCATAAGTAGCGTAGCTTTAAATTTTTCTCCTTCCCTTTTTCTCCCCACAATTGTATGAAGAGCCAGCTTCTCAAACCCGAAGGTTATTCAGTGAATCTCGTATGAAGGTCCCCTATCACTGAATTGCCTATAAGGTTCTTTTTTCTGGCACGCCCGATGGGACGTAATTTTGAAAAAGCCTAAGAAATTTTATGAGCCATAGATCTGTTACCAGGAGTCAAACAACTTCAAATCCTGGTTTGCTTCTACCACTCCTGGTAAGCATCCATTCATCCACAACTACTTCTCAGAATTCACCTGTTATCCCTGTGGTACCTGTCCCCGTAACAATGGATCAAGTTCCTCCTAGAAATTTTGTGACTTGGAATAGTGGTAGTCCTCTCATTCATCCCATTCCACCTGCAATATGGGGGCCAATTCCCACCTTCATGCTAAAAGTTGTCCCTAAATTCATCGGAGAATGTTCCAAGACACTAGGGAAACACCTACAAGATGTGGCTGATGTTTACACTGTCCATAACATTACAGAGAAAAATATAGATCTGAGATTACTTGCAACTTCATTTAAAGGAAGAGATTTAGATTGGTATAGATCTCTTTCTCTAAACTCTATAATTGATTGGGACCAGTTGGGCAACCGCTTCTTTGAGAGATTTTTCGACAAGGCTAATAGATCATCTCTAATGCAATAATTGATTACCATCAAAAGGGCTCCTCAAGAAGCAGTGACAGAATTAAATATGAGGTTTCAAAGGACCTGGCAGAGGATATCATTGTCTTCTCATCCTCTCACGGATATGGCATTTTTTTTTTATCTGAAAGCTTTCAATTCAGATATATCTATGATTATCCAATCTCTAAGAGGAAATACTCTCCTAGATGCGTATGACTTGGCAGTCCGAGTAGAAAATAATCTAATTTATTCTGGAAATCTTGCACCACAACCGCTCATGTCAGTCTAACCTGAAATATCAAATCAAGTTCCCAAGAAAGCTACGCCTAGCATGTCTGCACCCCAATCCATGTATGTGTACCCCAGATCCCAACAAGTGAGTACATTCTCCTCTTCATCTCTGGCTGCAAAAGTTAATGATATGAGATCTTTCTCAAATGAAATCATTATTTTGAAAAGATCCAAAATCCTCTCTCCTAGACCTACTTTCCAGCAAAATTTTCAAGGGAATAGGCCCCCATATCAACAAAACCAATATGCGAATAACCGAGCTTCCTCAAGTCAGTCCAATGGCCAGATAGTTCCAATTCCTAATCCTTTGCAAACTATTTATCCTAGCACGAATAAAGAGTTGACCATAGGACAAAGTAATCTAGCAGATGACACCAATTCTTGGTGTTTCCCATGTAACAATGCCCACGCCCCAAGAAACTATTCGAAAGGCAATTTGCAACAAAAAATTGTACATCAGCGAAGTCAAGGTGCTACCTCAGATGATTCGGTTTATGCTTCCCCTGGCATGGACAATGCAACTCTCATCGCTCAAATGCAAGGTGTGTCAATAGAGAAAGAAATAGAGATAGCTCTCGACCATGCTTTATTCTCTTGGAGGAAGACGAGGATGTCATTCTCACAAACGATGCAATTTCATCAATCTCGGGAGCTCCCCAAGTGTAGTTAGACTACAACCTTTGGTGAAAAAGATGTTTCACAGGGGAGCATGTAGGCACACAAGGAAGGTTATCTTGTCATTGATGTCAATTATAACTGGTAATGATGTTGTTATAATGTTGTTTTGCAACCGATATGTGAGCTTGTGAAGGAAACTGGTATTACTAGAGAAGAAGTGAGATCAACTGGTAAACCCTACCCATTGATATGATAAACCCTAACCGATGGAGTTTGGTGAATTGGTTGTATTGGTTTATGATCTAATGATGAGAGATAGTGATTATGACATGTATACATGTTCTATGAGAAGAGTTTCAAATGATTTTTGGCATATAGAAATAGCGGTTTTTATCCTGGGAATGAGCAAGTTCATTGCATGTAATGTAAACCGTGTGATGAGTTATAGTGTTCGATGAAGCAGTGATCAGGGAGCGGGCAAGAATATCTTGAATGATGTGCAGTGATTATTATGTAATCCAATGGTCATACTTGAACTGATATGTTTGTGATGTGTTACCAACCTATTGTTTTTTTTATAAGGTCGATGAGTTGTTTTGTTAAAGAGTTGGCAATTTATAGTTGAAAGTAAGAGAGTGTGGTTGTCGAACCAGATGATGTATCTGCAGTTTGTGTAAAGGAAGATAGGAGCATGAAAATGATCTGAACAAGCAAGTGTAGTGCTATTCAAATAGATTAGAAAACCTCTATTATTTTCTAACAATTACAGTAGTTAAATCCTCTAACTAGGTAAGCTTTAACAAGCTTAGTGTTATTCAAATCCTCTAACCAAGTGGTCCATTATCTTGGATTTAAAATCCTCTATCGAGGTTACTCTTAACAAGGTATTGCTTCTAATAGGGTATTATAGTCAATCCCTTAACCAGGTGATCCCTAACAGGATCTGTTCTTAACAGGACTTATTGTAAAGATTTAACAGGCTAGGCTCCAAATAGGGCGAACTTCAGAAGAGTTCAGAATACTTGTGGGTATTCATCCCCATCGTGGTTTTTCCCATTTGGGTTTCCACATCAAAAATATTATGTCAAGTGGTGAATGTTTTTGTGGTTATGTTTACTATGGTTGAATTGCTTAACTGCTAAATCCACTTTGATATGTTATGTTAACCAGCAACAATCTAAAATATGTTTTACTTATCTCAGTAAAGTATTTGGATGTTTTGGTTAAAAGATTTTGATAGTTTCAAAGTTGTTTTATTGTTAGTCTATTATAACAGTCAATCAATTTAACTTTTCAGTTTAGAGTTTGCTATGAGAGGTTGTTTTAGAGATTGGTGAAAGTTTATACAATTTTCTATCTACTGATTCACCCCCCCCTCTTAGTAGTTTATCGGATCCTTATTCTTTCATCATACCATGAGCCGCATGCGCAAGCAAGTTTGTGCCACACTTTCTTTCGATACAACGCTCCTCTCTATGAGTTGTTATAACCCCATAAGCTATTCGAGACATGATGTGTTGTCCCATAACTTACAACATAGAGGTGTTTGATAAAGATTCTATTGGAAGACTATTGGCACTCTAGGTAGGACATTGTCCCATTTTGTCAAGCTGCTTTGAATCGGAGTTCAGTGGTTGAGCCTCCAAAGTTCCATGTCCCCTATAGTGATTTAAGGCAAGATGATCTCAAAGATATCACCTCTACCATTGCATTTTTGTGTGGTCATGATAATTACCGAGAGATATCCGCTCCTATGATGGGTTTCTTGTTCAAATGTTGGAAGTAGAAGGAACCATTCCATTTTGACTTCTCTGTGTTGATAGCTAGAGAAATGGTGAGGTAGTTGGCTGAATTTGAGCAATCACGATGGTTCAGGTTCACCTTATTCCTAGTTCATTTATTTGTGCACCAAAATATCACTTTCTTTAGTCAATTCATGCAATTGGCTACTCATGATGGGTTAGGAAACATATTGCTTATGTCCACCTGGACTCCTATACAATTAGCTACTTATGATGTATACTAGTTTTCAGACTATTTCCTAGCTCCTGTCCTTCACTATTTTGTTGTCATACCTAAGGAGCCTCTTGCTCGCTTTTCTCAAATCCAAGTGAATTGGATGTGTAATGAACACCCCACTGTGACTGATTCCTAGGTAAGGATTTTTCTTTTGTCTGAGTGCATGGCTTCTCTGAGGATCCCTTCTGCCTTCCTACCTATGTTACCGAGAGAACCCTGGCCCTTGAGATTTTGCGGCATCTTGTCGAGGTTGAAAAAGCTATAGGGTTGGGAAAACATGATACCTCCATAACTGAGGACCACAAGGTGATTGGCCCCATCATTCTCAAGCGAAGGAGCATCGTTGAGAGGGTACTGACCTCCAAGCTAGTTCAACTTAGCTTGGTAGAGATTAATGATGTATGGAGCTGATGCCCTGCAAAGTGGACAAGGTTAGTCTAAGAGAAACAACACAAAACACATGAAACTGTTAGTGTTATTTAATCAAAAACTAATCTAAATAGGCATACCAAGAGAGACACTAAAAACATGAAAGCATATTTAACTAAAGAAGCAAATATGATGAGGCATCTCCAAATACCTCCTAACATGCTCTTAACTCTTTCTCCATGTTTCAAAATAGTGTAGCTCTCAGCAGCTTTTTGCACTATGGATGCTTATGAAGGATTGAGATTGTAGTATTGTGCTCCAAATCTGAAATGAAAAGCTAATACTAAGCTATTGATACTAAAATGAATTATTTTATCCAAGATGACAATACATGAGTTAATTATGCTAAAATGCTCTCTTAAAATGTCTATAGCTTAAATGCATACAAGTTTTCAGGATCTAGATTATGAAGAAATGGGCTCTATTTATAAGAAAAATGGAGCAATGGATGGTTGAGATTGAGAAATCTCAACAAGGGTCAGGATTGAATGATTTCAAATCCATGTGAGGGCTTTCAACCCAATCCCAGGATGACAAGTGTCAATGTGAGATAGGTTGAGAGGAGAGGGAATAAGCATTAAATGCTTGAAATGACTTTGGAAGTTAAAGTCAAGGTTGGTTGAATGAATAAACTCTTTATTCAAAGAATAAAGCTTTTATCCAATGGATAAACTCTTGTGCAAATGTGAAATGGATGAATATGGTCAAAACAATAAATGTTTAGGGGGACAAGTTTGAAATAACCATAAATGGTTATGTAAGAGCCATAAATGGTCATGTAAGAGCCATTAGTGGTCTTGGAAGACTTTGGGGGTTAATTTGTTGAACACACAAAGCATTAAATGTTTTTCAAAGACTTTGGAGTCTTTGAGAACTGACTCCATTTTGCTTAGGAATGTGACAATAATTAGGGGATGGATGAGGCTAATTAGGAAGGGGTTAGAAGAATCTAGAAGGGGATTAGATTTTGCAAGTGGATTTGGTGGGTGAGGGAAAATAGAATTTTATTAAAATAAAATTAGTTTATTTCAATAAATGTGTGCAAGTTGCATTTGTAGGAAAATGCAAGTGGGGGGGGTTAATGATTTAAATAAATATTTTATTTAATTTATTTAAAAGAGGAAAAAGGGATTTTAATTAAATAAATAGATTTTATTTATTTAATTGATTTGTATTTGGTTTAATGAATTAATTAAAATAAATTGAATAATTTATTTAATTAATAGAAGAATGTTTGAAGATGAATTAATTAAATATTTATTTAATTAACTGATGGCTAGTGGATTTTTAATCAAATAAATAGCAAATATTTATTTAATTAAGCTGGACAGATTTGTGTGACTACATTTGCCCCTCTTTGAGACGGTGCGGTTTATCGTGTCATTTCAAAGAAAGAAAATTAGGTGTGAAGAAATGCCCCATAAAATGTTAATTTAATGGGTGGTATGCCCCCTCGAGAGATGGGCCGAATTTTTTTGAAAAATCAGGCGATCTCTCGAAAAAGAATGAAAATTGGCGAGGTGGTAGAAGAGAAGAAGTTATCCATACGGGTGAAAAATAGAAGAAAACGGGGGAAAAATGGAGAAATGGGGGGCTCGGGAAGTTCATGGAGACCATGGCGATGAGCGGGGGGAAGTTACGGTGACAGCGAAGGGTATAAATGGGGTGAAAGGGGTGAAAAAAGGATCATTTGTGACCACGACCATTTGGAAATCAGAGCTCTGATAGGGACATTTGGAGGAGCGAGTAGCAGTCAGGATGTCGATTCCGATCACTGAGCACAGATTTGAGCAAGTTCGACGGTTCCAGCGTCCAGACGACTACGGACCAGTGGTACGCAAATTTGAAAACTTAATTTTTTTGCATTTTTGATAGGTTTTTAGCTGAGTCCAAGTGAAGTCGGAGCAAGAGCGCTGGAACTACAGTTTTGGCACTTTTGGTCCATAAACTAGCGCTACTGCACCGCAATGGCGCTATTGCCCCATTGTTTGAGCGCTTTTGATTTTTAGTAGCGCTATTGTAGGCAAGTTTGGGCGCTATTGATTAATAAGCGTTATTGAGGGCTCAATTGAGCGCTGTTGATTTAAAGTAGCGCTACTGTGTAGTTGTTTTAGCGCTGTTGCAGTTTGAGCGCTTTTGTATAGCTGATTGAGCACTTTTGTTAGGGTTGTAGCGCTATTGTTGAGAAACTAGCACTTTTGTTGGTAAAATAGCGCTTTTGCCTTAGGATAAAGAGATGCCCCAGTTTGGATGAAGAAAATCTCTCGATGCCAATGATTGATGGATGGTGAGGTGAAGTGGGAGTTGTTTTGAACCATAGTAGCCTGATGAGACTTAGGTCATTTGTTAGGATAAATGCCCGTTGAAGTCTAGGTGGCCATGATTGCTTACCTATTGAGACCCAAAGATACTTGATCAAAGTATCTGTTGATAGTCTAGGTTTAAACTTAAGAAAGTTTGAAAATAAAAAAACTGATGGTGATTGATGAATGTCCATGTGCAGGAGGAGCTGCACGTGTTGCAGTTACAGGAGCGCCATCTTGCGACACAGGGGTTGTGGGACCGATTGACACAAGCGGAGATTGATTGCATTGCCTCGATGGGACTATATGAGGTGATGCACATGCCCATGATTCGTATGAATCACAGTTTGATCACAGCACTAGCAGAGCAGTGGCACAGGGAGACGTGCACCTTCCATCTGGCACATGGGGAGATGACAGTGACCCTAGAGGATGTGTGGCGCATCCTACGGATTCTGATTCGGGGGGAGCTAGTCACATACGACAGATCTTGGGGGACTTTTGCAGTGCAGAGGATTTTTGATGAGGATGTGTTCATTGATGATGGCTCGATTGCGTGGGAGGATATAGCGGCTTTATATGAGCCTCTACCAGTAGTTTTGTCAGGTATTGTGGGAGGTCTTCTGTGTCTAGACAGGTGATCACATGGTCTGGCCGTCGAATGGGGACAGGTTATTGAGATGATGATGACCGAGGGGACCCGATTTGCGTGGGGGCCGTACGTAGTGGCGCACATGTATCAAGAGCTCCATGAGGTGGTTTACCGGGGGAGGGGTTCCTTAGCAGTGGGCATGACATTGCTGCATATTTGGGCTTGGGAGCACCTACCAATGACTCGACCAGTGAGTCTTAGATTTCATGCAGTAGACCAGCCGTACATGTTTATGTACAGCGGCATGATGAGTTAGCCCCACTTGGGGAAGTTAGAGTGGTGGCGGCGAGCTTTGGACGACCTGGATGCAGTGATATGGCAGTCATACTTGGAATGTGAGCCATGGGATGATGAGGCAGAGGCACTGCCATATGTGTTTATGACTCGATTCCTCATTGGGAGGACCTCATACCATGTGCAGAGACAGGTGCCCGGACGAGTGATGAGGTAGTTTGGACGGTAGCAGGGACTGCCCAGTGGATCAGGAGAGTATGCTCGGGTGATTCGGGAGAGGTATGCATGGGGTCCAGTGCTACCGTATGATCAGGCACTGGTAGAGTTCTGGACACTATAGGAGAGACCATGGGACCTACAACCGAGGGTCATGGATGCAGGTGTGATAGATGAGTATATGCAATACCGGGCAGCGCACCCGATCCCACGGATATCAGATCTAGCAAAGCCGATCCCAGCTTTTGAGGATGAGAGGGGACGGAGACGAAGGAGGGCAGGAGGTCAAGGAGGAGGAGGAGGAGGACATGGAGGGGGTGGAGGAGGTGGTGGAGGAGATGGAGGAGGTGGTGGAGGATTGGGGATGCGGAGTCAGTGGAGAGGGAGAGGTGGACTGCCTCTACAGATATCACAAGGACCATTGATACAGGGAGGAGTTCAGCTGAGTGGGAGGGGGATGGAGAGGGAGATCCCGATGGATAGGGGGGAGGGGATTACTAGAGAGGGTGGTGCAGGGGAGGCAGCTATGGATACCGGGGAGGGAGCTACTGGAGATCTACGGGATCATGTGATAGTATGCTTGCAGACGCGGATAGAGGATTTGGAGTCGAAGGTGGCAGCTAGGGATGTGCAGCTATTTGCATGGGAGTCAGAGCTGATGGTGGTGCTGCGGGAGAGAGATAGTGCAGTGGAGAGATTGGCGGAGCTGCAGGAGAGAGTGCAGATTGGAGTAGGAGCACAGGGGCCTACAGGGGAGGTGATGAGGGAGATGTGATGAGCACAGGCTGAGATAGAGTACTAGTGGGGTTTATACGAGCAGGTGGTGCCAGTTAGTCAGCGAGCTCTTAGCTATTCGCAGATGCGGCAGGCGAGATCAGAGCGATCGCAGAGGGTGCAGAGCAGTGGGGGTGTGATGGGTCCATTGCGGAGGGAGAGATCAGGGGATGCAGGAGGGAGTGGTGGTTCGATGAGGCCTCCACGGAGAGATGGAGCAAGGGGTGCGGGTACCAGTGGTGGAGTAGGTGGAGGTGTTGGGATAGCATCTAGCCAAAGTGGCATTTGAGAGAGCATTTTTGCATATATGTATTTGTATCATTGTTTATTTTTTGGACTGTATCTTGGATGGCTCTTGGTAGCCGATTTTGTAGACTTCATTGTACTTTGATGTATGAGATGAGATATATGAGGAGATCCCATATTTGGATGATATGCATTTGATTATGTATGGATGTTTATGCAGGATGATGAGTTTATTGCTTAGATGGATATGTGTACATGTATGCATTTGATGAGATGTTTCTTATATGCATGTTTTTATGATGATTCATGATGTGGGATACTGACATATGAATGCAGGTTTGTATATGTATGATTTGTTTGATTTTTTGATGTAATGCTTTATGTATGTAATGCCATGATGATGATGTATGCTTATGATAATTTATGAATAGGATTTTGGTGTTTCCTATTTTGATATAATGATGAGATGATTTATGTGATGATGTTAATGCAATGGTTGAATGAATGATGTTATGTATGGATATGCATCTAGATATTTTTAGATGAATAAATATGGATAAACAAAATGTAAAGTACAAATGTTTATATGATAATGTGTTAAATGAATGCATATGTAAAAATGGATATTTATAAAATGGTATGAACCAATGTGTTTTGGAAACAAATGGATTTATGATTCTAAATGCTTTAAATATGATTTAAGTACAAACAATAATGTGATGATATTATAACTTATGGGTTTAATAACTGCACCTTAATGCAATTAAAAAGATGATAATGAATGCAATGTGAATGAATCCTAAAATGAGCATAATAAGATACTTAGTAATGAATGAATGCACCTTTTAACTATAAATGAATGTATGCAAATAATAAATGATAAAGGATAATAAAATGATAATGGATAACTGACATTTAAAGGAATGCATAGTAAATGGCTTAATATAATCAAAGACAATTTGATCCCATGAATGAATCTAATTATTTATGATTGATGCAATGATGCAAAATGATTTAATGAAAAACTAATGTCAAAAAATGAACTATATGCAATGTTAAGTTTAAAAATGACATGAATGTACTTAATGCAAGATGCAACTAAATGCGATGATGATATGACCATGAGGAATGCAGGGTTTTTAATACTTTGCATGATGCATTGATGATGTATCAGAGTACTCGGTCGTGATTGTATCCAAGACCAGTTTTAATGGTCACTTTTGCATATAAAACCTACATATGAATGAATGAATGGGTGATATGCAACGAAATGTAAGATATAAACAGATGAGATGAAATGACGATCCATAGTGCTCTATTTTCATCATTGAGCTTTAAAATGTTGGAAGAGAATACAAGCATCTTGACATAATGATTCAAGATGACCTGAGTATTCCTTTCATGGATTTTATATAGCAAGTTAATACAAACGACTTGATATAAGGGTCAAGTCGACCAGAGTATTATTTGCGGAACAGACAAGGATTATCTTTGTTCACGCATGACTTGGATTGTCCTCCTTGATCTTAGGATGATCATATCCTGAGACAAGTGCATACCATACTAAGAGATAAAACTTTTATCCAGTTTGGATGAGGTAGGAGGAACCAAAGAAAGAGCATTTGTACCTGCAAGCAAACAGTATAGACATAAAGAATAAAGAATAAGGATCCTTGGTAATGGTTCATGCCCATATGGTTGAGGTATACGCTGTAGTCAGCAAGCTGTAATGATCTATGAATGCATTTGGCATAAGATCATGTAGCTTGGTGAACTTCCCACATAGACACCATTAGTACATGCCCCAGAACTTCATCGGAAATAATACGCAAATGATACAAAATAATGCTGAAAGATCCCGATACAGATAAACAAATGATTGTACTCACAAATCAACCAAGTATTTAATAGCTTAACATAATTTTCTTGTCAAAGAAAACGTCATCTTGTCTTTGTTTTGGTAAGGAAGGATGCATCCTTGTTGAAGACAGTTTTGAGTGTTGATGTGGATTGTATGGTCGATTGATAAGTGGTCATCGTGTGAGTATTTTGTCAATGTTTGTTTTGGTATCTGCATGGATGAGTATGTACAAGGTGTTACCATGTTTTTGTGTGATTTTTGATGTTTTCGATGTTTTGGATTTTGTGGAACAGTTTTGAATGTTTTTGGATTTTGCGAGACCCTTTTTCCAATATTTTTGGTATTTTGTGAGACTTTTTCTAATGTTTTTGGTATTTTTTGATGATTGCTTGAATGAAGAACTTAATGAACCATAAGACAATGTAGAATCCACTTCCAGCAACTAGATTTTAAAGGGCATTGCCCCCAAGTGCAGACATGACTATGAAAAAGCGGGATGCAAAACGCATGAAGTACTTTCTCTGATTGCAGATTTATAACAAGCCATGGTTTTGGATGGATGGATGGTGTGTATGCATGAATGTGATCGCAATTAGCCTGAAAGACAATGGAGCCTTTACGAGTGGTGCCTGTTTGCCAGGTTTTCACCATCGTACTTACCCAAGGTGCTACCGGAGTGGTTGTTCACCGTTTGGATGCATGATTTTTCTTTACTTTTTTGAATGTTTTTTGCATTTTCTTCAGGACATTTTTCTGAATGTTTTTGGTATTTTCTGGTATGTAGGGGAGCCTGATGCTCTGGACACCTTAGGTATAAAACCATTTTAGGTGCATGCTATTGATTGGATTTGCAAGCGGTTCTCCTTCTGATGTAGCCAACTGATATGCCCCAGACCCGAATACAGCAGTGACAACATATGGGCCCAGCTAGTTTGATTCAAACTTGCCCTGATGTTCTCTGTTTGGTTGGTTGCGAGGATTCTCTCTAAGAACAAGTTCACCTACCTCAAATGTACAAGGTCTAACTCGGTGATTGTAGCTTCTACTCATGCATTGCTGATAGACTTTGAGATGATTGTATGCAGCTTGTCACTTCTCATCAAGTAATTCTAAGTCCTGAAGACGCGAGACTCTGTATGCTTCATCATCGATGAGATTGTGCAAGGAAACTTGTAATGATGGTATTTCGACCTCAATAGGTAAGATAGCTTCTACACCATAGACCAATGAATAGGGAGTTGCGCCTGTAGGGGTTCAAATGCTAGTTTGATATGCCCATAGTGCTGGATTCAGTTGAACATGCCAATCACGACCGGCATCATTGACTATCTTCTTTAGGATCCTCAATATATTTTTATTGGATGCTTCGGCCTGACCATTGCCTTGTGGGTAGTAGGGAGTGGAAAAGCGATGTTGGATGTGAAATTTCTCACAAAGTTCACAGACATCCTGATTTTTGAAAGGAAGACCGTTATCTGTGATGATGGACATGGGCACACCATACCAGCAGATGATGTAGTTGAGGATGAAGGAGGCGATCTGCTTGCCGATGACTTGGGTAAGTGGAACAGCTTCGATCCACTTGGTGAAATATTCAGTGGTGGTAATAATGAATTTATGGCCATTAGATGAAGATGGATGAATCTTACCCACAAGGTCAAGACCCCATTGACAAAAAGGCCATGGTGTTGTGATTGGTTGCAGTTCCTGGGCTGGTGCATGTATCAGGTCGCCATGAACTTGACATTTCTTGCATTTTCTGACAAAGTAGTAGGAATCCTTTTCCATAGATGGCCAATAGTATCCATTGCGCAGGAGTTTCTTGGCGAGTGATGGACCACTTGAATGAGTCCCGCAAATGCCTTCATGTACTTCTTCCAAAGCCTTTGTTATCTCATCTTGTTCCAGACATCGAAGGAGAGTACCATCAAGACTGTGGCGGTATAAGGTTTCAGCAATAATGGTATATCGAGCGGTTTGGCGAATGAAGGTTTTACGTTGGTTATTGGATTGGTTGGGAGGAAGGGTGTGATCATGGAGATAGGTGTAGAATTCACCGTACCATGGGGATTCAGAACCGACAAGGCAACATATCATTTCGGATTCAAGGATATCATAAGCGGGAATCCAAAGCTGTTCAACCAAGAACTCATAGCATGTTGAATTCTATGGAAGATCCAGTAGAGATGCGATGGTAGCCATGGCGTCAGCAGCTCGATTCTGATCTCTTGGTATCTTCTCAAAAGTGATAGTAGTAAATGATGTCTTTAGAGTGTCCACCATTTGCTTATATGGCATGAGTTTATCATCCTTGGTCTAATATTCATCAGTTGCTTGTTGAATGACCAATTGTGAGTCGCCATATACTTGCAGTTCTTGTAATTTCCATTGTACGGCTAGCCTGAGTCCTGTGATCAAGGCCTCATACTCTGCTATGTTGTTAGTGCATGGAAATGTGAGCTTGTAAGACTTTGGGATGCTATCACCTTGAGGTGTGATAAATAGGATGCCTGCCCCTGAACCATGTCTAGTGTATGAACCATCAAAGTATAATTTCCATGGTTGTGTTGTTGTGATCATGAATATCTCTTCATCTAGAAAACTGGAAATGAGAGGATGATCACCTATGAGAGGTGCATCGGCCAACTGATCTACAATAACTTGACCTTTGATAGCCTTGCGGTCGACATACTCGATGTCAAATTCACTTAGAATCATCACCCATTTGGCTAAGCGGCCTGTCAATGCTGCTTTGCTGAGTAAATACTTGAGTGGATCAACCTTTGCAATGAGTTGTACCTTGTGTGTCAATAGATAGTGCCTTAATTTAGTGGTTGCTAAGATTATTGCTAAGCAAGCTCGCTCAATAGGTGTGTAATTGAGTTCATAGCCAACCAGTGTGCGAGAGATGTAGTAAACAGCACACTCCTTTGCTTTCATATTATGTTGTGCCAGTAGTACACCCAATGCTGTACTGGTTGCTGAGATATAGAGTAACAATGGTCTAATTGGATCTGGTGGCATCAGCAATGGTGGATTCATGAGATAGTTTTTAAGCGTCTGAAATGCTTGCTGGCATCAGGCATCCCACTGAAAGCGGATGTTCTTGTGTAGCAGGTGTGTGAATGGGTGACACTTATCAACCAAATGTGCAATGAATCTTCAGATGGATTGAAGTCGCCCTTGTAATGTCCTTAGCTAACTGATATTCTTTGGTGGTGGCATGTCCATGATTGCTTTTACCTTTGCTGGATCGACCTCAATGCCTTTGCTTGAGACAATGTATCCTAGAAGTTTACCGAAGGTTACTCCAAAGACACATTTCTTTGGGTTGAGTCGAACACGGTATTATTCCAGTCTATCAAAGATTTTATCTAAGATGTGGAGATGCCCTTCTCTGGTGAGTGATTTTGCTAGTAAGTCATCAACATAATCTTCCATCACAGTATGCATCATGTCATGGAAGATGGTGGTCATTGCTCTTTGATAGGTTGCTCCTACATTCTTTAGACCGAAGGGCATCACATTCCAGCAATATGTGCCCCATGGACATGTGAAGGCTGTCGTATGTTGATCTTCTAGTGCGATCTTTATCTGATTGTATCCTAAAAAGCCATCCATAAGTGAAAGCATGGCGTGTCCTGCTGTCAGATCCACTATAATGTCGATATTTGGAAGGGGGAAGTCATCCTTAGGACAGGCCTTATTTAGATCCCTGAAGTTGGTACAAATGCGGATGCCCCCTTTTGGTTTGCCGACAGGCACAATATTGGAGATCCATTCTGCATAATCAATTGGCCTAATGAAACCAACATCTAGGAGTTTCTTGAGTTCTATTTTGACTAGTACTGCAATCTGAGGATGCATCTTATGAAGCTTTTGCTTGACAGGTTTGGCTCCTTCTGCTACGGTGAGGTGATGCATGACTAAATCAGGATCAAGCCCAGGCATGTCTGCATATGACCATGCAAAGTTGATCTGACACTTCTAGAAGAACTCTATAAACTTAGGCTGTTCTTCTGGAGTGAGAAGAGATACCAGATGTATGAGATGAGGATCTTCAGGAGTCCCCACATTGTACTCTTTGGTTTCCTCGATGAGGATCATTGATCGTTCTTGTTGTGCATTAGCAGGGAGAATGTCAAACCCTTCATCCTCAGGCACCTCAGAGAGGTTTTCACCATTGGATACGCTCTTTCTTTTTACTTTTGTCGGATCAAACAGTGCCACCGTGTGGTTTTCACTGGAAGATCCATGTTTTATTGTTATATTTTTGCAGCTGAAAGGTTTGGCATCTGCCCCAAAGTATGCTGCGCTCTTAAGTTCAATGGCAAATCCAGCTTTGTGATCCCCGCTTGGTAGGTTATCCCTTAATTCCAAAAAGTCAATGATGGCCTCATCATTTTGGAAAAAGTCAAGGCATGGGGGATTTGGTTGGTTCCATTCGTTGAGTTCAGGATGGATAATGGGCATTACTTCATTGATTAGGTTAAGTGTGTTAGATGTATCAGTGAGGGTTAAGACGTTATGATGAAGGTTGTTGATGGTACTCTCCCTGTCAGAATCAAGCGTAGGATGAGATGTAGGGTCTGTGGAAGACGTTTCCAGTTCAGGAACCCAAGTGGTCTTTATCTGTGCTTCTCCGTAAATAGGGATGTCTTTGCGTGGTGGAGGTGGTGATGTGTCTTCCTCATCTGAAGTGTTAAGTTGTACAGAATCAAATTCCCACTCATGTGAGTCAGTTTCTGAGTCACTTTCCAGCATCTGATTACTATACCATACTGGGATGTCTTTTGAGTTAAATACTGCAGGTGTGATTGGTTGATGTACCTTTGTAGTGATCGGTGCTGCAAGATGGTTGATGGGGATTAAAGAATATGGTATTGGGAGTATTGGCAGTGTTGACTCAGTGGCTTCTACTGGAACTATTGGTGCCATAGATGCTACTGCGGGTTCTGATACAGTTGCTACTACTAATGGTGCTGCTGATGGGATTACGAGTTCGTTTGGTGGGATGAGTGGCATTGGTGATGGTTGTGTTGGGGTTTTGAGCCTCAGTGGGGTAGTTGGGATGGTGCTTGATGCCGCTTTAATAATGAAAGGTGGCCTTTTGGCAGTAGGCTGACATAATGGTTTGCTGGGTTTTCCTTTGAATTTTAATTTAGGAAAAATCTTTTTTTCAAAGCCTAGGCCTGTATTACCTTTGGGCTTGAATTCTGGTAGCAGAGGTTCATGTCGTCCTTGTTTGCAATATCCCAAAGCACTCTGACCATCATATCCCATTCTTTGCATAATGAGGAGGCCTTTGCCATACTGATCTGTAGGAAGTTTAACTTGTGGTATATCAGTGGGGATGGGATCTTTATAGAGCCAGTCTGCTAAGTCCTCATCTTGGGTTTCTTCTTCTTGACTCTTGCCAAGGATGAAAGGCGTCAAAGCACATGTTGGCGTGATTAGTGGTTGCTGAAGTAACTACTATGGTTTACCATGTGTTTGAGGAGAAGTGGGCATTTGTCCCACACAAAAGAGTTGACTCAAGTTGTATTCCCCAGGACCTTCCTCGGTTGCTTTCATCTTAAGCTTTTCTTGCTTCGGTATAGTGGTGTTTGAACTGGCAAGAGAGGTCGGACTTATATATGATGTGGAGGAAATGGCTTCTCTATTATTAGGAACGATAATCTCTGGTTGATGGCTGATATTATGGCAATATGCAAAGGGATTTGCATCGCCCAGGATTGTGATCTCTACACCATTATGTGGGAACTTGATACATTGATGGTAGGTAGATGGAACGGCTTGCATGGCATGTATCCAAGGTCTCCCTAACAGTAGATTGTATGGCAGAGGAAGGTCCAGAACTTGACAAATGATGTGCTTTACCACGGGGCCCACTCAGATTGGTAGTACCATAGCTCCTTTGGATGACCGCTCTGCATCGTCATAGGCTTTGATTGTGATCTTCTTACGAGGATCCACTGATTCTACCGCATATCCCAATGCTGTGACCAACTGTAGTGTACAAATATTTAGGCCTGCTCCATTATCGATCAAGACTCGCTTGATCCTATGCTGGTTAATAAATCCTTTGATGTGGAGTGAGGTGTTATGAGGTTGCTGGAAGGAAGAGTTGTCACTTTCGGAAAAAGTGAGACAAGGTGATGACTTTAGACTTCCAACCATGGCTTGAAATTGGTCTGTATTCAGATTTGCAGGGACTGACGCCTCTTGGAGTGCTTGATCCAAGATAGTTTTATGAGAGCGCGATAGGCACAATAGCTCTAAAATGGATATAAGCGCAAGCGTTTTATCTAATTGTTCCACAAGATTGTACTGCTTTGGGATGGAGGTGGTGCCTTGTGGAGCTGCCTTTATGGTAACCTTACCGCGACGTGTAACAACATTGCAATTTGAGTTGGGATTTTTGAAGGTTATGGTTGCAACTTGTTCACTGGCATCATACAAATGATTTACAGTGTAATTATACGCAGCCTGTGTATAATCTGTGGTATCAGTTCCTCGCCTAGAATTGGAAGGACCCCTTTGATCTTGTGATGGAAGTGGATTTTTGAACATCAGATGATCATTATTTGTTGTTTTTGGGTCATGTCCTTCAATTTCAATTTCTCCTCAGTTAATAAGATCTTGAATAAGATCTTTTAATCGGTGACAATTACTTGTCTTGTGCCCTCTTCCTTGATGGAATTCACAGTGTTCAGTATCTCTCCACCATGCCGGTTTGACCTGAGGCTCATAGTTTGATAGCTTAGGTAGAGTGACCAAATTTTGAGAAATGAGTTGTCGCAATATTGTTTCAATGGGTTCCCCTAAGGGAGTGTATGTGCGTTTCTGTTTTTGTTGACAAGGTTTAGGTTCATCGTGAGATGTGATGCGACCTTGATTGGAAGGAACATTTGTGGTGTTCTGAGGTGGAGGATTCTGTCCTGCAAATTGAACTACAGGTTGTGCATTTTGGATAGTCCGGGCATCCACAACCCCATCATTGAGGATATTCTTGTTTTTATTCCAGAAGTTTGGTTTATCGCTATTGAAGCGTGGGCGAGGACCATCTTTTGGTTCATTAAATATTTTGATGAGTCCTTTTTGATAAGTGCCCTTTCACATTTCAAACCCTTGGTGATCATATCATTAAAAGAGTCTGTGTCTTTGACATCCAGGTGAAATTCCATTTCTTCGTTTAAGTTGGAAATGAATATTTTCACTAGTTCTCGTTCAGGTAGCTGAAGAGAACGTCTGCTAGACATTTGGCACCATCGTTGTAGGAATACTGAGAATAGTTCACCTAGTTTTTGTTTGGTGTTGCACAGATCAGCCATGGTGATGTCGCATTCAATGTTATGAGAGTAATGAGCTAGAAACTTTTGGATGAGTTCCTCAAATGTTCTAATGCTACCTGGTAGTCGGGAAAACCATGATGTGGTTGTTCCTCCCAAGCTTTGGGGAAAAAGTCGCATTAGGTAGGTGTCTTCATATGCCACTTCAAGACAAGCAGAATGAAATTCTCTGACATGATCATGGGGATCTCCCTTTCCTCTATATTTTTTAAATTTGGGTGTTTCGAATCCTCGTGGAAAGGGTGGCATATAAAGATTCCTATCAAAAGGACAAGGACAGATGTCATTGAGTGAGAATTGGTTGGTTTTGACACCACTATGAAGTTGTTGGGCGAGATTCTCGACTTGTTGCCGCAACATCTCCATTTGAGTTGGAGGAGGAGGTGGTGGGTTACCTCGAGGAATGTTATATCTAATGGGATCTCTACCTCTTTCCTCTTCATGGTGACTTTGTCTTTCGGATGCTTGTCTTAATTGGGCAAGATCAAAGTCAGAGGGGAGTTTTGCTCCTTCTTGAGCGAGTCTTAAGAAGTGAGCATCCGCATTGCTCCTGAGTATTTCGTCAAAAAGTCTATTAAAGAGAGGGTTATGCTGAGCCCTTTCTATTGTTGCAGGAGTGGGAGTACTTGGGTTTTCGTCATCTGCATTTCCTCCAAGTGCTTCTTGAAATTCATTGAGATTTTCCTCTTCTTCTTCTTCCCTTTCTATTTCTCGTTGCCTTGATTGTGATCGGGTTTGAGTCATTTTGCTTACGAGTCTTTGTTGAAGTTGAGTGAAAATGATGATGAGTTTTTGATGAAATGAGAGATTGATGAGTGGTGAATTGTGTTGCATGTGGATCTCTAGCACTTTTAAGGTAGATGTAACCGAAATTCCTTCTTTGAATTGCTTGCTTGTTTTGATAAGATTTTGATGTGATAAGGTGTAGAGAAATCTGAGATGTGTTACAGATTTAACTACCTAGTAATGAGAGGATTCACTCATGGACTAGTTTTAACCTACGTAGATGTGTCTCTTAGGATGAGCTTATCCTAGATGTAGAAACAATCTAAAAAGTGATGTGATGCATTTGATTCAAGCAATATCTAAAAAGGGATCTTGGGACAAGAACCTCTTAATGTTTTGAGAGTTGGAACGGATTGATGATGAAGTGATGATGTATGAATAAGATGATGGATGAAATGTTTTCAACTTCAATAAAAACTTTGTGTCATAAATGGGACAAACTCTACCTCTTCCCTTTCAGGTGCTGGAGGTATTTCTCGAGCTGTGTTGTAGGTGATACAGACGTTTGGGAAAAAGTTGGGATTAATCTTACCTCCTTGGTTTTTGTGATAACTCAGAGCTCTATATTGCATAAAAGCTCTACGATTCAATGATTCTGAATCAAATTCGTTTGTCTTGCCTTGAAGGTAGAGACGCATGTGATGCAGAAAAACTCTATGGGAGACAAAGATTTGTCTATTGATATAGAAGAATTTCCTCCTTTTGATCAAAGCCTTTGAGCTTGATGGTCTTCTTTTCAAGTTGATATTCTGATGACGCTTCTTCTTTCGCAAGATGTGAAGAATGGTCATAAAATTTTGACTCTTTGTTGTTTTGCACTTTGTTTTTGATGTGTTTGGCTATTTTGTAAGATGTTGGATGAATACTTTGTTTTTGGAATTGATTTTCTGATTTGATGTTTCTTTGACAAGAAAACAAAGCAAGCACACAAACACAAGACTGTTGCCTCAAAGGCACAAATGAGTATGGGTTTAGATCAACCCAATCCTTGGACTTTTAAATGACCCTTCCTTTAGATGTATTTTAAGGTGTATTTCCAAAGCCTGAAGTTGGCTCAATTTGCACTTGGTCTTTAAAACGAACACACTTCAAACACTTTTTATCCCTAAGGTCAGATGGCCAGTTGTGATAAATTTAGCCCACATCTTGATATTTCTTCGACTTTGGTACTACATACCTTATGAATCCCGCCGTGGCAGGTAAGGATGTGATATACTAAGTCTTGCATGAGCATAACAAATAGATGATCCCTATGATGGGGGAGTCACCACTTTTATCAAGCCACAAGTGACTTTTCAAAAAGCTATGTTTCTACTCAAGGAAATATGTATGGTGAGTATCTTGGGATCAAAAACAAAAATGCTCTTGCACTAAATTATATAACAAATATTCTCAATCAATAGAATGGGTGGGCTACTACTTAAAGGTGTTTAGTCATGTTTGATGTTTTTGGACATAAGTTCATTCTGTAGTGACTCACTTAAGAGCCTTGTAACTGGTGGTGGGGTCCATTTGTCCTTTTAGCTAGTTACACTGTAGGAACAACTATACCCAAGGCTACAGCTTTCGCTCTCACCTGATTTCTATAGCGGCTCGAAGGATTTACCGCTCGAGGTCGTTCCCAAGAGTATCAATCCCTTAGCAGGCCTCTCTTAAAAAGATAAAATTTGAGTGTTACTAACACTTTTCTCTTGCACCTAGGACCACGAAAGCCAAGGGAGAGGATAGTGTGTGTTAGCGGTAGGACCACTCGACTGACTTTCTGCACAAGTGTGCCAAGCATGAAAGACACTTGTTCTTTTTAACTTGTCATTGCAATGTGATCTAACTATTTGGAGGTGTTGCTCCAACAACCATGATGTTCTTTTTAACTTCAAAGGCAATGTGTTTTGTAATCTAGAATTGGGAAATCCTAGTCAACTTAATTAAATACACGTTTGCTTGAAGTAAAATTTTCTCTTGAGCTTAAATGGAAATGGCTTGTTCTTTTTAGATTGCCTAAAACAAAATGTTGATTGTAAATTTCTTTAAGTTGATGCAAGAAAATAAATTTTGTTTTGTTGATCTTAAGCACCAAAACGAAGTTTGTTTTCTAACTTGCAAAAAATAAAGTTTGTTTTGTTCAATTTTTAAAGCACCAAAGACAAGTGACCCTAACTAGAAAGCATGAAAATTTTCTTTGTTTCAGGTTTTTAATGCACCAAAGGAAAATTTGTGATTTTTAGTGGTGAGTTAGTAAAATCTATGTCTAAGGGGGGGGCTTCCACAAGCCTAAGATTTTCAATTTTTCGGTTACAAGGTGAGTTTTACAACATTCTGTTGCAATAGCACTAGTCTACGTTTAAATAGAAGCACTATTTAACACAGAAGCGCTGAAAGAAGGGTAAAGCCAGAGAGGCAAAAGTGCTGAAAGATTTTCAATAGCACCAAAAGAACGACAAATGCCCCAAAACAAATCTGAAAGCGCTGAAATTTGGACAATAGCGCTATTGTAAGAACAATAGCGCTAAAAGAAAAAGTGTCGGTAGCACTAGAACGTGTTCAATAGCGCCAAAGCACAACCTGTGTGACATTTTCAACATTTAGACATGTTAGTTTGCTAAAAGGATGATATTTTTTTGGTGTTTCGATTCACGTCGGGTTCACCAAATGATGCCCTGCAAAGTGGACAAGGTTAGTCTAAGAGAAACAACACAAAACACACGAAACCGTTAGTGTTATTTAATCAAAAACTAATCTAAATAGGCATACCAAGAGAGACAATAAAAACATGAAAGCATATTTAACTAAAGAAGCAAATATGATGAGGCATCTCCAAATACCTCCTAACATGCTCTTAACTCTTTCTCCCTTGTTCCTCTCCTCTCCAAGTTCCAAAATAGTGTAGCTCTCAGCAGCTTTTTGCACTATGGATGCTTATGGAGGATTGAGATTGTAGTATTGTGCTCCAAATCTGAAATGAAAAGCTAATACTAAGCTATTGATACTAAAATGATTTATTTTATCCAAGATGACAATACATGAGTTAATTATGCTAAAATGCTCTCTTAAAATGTCTATAGCTTAAATGCATACAAGTTTTCAGGATCTGGATTATGAAGAAATGGGCTCTATTTATAGGAAAAATGGAGCAATGGATGGTTGAGATTGAGAAATCTCAACAAGGGTCAGGATTGAATGATTTCAAATCCATGTGAGGGCTTTCAACCCAATCCCAGGATGACAAGTGTCAATGTGAGATAGGTTGAGAGGAGAGGGAATAAGCATTAAATGCTTGACATGACTTTGGAAGTTAAAGTCAAGGTTGGTTGAATGAATAAACTCTTTATTCAAAGAATAAAGCTTTTATCCAATGCATAAACTCTTGTGCAAATGTGAAATGGATGAATATGGTCAAAACAATAAATGTTTAGGGGGACAAGTTTGAAATAACCATAAATGGTTATGTAAGAGCCATAAATGGTCATGTAAGAGCCATTAGTGGTCTTGGAAGACTTTGGGGGTTAATTTGTTGAACACACAAAGCATTAAATGCTTTCCAAAGACTTTGGAGTCTTTGAGAAGTGACTCCATTTTGCTTAGGAATGTGACAATAATTAGGGGATGGATTAGGCTAATTAGGAAGGGGTTAGAAGAATCTAGAAGGGGATTAGATTTTGTAAGTGGATTTGGTGGGTGAGGGAAAATAGGATTTTATTAAAATAAAATTAGTTTATTTCAATAAATGTGTGCAAGTTGCATTTGTAGGAAAATGCAAGTGGGGGGGGGGATAATGATTTAAATAAATGTTTTATTTAATTTATTTAAAAGAGGAAAAAGGGATTTTAATTAAATAAATAGATTTTATTTATTTAATTGATTTGTATTTGGTTTAATGAATTAATTAAAATAAATTGAATAATTTATTTAATTAATAGAAGAATGTTTGGAGATGAATTAATTAAATATTTATTTAATTAACTGATGGCTAGTGGATTTTTAATCAAATAAATAGCGAATATTTATTTAATTAAGCTGGACAGATTTGTGTGACTACAGGAGCTATGAACCAGATGGATGGCTATCCAACAAACATAAAAAAAATGCTATTAAACATGTGACACGGAGCTCTTGGGAGGGGCGTATCAACCCATTGGTGAATAAACCAAGCCTTTATGTGGATCCTAGTGATTTTTCGGTCATTAAGAGCCCCCCATGGTTGATTTATTACTCTCTCTCTCAAAGGCACAATCTGGCTAAGCCTATTCCCCGGAACATGTTGCAAGCCATGAAGGATAATTTTTGGCCTAAGAAGAAGAGGGAGAATTTCTGGATCTATCACCAAGAGACTAATTAGCCTAGGGCTAATGTGGGGAACACTCCTTTAGATGATCATTTTGAGGTTGAATGGCAAGAGCACAACAATGATGAGGAAGAGACAACTGATGAGTCCCCACGTGATGACTCATCCCCCGAGGAGGCTCGACCTCAGGAAGTAGAGGTTATAAATGTAGAAGAGAAAGGTACCAAGGCTAACATTTCAGTTCCTCTCACTAGCTCAGCTTGGAAGCCGCGTTCCCAATCTATAAAGAGACCATTTGAAAAGAAGACACCTGATTCCCCTTCTAAGAAGAAACAATACTTGAATTTTTCAAAAAAGGGTTCATCTTCTCAAGTCCCTATGGTTCCTTTAGCCTCTCAGCAACTGGTGACTTCCACAATTCAGGTACTCTCTACTCTTCCCTTCCTCTCTGCTCAATCTGTGGTTTCCTTAGCACCCCAAGTTGCATCTATGTCTATTCAAGTCCCTACTACTCTTACATTAGCACCCATCGGAACATTGATCAACCCCTAAGTTGCATCATTGCAGGCCGCTTCTTTGTTCCTTACCCCTAATGTCATTTTCCCTGCAATGTTCTTCCCACAGGTTTTTGCTATAGCCTCTGTTTTGTGTATGCTTGGTTTTGAAGATTCCACTCCTCCCCCAAATTTCAATGCAACATCCACTAATCCATATTTTTGAGGAGCCTCTCCCTTTATACCATTGTTCTCCCCAACCACGCTAGTGCAACCCATTCAAACTAGCTTTGCTAGCCCCATTTCCCAATTCCGCTATACCATCCCTCCTAGTGCAACATTTTCTGGTCAAGCTATTTTGGCCCTAGATACTTATTTCAACAAGTTACTCCAAAACTACGCATGTTAGCTGGGCTCACAAGAGGAAGGAAAAGGATGGTGCCAAGCCAGCCCGACCACATGTGTAGACACATTTCAGTGAGGAGAATGATAGTCTCCTCTTTGCAACTGTGTTCCCAAAGGCCAACAAGTTCGAGGCCCAAATGAGGCCCAATGATTATTCCCTAGATGTTGTTGGGGTTTATCTTTCAAATGCTACGACAATGGATATAGTAGAAATGATGGAAGAAACTACAAAGACTATGTCTTTGGATTTCATCAGGAAAAGCCATTGTCTAGACAAGATGCCAGAAGAGCTCATCCACCTTAGAGAATATTTGGACCATCAGAGGAAGGAGGACAAAGCTAGAAGTGTTGAAATAAACCACTTGCAGGGCCTGTTATATCAAGCCAATTCTGAAAAAGGGAAGTTGTAATCTGCCCTGAACAATGTGAGTTCTCAGTTGAAAGGGAAAGAGGCGACAAGGAATGTGGCACTAAAATAATTACAGGAGAAGGATAAAGAGATACAACAGCTAAAAGAAGCTTCTAGAGATGCTACTTAGATTCAAGCTCAGCTATGGGAAGAGGTTTGCCTGAAGGAGGAATATGCTCGGCAGCTAAGTGAGGCACAGGTCACACTTTCTAAGGAGAGATCAACGTTTGAAACAAAAGCACACAAGATGAAGAGTAACCTGGAACAGACAAAGAAGAAATTCTAGGATACAAAGGGATCATTATAGCAAGAGCATGATCGTGTAGCGCAACTTTAGGAAACTTTTTAAGATAGAGGTACCAAGATCCTTACTTTGGAACATCAAGTTGCCCATGAACAGGACAGATGCAAGGATCTACAAAATGAGATAAGAGCGAAGGATAATGAAATCGCATGCTTATCTCATCTTCCTCTCCCTCTGGAAGTTCCTTAGAATCTCTCCCTGGTCATGGAATAATTATATGTTTCTCATTGGGAGAAGATTAAGCAGTATTGCCCTTCACTGCAGCTAGTGTTGAGGTTCCTAGGTGAAGCACAATCTCTTTGTGTTGGAGTAGGTGCTCGTATTGACATAATTATGCTTTTCATTGGTCCTAAACTCCCCATGGCCCATAGTTTGATTCAGTTATTGTATGCTACTTCAAATGAAGATTTGAGAGGAAAAGGAGTTGCAGATCACAAACAATTGATTAAGAGGGCCAACATTTTCATTAATCAACACAAGGCAACTGTGCAAGCATCAACAACATTTGAGTGCTTGAGGATTTTGGTTCCAGATGTCAAGTGATGTGTAGATAAGTTTGTGTTCCTAGTCCTGCCTTCACCTTTTCCCACAGATGGATTCATGCTAGGGATTGAGAAAGTCATGAGCTAAATTGAGCAGTTGCAGCAAGATCAGACTTTCCTACAACACCTTAGCAATCCTATTTTGATGGAGGAAGTCAAGCTTCTCTTTCACCCCCTATCCTAGCTCTATTTGCTCCTAAAGATGGTCCATGATGAGCCAACAAGCTTGCCATTCGACGAAGTGATCTGTTCGGACCAGGATTTCCAGAATTTGGAAGCTCGAGTATTGCCCTCTGAAGATGATTGGTTTCCATTGCAGTAGGTCTTTGATCTACTTTTCCTTGTTCAAACATAAAGTATGGTCTTTGAACCAACAATTTTGGGTCCTAACATTTTGCAAGTAGAATTCCCCATTTAGTCACCAAGAAATGTTAATTTTCTTTCGAGGTTCTCTATGAGCAGCATTTTGGTAAAGTATCAAGCTTTCCTTTGTTTTTTGGCCCGCTCTCCCATTTTCTCATGTGCTTGTCAAGTGGTGTCTAATCGTTTCTATAAGCGGTTTGCTTTCTCACCCCGTGTTGAGAGAATGCGGAGCTACCTCGTGGTGTAGGTCTTTTCCTTGGCGTATATTTTCTAGCCCCACCATCTTCCATATGCTGGCAGCGACACTTGGTGCCTCCACATTGTATGTTCTGGTTCCCTTTTTGCATTTGACTTTGGATCTCCCACGAGTTGCCACATGTCTTGTTTGGTGATTCATGAACCAGAATGTTGTTTGCACTATGATTTTCTTGTTTTAGCAAGTGCAGGGGTTGCCATGATGTAGTTAGAATAACAATATCAAAGGTCATTTTCGCTTGCATGCATCTTTGTGAGTGTCACGCAGGAATATTCTTGATCGGGAGGAGTTGCTGAGATCTTTCAAATGCTTTCCTTTTGTTTGTTGAGGGTTGAAGACTATTTATAGGCCTTCTTTTTGCTTTTCTAGGGGTTCAGACTTTTGAGAATTTATTAGACTTTGGATCATTGAAGAAGCCTTTATGTTAATTAAATTTCATGAAGGACATACATATCATATTGTGCCTATGACCTTTATCATTGTTTTGTTTGAAGCTTAATAGACTAACTTTTGTGCTATGTTTGAATTTAGTAACTTCTATGATATATGTTGTGAGACTCTACAGATTAAACTATGTTGTAGAACTTGTTATCTATTGGATGAATGGTGAATGTCATATTATGTTGAATGAGTCTTGTTTAATTACCTTCTCAAATGGTGTTGGGAATGTAGATTGTTTAATGGGCCTTAAAACTGTGTGTATCTGGGTTTTTTGTGTTGTAAATATCCTAAAAAATATTCTGGTGTATTGCCTAAGTAGCATATCTTTAAAGTTTTCTTCTTCCCCTTTTCTCCCCCAAATTGTATGAAGAGGTGACTTCTCAAACCCGGAGGTTATTCGGTGAATCTCACACAAAGGTCCCCTATCACTAAATTTACAATAAGGCTATTAGTGTTTAATGTAAAATTAGTTGTCAACAATAAGGATACAATGTACGATGCTATATTTAGCCCTGGCTTTAGTGAGAGTATGAGCCTATTTCCATACTCTCGATAAAGTAGAAAGTAGCATTGAAAAGCTTTTACCAAGATACCAAAGAGTCAAAACACACCAAGTCCCTAGGGACTTAGGATCTTTTCAATCTAATATCGATATAAAAAGAGCAACACATGAAGAAGATAGAAGGACCATGACTATACTTGGTCTAGTAAGGCTTGTGCTTACTATGATTCATGTTAGGTTGAAAATTTTGAAATTGAGAATGCAAAAGATTACAAAGCAAAATGATCAATTTGCAAAGTAACCTAAATATTGAAGTGAAATGATTGAAATATGGGTATTGCAGCATGTACCAAACATGTCATGGTGTGTGAAAAAAGTGTACAAACTATGTCTCATGGTGTGTGCATGAATTGTAACATTGAGTGGAGTGTACGACCCCGCATTAAATTGAATGCATATGCCTTACTGGGAGTAATTTCTTTAAGTTAGAATACATGCATCTAAAAGACAAGTACATTGCCACAATGAGATACCCTGGAAAGAAAGGACAAATCAAAGGGCAATGGTCACAAAAATTATAGAAAGCACAGAAGGGATCCACTAGCTAGGGTCGGTATGCACTTTTGATAAATAATGTATATGAAGAGTAATTGCACTAAATTTACCTCATCTCCCAAAGTTAGTTGAACCATAAACACAATGGAAGAAGAGCACATGAGATAAATAAACATATATCTTTTTGAGTCAACATGAAAGAGACCAAAAAGAGATCTCAATACTTTGCATCATCCCCAAGTAGACAACACAAAGACACATTTATGAATAATAACACTTGTACAATATAATATTGATACGACATATAAAAGAATTGAGATACAAATAGAGGAATGTCCCAACAGATGTAGTCTCTTTATTACCTTGCACCAATGGAGTAATAAGGGTCATCCAAAGAGGTGATAGAAAAGGCTACAAATCTCCCTACTATGGAAGAAAATGAAAGAAAATGAGAAGTGTTGTAGATAATAAGAGCCTCAATCAATTTTTTAGGGAGAATGAAAGCCCTATCAAACTTCATGGTGGTTTCCAGAGGGAAAAATTACCAGAGCCTTGGGACTAGGTATGCCTCATAGTAATGAAATATTTTACACTTGAGGGTAGATTCAAAGTTTTTTATTTCTATCATATGACCTTACTCAATCATTTTTGTAATCATAGTCTAGTTTCCTTTTCATTTTTCCTTTTACACTCTTTGGATAATTTCGTGGAAGGAGCTAAAACCTAGGGTAGAAAGCTCATCCCCTTACACCAAGGCTTAATTTTTATCTTTATCATTTTCATGTGGCCCTCTACCCATCTAGAATAATTATGGTTCAAAAATCCCCCAATTCACCTCCCCCCCCTCTCTTAGCTTACTTAACACCCCAAGCCCTAGCTGAAAAAAGTGCATTAAGAAACTGAAGCTCGGGTCCTGCCAAAAATCTTCGGAAACCCCTACCCATAAAGACACGGAGCTAGATTTTGTGGAAGGAAAGTGTTCCCCCACCAAACAAGAAAGGGAAAACCATGACCAAGAGGGATAAACACACTATCCATGAAGCAGGTTTTGAAGATGAAATGAGTAAGGAAACTAGCACTCCCAGGAGGTCTAACATGCTTGCCTCTTGACATGCTATGAAGGGAAAGAAAAAAGACATGAAGATTCAGGGTTTGAGGAGGAGGAAGAGTACAAGAGTGAGGAGATAGACAATAAGAGAAAAAGGGTATTGTCAAAGGAGAGTGGAAAAATGAGGGGATGACTCAGAGACTGCTAATAGCTCGACCCACATGTCTGAATCTAGTAAATATGGACCCATTGACCTTACCCAAGATATGATTCCAAATGAGGTGGAGGAGAATTTAATGGATTCACCAGGGACCTATAAAAATAATCAGTTGGGGACATGTTTTAAATGTACTGAATTAGAAGTGGAGCTGAAAAAACCCAATGGGAGGTTGGCCGAGTGGGAAAGTAAAATGGCTAGCATCTACATGTTTAGCCTGAGGGTGATGCATATCTTGGCCACCACCATGTGCCATCTATAATAGAAGATTCTTGACCATGATTACAAAGTGGATGGGAACTATAAGGAACTATTCAAGTTCCTCATTAAAGATTGGTCAAATGTGCTACAATAGGCAAGGTGCAAAATTGGAAAAGCTTGCTAGGGACGTGGTCCCTTCTATTTTTTTATTTTCATTACTTTAAGCTAGGATTGGACAAACTCTAAAGACTTTACTATTATTATGGTTTACTTAATTAGTTTGGTTAAAACTATTAAGACTATTATTATCTATGTTAGTATGTTATGGAAGTGCCATTATGACTAATCTCTTTTTGTTTGTTGTAGGTGCTCTTCTAGTTTTGTTTTTTAATATTTGTAGCATGTGATTAATGTGTTGTTGATGTGCTGCTACTGGTTATTTGACTGAATATATTCCATTTGGGTTGTTTTATTTTAGGAAAACACCCTTGTTTTGCTTCTATTAATATAAAAAGAAAGGGTCATCCAAATAGAACCAAACATAACATAAAGACATATCAAGCAACACATCATGGGAGAAGCACATTATGTACAAGCAAACACACATAAGAATCTATGGAGTAGATGAAGCTATTCAAGAAAATAATCCACCTCCCAAGCTTGTTTAACATCATTTAGGGATGGAGGACAAGATGCAAGAGGAGAAATAGCAAGAACAATATATGGAGCTAGTGGAATTTCCAAACAAGAACTATTCTCTAATGATGTGTCACTTTGTTTATCACTGGGAGCTAGGATTAATGCTTTTGAAAAGTGTGAAGATAGTTCATGATTAATCTCAACAAGCTCATACATATCATCAGAATCATTATGATCAACATTGTTAGCATGAACAACATTATTATCATCATCTAGATTAATCATAATAGGATCTCTAGCATGAAAATAGATTGAGCCATAATTTTTCTTATGCATCTTTAACTTTTATGATTTGAGGTGAAATTCCACCCTAGGATTCGGTGAAGGTTGGATAAATGGGAATGAGTTAACATTTTGAGTCTTTGTCAACGTCTCTCACACAATAATTTTCTTTAATTTTACTTGAGACTTGGAAATGTTTAGGATCAATAATATTAGGCTTATTTTCTTCCCTTGTAGGGGGGGAATGGAAGGACGCTCAGTAGGTTGAGAGATACTAGATGTTGGGAATTTTCCTTTATAAGATGTGGGAGGTGGGACCACAACTCATTTGGAGTAATTGAACCACAACTAGTTAATAACTCTTAAATTTTTATGTGCTTATCCTCCTCCATAGCAGATAATCTCCTAACATCTATATTGTTGTATAGTTGTGTCGATATTTGCTTCTCAATTTCTAACAAATCCTTCTTAAATATATCTAGGTATAACAAAATTTCTTCCTCAATTTCTTTCTGCTCGTCATCATCTAAGTGCTCATAATAATATTGTACATTTTTCAACATACAATCCTTGGTGATTTCATCTATCAATTCTACACAAGTCTTGGGTGGGATTATAGATACATTACCGGATACAATAGAAATGTCTATGTCATCCGGAACTGGATGGTGCAAAAGGTGTAAGAGATGTTTCCTTTAGAGCTCTTTTCTTTTCAAGTTGGTTGGCTGGTACCTTGATTGTGACCTTTCTTACCAGTTGCTTCCTTGCTTCTTCCTTAGAATCCTCACCTTTCTTCCTCAATACCCTCTTGAATGCTAAAGGAGTATCATCTTCAGTTCTAGAGTCTGATGGAATAGGCTCAATGAAAATTTCAGGCTCTTTCCTCTTCCTTCCTTTTGCTAGAACATCATCCATTAAGGCTTTGATATCTAGGAATACTTGTTCAACAAATTTGTTGGCCTTACCTTGTTGTTTCTTCCTCTTCTTCTGATTGAATTTAGTTTGAACCTCTTGCTTCTTTTTCTTTGCAGTACTAAAAGACTTTTCAGCCTCATCAATTGGAGCATCAATCAACATTTTAGGATAAGCATCCAGAATCATAGCATCGATATCATATCCCATCTCCTCTATCCATATCTTCCGAGGTTTAACTGCTTACATTAAGGTTTCTTCCTTTTTTACCATAAGGCAGATCTCAGTTGAGTATTTCTCAACAATTTGTTTAGGAACCCTCTCTCTAGATTTCATTGCTTTCTAAAATGCCTTCAAGTAACCCCAAACCTTATCATCTCATAGGCTACTCAAGCTAGCAATAGATTGCTTCAATTTTCGACCAACTCGGATATCAAATGCCCATTGTCTCTTCCCAAAATAAGGAGTTTCATTAAGGAAAAAAAGCATCAAGCAGACAATGAGATTTCCATACCAGAATATCCCCTTTTTCTCTCCTTTAATATTTCCGAAGTTAATTAACAATTCATCATTCATCCATCCATAGAGATCTATTTTCTCATTTTCCCTCATAATATTATGTGTTGCATATATGCAGGAGCTAGAAACATAATTGAGATGATTGGATTGAGTTACCTTATACCCAATGATCATGGTGCCAAATGTGATGTCTCGATCAATGATGGTGCTGACCATCATCGATCGTCGGTCCAAAGTTGCACTGGTGAGTTTGTTAACTTGATCATTTGAAAAAATTTCTCCGAACACTAACCAATCTACGACAAATCGGTGATGTTCCTAATGGCCTCCTTCATGATCTTATATGGCCTATCCAACCAAATGAACTCTCCATGAACTCTTCTCAGTACATATCGGATGATCTCATCTTCGAATTCAGGGATATCAAGAATGTCAGTCAACCCTAGATCCTCAATGTGCTTATAGTTGGGCTTGATCTTTCCGGAGTCACCCATCAACTCATTCATATACATATTCTTGATGTCACTAGTACCCAGATCCTCAATGTGGTAGAGAATATATTCTCTGATGTCTTCCACATAAACAACTTCTTCCAAAGCAAGCGAAAAATGTGCCAACTGAATCATTCAAGGTGGCAATATGTGGGCATTCCTTGAAAATTGGCCTGGGATGATCCTTAAGCTCGACAATAGTCTGATTTGCAATGAAAGTAGGTGCAGAGGATGATCCAGCTTCCATGATGAAAGATGATTGTGATAAGTACCTGAGAAATGGTTGTCGATGAATAACCCTAGACAATTCTTCTGAGTGTTGGTGGAATCGCTGATGAAGATTTTTTTATCTCACTGAATCACAATAGACTTTCTTTGTATCTCTCTTAATCACTCTGAATGCAAGGTGATAAAAAATGAAGTGGATTAAACCTTTTAACCTTAGAAAAACCGTAATCCACCATTGATATGAATGTCTTCCGATGGAACATACCGGGTCTCGGTCGAACATCTCCATACCCGATAAACCTTTTCCAATGTCTAGAACTTCTTCTAGATCTCCTTCCTAGGGCATATGCAATATTTTCATAAAATTTTCCTACCCCTAAGGCATATGCCTCAGTTACCGGATGAGCTTCATGTCGGTGTAGGAGCAATCTCCTCTGTCGATTGAGTAACCAGAGCAATTACATCTATTGATTGATCATCTGAATTCCTGGCCCATTTCTTGGTATGATCTTGTTGGATTTCATTTTCTTTTCTTTCCCTTTATCATTTGATCCATCATTGTTAACTAGTGGATTTTTGCTTCTACAAAACTTAGTTATGTGTCCAATCTTGTTGCATGCATAACATGTAACATTGTTCTTTTGAATTGCTTTTCTATAACCAGTAAAATTACTTGACCTACATTGATTAGCCATATGTCCAAATTTTCCACATGCATGGCATTTAACATTCATTCTGCAATCTTCCATCTTATGACCATACTTATTGCATTTGGAAGATTGATCGAGAGTAGAATTATAGTTCTAATTTTCTCTATTTCTACATTTCCTAGCCATGTGACCACATTTATTACAAACAAAACATCTACCATTAAATTTGTAAGAATTAAGTTGCCTTACCATTGTCTTTTGGTTCTGATCTTCATTTGTAGTACCGAAGCTTTAACCTTGTTCAAATCCAAGTCCACTGGAATCTCCATTATGTCTTTGGCTTTTCAATAATTCATCAAGCTGTGCTGAACTAACCATGAATTTGTCCTTGTACTCACTTGCAATAGTTAGATCATCTCTTAGAATTATCATATGTCTTTCAAGTTCTTGTTCATTTCTTTGGGATTGAACTAATTTTGTTCTCAACATATCATTTTTATGAGCCAACTAGATGCATTCTTCAAATCTTTCTTTCAGAGATCTCCCAAGGTTTTCTTCATTCATATTTCGATCTTCAATCTCCTTTGACATCCTCATAGTTAGGGCTTGTATTTCATTCCTCATGACCATATTCTATTGACTAAGCTTCTAACATTTTTCATTAAGGGTATCTTTCTCTTCATTATCTCGATTTTGTAGAAGTTCCTTCCTCCTAGCTTGAATAGATGACAACCTCTCCTGTAGGATAAGAATGAATTCCTTTGCAGAATTTAATTTCTCCTATAACTTCAAGTTCTTCATTCCTTCAACATCATAATCTTCAAGTGCTACCTTAAGTTTCTTCTCCATACTAATATCCATGGATTCCACATTCAAGATCTTCCTCAATCTGTTAGACTTCCTCCGAGGCACAAGGCTCTGAAACCAATTGTTGGAATCCAAGAACACTGAGAGGGGGGGTGAATCAGTGTTCTACCGAAATGCTCAATTTTAACCTTATTATAGCATGCATTCACCAACCAGTATACTAGTGCATATATAATTGAAACAAGTAAAGCAATCAATGAATCAATCACACAAATGAACACCATAACACAGAGAATTTATACGTGGAAAATCTCAAAGAGGAAAAACCATGGTGGGATTTGTGACCCACAATATCAATCCACTGGCCATATGAAAAGATACTACATAATATGGGGGCCTACACATGCAGGAAGGCTTACCACCTAGAGCACACTGCTCATCACAAAGGAGTCTCACTGACTATAGTCACTTTGAATAAGAAAACATAAAATTGAACCCATTTAATGAATCTTCTATGCCTGATTGAGTTCCACTTCAAGCTCTAACTGTTCCAGTTTTGAAACCCTTAAAACCCTTACCGGAATAACCTTCGCATCTAGAATCATCTACATATCATTACACAATATTGATCTCATACATAAATGACCTCATACATATGATCTTCGCATTACTAACAATACCACATACTCTTATATCAAAAATGATCCAATCAACTGACCTATATACCCTTGCAATCCTTCATGAATCATGTCGGCTTACATAGATAATACACAAATGATTATACATGTTATCTCATTACATATATACATAAATAAAAAAATGAATTGTCGATTGCTAGATCTCCCAATGATGTTAGCCTCCTATACCAATACCTTGTTTGCCGATTAACTTGCCTGGTCTGTAAATTATTTTGGCCTTCAATGCTGGTACCCATAGTGTCCTTCCTACTGGTGAAGATATTTGTCGCTTCTGATAAAGTGTCTGTCAATGAAGTACCAAACCAAAGAATGAAGCCAGAACATGTTGCCATCAATGACAACATATGAAACCAATCAAATGAGTGTCAATTGCCAACATAATTAATTACTTACATTTACCCAAAATGTCATCCACAAATATTCTAAAATATTATACATCAAATCATGGAAAATTAGTCACATCCCTCTAATATGTAGCACCAAAATTGTTCACTTAAAAAATTGTGATTATATAGAAAAATGTACCTTACATATTAGTAAAATCAGTCTTATATGAGATGATTGCTTTGATGGTTATTTTGTGCTCAGTTGGGGTTTTAATTGTTTCTTCCTACCATCTATATTTTTGAGTCCATCCTCCATCATATCGCATTCATTATGAGAGAATTTAGGTTTATTATTGTCTTATCCACCCTCAAACCAACAATTGATGATGTTGTTGGAGCTTTAGTGTCTGGCAATCATGGTACCCCTAAAAAGATTCCCCAATACATTTGATCCCAAAGTCTTTCATGAGGTACGTCTACTGGTACCCCTAGTGTTCAAGATTATAATTGTTCATGCCAGTGGCTTGAAAAATTTATTTTGATAGGGTATTTTGTGGGGACGGTTCCACCCAAAAGCATGATTCATGACTAGGTCACCAATACTTGGGTCCCTCATGGTGTCCATCTTGATGGTGTCCAAAATATAACTAGAGGATTTTTTTGTTTCACTTTGCTAAGTCTAATCATGTTCAAGCCATTTTCCAACATAGGCCTTGATATGTCTGATCACCTTGAATTGTTTTTCAGCCTTGTTCAAGAGACTTAACTTTCTCTGATCACAAGAAGCTCAAGGTTTGGGTTTGGATTAAATTTAAGTCTCCCTTTGCATTGTTGGCCATTTTTGCAAACCATTGCCTAGTTTATCGAGAAGGTTGTTTATGTTGAGCTTGACCGAGTTTACCATGCTCATCCTTATAAGAGGATTTGTGTGAAAGTTTATTTCTCTCAAGACCTCAAAGAGATTATTGATATTGAAATAGGAGGTCTTTGTCACTCACAATGAGTTATCTATCTAAATTTACACAATACTTGTTTTCGATGCCAGTCTTCAAAGAACAAGATTAAGCATTTCCCTATGGTTGCTTTGTGAATTAAGGCTTCCCCCAAGGAGTCTAAATGCTCTTCTGACACCCCTAAAGCTTTAGCATCTCACAAGCAACAAGTTTCCACTACTCCATAGCTAAAACCACAACTACAACCACAACCACAACTGCAACCTATTGTTTCAAACCCTTCAGTGAAGGGAAAAGAGTTTTTTTCTCTTATGGCTAGTGATGGTGTTGTTCATGCCACTTAAGTTCCACCTCCTCATCTTTCCTTAGTATTGACCTCTCAACCAATCTCTCTCTTTCTCTCTCATAGTCCTTCTAGGTGTGTAGAGGTGGGAGATTTGGAGCTCCATAGAAGCATAGGGTTTCTTATCTTGTCTTCCAGATGGCATTTCATTTTTTTTAGAAGGTTATTCTCCTCTTTGGTGATGGGATACCATGCATGAATTTGAATCATGAATTGTATTTCACATAGAATGTCTAAGGTCTTACTGACCTCACCAAGAAGTATTCTCTGTGGGATACTCAACAAAAATATCCTATTGTAGATTTTTTTTTCCTTTAGTAAATCAAAATTACTTCGTTCATTCTTTTTTCTATACGTTGGGTTATTTGGCCAATAGGCTTGGTTTTTGACTCCTATCACAAGGCAGGTTGGGGAGGTTTCATCACTCTCCTTGCACAAAATGGTAGTCATTTATTGTGACTCATTGTTGGATCCCACCCAACGATTGGTTTGGATCCTTATGTTAGTGGATAATCATTCCTTTGGGATCATTAATGTTTATACTCCCAATCATGTTGTTGAGCAATCTTTTCTGTAGTGATGGATTGTAGATTTATTATCACTAGCTACTTGGGTACTATGTGAATATTTTAACATGGTTGAGGATGCATCCGATAAAGAAGGATTAGTTCCCTTTCGATGGATAGTGAGAGGGAAGAATGGTTTTACATGCATAATAAATTAGGGCTCTTCGATCCCAACACTAACTTCCACCATCCCCATAATATTTGGCATACACAGAGTAATTTTTGAGCCATTACAAACAGATTTTTTAAATGGCTTGATCATGCTCTGATGATGGTACAATATTTTCTCTTTTGGGGATGGTCAAGATCTCCCAATTTAACCTCTCCCTTAAGTTACCCTGTCAGACCACTATTCCATCAATTTAGCATTGATTGGTAAGTGGTTCATGTACAACTATCCAATAATATTTCTTTAACACTTGTTTTTTGAGTCATTATCCCACAATGATCCACATTCAAGGGGTTTGAAATTTAGAGAGTCATTCAACACAATAAGTTGAGTGGAATGCTTGGTAGAATGGTACTATTCAATGTATGACTCACTTTCTTCATATTTATAGTTGGTAGTTGGTCATGTATTGAAAGTGGTCATATGAGGCTACCACCTTAGATCTTCATCATGCCATGGAGGCACTTTCTTCCAATTTTATCTCTTCCACCCTACAAGTTAGGGTTGGCCAATTTTACCATCATAAGAAAATTGTTGATAGCCATGTTACTTGTGGTGTCTAGATCAAAGCTAGGCTTCACTGCTTTAAGGTTGGGGATGGTGTTTCCAAGGAATTCTTATTGTCTCTTCATGCATGTCATTCCCCATTCAATATCAAGAGCATCAAGGAAGGTCATATGGTGCTCTCCTAGCTAACAAACATTCTTCAAATGTTTGTTTACCATTATGAGAAAGTCTTCATCACTCAAAATACTTTGCTTAAGAAAGATAGAGCTTTGCAAGAGTGCCCAAATTTTGTTCCCTCTCGTCTCTCTAAAACCCAATTTTTTTTCTATGATCAATTACCCACCATTGAGGACCTCAAGGAACCTACATTCTCTATGATTGATGACAACACCCTTGGGTGCGATGGATTTCCTTGTGAATTTTACAAAGCTATATGGCCTTATGTGGGACCTTATTTGCATAAGGTCTACCTAGAAGCCTTTCATTCTCAATCTTTGGGTCAGTTAATTAACAAAGGTAACATTAAGTTCATACCTAAGGCAGGTGACCCTAAAGACATTTACAATTGATGGCCTATTACCCTGCACAATGTCTCCTATAAGATTTTTACCAAGGCCGTGGCTCTGAAGATTCATCATCTTCTTCCATAGATTGTCCACCTTGAGTATAATAGTTTCATTAAATATATATTCATCCTAGATACATAATTGGAGTGTGGCAAGGTATGGAATGGGCCTGTTGGTCTAAACCGAGTGTCATCTTTATCAAGATCGACTTTGCCAAGGCATACAATTGAATAGAGTGGCCTTTTATTCTCAGGATGTTGGGAGCTCTTGGTTCATCTAGTTTGTAAGATGTTATTTAGGGTTGCATATACTTGCACCACCATTAATGGCCACCATTATTTGGTTTTTAGGCTATTCAGATTTATTTCTAGGGTTTCCCTCTGGCTCCTTCCTTGTATATTATGGTTGTTGAGGACTTTGTTTATTGGATTGCTAACTCTATCTTGGTTAGGTGGGTCAGGGGAATCTTCCTACCTAAGTCACCTTCACAACATGTCAATGGCCATTTTGTGGATGAATATTTTATCACCCTCATTGAATATGAGCACAATGTCTGAGAGGTTCTCCAGTGTATTAACACTTTTTGTTTGACTTCTAGGTTAGAAATTCAATGCAACAAAATGTGGTTATATCGATAGTTTTTATTTCGGCTCCTCAATCGATTCTCCAATATGGATGGAAGTGGACAGATCATGGTCAAATATTTAATTTTTTGGGTATCCCTTTTTCTTTCTAGGGCTCTCCTATGGACCTCTAGAAAGTGGTCCTCGCCATAATCAAGAAAAAGTTGTCTTACTAGATCACCAAGCCACTCTTTAGTTGGGAAAGTTTAAATATTCTCTAAGATTCTTGTGACCACCCATTTTTATTACTCATCTTTCTAGGCTCCTTCCAAAGCATCTTACAATAAGCTTGAGAAGCTTCTCAAAGAATTTTTATGGGCCTCTTTAGCTGATCATCATGACTTTTATAGAGTGGATTGGTAGTCTTGTTGTCTCATAGGTGAGTCCTATGATCTTAGGATTCTTTCTAATCAAAAGCAAGGGATCACTTTATGTGCCAAATGGATCATTCATGACATGTCTAGAAATGAGGCTTGGAAAATCCTTCTTTGGAAATTGTGTTTCTTTGAGGTTTCTTATTAACAAGCCTTCCTAGAAGTGGATTTTTTTTTAAACTCTTCTTATTATGAAGGATTTTGTTTATATTGAAGGAACTTTCATTGACAAAATAATTTGGTGTCCTTGGGAAGCTATCATACCTTAGCTTTGGTGGGATGAGTTCAGTTTCAAAGATAGTATTTCTTTCAACCAACACAATATTTGGTGGTCTCCATTCAATTAGCTTCAAGGGCTTCCCCTGGCCCCTATGTCAAGAGTTCATGTTTTGCACTTTCATACGTACAAAATCTACACATCCTAAAACATTTTTTACAAAGTTACTGTGTAGGGTCCACCCTTGACTTGACTTGTTTGACTATAGTTGACCTTTAATTCATGCATGATAGACACTATTGGGCATAGGCTATTTTAGATGATTTATAGGATGTTGATACTATCATTAATGATCATGTGATTTATTAGACACTATATGCTTATTATGTGATTGACTATCAAAAGATTATATTGATCATGTGATTTGATGAGCATAATTGTTGATGGATTTTACATGCCTTACTATAATTGTGAATTATACTAATCATGCACTTGATGATGTTATTATGTACTAACCATATTTAATGATTATCTATGATGAGTTGATCTTATGGTGTGTTTGATTGTTGTATGACTGTCTTCGGGATAGAGACAATTCCACATCACTCATTGCGAGTGGGATGTGTCATTGCAATTCTCGAACCCTTGTCTATTATAATATATATATGCATATGTCGTATCATTGCTTTGTGGATGCAGGATTTACAGGTACCAGACATCGACTCCACCTGGCTCCATAGGTCTGAGTGTGTCTTTAAATCCCAATGGTATATGGTTCAGAGTTGGCACAATTTCCCCTCACATACTCTAGGTCTAAGTTGTTGACTATGAGTCATCAGTGTCTTGGCACAAGTCGTCATGATAGTTAGTAAGTTGGGTTTCTTTTGTGTTGTGAGTATGTTAGTATTGGCTGATTATTCCTTTTATGTTGAGATTGACTATTTGATTATTGATGTGAGATTAAATAATTAATGATGTTTATTTTAATTATTTTGATTAATAGCGACTTGATTATTTGGTTATCTAATGTTTAATTTAATTTATTGGATTCTTGCCTTTTTGGTTATTTGATTATTTGATATTTAAATATTTATTTATTTTAATGATGATTTAATATTTGTTTAATTTTTATTGTTTAGCTTATGATGTGTTTTATATTTATTTGTGATTTGACCTTTATTGGTATTTATTTATTTATTTATTTAATCGCCTATGGTTTAACATTTATTTGGCTTTTAATGTTTGTCTAGTTCATTAATTCATTTATGAGCCTTTGGCTTATTTAATTTAATTTCCCCATTTAATTTATTTAATTGTGGCTCATGTTTTATTTATTAGTTGACTTTTTATATTAAGTGGGTTGTATAAATAATAAAATGATAAAACATTCCCACCAAAATGTAAAAGCATGATTTATATTTACCTTACCTACCCTCTTCTCTTATTGGTTGAATTTAAAAAGGGAGGTAAAATTATATTATATGGTGGGGTTGGTAAACTATATTATAGATTGGAATATTTTGATTGGCTGAGATTGAGGCTAGGGTTTTTGGTTAATGTTTGTCTTTTTATTTTCTTTTCCGTGAATTTTTCGTGGGTTGGCTCCTGAAAATTTTTTCCAAGCAAGTTTTCTTCTTGGTTTTGCTTTTCTTCTCTCTTGGATTTTGGCTGGAGCTTGGGTTGGATTTGGTTTGGCTGGTGGAATCTCTTCTTCAGCTTCTTGCATAACACGGGTTGCAGGTTGGAGATTATTCTACCTTTTTATATTTTATTTTACAATTTTCCTGTATGCTTCATGTCTACAGATTGAATGTGTGAGCTTGGGGAAATAAATCTAAAATTTGTATAGTGAGGAAGGAAATATATGAAGGCATAAATTTGTTGTAAGGTTTTATTCTATAGATTGTGGGAAATATTTGTATTTCTGGGTTTGCTAAAGTCTTATGTGTCGTGCATGGAGTTTTGATTTAATATTGGCCTTCAAGTGTTTATTATTTATTTAATGTTGAAGTGAATTTTATTTATTGGGTAATATTATTTTACACATTAAGTAATTAAAAGGGGGTAATTTGTATTCTTTTATTTAAAAGTCATTTTCACCCCAGGTCAATGGTTTAATTTATTTTACCTGCCCTTGGAATTGATTGGCTGGAAGTTTATGGTAGGTAGAAAATATATTTTATTTTCTTGAACTTTGGGAAGATAGGTATGGAATATAATATTTTTGAAATATTTTGATTGGAGCATGGTTTTGCTTGGTTTTGTTTTGTTTTATTTTTATTTTTGATAAATAGGCCTTCATTTGCTAGTTGCTTGATTGTGTGGTACTTTCGAGATTAATTCTTGTACCAGAAGCATTGTTGAGGGTGTTGATGATTTATAGCTTTATATCTGATTTTATTTGATGTATTTTGTTGGTTTCAAACATATTTACCTTTCTATGTTATTGGGGAAAGAATTGTGCTTTCATCCATATTGATGTGCTATGGTTGGTGAGTTGGAAGTGTTGTTGTTTTGGGGTAGCAAGTGAGTTGGCCTTGTTGTGGTTTTACTTTCATTAATGGCAGCAAATTTAATGGCTTGATATGCCTTTGTTGATTGCTAGCCAAGAGGCTCATTTTTTTATATTGATGTTGTTGTAGCCTTGCATATGTTGTGAGAGTATGTGTGGAAGTTATTGGTTGCATTGAGTATTATTTTTATGTATTTATGTTGGTAGAGCCTCTTGTGATGTGTTGTTGGTCCATGTTAGGAGGAGTGGGCTTCCTTGTGATGACCAGGGTCACGAGAGATAGGCTGGCATGAGGTTCCTTGTAAGGAAGCATGAAGTCTAGACCACCAAGGCACATTGGAGTTTTCCATGATTTGTAAGCAAGTGATAACATTGATAATGAATTAATTGGGATGGGAAAATTATAACTCAGTTAAACAAGATAATGAATAGTTTTGAGCCTCATGGCTTAGTCCTAGGGAGGATGTTTTAAGATAAGCATGAGAAGGCCGTGAAGATGGTAAGCTAATCTCCCTTGGTCTCTCATAGGTTGAGATGTCTCCACATGTCCATCAGGCTAGTGCCTTGTGTTATTATGTCATTGTGTTACGAGGATGGCATGTGATGACACTCCACTCCTACATGTGTTCCCCCTTTATGATTTATGATTATGCTTATTGGATGCATTTATGTCCTGATGAGTTTTATGCCTCTGGGAGTTTCTTCTTGTGGCTCTGTGTGAGTTATTGCTTGAGAGTCCTTGTTGGTTAGTCTCTTTGGTTTTGAGTGTCAGCCTAGATGTAGAGTGTGTGTTAGGACCTTGTGTCATCTCGTAGCATGGGGGGGTGGTTCCTTTGGTTCCACATGGTTGGGTGGTTGGTGCTTTTAAACCATTGGGATGTTCCTGTCTTTGGATTCTTCTTGCGTGGATGAGGATGCTTCTTTAGATTATTCATGGATAATAATTATAGCAAGAATGTAAATGGTGATGTGATTTATGTAATGAAATTCTTATGAAACGGTTCTAAAAGAAGCCATGTATATGAGAAATGACTATGTTGTTCTAGTTATAGTGATAGCTTTTGGTTATGGTATGTGATTGTAATGATGAACCTTGATTTGTATAGTAACATATTTATATTAAATGAAATGGATGCATGAGATGTGGATAAGTATTGTTGTTTAAAACGAAATGATGTATTTTGTATTCTTGATGAGCCATGTTAAAAGTAAATCAGGTAAATGTTATGATAATGGTATTAGATTTGAAATGATGTCTTTAACTAATGATTTAAGTAGAAGAAATCTTATGTCTTGATAGGATGTATGAGTTTGAGTAATTTTGGAAGATATCTTAGGACATGTTTATGAGTTGTGATTAAAGAATTTGAAATTATATCATCATACTTCGTAGTTAGTGATCTAATGGTAGGATTGAAAATCTTATAATGCTTGGGATGTAGTTGAATTTTCCTTATGAAAATATTCTATGGATGTTCTTAATGAATGAATTACTAATCTTATTAATGGAAATTACTAGTAAGTGTATGGAAGACGATTAAATGAGTTCTTGTCTTTTAGGAAAGGATTAGAATGTATCATGTGTTATAGTTTAAGAATTATATCTAAATTTGGTGGATGCTATTAGTTGTTATGGAATTAGGATATTGTACCTTAATTTGTGTTGAGATGAATTCGTGTAGTTACTTAATTTGTAATGAGATGATTGTTGGTTAGTTGATATAGTGTAAGAGATTTTATGAGTACTAAATGAGCTATGGGTTAAATGTTTAAGGAGACTTTGTGAGTATTGCATTATGTGCTTCTGGAATCATGATGAAGTAATAAGTATGCTAGGAGCATAGAATTATAAGTGACTATGTAGGAGTTAATTGTAAATGGAAATCATGTTAATGAAATGTAAGGGATTAATCTTGGTATGTGTATGGTGATGTTCATAGTCGAAGGTTGGTTAATGGTAATAGGAACATTTGGACTTGGTATATAAAATGAACCTAATAGAAAAAGGGAAATAGCTATGCATTAAAAGATAGAAACTCATATTAAATGAAAGATTAGGTAGGCTGCATATCATGGGTGTTAGGTATTTCTATGTTGCACCTATGTGTGTATAATGATTAAGATTATGAGGTATTGATCTGGAAGAAAGTAAATGCTTATTTCTTATGTAGGTAGATTAAGTAATGGCGTTGAGATACCCTAGGGAGTTAGTAGTATTGATTTATTGTATTCCACTTGCATAATTGTTTGAATAGCTTGAGAGAATTATTCTATGTTCATAACAGTTAATTGTTGTTGTGTGCTCACTACATTGCTTAAGTGATGTTATGTGCTGTATTGTTTTAGAAAAAAATTAAATTAGCGTGTTTTTAGCTATATTTCTCTGGGGTATTTTTGGCGGGAATTACATTTGGTATCAAAGCCCATGTTGCAACACTAGGATCTCTGGTTAAGGATATTGTTATTAGTCTTGTGAATGTTCCTTGATGTTCCTCAAATTAAGTTACTCTTTGAGATTCGTGTTAGAAGAAGTGTTATTGGAATTTTTGGAATCTTAGATATCTATGCCTTGTGTTTCTTTCCTTTTAGGAATCATAACTTTAAGTAAAGGGTGTATTTATGCCATATGCATGTCTTCAGAATAAGAGAAGTGTCTATATGTTCTTACTTGCTCTATAAATTTCTAGTGCTTACTTGGACGATTAGGGTTGTTTTCCTTATACATGATTAATTATGTTGCAGAATGAGAAAAGAATGTGTGTATCCTCTTAACTAATGTGACGATCATAAAATTAGTTTTTTATGTTGATCTTCCTATGAATAGAAGGATGAAGTGTTTGTATTATACATTTAGGAAGAATTTAGTATAGATCACGATGTGAAAATCGAAGGAATTGTATGTGCTGCTTAATAGAAGTAGTTGGAATGCATTTTTCCTTATTTTAATCTCTTATGTGAAATGTAAGGAAGTTAGTTGGCAATGTAATGATTACCCCATAGAATTATTGGTTATTTTGGTATATGTGTGATTTTGTATGTAATAAAAGATTGTTTGAGGAAATCATAGCTATCAAAGGGTTTGGGATTTCTAGTTGCACGTGTATTGGTAGCAGATCTTATGGAAGTTGAAATTGCATACCTTTAAAAGTGGTAGCTGCATTTGGCATGACTAGGAAATTCAAACTGAGTTTGCATAAATTTGTGTGTATTGATTTGTGTGGCAGTATCCCTTCCTTCCTCTTCTCTCTTTGGGGTAAAGGATTCAAATACTTGGGGATTATTGATATTAAGTAGAAGGATTGGATAATGATTTATGAATATGACTCATAAATGTTAAAGGGGAAGATTAGATGAAGTTAGTTTGCATTGGAGACTAAAATTTAGGTATTGCAATCATGATCCTTGTTCTTTAAGGGAAGATTTGATTAAATATAATATTCCATCATTTAAATAGGAAATGTATTAGGAAACTAAAGGGAGATATATATGTTTACTGAAGCAAGGATTGGTGCATTGCATATGTAGAAATCAAAATGATATCATTGTGTCTTCAATTGGTTTGGCAAGATAAAAGTTTTAGCTTTGTGTAGGAATTGTGTGGCATTGAATAAACATTTCTTGTAACTAGATGGATAAATTAAGAAAGGTTACTATATCATTGCCTTATTTGAATTTTAAGAAGTGCTTACTTAGAGAATTCTAATGAGATAAAATAATAATTAGTTATATGAAATTGTGTTGGGATTCTAAATGCCAATTTTTCTTAAAATGTTGAAAATACATAGTCTATGAATGATAGTAATCAAGTAATAATAGGAAGTGATTTTAAATAGAATTATGTGTGTGTTCTTGTAATTTAAGTGGTATTAGATGAAAAGAAAACTAAGTTTTGGAAGTAGGACTGAGATATTCTTAACTTAGATAACTAGAAGTATGTCATAATATTATTATTTGTAAGAGTAGAATTGATATTACACTTTGGCTTTTGTAATGAGACCTATTTTGCTTGTTTAAATATATGATTGACTAGATTGCTTAAAGACCTTATGAAGGAATTTCTAATCTTCTATAGGTTATTAGTTGTGCATTAATGGAAATAATGTGTGTTGTAGTTTACTATCAAGTGAGTAATTGAAGCTCTAACCTCTATTTTTGTTATAACTTGGTGAATATGATCATGGTATAGATAAGATATCATGAAAATTAGTAATGGTATGAGTATATTGCTTGTGCATGTGTGAGTGCATAGTTGCTTTATATCTTCCTACCTATGTCAACTTTCATAAAGGATAATTGCCTATATTTTTGAAAATTTGAATTGCTTTAAAAATAATGAAAGTAGTACAGACATACAGATTAAAATAAAAGTCTTAAAATATGGTGTGCACTCTCTAACACATTCAAGGGATTTCACCCTTGGATGTTGTGTAACGGTTACTCCCTTTGGTGTGACTAATGTTAGTCACCTCGTGATATGGGTTGGATGAATCGTTTATTTTGCCTTGAATTAATTTATGATTTATGTGATGTGTCGATAGGAGTAATGTGTACTTTTGGGATTTCTTTACTTTTGGATGACCACTGAGTTCTTCTTTCTTTTATTTTTCCCTTGTGGTGGCACTTGTCACACTTAAATTTCTTGATTGATTTCGCCAGCAACTTTTCTTCTCTTTTAATTTAATGAATTGATTTGAGGATATTTCCTTTGACCTCTTTTGTTGTCTATGGTGGTCATTTTGAGTGTGGATGTATTGTGGACCCAAATCTTGAGCCAATGTTGTCTCTATCATGTTCATTCTGGACCGCTGATAGTGTGTGTGAGGGAGGACATCGCGGAAAAGTGTACTAAACTAAGAAAAACAATTAGATAATGTTGTTATTAGCTGAGTAAATGAAAAGTGTTAATAAGATGAAATTTATTGGTAACTTTCTAAAGTTTACGGTAGATAGAAGTGCCTTGGAATTGTGAAGTTGAAATTTATGGAATAGTTAAATAAAAAGCAGTTGTTGATTTCTTGCCTTCAAAATCTTTGTGTACACATAATGGATTAAGAATGCCCTTTGAATGATTTGATTGGATAAGGATTGCAACTAATGTTTGTATAAAGTATAGCGCAAAGTAAGCATGATGGAAATTAGGATATTTGAATGCCATGAAATTTATTGTTTAAAATAAATAGGTTATATATGCTTGATTATCATGTGATGTCTAGAACATATTTAACTTGAGGAAGCTTATTTTTGAGAAATTTTCACTCATTTTAGATCCCGTTCCCAAAAGTTTGGCCTGATTTTTTGGGTCTAGGTAGTTTAGATTCATCCTAGTCCTCTGAATTTTTCTCAGTTGAAAGTTGAAACTATTTGTCATTATCAACTCTATTAGGATCTCTGAGTATAGCTCCTAAATGAGTTCCCTGCACACAAAAAGAGAGGAAAGATGTTGTGGATAGGAGATTGGAGAAGTAGAATGCAAAGGTTTTAGGATGTCTTGTAGAATTCCTTCATTAAAAGTTGATCATGGATGCCATCTCGAATGCTTGATCTTAACTTTACTTCTTCTCCAGTGCTTGATGAATGACTGATTGCTTGCTCACTTGAATTGAATTTTCAATTAGGATCATAGAGTTATTGGATTAGGTTTATTAGGTTTTTAAATGAGAGGGGTAGACCTCCTTTTATACTTGACTACCCAAAAATTAACTGAATTTTTTAAGTAGGCCAACATGAGATCAAATTTATTGCTCATCTAATATGATCATTATGAGGACCAAAAATGGACCCTAATTGAGAGTACAAGGGTGTTGGGTGTCCTGGTCTTGACAATCAAGACTCGGACTTGGAGAGAAGGAAGGGAAGAAGGTGAAAATGTAAGATTGCAAATGGTGTGAGTAGAATCAAAACATGCATCAAGAAACGAAAGTTAAAGTGCCAAGGTGAGGTCCAAGTGAGGATGAAATTGTATGTGGATACAATTTATGACACTAGATTTAGCTTCCACTTTAGCAAGAGTGGGACTAAGCATAATCATGGTAGAGTACAAGTCACATTGCAAAACTTTCACCAAGATATTTAAGAGACAAGACATACCAAGCCCCTAGGGACATTAGGATATTATTACTCTAATATCAAGATAAAAGGGACAACACATGGAAGGGAAGAGAGAGAGAGAGAGAGAGAGAATGATTGCATTGGCCTAGTAAGATTTTCTTACTATGACTCATGAAAAAGAAAAATACCAAATTACAAAGCAAAAGGCTCAGTTTTCAAAGTAACTTGAGTATTAAAAATATGTCATGGTGTGTGCATAAAGTATAACATTGAGTGGAGTGTATGGCCCCACGTTAAATAAATTGCATATGCCTTATCGAGAGAAATTTATTTAAGGTACCATGCATCCAAAACAAGCATGTTACCACAATGAAATGCCCCCAAGAAAGGAAAAATCAAAGGATAATGGTCACAAAACATATAGAAAAAAGTACATAAGGGATCCACTAACTCTGGGGTCAGTATGCTCTTATGATAAATAATGTAAATAAAAAATATTTGTATTGAATTGACCTTATCCCCCAAAGGTAGTGGAACTATAGACACAATGGAAGAAGAGCACAAGAGATAAAAAAAAAACAAATGTCTTTCTGAGTAACATGGAAGAGACCAAAAAGAAGATCTCAACGCTTTGCATTATCCCCAAGTAGACAACCCAAGGCACATAGATACAACATATAGAAGAATTGAGATACAAATACAATAATGTCACAACAAATTCGATCTCTTTATTACCTTGCACCAATGGAGTAACGAGGGTCATTCAAAGAGAACCTAACATAGCACAAAAACATGTCAATAAACACATCATGGGGGAAGCAGATTATGAACAAGCAAACACACAAAAGAGAATCCACAACATGAACCAAGTTAGTCAAGCAAATCATGTGCCTCCCAATCTTACTTAACATCATCTAGGGATGGTGGACAAGATGCAAGAGGAGCCACTTTGAGAACAACAAATGGACCTACTATTGGAAGTATGTGTTGATGTGTTGTTGTGGTTGCCATTGATGTCAAACTTGTTGTTACAAAATGGTCTGGAATGTTTGCAGTGCAGAGTTATCTTGCTATGTTGATTTATGTAGTTGTTCTATTGGTTGTTCCATAAGTGTTTGGGTCTAGAATTTGGTGTTGGTATTGAGTATTATTGTTAGCATTATTAGTTATAGTTTTGGTTTCTTGATTATATTGGTTCTATGGTCCAAAAACATCTTTGTGTTCACTAGGTGTTATGGTATTGTTCATTGTTGGTTGTGATATTCTATGTCTAACATATCCTTAGGTTTGGATATGATTTTTTGAAGCATGATTGATATGATATGGGTCTCACTGTAGTGTGTGGAGATCCGGATTTGAGTTATGTGCATTAGAGATTATGTTTTTTTATCGATGATTACTTATATTGATGTGTAGCATGTGGATATGCTCTTGGCTAGGTTTTGGTGATTTCAAGTCGATGTATTTTGGTCCTCACCTTCTCTTGGAGTGGATCAACATGTGTGTTTTTGGTTCGGAAAGTATATTTTGATTCAAGTCAACTTGGTTTAAGATTTGATGATCTATCTTTTATATAAGGCATATGTATATTTGAGTTGTAAGTGTGAGATATATGTGAGAGGTGTGATATGTGAGAGTGTAGATGATGTGGTAAAGAGTGAATATCAGAGGAAGTTTTGAGCAGAGTAGAAGAGTTGTGTTCGAATAATATGAAAGTTGTGTTGAAGACCATTGTAGATAATTGAGACATAGTGTTGGTAGATGAGATCAATTTTGTGTGTGTTGATGTTGGTTTCTTGATGCAGAGTTCAAGGATAGCTTCATGATCAGGAGATCCTTCTTTTTAGATCATTTTTTGTATCTTTCCCTAAGTGCATTTAGCTTTAGGTTTTGAAAGTCCTCTTTGTATCTTGTCCCATGAGCAACTAGCCTTGGTGTGAAAGTTCAAAATTTAGCTCTACCTATTGTAATCATTCTATGTATAGTGGATTATCGTGTGGGTTGACTCCCACTGTTGTTTTTCCTTGTTTGAGTTTTCCACGTATAAATGTTGGTGTTCATGTGTTGATATATGTTGTTGGTTAATTGTTCATATGCTATAGTTATTTATTTGTTTAGACTGATTCACCCCCCCTCTCAGTCTTTCCTTGGGTTCAACATTTGGTATCAGAGCATGTTTCCTCTTCAGTAAGCTTAACCACTTGAGATAGATCCAGTATGACATAGGATGTGCATTACAAAGTTCCTATCTTTGATGGTACAAATTTTTAATATTGGAAGGACAGAATGGAGTCGGATTTGGAGACATTGCAAAATGAAACTTGGGAGATCATTTAGACTAGATATACAAAGCCTCAAGGTGGTTCTAAGACTCCACATGAGATAAAGTCAAAGGAAGCTAATGCAAAGGCTAAAGCTACAATTTTCAGTTGTACAAGTGATTCAGTGTTTGAAAGAGTAAAAGGCTTGAAAAAAGAAAAAGTTGTGTGGAACAAGTTGTGTTTGGTATATAAAGGAGATCTAAAGACAAAGAAGGCTAGTCTAATGAATTTAAAGTATAAGTATGAGTACTTGAGGATTCTTTAAGATGAAGGAGCTGAGAACTATATTCACAGAGTGGTTGATCTTGTTGATGGTATTAGATTCGTCGGAGGACATTTGGAGGAATGTGATGTTGTGCATAAGATCTTGTTGACATTGCATAAATCTTATAAGCTAAAAATATGTTCTATAAAGGAGAGAAATGACTTGAGAAAATATACTATTGATTAGCTTATTGGTACCTTAGCATCCTATGAGATTTCAAAAATGGAGGATGAGAAAATAGAAAAGAGAGAAGAAACGTTCAATGTTTCAAGATTTGATGATCCAGAATGTAGTGGAGACCTAGATAAAGTTGAAGCAAATTTTGTGAGAAGTTACAGTGAGGCATTGAGAAATATAAAGCTAAGCTACCTCTGAAATATTTTTCTTATGGTAGAATTGGACATTATGCTTGTAATTTCACTTATAGAGAAGATTATAAGAGATCATTATGAATCATTTTGATTGTCACTAGGAGCTAGGGTTAATGATTTTTAAAAATATGAAGATAACTCATGATTAATCTCAACAAGCTCATACATATCATCAGAATAATTAGAATCAACATTGTTAGCATGAACAACATTATCATCATGTTGCCCTAGTTTTTAAAACATCCAAAATTTAAACTTTTACATTGTTGACCTTTTCATATTGGCCTAGAGGCAAAAACAATTAAATCTCAAAAATTGTTAAACATCAAGGCAAACCATTTAACGAGCATGTTCTTGGTACCATTTTGAACAATGTGACAAAGTTTTGTGAAAACCCACTTCATAGTTTGTGAGATATTAATGCTTCACTTTTTGCCATCCTTTATCCGGAAAATGTCAATATATCATTCTCGAGATTGAGTCATGAGAAAAGACTTTTGGGCAATGTTCATTATATCCCCATTTGTCACCATTTTAAATTTTAAGGTTATTCTCTATCGATCAAAAGTTATGGCATTTTCATCTCCACTTTCTCACTTGGAAGTTGAAAATTCTAACTTTCAAGTCCAATGCTCCAAAATCCTAACTTTTGCATATTTTGGCTCAAATCCTAACTTTCGTGCTTGAAAGTTGAAATTTCTAACTTTCATTCTCTGTGCTTCAAGAATCTAACTTTTGAACTTCTTTTTCAAGAACTTGTAACTATTTCTCAATAACGTTCAAAAGAGTTAGAAAGCTAGAGATTTCTGCAAATGCTCACCATTATTCTCACAGTTGTGTTAAAAAAAAAGCTTGGTGATGGTTCTTGATTGTAGGATAGACACAAAATGGATTTATTGAATAGGTTTAGAATGCTCCCAAGAGAAGAAGGTTAATGGCAGGTTTTTTCTTAACATCCTCACATCTACGCAAAATGGGAGACTCATAACAACATCTGAAACCCCATAGAGCATAAACCTGACCACCAATGTTTGATAGAATGCCATAGAGATTTTATCTCATCGAGAGTAATGGTTGAAAGATATACAGGGACAATAGCTCTAATAGACATTGACACAAAGTTTGGAGGCTCATAGAAGGTACACTAATTATTTGGTAGAAAGCCACAAAGAAATGTTGACTCATGGATGTCGTGGCCACTATAGGTACAAAATAGATTTGTTGAATTGGCTTTAGGAGATTTAGAATAGGTTATAGACATCCATCAAAACATAATGGATTGAGGTTTTTATCAGATGTCGAGCTGCGATTACTCTAGTTAAAGCATAGATAAGGCACATCAACAATTTAACAAAATGCCTCAAATTAGATGTCATCTCATGGAACGTATTCACATGATATGCATAAAATTGGTTGTTGAAAAATCTCCAAGAAAATGCAATTGCTGGTGTAGGACAAAACTTCACAATTCACTCTTATATGGCCTATGGGAGAGTAAAGGTATTACACATGAACTGTTTGTCAGAATACTTCAAAGAGATGTCATGTCAAGGAATACCGCAACTATAAGATATACACAAATGGTTTGTTGGGCTTTACAAACTTTCAAGAAAGTACAGTTGGAAATACTAAATCCAAATTAATAACATTTGCTAGCATTCCTTCTCATATAAGAGCCATGAGATAGATTATGAACATCCATAAAAAATAAAGAAAGCATGAGTTGTAGCTACACAATGGAAATGTATGTGAACTATGGTGAAAAGAATTGTTTTTTATCAAAGGTTGTGTTGATTCCCCAGAATGGGATTTACACTGCAACAAAGGTAAAAACCAAGTCGATCCTTTGAATCATGCATGGAGAAGCCAACTTTAACTATTTAGAATACTTAGGGATTTGGACCAACATATGGCAAGGATTATGCTAATCCTTCTACACTTTGGGCTCTGCAAAACCCAAGAGGGTGATCCCTTAATGCACTCACAATCTCTTCACCCTACTTGCGAGTAACATTAGAACAAAGTAGGAGATCTCATTCTTAGGAGGGCTCAACAAAGAGGGAGAATGCTATAGAGTGGCTAGCTCTCAATGATCCTCGACCTGGTTTTGAGCATGAAATGTTTTTGACAAGCAACAACATACACAAAAATGAAAAGATGCTCTGATATTCATAGTTCACAGAGAGTTGTTGATGAGTTATGAGTACAAAACTATCATTGGAGACAACTACAAGCCATGACCAATGTCTTATCCATTGGGCGACTGAAAATGCAAAATGTAGGATGACAATATAGCAAAACCTTTAATCTAATAACTCGGGATCTAAGATAATAGTGCCTTACAATATCTCTCATCTACATATTCCAACCTGAAATAATTATCTGAATCCATGCATAAGCCCCATCAATTTGCAATTCTATTTAAGCATTTAATTAACCCCTTAGGTCAAAGAAAAAATAGAAAATACATACACCATAACAATGCAATGAATGAGAAACCCCTTGATTCTACTCATTAAAAACATAACAGAGTTACACGCTAGAGAAATGGATTTGAAATATGTTTTCATTCATTTAACAATCTATTTTATCTTACAAATCATCTTACATATAACTCCTTCACGAACCTGCATAAAATATGACACAAGACCCATTTTATTTGCTCTGTAAATGACTTTTACAGCCTACTCATTTCACCTAGACTCACTGTACATGACTAAGGATTTGGACCCAAGATTTGTGACCAAATCTCTCGACCCCATCTCATGGCCTTGAATTCCCTTTTATAGACTCAAGGGAGAAAACAGGCTTCGGGCCAAAGGAGACACATGTCACAAGCCTAGAAGACCGCTTGTGATTCATCACAATCTCCAAAAAAAACTGTCCATACCAGCACTTTATGATTAGGTAGAGCCAAAATTCCTAACTGCATTTTGGTAGAAACAAAACCTTTTGAGTCGTGCCACTATCACCCTTGATGCGTCATTTTGTTCTATAGAGTATTTTCCTTCAAGAAGAGGGTTTAGATCCCAACAAGAAGTAAAGTCACCCCTCAAATAGAAGAGGAGCTCAAGTCTTCATGCCCAAGATTATAGAAAGTGGGAAAAGGGACTCGTAGAGGAACATAAAGTGAAGGAAAGGCGTTGCAACTTCCATATTGTCGCAAAGATGAATGGATGTTGCCTCCTCCCCAACCTTGATCTGCTCTTGTTCCTTCGTGAGGCCCTTCCTAGAACCCTCTACCAACTAGTGGCAGAGGAGAAGTAGAGGATGTTTCTTGCAGGGCTTGTTGTGATAAAAAATGGATTTCAAGCCTCCACTAACTATCCTCCCAACTTTCAAGGCTCCACTGACTATAAGCATACTCACTCACGAAGAATTTCCATCCAGTATCATAGAGCTCACTGTAACTCCTTGCACAATATTTCTCAAAAATCATTCTCATCATCTCAGAATCTTCCTAGAAGATAATAAGATTTTTATTCTTTCTACCAACTAAGAACACCACTTAGTTGTATTTATAATCAAAATTGTCTCACTTGGTGGTACTCATGTATGAAAAACCATCACTTCATTGTCTTCTACTCATCCTGCCAGCAAATGGACTTAAGACATCATATCCTTCAGATCCAGGACACTCAAATCCAAACTATCAATCTGCTGCCTTTTGACAAAGCTCATCCTATGTGAATGTTTTTATTCTGATCACATTATTTTTCTTGACTGCACAACTTATGTTTCAGAATCTCTTTTTTGGATATGGAGTCCTTATCCTTTTGAAGTTTTCTTGGAGACAGTTTATTGATTCTTACCTTTCTATGAGAATCCCTGACAGTATGCAACCTATGATCTTGTTGATAGGTCCTTGATCACTTCATTGCCAACTCAAAAAATATCCTTATCCCCTTATGCTTAAGGAAATCTCAATCTCTCATTGTCGTTGCGATGGAACTTGCTAAGACAGCTCCCTGAAAACTTGCCAGCATCACTTGCCAATTCACTTCGACCCATAAAACAACCTTTAGAATGGGTTTCTTGAAAATTAATTGGCATCCACATGTATCGACTTATCTTTATTCATCTTATGTTGACAATCTTATTTCCTCCTACCCTTATTTTCCTATGTGAGTGACACAAAATAGTCTTAATCACCTCTAATTTGAAATACATTCTTTGTCCATGGTAGATTTTGTCTAGTATGTCACATCACATGATCACCATCAGTCAATATAATATTTAACTTCCATTGTGCCAAACAAGTCCACAAAAGGTCTGACCGAGCATTGTCCAATCATCTTCCAGCTCAATTCTCTTAGTGGCCCCACTATCAAACCTTCTTGGTTTGCCTAGGACACGTGGCATCATCGCATGATGTCATGATCCTTAACTTCCCTGCATCTTCCTTTGCAGGACTGTGAAGGCCGTCAAATCCATTCGCTCTTTACAAACCAGCTACAACAACCGCTTAACATTGACCGCAATCCTTCGTGCATCTTCCTACTTGGGTTAAAACATTGTTGTCAACTTGATGCACGTGCAGAATTATGGAACCTTTAGTTGTTCAATAATTAATCATAGAGACATTAGCCAGAATATTTAGGTCAGACTTAGGGAAAATAATACCCTCTAAAATATTAAAGGGGGGCTCGACCATAGTGAAAAAGATGCAAACTTAGGAAAATTTCAAAAGGCTGCCATAAGAAATAACACCTAGGAAAAAAGACCAAGTCCCCTTGATGATAAAATAGACCCTCATCTTTAAGTGAAAAAGGTAATGAAGAAACATAACAGGCTTTGGGTTTTCTAACAAAAGACTTACCCGGAAACACATAAACCTAAACTCCTAAACCTTGAGGGTAAAAATAGAGAGTGTCATTAATTTAAAATGACTAAAATTTTGATAGGGACATCAAATTTCCTGCACAATTACTTTCAGGACTATCAAGTTGTAGTTACAACTACCCTATTGGACACCACACAAAAACATGTATTCATTGGCAATGCCTATGATAATTGTTTGACAATATGCCTCAAATGGATCTCATGGTATCAAAATAAAATATCAACAAGGAAGAAGTTTTGTCACATGTCTCTTTTGCAATAGTCTAGTTAGATGCAAGTACAAAATGTGGAATCATAGGTAAAGCACTCGGACAATTTAATAAAATCCATCTATACATTTCAACTCATGGAAAATAATGGTTGTGGTTTTACACAAAATGTATTGGTTGACAAAGCTTTAGAAACTTTCAGGCAAATACACCAAGAGGTGAGCAAACTGTTTGACAATTTATTTTAATGACAAATGTAGAGTAGAGACATTACAACTGAACATTTTGACAACTTGCCCCAAGGCAATATCATCACAAGGAATGGAATAATTTCAGCATATGTATAAAAGTGGGGTGACAGATGCAATGAAAATGCTAAGTTTTGTTTCCATTCTTTTGGATGCATGCATTGATCATTTGTCTGGCTATCATCATGAATTGGAAAATTGTCAGAGGGATCATGATACTTATAAGGGTCAGTGCAGTGGTTCTAGAAAACAAGATTTTGGATCATGCTATCAAATTATTAAGAGAATTTAGAGTTAACTCTTGACATAAACAAAAAAAAAAAAAACAAGTTGCAACTTAGGGAGCTTTTACCAAAGATGCACATACAAGTGCAGGAATGTGACTTTCTAGTTCTTGAGGTTATTTGAAATTTTAATATCTCTCTATGTAATTAAGTCAAAGTCACAATTTTGGTTTCCTAGGTTTGTTATAATAATTGTGACTTTTGGTCAAAGTGCTTGTGAGGTTAGAATTTTGACCATTTTATGTAGAAGTTATATAATTTTGAATGCTACTTCAAAGTAAGAATAATTACCTTGCTCAAACTTTGTTAGTTATAAACCTGAAAAAGGTAGTTATGCAATGAAGCGTCTATAAATATGGGACTCATAACATTGTAAATTGTGTACTTTTACAAAGGGGAAACTCTGCAAAATTTTATAGAGAAACTATTTGAGAACTTTTGATGTTCGTACCTTTGTACTTAAGGGTTTTTGAACTTGTATATTTTCAAAAGAATAATCAAGAATATAATGAGCTTATATGTCTTGAAAGTATTGGTGAGTTATTGTTACTAATTTTTCGTATGTTGAATTAGTAGTCCCTTGATGCATTGGTGGAATCCATTGGTTATCAATTCCATGATCTATGTAATCAATTTCATGAAACACATCATTTCCTGGCATCTTGGTTTGCATGTGATAGTACAACCCATGTCTTCGTATGTTGAGGTTTATTGTACTTATTTCATAATCATTGCATGTTTCAACCTATTTAGTAATAAACCCTTTTGTAATTATTATCAGTTGTGGAACCTCAATTGGTTTTCATATGTCTACTGTTGAGGTTTCTATTAGTCATTTTTTTCCTTTGTTTTATGTTTTCTCCTTTTTGTACTTTCAAGTTAAAAGTACACAAAAATCTTAAAAACCCCTATCTTACGAGGGAGCTGCCCCTCTCAAACACAGAGGAAGACTTTGGTTTTACCACAACCTCTCCAACTATTGGAGCGTTCGTCACTACTCTTCAAGCAAATAGGGTCAGATTCAGATAATAATCGTTGTGACAAATCCATTTACCAATACATCATCATCATCATCATCATCATCTAGATTAATAAAAATAGGATCTCAAGCACAAACAAAGTTGAACCATCATTTTTCTTAAGCATTTTTTATTTAGGTGATTTGAGTTGAAATTCATCCCTAAGATTAGGTGAAGGCTAGACAAATGGGACCAAGTCAACATTTGGTGTCTTCAAGTAAGAAATGGTTTGGGAAGCAAGCTCACGAACCTTAGCTCAACATCTTCATCGATGTTCTCTCACACAATGATTATTTTTAGTTTTAGTCAAGACTTGAAAAGGTTAAAGATCAATGGACATAGGCATCTTGTCTTCCCTTATAGGATGAGGAATGAAAAAAATCCCAATAGGTTGAGAGAGACATGATACCAAGCGCTTTCCTTTGTAAGACGTAGGAGGTAGGATTGAGGCATATATAGGAGGAATAGGAGTATGGAGAGTACCAAGTCCATTATGAGGAGGAGGGATATCCATAGGTGTAGGGTCTCTAGGTTTACTCAAGGCCATGATCATCTCATTTTTCCATTTTTAATAAGATAAGAAAAAAATGTTATTTTGAGGTTTAATAGGTTCAGGTTGTTTAGGCCAAAAGCAATCAAGAGTGAAATTTCCATTCTCCACTGTGGGTTGGTAAAGGCTATGATTAATTGTTATAATAGTGCTATTATGAGGTAATTTCAAACATTTATGGATTGTAAAAGGGATAGCTTTCATGGAAGAGAGCCAAGGATATCTGAACTTCACACAAAATTGATATGATGTAGGAATAATATAGCAAAGGTGGCATCTAAGCACTTAGTACCAACCTCAATAAGAAGAGTAATGGAGCCAATAGTAGGGAAAGAGAAACCATCATACAACTTAACCATAATATCAAAATTATCATGTCACTTTATGAAATTGTTGAATATAAAGATGTTTTTTAGTAGTCACATTCACAATACACATTGGATCAATGAGCACCCCTCATGAGAGTTTGTCTTTGATCTTCACAATGATATATAATGGGACATCAGGTGCAAAAATAGCCTCACTAGGATCAAAAGTAATGCATGTCTTTTGGAGGTGTAGGTTTGTCAACAAGGCTCACAATATTATTAGATTCAAGTCCAAGGTCATCAGAAGAAAAATCAAGAGACTTAGGGTTAAAAGCACAAAACTGTGTCATGTTTTAGGCTAACTTATTAGCACAAGTGGATTTAAGTCATTCTAACTAAAAATTAATTTTAGTCAAACATATGGTCTATAGCTATCTTATATATGGGCCACAAATTTTCCAATTGAAATTGTCCACTAAATATATATTTTATACAACTTTGGGTCTAATTACCATTTTTTTTTTAAAAACTCGATGTTTCAACAACTCCTACTCTTATAAATATTTTTTTTTCCAATTATAAAATACGCCCTTTAATAGATCTATAAGTGAATTTTTCAAAAAATATATTTTTTAATATTTTAATTAGTTAAATTTATATTTTATATTTTATTTTTATTGAAAGTAGGCCATCAACACTATAATATAAGGTTGATTATCTTGTAAAGAAAAAATACTAAAATTTATTTAAATTTTTTGAAAAAATAATGATGCACTAGTGAAAAGAGTCTATGTCAAGATGATATAAGTCTTTTCTAATTTGGATAAATAATTAAGAAAAAAGGTGACACCAAATGGAAAGAGTTATATTTTAGTTTATACAACTTTTCAAATTTATTGAAAAATATATACACTTAAAAAATAGTAAAAATTATATTTTTGCACTAAAGTTTAAAGTTATCAATATACACAAAAAAATTGAAGAAAAATAGGTAAAATTTACTATATAAAGTGTGACACCTCGTGTAACTTCAATTTCAACATTTTATCAACAACTAAATTATAGTGTTTACTTTATAGGAAAGCATATTCAAATAATTTTTTAAATTTTTTTAAAAAAATTCAAACATAAAATACACAAAAAATATAAATTTTAATAGTTTACATCATTTAAAAATTCAATACATATATTTCACTTTCTATTGATTCAACTTAAAAAGTTGAATCAACATTGGTCATTTCCTTTATAAAAGTGTGACGCAACTTTGTGCGTTTACCCTTAGACTCAACAATATTGGTAGAATGAGAAGGCAATAGAATGGTAAAGATTTGGAGGTTTTGATTAGGAGGATATATGGATGTATTCCCTTTATCATTGACACCAACTACGGATATAGTATTGTTATTAATGAAGTATTGGATCTTATTTCTCAACTAGTAACATTATTCGGTATCATGGCTAGGTTGATGATGATATTGAAAAAAAACTTTAGTATTATAGTAAGCTGGCAATGGTTTAGAATTTTCAATTGGTTTGATGAGAGGAAGTTGCAATACATTAGCATTTATCAACCTCAACATTATACTATGCAAAGAATCAGAAAGAGGGGTTAATTCCTTTCTAAAGTATTTGGATAAAGGGTCCACACCTAATGTTGTGGTTGCCACTTGCATGTTCATATCATCATTTATCTTGATGAAACCTTTGTTGGGTTTGAACTTCATAAGTTATTGTTGAGCACTCTCATTCTTATCAACTGGATCCATTGAAGAGGATGATTCAAATTGACTCACTTGAAGCTGATAATTATGAAGCATTGCACACAATTGCATAAAAGAAGTTAAATTAGAAATAAAACTCATAAAATAGAAGCTTATCTCTAATGTCTTTTTCTAGATTAGCAATAAAAATTATTTTAACAACATGATTAGACAATTGATAAGCAATTTGAGAATGCAAATTTTTCTATCTAGCAATAAAATTAGTCACTTTTTCTTTACTCCTTGCTCACAATGAATCAAATAAGTCAAAGTAATCTTAGGAATTATGTTATTTTGAAATTGTTGAATGAAAGCACTAGCCAATTGTTGAAAAGAAGTAATATAATAAGGAGACAAAGATCAATACCATTGTAAGGTTTTATCTCAAAAGGTTCTAATAAATAGTTTAGCCATAAGTCTTTGGTCATGAGAAAAATTACTACACAAAGTTTGAAATGTCTTCACATGAGTCAAGGGGTCACCTTTTCCATTTTACAATTCCGATTGAGGAAATTCCATATGCTTAGGGGGAACTAAACAGACAATGTCATCGGATAATGGGCTTGCTACATCAAATATGGGAACAATTAACTTAGATTGAGTTAGAGAAGCCAATTGATATTGTAAGGATGTAACAGTGTGAGCTAGGTTTTTGATGGTTGCTTTGGTGGATGGATTGGAATTGGACATATTGGATTGTGATGGAGGAGTAATATTGTTGTATGTAGGTGGAGGTTGAGAATAAGGAGGTGGAACATTATGGTATGGTAAATGGTTGTCAAATAAATGGAAGACTCGTGGAAGGTGGTATGTAAGAATATTGATTAATAGGATAGGCCTAATGACTAACATGTGTAGGATTAACATTTTGTGTGGAATTAGTCATCATAGAAGATGTAAATATATGAACACTAGAGGAAAGAATGTAGTCATAGGAATGAAATGGTTAATTTGGCTAGTGAGTTGAGAATAACTAAGGACTTCGACACAACTTTTGATTAGCATAATATTAGTACAAACAATATGAGCAAGGCCACACAACAAATCCACATATATATTATCATTTTGCACCATTCCTTTTAGTCCTTTAATCAAGGGGATTGCCTCACTATTCAAGTATTATTGACCCATTCATTATTAGATTTTTAAACTCATTATCATTCTTATCCAATTGGTCAATAGTAACCCAAGTTAGTGATTCATCCAGATCATGAGAACTGTGAGGAGAATAGGGATAAGTGATGTCATTTATTAGGTTAGAGGAAGAACCAACATTCACATGGAATACGCTATCCAACTAAGGCTCTATATCTTTGTGTTTAAACCTTGGGATGCCTTAAGTCTACAACTTCTCACTAAAATATTATATGTATGACTAATGGTAACAAAACTCACATGTACACAAAGGAGAGAAATTTAATGAAAATAATGCAATGATTTGTAAAAATGATTGATAACCAATGAATTACATAATGTGAATTATGATATTGAATATCAGATGCATCTAAATTTGAACATAACGTGTCATAATAATCAGATCTGAAAACGCAATTGAAAATTATGCAACCAACAAGTCAATTTGACAATAATAAATTAAGGTTTTTATGAATTTAACCTCTAAATTTATATAATTCAATTGAAAATAAGATTTATGAGTGCAAAACTAATGTTAAAGTGCATACAAATCAGATCTCAAATAATAAATCAGAAACAAGCATGCAAGAAGTTGGGTTCAACAAAAATGTATTAGGTGTAATTTGGAATTAGGGTTTCAATTAAGATAATAAAACCATTAACAAGCCAAATTAGCCAACACATTTAAAGAAGGTGAATCCAATAGATATAGCTACAATCCAAGGGAAAGGGCTGAAATTTTGATTAGATTTATTAGTTATTGTTATTTACCCTCTTTGTTAGTTAAAATTGGAAGGTGATAAACTTATAAAGCACTAAGAGGGGGGGGTGAATCAGTGCAAGTAAAAACAATGCAAATCTAATCAACAACTTAACTAACTTAAAACTCAATAATAATAGAAGAAATAACACCAAGTATGCAATCACCATATAAAGCATAAACCACATGACACAAGAATTTATATGTGGAAAGCCCAAATGGGAAAAACCACGGTGGGAATAAGTACCCACAAGATCCACTATCTGCAGTATAGAGATCTTATCGGTTAAGGTCTACAACACCCGGTTAGAGGCACACCCTATTAGAAGTGTCTATGCCCAATTAAGAGAAATACAAAAAGGCCTATGAGGACCATCCCTATTAGGATCTACCCAAGTAACTGGGATTTGAAAACACAAGCTAATGTGTCACCTAGTTAGAGGATTTAATGATCAAACCTGTTAGAATCTGACTGCACCCTATTAAGAGTGAACTTGTGAGAGGATTTTCTTGCTGCAACTGTTAGGGAGACAACAAGTACAAATGATCTTAGTATAACACCTCTGTGTCTGATAAGATCCACTTCAGAACATTACTTCATCACAGACACAACATCTATCAACTCCTCAGATCTCCGCACTATCAGAAAATACAATCTTTGCTGATAATTTCCTTCACATACAAGTTCATACTCATAACCATTTTCATAACTCATCACACATCTTAAAAACATCATTAAGCTAGCTAGAACCTTGGAACAATTCCCTAGGTTTAATGATTCTAGACAAACTGACAATGTATGCTTTAATCAGGTCATCCACAGACATAACTGATCAAAATTTGTATTGTTTTACCAATCTTAGTGAAATTTATCACTACCAGTTAAATGTGTTTCTTGATCTCTTCCTTGTTGATCAAATCTCATTCATCTAATTAAATATGCTCGTGTGGTCATGAAGTTATCATCATCCGATAGTCATCAACATTTCTATAAAACCACATTCTTTCATCCTTCATGGATTTCATGTACTGGTTGTCGGTGTGAGACTTTGTCAGTCATTTTACTATTTGAGAACTTATTTACCAATACTGATGGAATTGCCTCTGTTTACTAGTTAACCTTTACCGGTTACACTGTATAATATAGATGACAAGAAAATATAGTTGTCATGAATGACAACATGCAGAATAGTCATCATACATCAATTTAACCTCTTTTCATCTACAGACAAGTATCGGTTGCATCAAAACATTACATTACATTACCGGTTGACAAAATGATCAAATGCCAACAATCTCCCCCTTTGGCATTGATGGCAACACTTAGGAAAAAATTTGTCAACTAAGTGTGCAACACAAAAAGTGACTATATATAGAATACATCAACTCATACCAACACATACTCCCCCTTAGTAATTGTTGCTAACAAATTGAATCGCTATACCCTTAAACAAAATTTTGACTCTTAAACTAATTCTACTCCCCCTTTGACAACAATGCCAAATAGAAAAGTAAAATACATACATTGCATCAAAATTATCATCAAAAACTACATATATAGACAGATAGAAGAGTTTTGAAGTCTTTACAATGTAATTCTCAAGAAATTATCATGGAAATGAAACTTTAACTTCTTAAGGTCATTGTCCCATGTTTCTAATAGTGTCTCGGTGATTTCAACATGTGTCAAAATCTGTGTAGCAAATTCTTCCATAGCATCAACAGTGCTCATCTCCGGGGTAGCCAAAATTACTTCACACTCCTTGTATGCTCTCTATAGAACTTCAACTTTTGGAATTAGTTGATTCTTTAGCTCCTTCAAGGATCTTATCCGCTTCACCTATTCAAAATCATAAATTTTTAATGTGTCGTAAGGCATCAATTGATTTACCAAAAGCCAAAGCGGAGTCCTGTACTGGTATGCATGCTTCACTTATCCTTTTTATTTCCTTCTCTGTATCTTCTCTCTTTTTCTTTAAGTCAAAACTGAATAATGATACTTTAGATATAGTGGCCAAAAATTTACCTCTAGTTTCTATTCTGGTTTTCAAAAGATCTTTGTTCACTGTTAAAGCAACCTTACCTTTGTCAATTTTTGAAATCAATTGTTCTCCCCTTCTCTTCTTGTAATATTTTTCTGCTAAAGCATGAGCTACCTCTTCAAGTGAGTTTAGTTGTTCACTAGCATCAACAACTAACTATCCAAGCTTTTCCATAGGGGTGGATAGATTATCTGTATCAGTCTCCGATAGGAAACTTGACAAAATTTCAACAGCAGTTTGAATGGTCTCTACTTCTCATTTCTGCTCTTTCAACCTCTTCTTATGTACATGAGATTTCATAGTAGTAGCAATTTCCATTAATTCAAAGGAACTTAGATTGTCCATATCTATAGGACCTTTAATACTCATGGAGTCCTCATCATCATCATCATCATCGATCAAGGTTTTCTTCTTCTCCTTTTTTTTCTTCTCTCCATCCTTTTTCTCTTCTGACTTCTTCTCTGGTTTCTTTTTCCCCATCTCTATTTGTTCCTTCTGTGTTGTTGTAGTGACCAATGGTAGTTGACTTTCAACATGATGTTCCTTTATTGATGGTGATTGCATTTCCACACTTTATTCAATAGTCGGTGCCTCCTCTACCTTCTTTTCCTCAACCATATCCTTCTGGCTGTCATTGATAGCATCATTTACATTTTTATCTATGGTTTCATTTACCGATGGATTTTGTGCTCCTATGGATTGAGCATTCACTAGTTGCTCACTTGAGCTCTTATCAGTTTCCTTCTCACCTTCATTATTTACATAGTGTTGTTGCTTTTGGGGATCATCCATTTGTACATCAATATCTACTACATTTAAATTATCTATGGTATTGTCAACATTATCTGTGTCACTATTAACTGCATTACCAGTGTCATCATCATCCAGTATATCTATAGGCTCATTATAAATAGGGTCATCATACAAGTACTTATTATCCAACTCAAGATCTGTAGGCTTAACACCCTCAGGAAAATCTTCACCCTTTAACTTAATAGGTGTTTCATCCTCATCTTCTTCATCTTTTTCTTCTTCTTCTTCAAGGATGAGACCTAAATATTTCTTTATCAAAATTTTAGTCTCCTTTTGGACTGATTCAGTATCACCTATTAACATTCTAGTCAGTATTTTCTTGGATCTAAGAAAAGATTTTGCATTTACTCATGCATCTTTTATTTCTTCCTCATTGGCTTCTGGTTGCAGGTGCTTAACAGTGTAATCAATAAATTCTTTATCCTTTCTAAAGGAAGCTTTCCATCTTGCATCAATAATATTATACAAAGTGTCTAGAATTTTCCCTTGTAGCTCAATGAGTGCTCTGCTATACTTGTTCATACTGAAGATAACTACATCTTCAATTTCCCTTCACTGGTTTTTAGATAAATGTTCAAATAATATATTCAAACCTTTATAGATTTTGTAGTCCTTTATAAGTCTAACCTTTTAGTTAAAATAATCTTCTAAAGTTAGAGTAATTGAGGGCTTTCCCTTACCATTTTTCTTTTTCTTTTTAACACTTTCTCTTAGTGGCTTCTTGTGCTCCTCAGATTCAGTGGCCTCAACATCTGCCAGTTTGACTATCTTTCCTCTCTTCCTTTTAGTAGTTTGTTGTGGTGCAATAGGAGTCTCCACAATCTTCCCTTTCCTTCTTAATTGAATTTTGGAAGGCTTCCCTCTTTGAGATTCAACAGGTCTTGCTCTAGTTTCTTCTGCCTTCTTCTTCTATGTTGCCCTTGCTGCTCTGGTTTTACCAGTTGGCACACTGGAAGTACCTCCATATTTAGCAGCATGTTTTGCCTTTCTTGCAGCTAGTTGTTCTTTAGAGATACCTGCCTGCTTAGCCATAGCCTCAACTTTCTTCTTAACTTTATTTGCAATTACTGATTGCTGCAATTCAGAGTGGACTTGTAGTAATTTTTCTTTGTAAGTTCCAAATCTATGTGCAGTAGCATCTACCGATTGGCCTAATAAATGGTCAACATAGGCAATGAGTAGATCTTTATATGCTTCATATCCCATGGGAATTACCCATGTGTTTCTTGGAATCATAGCTTCCATCAGGCATGTATATGTGTCAACCATGAAATAGATGGAATCCTCATATTTGTTTAGAACTTCAGTTGGAATCCTCTCTCTTGCATGTATTTGCTTTTGAAATTTCTTGAAATATCCCCAAATGATATCATCAAACTTGTCTTTGATCATCCAGATATTGTCTTTTACTTGAAACAATGTTGGAATACTAGATATCCATTGAATATCACCTATACTAGGAAAACAGTTCTAAAAATAGAAGAATAAGCCCATTATTAGTTGACCAAATTTAAATCTCAGTTTCTTGTCCTTCCTAATAGCTTCCAAATTTGCCATTAATTGGCTTCTCATTGCTTCATAGAGATCATAATCAACATCCTCCTTAGTCATCTAGTAGGTAGTGTGAATAGTTGTTGTTGGTATGCTGTTCAATCTACTAGAGTAGAAAACTCTGTAACCAATTACCATTGATGCATATTTAATAGCAGGGTCATTGATATTATTTACCGTCATTTCTCTACCATCCCAATTTGATCCTGTGAGTTTTTCAACATCATTTTTAGGAACTGATCTCAATAAAGGTACTTCACCGGTTGAGAAGAAACTGGTTACCGCATGTATTACTTCCTTTGAAATTTTATGCGGTCTGTCCAACCACATGAACTGATCATGAATGCAGCTCAGGACAAATCTGATCAGCCTATCATCAAAATCATCAATAAAGTTTGTTGCATGATAAAACCCTTTGTCGGCAATGCTCTTAAATTGTTCCTTCAAAACACCCTTGTTGTCACACAAAGATTTAAATTGATTAAAAATTGCTGCAATACCCAAATCATCTAGGTTACAGTGATAGAAGGATCTAACATCCTCAATATGCAAAACACCATTCAGTACACCGGACAATGTACCAACGGGGTCCATTTCTTTGGATTTGAATGGATACCTCTTAAATTCTGGTTGTTCCCTCTTCATCACATCAATAAGATGTGGAGTATCCATTTAACTATGCAAATTCTGAAAAATAGAGTAAGAGTTCCTAGATAAATACCTTTTAGCTTTGAAACTAGGGTTTTCAACCGACAAAACCCTCAACAGTCTGACCACCAATCAAATATTTACTCTGATTGCTTTAGATTGTTGAAAAAGGACTGAATGATACTGGTAGACTTCTTTGCTGCTCTTGTTCACTCTCCAAGTTTTATCCAAATTGCAAAGTGACAAATGAAACTCAAAAATTTCTATTTATTTTCTTTTCCATCTACTTCAATACATGTTCTTTACCGACAAAGCCCTAAAATACTTAAAATACTCAAAAATTCATTACCAGTTGCCAAAACTGAAATTTACTTCCCAGTTATGATTACAAAACTTATCAAAAACATCAAAATGCATAAATTATCTTACAGTACATAATCCAGGGGTACATCTCGAGATTTGACAATATGCACATCCCAGGTTGTAAACAAACAACTTAGTTAACTAGTGAAGAATTCTTCACCCCCAGTGAAGAATTGGAATCCTATGATGCTTTGTCATCACTTTTCTTCTTCTAGATCCTATTTATCTTGACTTCTTCAACATCTACTATCATCTTCCCTTTCAGATCTGTAGAGTGACTTACCGGTTGGTTCTTTTGCATTCTACAAAACTTAGCAATGTGTCCTAGTTTATGATAGTGATAGCTGGCCATTCCAGATGCTCTCCAAGGTCTTGCATTGCCTCTCCTTGTTCTTCTTCTACAATTCACAGCCACATGTCCATAGTTGTTTCAAATTGTGAAAATCATATTAGTTCCTTTCTCCATCTCATAAGGACTACCCCGGTTAACATAGCATGTTTTCCAGTTCATGTTTCTCCAGTTATCATAATTTCTTCTCCAATCACCAATATATCTTGTGCTCATGTGAGGTGCTAGGTTATTTGCTCCATATCTGCATTCAACTGATCTACGCCCATACATATTGCATGTATAACAATAACCTTCAAATCTCCTAGACACATATCTAGTGTTAGGTCTATATCCCGTGTTCTCCTCAGATCTACTTCTACACACAATTGTAGTATGTCCTCGTTTGTGACAGTTAAACCAAACAGGTTTGAAAGATTTCTTACCGGTAGGTTTCTGAACTTTAGGTGTTAGTTTACCTTCATGCAAGTTGACCTTTGTACTAGAAGGTTCACCTTTTTCAAATGTAGAGTAGCCTAGCTCGGTTGTATCTTTTTTCATCTTTTGAGATTGTATCTGCTCATTAAGCATTGAAGAACTCTTATTGAATTTATCAAGTTTCTCATTAGCCTTTGCAAGTTCCTTTGTAAGATATTCATTCTTTTTCATCAAGGTCTCTCTAAGTGACATAGCCATATCAAGATCTGCTTGAATGCTTTCTTTTTATTCTTTCTCTTCTTGTCAATGCTCATACAAGGTAGCATTTTCTTGTTTGATCTTGAAAATTTCATGCTCTTTATCTCTTATCTAGTCTTCAGCTTTCCTTCTAGCTTCTAACTCCTAACTCATATGGATAGTTAATGCTTCAAGTTCCCTTCTTAGATTAGCTTTTTCACCATTCATATTTTCCACCTCTTTGACCAGTGCATCAATGTTTGCTCCATCAGAAGAGTTGTTGTCAGAGATCTCCAATAATTGTGCAGACAGTTCTTTCCTTTTAGCTAGTGAAGTTTTATATTTGCCTCTCAGGGTTTCAAGATCTTCCTTGGTTTTAGCAAGTTCCCTAACCATTTCTCTATAGCTCATTCCTTCCCCCATATTTTCCTTAGGAATAGAAATCTCTTCCAAGCAGTTAAGCCTTAAGGAAGTTAGGCTCTGATACCAATTGATGAACTTATAAGGCACTGAGAGGGGGAGTGAATCAGTGCAAGTAAAAACAATGCAAATATGATTAACAACTTAACTAACTTAAAAGTCAATAAGCATAGAAGAAATAACACCAAGTATGCAATCATCACATAAAGTATAAACCACATGACACAAAAATTTATACATGGAAAACCCAAATGGGAAAAACCATGGTGGGAATAAGTACCCACAAGATCCACTATTTATAGTATAGAGATCTGACCGTTTAAGGTCTACAACACCCGGTTAGGGGCACACCCTGTTAGAAGTGTCTGTGTCTGGTTAAGAGAAATACAAAAGGCCCATGAGGACCAACCCTATTAGGAGCTACCCAAGTAACTGGGATTTAAAAACAAAAGCTAATGTGTCACCTGGTTAAAGGATTTAATGATCAGACTTGTTAGGATCTGACTGCACCCTATTAGGAGTGACCTTATGAGAGGATTTTCTTGCTACAATTGTTAGGGAGATAACAAGTACAAATGATCTTAGTATAACACCTTTTGTGTCTGATAAGATCCACTTCAAAACATTACTTCATCACAAACACATCATCTCTCAACTCCTCAGATCTCTGCACTATCAGAAAATACAATCTTCACTGATAATTTCCTTCACATACAAGTTCATACTCATAACCATTTTCATACCTCATCAAACATCTTAAAAACATCATTAAGTCAACTAGAACCTTGGAACAATTCCCTAGGTTCAATGAATCTAGACAAACTTACAATGTACACTTTAATTAGGTCGTCCACTGACATAACTAATCAAAAATTGTGTCATTTTACCGATCTTAGTGAAATTTATCACTACCGGTTAAATGTGTTTCTTGATCTCTGCCTTGTTGATCAAATCTCATTTGTCTAATCAAATCTGCTCATGTGGTCATGAAGTTATCTTTATCTGATAGTCATCAACATTTCTACAAAACCACATTCCTTCATCCTTCATGGATTTTATGTACCGGTTGTCGATGTGAGACTCTATTAGTCATTTTTCCGTTTGAGAACTTATTTACCGGTTCTGATGGAATTGCCTCTGTTTACTGGTTAACCTTTACCGGTTGCACTGTATAATATAGATGACAATAAAATATAGTTTCCATCAATGACAACATGTAGAATAGTCATCATACTTCAATTTAACCTATTTTCATCTACAGACAAGTATCGGTTGCATCAAACATTACATTACATTACTGGTTGACCAAATGATCAAATGCCAATAGAAGGTAATTCTGAAATTAGGGTAAAACAATGAATAATTGATGTAACTCGGTAAAAACAAACTGCTACAGATATCCCACAGAGCCACAAACTAATATCTAGGTAAAATAAGATGTTTAGAACCTATTCCTAGAAGTTCAACCCAATTTTTTGAGACCAAGTGGTATAGATTCACGCTAGTCCTCTGAATTTTGCTCCATCAAAAGTTGAACCTGTTCATTATTGTCAACTCTGTGGGAATCTCTAAGTATAAATCCAAACCTATTCCTTGCACATAGAAATTTCTCCCTCATCTAAGATGACCTTTATGAGGACCAAAATGGGCCCTAATTAAGAGGACCAAGGCGTTGGGTGTCTTGGTCCTGAGCTAGGAAGAAGGTGAAAATTTGAGATTGCAAGTGGTGTGAGAAGAATCATAATAGGCACCAAGCATCAAAAGCCAAAGTGCCAAGGTGATGTCTAAGCGAGGATGAAAATGTATGTAAATATAATTTATGATTCTACGTGTACAATGAATCTTCACTCTTGAAAAGATATACAAACCTAGTTCTAGCATAACTAGCCAAATCGATAGACATTTGACACTATTGTATATACTTTGCCTTTAAATATGCTACACAAGTTGGGTATTCATTATATGAATCCTTGGTGGAAAGATTGATGTTGGTTACCCAATACTTCATTTTGAAATTACAAACCACAAATGGGGTACTGTTGGCTTTCTCCAGACTTGTGTATGGTTCCTGTCTTGAATCTTTAGTGGCATTTGTAGTCCTCTCAGGCATTTTGGAGTCATAGATTCCATAATATCCATTCTACTATCCTCAAGGCCCAAGCTTGCTCATTTTTCTTGGTGTATTCTTTTCCAAGGCTTGCCTCTAGGCTCTCACCTGAGGCATATGGGTATCCCTAATCTATGTTGCCCTTTTTGTGGACAACTTTTCATACACCTCTTCTATCTCTATTGTTGTACTCAAAATTTATGGAGTTGGTTTCACAATTATTTCGACCTTTCTAGCTAGAGCCCTTTTCTTAGCATATGGCCCTTTTGGGGGATTGGCCACACATTTATTTTAAATTTATCCAAATTTCGCATACTTTCATGGTGTAAATCCTCTTTGCAATATGAAAAAATAGGAATGCTAATTTGTTTTCTCACATCTCATTTGATATTCATGTTTCACTTTTTACTAAAGTGTGTATATGTAATAATGTGATGCTTCAAATTCAAGTACAATCCAACAAGGTTGCATTGGAGGTGCCCCACCTTTAGACCCTTCTAAAGCATTGGGGAAATGTTCCTTGTATGATTATCAAAGTGCCCCTAGATCCTTTTGTCAGTATCTCTATTGGTCCTTATTCCTCTCATGATCGGTCTTCGCCCCATGGCCACCAAAGAGAACATATCTCTTTTGCTTGTCATTCCCAGACCCCATGGTCTCAAACTCCTTCCTACTAGTCTAGTGGTAGAAGTGCTTTCGACAAGAAACAATCCACCTCTATACCTTGTGGGAACTTTGCCTCTAGGTGGGCATATGGGGATGTGGACCCAGTCGTTGGTGGTACTAGTGGGTGGTTGAATTCTAGTGGTGACAGAGGTTGGCCAACTTCTAGTGGTGATAGTGGATGGCCTAGTTCCTCCAAAGGGTTATTGCATCTAGCTCTAGCAATCTCATCCACTTACAAGGATCTGGACAAGGAAAAACAAGATGCTTCTAGTAAAGAAGGGTGGCCCTCCCGAATGACAACCCTATCCTCACTGATGTATGGGGTCCTAAGAATGATAGAGTACCTCCTTTGACCACTACTTTAGCTGCTTAGCAGTTTCTCTTTTTTTTTTTTTTTCTCTCTAGGCTTGACCTATGTTTAATATATTTTTTGACTATCTAGGCTCTAGCTATTTGACTCTTGAGGGGTGATCTTGTAAACCCCTACTTTTTTTGTGAACAATGTACTTTATCTTAATTAATGGAAATGGCTACTATTCATAAAAAATCAATCTTATATTTATCTTGAGGATTAGTGTATCAAATCAGAGCCTAAAATATTATCCATAAAATAAATCATTTCATTTCTTGATAGTATACTCGATAGTCATTTCAATTTTGGGCAATGAAAGGTCATCCTAAGGTATGATATCATAATACTATCTTAAAATTGGTTGATATACAAATATATCCATTAGACTTAGCCATGAGTATATAATGGAAATTTGTAGAGAGTAGTCAATAGATCTAATGAACTAAATCTTTTGAAAAACTTCAGTTGAATCATTAACCATCAAGGCAACTTTTATTTTACAAGTTTAGCATCTATATCAACAATATTGTGCATAAAAAAATCACTTAGGAAATAAATGTGAGAAAATAATATAGAACCAATAATTGAAAGCCGATAGACAATAATCATGATGGAGGGAAAGAGTGGAAGGAGTGGTTCAAGGGTTTTGAGAGGATTTGCAGGGATTTTAAGAGAGGAAGAAGGTAAATTTGAGAATTATGGTGATGGGTTTACCCTAGATTTTGTGTAGTGGAGGGTGAGTTGTAGCTTCACATGATGGAAGGTGTGCTATGGATGCATGTGGTAGAGAGAATTTATATGGTGAGTTGTGGCTGCACATAACGAAGAGTGAGTTCTGGCCTCTCTCAACAAAGGGCAAGTTGGAAGTTATAAGTTAGTGAGTGGGGGGATAGCTAGGGTTTTAACCCTAAAAGGAGCACCATATGATGATGTTATCTCAAATGTAGATGATTATGAGGTGGCTTCCTCTATTACTGATGAGGCTATAGGATATGGTGGTGTCCTAGATGGGGCTATTTTTGTTGTGGGATTTGTTGTTTCTACTTGTGTGCTTGATGCTGTGATAGAAGAGGATGAATACATTGTTGTCTTTGTCTTTGTTTCTTTTTTAAAATTGAGGGTTTTAAGATCTGTTGTTTTTTATGTGGTTGTTGTTTGTTTTAGCCCCATTATTGTTGATTCGAGTTATGGTGGCTCTTAGTTGTATTTGGGTATTTATTTTATGCTCAAGTGTTATAATCTATTGGGTATGACTATTTTTTGCTATTTTATGATATACCCATTTTGTGCTTGGTGTTCTTTTGGTGGTTTTAGCTAGGAGATGTTTCCCCCTGTTTGTGGTGGGGTTTATGGTGGACCTCCTTTTGTTTGAGTCTATGGGCCCAATGTTTTTGGGGGTAGATTTTTAAGATTATTTTTGGTTGGGGTTTTAATGCCTTTTTATATTATGCTTCTCCTTTTTTCATGATGGATGACATCACTTTGATTTTTACTTTTGTTTCTCCTATTGAGGTTGTTTGACATTGTTGTTGCTAGGATATGTTGTTATCATTGATGTCAACATATTCCTATGATTTATTGCTAATACTCTACAAATTTCCATTATATACTTGTATAGATCTATGGTTGGTGGACTGCTATACTTGACTCAGACTAGACCTAACATTATGCATGTTGCGTGTATGGCTGCTAGATATCAAATTGATCCAAAAGAGAGTCATGTCACTGTTTTAAAGAGGATATTCAGATACTTGAAAGGAACTATGGATTATCATTTGTGGTATCTAAGGAATGATGATTTCATGTTATGTTCTTACACTGATGTTGATTGGGCTGGTGATGTTGATGACCTAAAAAGTACCTCTCATGGTGCATTCTTTTTGGGTAAGAAATTGGTTTCATGGGCTAGTAAGAAACATGATTCAATTTCCCTATATACTACTGAAGCTGAATGCATTGCTACTGCTAATAACTGCACTCAGGTAGTTTGGATGAAGCAAACGTTGAAGGATATCAAATTTATCTATGATGATCCCACTGTCATATATTGTGATAATTACAGTGCTATCAATATGTCAAAGAATCTGGTGCGACATTCAAAGACTAAACATGTGTTAATCAAGTATCATTTCTTGAGAGAAAAAGTCAATGAAGAGGAAGTGAAGCTAGAGTATGTGTCTACAGAGGAACAAATTGCTGATATTTTTACTGCCTTTACCTGCAGATACATTTGTCTATTTGAGAGACAAGTTAGGGGTATCTACCCTTCCTTATGAGAACTCAATGCATTGAGTTGTATCAATCCAATGGACTTCATAGTTTTATCTTTTTTTCTGGATTGATGAGTTGGTGTTGCTACTCTGCTAGAGTAGTCAGTTTGTTTAAGGGGGAGAGTAAGTTTGGTTTTCTATTTTGTGCATCTTTGGCATTGTTGTCAAAGGGGGAGAGAAGCATGTGAAAAACTATTTTATCTTCCTGATCTTAGGGGGAGTCTATTAGACATGTTTTCTTTCTTTTCATTGATTATTTTTCACATTCATATGTTGTCATCAATGTCAAAGGGGGAGATTGTTGAACATTGTTGCTGCTAGGATATGTTGTTGTCATTGATGTCAACATATTCTTGTGATTTTTTATTTTGGTAATTGAAGATTGGTTTATTGGGATTGTGGTTTGGTGTATGGAGTATTTATAGTATTATTACATCTTTCTGTATTGGTTTTAGTGATCCAGGAAACTTAATTGATCATATCATATGATCTGGTTTGCAATTTGGTTTTTCTTATCAGTGCTTTGCAGAGTTTGGTATTTCCTCTAGTATATTCCGGTGTGATCAAATCTTGAGCTGAGATTTTGGGAGATTGTTTGGGATGATCATGTGTATCTTCATTCCAAATGGTTTGTGATTTGGTGCTTTGCAAGTTATCTTTCTTCATAACAGTTACTTCTATTTGAGTGATCTTGAGTTTTAGATGTTGATCAATGAAGATTTGATAAGTGGTGTTGGTGCAAATATTGTTGATGATTCTAAAGTGCTTGTTGGTGTTTCCTAATTATGTCCTATTTGTTTTGATAATCCATATTGTTCATTGTGCAATATTTTGGTGGTTTTGTTGAACTGGTGATGTTCTTCATGTCATGTGGTATTCCTAGTGGTGTAGCATGTTGTGATTGATCTTGGCATGATTTCCGGTGGTGTTGTGTATTTGAAGATTTGATTTAGGTCCATGTTATATCACGTATATCATTATATTGGTCTAGTGGTCGATCTTTGTATCATGTAATGTAATTTTGTAATTGGGTGTTGAGGGTTTAGCCAACCTTGTTGTCAAATTTAATGAATTGTATAAATAGGTGATAAAGTCATGTAATTTGGATATTGAGGTTGTGTCTGCATTGTTAGAGAGTGTGTATGTACAAAAAAAATGATTCATGTTTTGGTGTGGTGTATTGAGAAGAGAGTGGTATAGAGAAGACAAATGTGCTTAACTGGAGCTGTCACCAGGCATTAGTAGATGCTATTATTGCAGTTCATTCCTTCCGGATTGTAGTCTGAATCTTGTTGTAAGTTAGTGAGACTTCCCTAAGGGTTGTATCCTTCCAAGTTATTATATCTTTAGCTATGAGCTCTAGGTAGTGTGCGTGAACGCTGGTGCATTCCCCATTGTAATTATTTTCACATACTACTATAGAGTATCATCTTATTGTGGGTAGGCTCCCACCATGGTTTTTTCCCTTAACCAGGTTTTCCACATCAAAATCTTGGTGTTGTGTGTTGTGCTATCAATTTTATTATCTTTTTTGTTGTTACAATTTATCAAATTTGTATTTGTGGTTAATTTTGTAGATCCGATGAAAACTGATCCCCTCCCCCTCAGTTTTCCTTCATTGTTGTTGCCAACAGAGGTGGCGGGTTGTTTGAGTTAAATTTATTTTGGGTTACATGTTTTAAATCTAGAGGTTATCTTGGTTAATGTTTCTCCTAGGAGTTGGAGCTACTTCAAGAGGGTTTATATACAGGTTTCCTTAAAACTTGTCCCTATTTATCCTATTGATGTGGAACGAGGCTAATGTTGCATTTTGTTTAGATTTCACTCTTCTTCTTTTTTATATCAAGGTGGATATTATGGGTGGTTCTCATTTTATCTCCTACTACTCCTTTTGTAGTGTAGCTTAATGATGGTGAAGGGTACTTGTACCTACAATGAAGAAAAACATTCTCAATTTTTTTTTAATTTCTTCTAGGGCTTAAGATTGTTGTTTTTCTAAGTTGGGTTTTATTTTGGCTGCAATCTTGATGGTACATCATTTGAAGGTTATGAGAGCCTTTTCAAAACCCATTGTGATGGTTATGGGTACCTTTCAAAACACTTTGTGATTTTTTTGGTGGCTTTGGCTTTTTGATGTAATAGTGGGGACTCTCATGTTTAGTATCTTCTAACTTGTTGTTGGTTATCTGTTGTTTGTCTATGTGCTATCTTTTAGCAACATTATACAAGTGGATTTTGGATCCTAAAAAATCTACTTATACAAGGTTTTTTGTTCCTTCAAAACCTATTTTATCCCCTAATAGAAAATGGTATCACTTAAAATATCAAATATATCTTGATAAATTTATATAAATAGCTCATCAAAATAGTAAAATAATGTAGAGATATTATATTACTTTTATTCAAATGTATTAAAATGTTTTGATATATTTTCCTTATCATTATTATCCATGCTAACATAAATTATACCACCAATAACAAGAGTATTACAATCCTCAGTGAAGGTCTTAGTAGGTAGATCATCAATTATCTAAAAAGTATGAAGAAAAGGAGCAGAGGTTTCCTTAAAATTAGGATAAGCATCAAACATATATAGGAAATCCTCAACATGATGTAACCTAAAAAAATCATAATAAACACCAAAACATTTTGCTAAAGACTAATTAGTAAATTTATCAATATACAATGAAGAATCCATCAAAGAAAGATCAATCAACTCCAAATGTACCAATAGCAAAGGCTCATGTAAAAATATACATGGTTGGATTTTCACTTATTAATTTACCTTTTCCACTCTTGTTCTTAATATATGAATAAACTAAACCAATAATATTTTTTTATTGTGATGATTGAATATGTCCTAATGCACATTTCTCCTTTAAACCTAAACCTCTTTCAATATAGCTAAGCTTCTATAGAATAAAAAAAAACATTTACTAAATTGGTGAGATAATTGGGAAGAAGGTGAACAACAATTTAAGCCAAATTTGTACTCAAATATTTGCAAGTCATCCTCATTTACAATAGTATCCTATAAAAGAAATGAAGTTGAGTGATCATATATAACTAGAATCATTTATAAGGAAGAACTGTATATTTTTTGACATTCAATTTATGTTCCTTAGCAAATGAAGATGTAAAATCGATAAAACTCCAATCATCCTCAAGATTAAAATGAGTAATAGATGAGGTTATTGAAGATTACATAGGTTTAATTAATTAGTTAAGAGGAACCAAAATATTATATTTCTTAATCACATGACAATACTAATAAGGATTATAATTTGATGTTACTACACATTATTTACTATTAAATCCTTCAAATATCTTATAATTGAAGAAGGTATAGTAATCATAGCACAAATCCAATAATATCACAAAATAAAATATTATACCGAAGAACCAAGCATCACATGGAACATAGTATCTGTTGAACACAAGATGCCACTGAGAGGGGGGGTGAATCGGTGATTTCCAAACTTTACCCTTTTCTATCCTATGTGTATATACTAGTTAGCAGATCGACATAAAACACACATACCAGTTAGATAGGAGGATGGCACAAAAGCAACCACACACAAAAGGGACATCACATAACATCGAATGTACGAGAAAAACCCAACATAGGAAAAAAATCGGTGAGAAATATTGTTGGAGTCTAATGCTCCAATCCAGCCTCACAATGAAACATTTGGTTACAAAATTTAGGGCACAAACCCAAGGAGCACCACCCCTTCTTTAGGGAACCAACCCAAGGAGCACCAACGCCTGCATCGGGTTCCAACTCAGTGATTACAATATCAAATATTGAAACAATAGTAATATCCTTGTTACAAATGAACTTTGTAACTCTCACACATGTCTCTCCACCGGTTCACCTCTATACGTATCTTTGTTGGTTCTTTGCTCATTTTCTCTCTACTGCAACCTTATCAGTTCACCCTCTACCTTTCTTTTGTTGGTACCCTACTCTCTACCTCTTCTTTACTTTCTCTAACACATTGTTTCTAGCCACCACCGATCTTCTATTGCCATTCTACACTCTTATGAGAATAGTTGATGTTGTCATTGATGGTAACCAACTGGAAACCAACCGACAATAGGTTTCTACATTCAACGACATCACATATATCATACACCGATAGACACTGGCACTAATAGATGCTTACAGTGACATTCAGGTTACATCGGCAACAAAGCATATCAACACTCTAGCCGACATGGGATAAAGTTTTGTTTATATGAATTATTTTGTCAATGTAATTATCTTTTGTAAGCCGACATGGTATATTGTAAAAGACTCATATATTTATAAGATCTTATAGATCATTTTGTAAACAAAAAATGAGAGGGAGAGAGAGAGAGAGGATAGGAGATAGTTGTTTAGTAGCAGCGAAGGTTTTTGGTTATGGTATCTATCTGAGCTCAAATTGGTACTAAACCTGGCATTAGAGATGTTGTTTTGAGTAGTACATTGTATTAGATTTAATAATCCATTTTGTAGTCAGTGAGACTCTTCTTTGAGCAGCGAGCTCTATGTTGTTGGCCTCCCTGCATGTGCAGGCCCCTATTGTAAGTAGTATTTATTCATTGGCTAGTGAGTAAATATTGTGGGTCACAAATCCTATCGAGGTTTTTCCGACACCGGGTTTCCTCGTTAAAATATCTTGTGTTATGGTGTGTTTCTATGTTGTCTCTATTATTTTTGTTTACTGCATTAATTCTTTATTACCGGTACACTATTTTGGGTGGAAAAATTATTAATACGTTTAAATTTTCTAGCCACTGGTTAGACATTGATTCACCCCCCCCCCCCCCCCCTTCTTAGTGTTTGTGGATTTGTCATTGAATCTAACAATTGGTATCAGAGCCTGGTCCTCTATTTGCAAAAGCCTAACAGCATGAGGAAGATTTTGAAACCGGTACAAATGGAGAACTTAAGAAAATAGTTGGAAGGAGCTCTTGAAGATTTTGATACAGAAAAGTTGAAAAATATCAAACTTGAAGATGATCTAAGGACTTCTAAGGAATTCATTAAAGGACTTCAAGAAAATATGGTTATGGCACAAAATAAGAGAAAAGAACTTCATGAGAAGATGCAGAATGATGACGATGAAAAGGAAACTCTTAGAGACATTGCAAATAAGTTAAGGCGAGAGAACATGAATATAAAGAATTAAATGCAAGATATGACTATGAGGTTATGTAAGGATATTTAAGATAGGAAGAAGAATGAAGAAGACTTGACTAAGAGACTTAATGATGTAGGAAATGAAAATTTGAGACTTAGTCATGAAAATGATAGGTTAAAGACAAATCTGATTCACATGCAACATGATAAGGAGGAACTTACAAGACAAGTTGGAATTCTAGAAAATGAGTTGGTTACTGCAAATAAACACAGAGACAAATTCAAGAAAATTTCAGAAAGACTTAATGATATGCTTAAAAGATAGAAACTTGATGGAGATACAAATGGACTTGGATTTGAACATGGAGAAAGTTCCAATACTACAAATAATCAAGATTATAACAAACTGGTAATACAACCTAATGCTTATACATTTAATGGGAAATATTTCAATTGCAACAAATATGGTCATAGAGAAAATCAGTGTAGATTTAGAAATAACCAGAATACAAACTTACCCACCGGTCAATGTTCCAAATGCAACAAAGTTGGTCATAATTCAGAAAATTGTAGAATGAATGTGAAATGCTATGTTTGTGGAGATTTAGGCATTTATCTAATCAATGCATATCACAAACCGGTCAAGGATATGGAAAAGATATTCAGAGGAATAATGTAACCTGTTATGCATGTAACAAGATTGGACATATTGCAAAATTTTGTAGAAACAAGACCATACTAGCAAACAAGAAAGGATCTAGTTTGAAGCGAAAAGGAAAGGTAGATGAAGTAAAGAAAGAATTTTCAAAACAATGTATTAAGAAGAGTGATTAGAAAGTTGATGAATCTATCTCTGCACCGGTAAAATAGAGTAACCCTCAACTGGTAGAAGATTCTTCATCCAATTAAGGAATAATCCTTAGGGGGTATTGTAGTAAGTTGAAAATCATGCATTCTACCCTCGGTTGATGGTGAGAAGATACATTTATTCTTTACCGATAGGTGTGTTAAGTTTTCACTTAACTGGCGAGCATTTAATGTGATTGTTGAAAGATATTTCATTATATAACATCGGAGATCCCTCATTTTTGACTCACTGAGTATTCAAACATCACAGAGCGTGAAACTAAGCAAGGGAATTCTAAGGCAGAGTTGCGAAGTGATTTTCAAGCATTCAGAGAACTTCAGTTAAGAGGTATTTATCTTTTTAAATGGCAACCTCATCTTCTGTTCCTAAGTTTATTGCAAAACCTATCATTGTGGAAAATGTCTAACACCATAGAACTGTGTTTAAGATTATCCCCGAGATTGCAAAATAGGATGATTCTATCAGAGTTTTTTCAAATTTTTTGAAGGGTGTAGCATTTGCAGAAGACCCTAGAATCTACATACATTTCAACATAGAAACCTAGGGACTGAGGATTTAAAGAAAATATTTAATGATGTTATTACCTATGGAAATGGTGTAATTAAACCTGAACATAAGATTGTGGAAGACTTAGGTTTTGTAGAAATTCTGAACATTCCTGAATTTCCAAAGCAAGTTGTAAGACTTGTATTAAGCAGAGTCCATGGAGAGTTCATATGGTTCGATTTAGTTTGCAAAATAACCAAAGAAGCCATTAAGGCAGTTACTGGTTTACCTTCAACCGGTAGTAGGCCTGATAAAACCAAGAAAATACCTAACAAGGGAGTTATGGAGTTAACCGGAGCCACATCTGATAACAGGTCACTTAGAGTGAATGATGTTAAGGATATAAATGTGAAATATGTGAGTATGGTAATAGGATATAAAGCAACACATGCAAATAGACTGAATTCTATTTCTAGCCTTTGTATTCACAGTGCATATGAGATGGTGAAAAATAATGCTAAGATTGATGTGTGTGAATGGATTAAAGATGAACTGATTAATAACTTAAAGAAGATTAAGGGAGACAAGGAAGGTACTTTTTGTTTTGGAAACCTACTAGTATGATTGATGCTATACTTTACCAAAGAGATACCCGACATAGGTCACAAAGATTTTGGTTATGACATCCCGGTAGGAAGACAAATACAGGAAGCTTTCACCGATATGGACTCTAACTATCATAAGAACATTACAGACTACTTCAAAATATTTCAAACTAAGATGAGAGCAAGAGAGAGACTACCACAGAGCATAATTGATAAGTATGATAAGAAAATCTATTTTGTTATTAAGCGAGATGAAACTTGGATGAAAGCAGTAAGCCCTAGAACTATTTGGGTTACTAAGATAGGTTATGAGGTAGACCTATCTGTTCTGGAGACATATGCTAAGGCTCTACTTGATGCACCAAGGGAGCCATCTGAGAAATTATTTGGTAGTGCAAAAACCATTGAGAGTAATGTATCTATTTAGAAGAGGACAAAAAGAAGAGAAGTTTATCAAAGATGCCTCCAAGAAGGCCCAAGAAATCAAGGAAAGTGTCATGAATATCAGTGGTATATCAACAAGTAATCTTGAAGGACTACAACCGGAAGCACATGTTTCACTGGTTGTAACATCTTCTGATACTGATAGTGGAAAGGATACTGAGTTTAAGAGAGTGGAAAGGAAAAGGAAAACCCCACTGGTACCATCTCCTTCACCTAAGAAAACAAGGACACTAAGGAAAAAGCAACAGGCAGTTAGGGAACCGCAGAAGAAGCTTACACCAAAGAAGAAATAGACATCGGTTACCCTTACCCTGGATGGTCTACTGAGTGAGATTACATAGGAAGATAATTTGGGAAATGTAAATAAATGGTATAATTCTTTTAAAGATTCTGACAAACAAACCATTGAAGAAAGCATTATCCTACACTTGGATATATACAAGAAATTTTTGATAGAAGTGATTCATGAGTTACCTAACAATTTATACTTGAGATTAGAAGCTAAAAGGCTATCTGTGATGGAACTCGATAAGAAAGTGAAAGTTGAAGCACTCTTGGCTATACATTTGGTAAATTCTAGAGAAGAGATAGATGAGCTTATATTTGAAGCTAACCGGTCAGTATTTGTTAGTTGACATTGGTAAGTGAGCCTGATGGTTGGAAGGGTTAAGGAAATTGCAGATGAGACTGCAAATAAATGGGACATATTTTTGGTTGAGAAGGAAAAGCAAGAGGAAAGAAAAAGAACAAAAGTGGAGAAGACATTCAAGGTATATTAGAAAGACAAGGGAAAAGGTAAAATAGGTGGTGTACCTTCTATAAAAATAACAGATAACATCCCTCCACCGGCTCAGGACACCCCTCCTTTAAACTCAACATCATCGGTTCATATAGATAATCCACTGGATATAGCTACTGAAGGTATAACTCATGATGATACTAACCCAGAGTCTGAGATACTTTTTACAATGAATGTGGATACACAGAATATAAACATTATGGTGGACAAAGAGACTACAAAGGTTAAGGCAGATAGTGTTGACGACAGCAAGATTTCAGAGAAACTGGCACAGACTGTTGACTCTCAAGAAACTGAGAAACCAACAGAGGACAAGTCAATTAGAGTAGGGCCACTGAAATCTGAGAAACCAGCAGTGGTACAGACAGATAAACAATATGAGGCAGAGTTTCATGTTGAGTCTAGGAAACCGGCAGTTGTAGAGGAACTTAATCAAATTGAGAAACCATTAAAGGTAGAGGTACAGACACAGAAAAATCCACCGAAAGAAAATATAAGTAAAGTGGATGCATCTGATGGAAATAAAGAGGATGTAGTAAAGGTAATTGGTCAAACATCTATTGAGAATAAACCTACAGTAGAACCAAGCACATCTACAGATTTATTCAGACCCACTAATATCACAGAGGTTCTATTCGATTCCATTAAAAGGATATCTGATTGCAATGCCTTAGCATTAAAGCCAATTGACAACACCTTAACTATTCTAAAGATGATTGACCCTAATTGTAAGATAGATCACATTAATGATTCATTAGGTAAATTGGACACATTGCCCAAATTCATTGTTGATAATGTAATAACCATAGATAAGGTGAATGAGGATATCATTAAGGAGAGAGTTGCCAAAGAGAAAAACACATTCTTTGAGAACACCATAAACAAATGTACCGATCACTTAAATACACTTTTACTAGTACTTAATTCTACAATTTTGGAGTATAAGAAGTTATATAGAGAAGCATGTAAACCTCACTGTTTGATAGAGGACATTGATGAGGAGATCAAAAAGACACAAAAGGAAATTGATGACATTGTGGATAATATAATAGGGTCATCTGGACTTATATCAGTTTTTGAGCAGGAAATGGTAGTTTTTGAGGAGAAATTGGAGAAACTTGAGAAAGAGAAGGCAAGGATAAGGTCCAATGCTCGGGAACTCAAAAGTAAACTTGCTTAAAAATTGGACAATCTTATTACTCAAAGAGTTGAATTATCTAAGGCAATAGTTCAAGGAGAGCGATCATCGGAGCAACAAATGCACTATCTCACCAGTATGATCCAGTAGACTAAGGCAACTCTAAATGACATCAACAAGTTTATGCAGAGTTTAAACTTAGTTTTGGTGGACATCTTTCGGATAGTAACCAATCAATTACAGACCTTAAGGTAGCATTTTTGTACTCTTTTGATTACTTATGACATCCTTTGTCATTGATGTCAAAGGGGGATTAGTGGAGAGAAAAATGCATGTACAAAGGAGATCACTTTCTTAGGGGGAGCACATCTTTTTGGATTTTATTTTTGGGAGAACAGTTTTAGATATTTCTCATGGGTGTTGCCATCAATGCCAAAGGGGGAGATTGTTGGCATTCTACACTCTTATGAGAATAGTTGATGTTATCATTGATGTCAACCAATTGGAAACCAACTAGCAATAGGTTTCTACATACACTGGCAGACACTGGCACTAATAGGTGCTTACACTGACATTCAGATTACATCGGCAACAAAGAATACCGACACTCCAGCCGACATGGGATAAACTTTTGTTTATACGAATTTTTTTGTAAATGTAATTATCTTTTGTAAGTCAACATGGTATATTGTAAAAGACTCATATATGTATAAGATCTTATAAATCATTTTGTAAAGAAAAAATGAGAGAGAGAGGATAGGAGATAGTTGTTTAGTAGCAGCGAAGGTTTTTGGTTATGGTATCTATCTAAGCATAAACCGGTACTAAACCTGGCATTATAGATGTTGTTTTGAGTAGTACATTGTATTGGATTTAATAATCCATTTTGTAGTCAGTAAGACTCTTCTTTGAGAAGTGAGCTCTAGGCTATTGGCCTCCCTGCATGTGTAGGCCCCTATTGTAAGTAGTATTTATTCATTGGACAATGAGTGAATATTGTGGGTCACAAATCCCATCGAGGTTTTTCCCACACCAGGTTTCCTCGTTAAAATATCTTGTGTTATGGTGTGTTTCTATGCTATCTCTATTATTTCCTATTTACTGCTTTAATTCTTGTTTACTGGTACACTGTTTTAGGTGGAAAAATTATTAATAAGTTTAAATATTCCAACCATCAGTTAGACACTGATTCAGCCCCCCCTCTCAGTCTCTGTGGGACTATCATTGAATCTACTTCACTTTGTCTATTCTCTGCTCTTTGATCACTACCAGTTTTCAGCTTAGTGGTTCTGATAACTTAATGATGAGCAAATAGTACCAAACCAATACTAAGAGGGGGGGGTGAATTAGTACAGACAAAAATACAGTCCAAAATCGGTTTGACAGCAGACACTTCAAATGACTGGCAAACAGTGACACCGGTTTGAAATAAAGTGCAACTGGTAAAGCTAAGAATGTTTGAGACAAGCATTAACTGGTTACTCACTTAGCTTTTCACTCAACTCGAGACTACACTACCATTTCACCCTTATGCATAAACAGGTAATCTATCATCAAATCATAATAACAACTAGTTCAACATGTTTTATTGATAGGCATAAAACACAGAACCATCATATGCTTGACAGACAATAGAAAAGCATCACAAGATAAGAGAATCACACATGACACACATATTTTTCATGTGGAAACCCAACTGGGAAAAACCACGGTGGGGATGAATACCCACAAGCTATTTTTGAACTCTTTAGAAGTCCGCTCTGTTAGGAGCCTTGTCCGGTTAGAGACATTACAAAAGGTTCTGCTAGGAACCGATCCTGTTAGAGATCACCCGATTAAGGGATGGATACAATACCTAGTTAAGGGTTAAACCCTGTTAAAGGTTACCTTGTTAGAGGATTTCAAGAACTCAATAGCTAAAGGATTCTGAACTCAATAGCTTTGAGTTACCCTGATAAAGGATTTTCAGCAAGCCGGTTAAGGCTACCCTGTTAAGGGATTTTCCAACTGTTGAGGTGGTTAGAGATCAACAGGTATTACAATGATCTAGTAACAACACTCAATGCCAATGCAGATCCGCTTAAGCTCCTCTTCACCTTCTGCACTTACACTCTATAGGTATCACTTCTCTCCTTTTGGTCTGGCAAGAATCATGTATCCCTTCTCTTGGATACACACACACAACTTTTGCCAACAACCTCAGAAAGAGACACAACATTGACCTTATAGGAAAACAAATAGGTTGGTAGCATAAACCCTAAACCCTAAACCTGTTAGGTTAAGGAATTCAAACAATTCAATCCTAACCATTGAGCACACTATATTAAGTGCAACAGATCTTGATCCAAACTCAAGACATTCTCCATCGTCCATTTCCACCGATTTTATGGCGGGTGATAACCCATCACATGTTATCACCGTTTTACAGACTTCACACATTCCCGAGGTAGATAGGAACAATCTCCCTCATGCAAGATCCTTCATGCACATAGGCTTGCATGGCAACACGATCTGTTCTTCTTTACAATGCTAACTCATCACACAATATCATCAGTTGAGCCACACAGTCTTGAAGCACATCAACCGAAAACCCTAAAGTTGAGACTACCAACCGGTAGTCATACAATACTTCCATATGTCAGTTCCCATAACTATATGCTGGTTCATCATGAACAAGCACACCGCTTCACTTTGGCACAAATGCTGGTTCACAGTGTTATACTGGTTCTCACATATGCCAGTTCACACCTCTTCATCATATTGACATCAATGACAACATACAATGTCATTATGTCCTCATACCGGTTCACATAATGCCAACAGGTTCTTCACAGATTCTCACTTTGGTCTTCTCTTCTCTGTTGGTTCAATCACCACCGATGCACTTCATTGTCAGACTCAATGATAGTCTACTGGTTACTTTACCCTCATCGGTTGGACTCTTCTAACCAATTCTCTCTCACACACTCAGTCTCCTCTATGATTGTTGATGAGCACTTGATTGATTAACATTCTGGTTTTTACTCTCTTATGCAGCAACAACAGATCTGCTCTTCAATCTACATATTTAAACTATGCCTTCTCACCAAAATGACATTCAAACTTCTAGCGCACTAAGGTTCGTTCATCAACCCCGAAGAAAACCAAATCCAATTAGATCTCCTTTTAGAGATCAATCACTAGCAATAGATCAATCAGAATCCACCAATCTTGCTGCTTCTAGAACACATTTTCCATATTTGGAAAACACGACACCTCTTCCAGTCTGCACTTGTCAAACACCTATGAAGTGATTGTGCAGATAGATTCACGTATCGTGATCAACACCTAGACACTCTACCTCGATCATGAGGCTATCAAATCCGATCTTTGTACTCTGATCAGTCTTGAGCTGCAACCTTCTTCTCTCGACCCATGATTCACACTATCAACTTTAGAGCCGACCAATCACTATCTATCTCACCGATAATGCATAGTCCATTTGTTTGACACTTGGACTTCACGTGGTGTCTCTATCGACATCCACCTCTGTTGAGTCTTCTGAGTCGGTTTAAACAATATCACTAACTAAGAAAACAATCGGGCTCATCTATTGGTTCACAAACCCAGTTAGTTCTACCCTAACCTATCTGCCTTCAAACTTGTACTTTGATGTTGTTCTGGTGGGACACCCTTACCAGTCATCACACTTGCCAAAATACCTTATGCACATCTTCAATATATGGGATCCTTTTGCTTCTGCACCTTGTCAGCTTTACCGATGGACATACTTACTGGTAACCACCTTGATGACATCATATCATCAACCTTCAACAATCTCCATCTGTTTGCATCTATGGTAACACCTTTCTCCATCTTCAATCTAGTTGCACTCTCTATCTGCAACTGCTTCAAATTTTCCTTCTTTATCAATAGACCAGTTCTCTTATCAACCATTTTATCAAAGTGACAAACCTATCCTTCCTTATCTGTATTGACAACTCATCATGTCTGACCTTGTTGATCTGATGCATATCTCTGATTTCATGCACCTAAGGCAACTTAGTGTTTCACCAATTCATCTGATCTGAGACTTCAATCACCTTCCTTCTACTCTTTTATCTTATCTCAGAGGGCTATGATGCATTCCATGCATAATAGGAGATAAGATCCACTTACTATTGGGAGTGGATCCTTGTCATCTCATTCGGCATTGCACCAATATGGCTTCCCTGTTTGAGCAAGCATATCTTCAAATAGACACATATGATCCGGTTGCGGATACTCTCTGTGAGTCTTTTCATTGTCTTGTGATTGCATCTTTATCTGGTGGGAGTCTTGTTGTTTTGATTCCAAACATCCAACAACATACCAATTGGTATCAGAGCAAGTGTGATCCTTAGGAGAAGGATTGTTTCAGTTTAGCCATGCCAGGGGAAGAAGAAGAGGGTTAGTTGTCCTCAAGGATGACTAATACATAGATAGTGAAGTTTTTGAATGATCAAAACTTGGTTCACAAGATTGATTCCTTGCAGAAGGAGGTTGATATACTTAATGGGGAACTTAATAAGAAAAGTGGTAGAAACTCTAATGTTGTTGAGGAGGGGAGTGATGAGGAACCCCTTGAGCAAGATGAGGAAGAAGAAGTGCCTGTTGATCAGAGACTACCTGTGAAGACCCTAAAGGCCATGGAGAGAAGGACCATGGAAGTTAGGTTGGACCTACCTTCCTATGATGGAAACTTGAATCCAGATGCTGCTATGGATTGGATTGATGCCCTCAAAAGTTTCTTTGAATGCGAATACATACCTGAAAGTCAGAGAGTTAAGATTGCTAAGTCTAAGTTGAAGGGACCAGCCCTTATGTGGTGGAATTTCACCCAAGATGATAGGGTGAAGGAGAAGAAGAATCTAGTGACCACTTGGAAGAAGATGGTCGGATTGATCAGAGATGCATATGTTCCTGATGATTATGAAGTTCAACTTCATAAGAGGAGAATGAGTTTGAGACAAAAGGAGATGAGTGTCTCAGATTATACTCAAGAATTCCATAAATTAGTGATGAAGTCCAATGTAGTGGAGCCTGAATGTGTGAAGCTTGCAAGATACTTGAAAGGGTTGAGAGTTACCATTCAAGATGAACTCAGTCTAAGCAGCCCTCCCACAATCCAAAATTTTTTCCAACTTACTTTAAAGGTTGAAGAAAAAATAAAGAGGAAGAGTGATCAAGGTGGAAGAGGTAGAGGGCAAAAAGACTTTGGAAATAGGGGCAGAAATATGTCGCAAGGAAGAGGACAAAGCTCCAAAGACCTTGGTGAATCAAGTCAAGGAAGTGAAAAAAGGAAATGCAGTTCCCGAGGATCTTTCAGAGGAAAGAGAGGAAAATTTAGAGGAAGAGGTGGTGGAAGAGGCCTAGAAGGCATAAAATGCTATAGGTGTCATCAAATGGTCATGTTGCATCCAAATGTCCAGAGAAGGCAAACAAACAAGGTGAAAGGAGAGGAAATTTGGTGAGAGATGAGGACACACATAGTGTTCACTCTCATGGATCCTTTGTGCAACCTGAACAAGGAGAGATCATGATGATGAGAAGGACATTGATCAAAGCACCTAGTCCACCAGAGCCACCCCAAAGGAAGGCACTTTTCAGAACTACTTATAGAAGTGGTGACAAAGTATGTAGTGTAGTGATTGATTCAGGTTCTACTAATAATTTGTTGTCCATTGAGGCAGTAGAGAAACTAAAATTGAAGAGGATTAAGCATCCAAGACCCTACAAGGTATCATGGCTTACAAAGGGGCAACAAACCATCATTGAAGAACAAGCATGGGTGGAGTTTTCTATTGAAAAGTACAAGGACAAGGTACTTTGTGATATTGTACCCATGGATGCATGCCATTTGCTTCTTGGAAGGCCATGGCAATATGACATGATGGTGAGAAGAACACATACACCATCTGGTACAAAGGTGAGAAGGTAACAATATTGTTAGGTCCTTGAGACAACTAAGAGGGGGGGGGGGGGTGAATCAATTGTCAAATAAATTCAAACCAAAAACAACTTAACCAACTTAATTCTTAATACTGGTAAACCAGTCAAGTATGCTGGTAGACAGTTTTAATAGATAATTGCTATACTGGTAAAGATTAATGCATGAAACTTAAACACAAAGTCATCCATAACACATAACACCAATATTTATACATGGAAACCCTGTAAGGGGAACAACCATGGTGGGAAACCTTACCCACAATCAGATGATACCACTGTAGATAGTAAGTGTACATAAATGGGGTCTGCACATGCAAAAAGGCCAACAGTCTAGAGCTCAATGCTCAATCACAAAATGGGAGTACACTGACTACGGTTGGATGGTTAAATCCAATAAGAATGTACAACACAAAAATAGCATCTTCATATGTTGGATTCAGTATTGGTGTAATGCTGATATGCTTCCACAAAAACCTAGCTTCACCTTCAAATCATGTCTTCGTGTATAGCTCTACTTAATCTTGCATATACCTTCACACAATTCTTTTTCGCATTCCACACTTGATCTTACAAAAAAGATCTTACATTTATACCATAACCTAAGACCAATTTTAGTAGGTCAGCTCTACAAGATATTACAATAAAAATATTTTACAAACAATATAATATCCGATGCAATAACTAATTGAACATGTCAGCTTAATGCATTTACAACAATAATTAATCATCTCCATAGCGTGCCATGCTGATCTGGAAAAGATAAACCTGTCGGTGTAACCCTAGACCTATTTGCCGGTAAAAGAAAATATGCAAATATGAATACTCTAATGAACAAAACTCTAGGACAAGATGTCCAGACAATTTCTTTGACATTACCAAGTGTCTTCCATGCCATTCCAGGTGCTGGTGATCATTATATCCTATTGGTGAACCATATACCAGTAACTGTGCAATAGTTACCTGCTTGCCGATGAATGTTGTTGGATCTCCAAAGTGCTAGTGTTTTAGTAGGTGTTGACATCAATGAAAAAACCATACCAAAATACCAACAATCTCCCCCTTTCGAATTGATGGCAACACAAGATGGAAAAACCATCAAAGTTCCAACAAGGAAATGCCAAATACGAAAAACCAACAATCTCCAAAAAGATCATAACCAGAAATCAAAATACATACAGAGAGTAATCGTCTCTCCCAAACAACAATCTCTCCCCAAAAGATAATGTGTTTTTCCATAGATATCTCTCCACCTTTGACATCAAATGTCAAAGTTACAACAAAATTAAGTTCATATACAAAATACCAATCAATTCAATATACCAACTACTCCCCCTAAGAAGTAGCTTCCTCATCAAAGACCGGAGTAAAAGATTTCTCTATAAATTTTGTCAGTTGATGACAATTATCAACTGTCTAAGTCTCTACCGGTGGTGGTATGACTCCAAGCTGATCTCTGAGATATTCAAAAGTCTCCTTAGGCAAAGGTTTTGTAAAGAGATCTGCAAGTTGTTCTTTAGTATTCACATAAACCAGTTTTATCTCTTTTTCTTCAACTTTTTCCCTTAGAAAATTCAGTTTGATAGAAACATGTTTTGTTTTAAAATGTAGTATTGGATTTTTAGATATATCAATTGCTACAATGTTATCACAATATATAGTAATAGGTTCCTTTCATTTTACCTTTATGTCTTTCAACATTTGCTTAAGCCATAGTACTTGTGTACAGTTAGTTGCTGCTGCAACATATTCTGATTCTGTTGTTGATAAAGATGTACAACTCTATTTCTTACTCAACCAAGAAACTAGTCTATTTCCAAGAAAGAATGCTCTGCCGGTGGTGCTTTTCCTATCATCCACATCTCCTGCCCAATTTGCATCTGTGTATGCACATAATTCAAAGTTTTCATTTCTAGGATACCATAATCCAAGATTTATAGTACCTTGTAAGTACCGGAAAATCCTTTTTACTACTGATTCATGATTTTCTCTAGGATTACTTTGAAATCTTGAAACAATACATACTACATTCATAATGTCAAGTCGGGTTTGTGTCAAGTACAGTAAACCTCCTATCATAGATTTGTATCTAGTTGGATTAACAGGTGTAGATTCATCCCTTTGAGATAATTTGTCATTTGTAGTCATAGGTGTGCTTACCGGTTTAGAGTTCTCCATCCCAAATTTCTTTAGTAACTCTTTCAAGTATTTGGATTGACTCAAGAATATACCTTTGTCAGTCTGTGAAATCTGCAATCCTAAAAGGAATTTTATTTCTCCAATCATAGACATTTCAAATTCTTGTTGCATTTTAATAGAAAATTCTTTACATAATCCATCTTCTCCTCCAAAGATTATATCATCAACAAATACTTCTATAATCAAGATGTCATCATTAGTTATTTTGTAATATAAATTGTTGTCTGCATTTCCTTTAGTAAAACAAATCTTTAAAAGATACTTATCCAATCTTACATACCAAGCTCTTGGAGCTTGTTTTAATCCATACAGAGCTTTTCTTAACCTGCAAACCATATTATTGTCATCTATCAAAGAAAATCCATTAGGTTGTTCAATATAGACTTCCTCTTCAAGATCTCCATTCAAAAATGCACATTTAATATCCATTTGATAAACTTTGTTGTTCTTGTGTGCTGCAAAAGCCAAGAATAATCTGACTACCTCAATTCTAGCTACCGGTGCAAAGGTTTCATTGTAATCAATTCCTTCTTTCGAAGAATATCCCTTACACACTAGTCTTGCTTTATTTCTGACAACCTTACCATCTTCATTAAGTTTTTTTCTGAATACCCATTTGGTTCCAATTATATTTTTATCTTTAGGCTGGGGAACTAATGTCCAAGTGCTATTTTTCTCAATTTGTTCTAATTCTTCTTCCATAGCTTTAATCCAAAATTTATCTTCACATGCCTCATTAATAGATAATGGTTCAATTTGAGAAATAAGACATACCTCTTCATTTGCCAATCTTCCTCTTGTCATAACTCCTTTAAATTTGTTTCCAATTATCTGATCTTCAGAATGATTCAATCTTACATACCAGGGTGTCTTAGTTTGTTGTTGTTCTTCAATTATTGTGGAATCCTCAGATGGTACCGGGGTAACTGGATCTTCATTCTATACCGGTGGATTTAGTGTAGGTTCATTTGTCACAATTTCTGTTGTCGGTTCAGAGTCTATATACCTTGAAGTTCCTCTAAATTGTTCATCAATCTTTACATTTGTACTCTCAAGAATTTTCTGCAATCTCTTGTTAAAACATCTATATGCCTTGCTCTTAGATGAATAACCAAGAAATATTCCTTCATCACTTCTAGGATCAAATTTGCCAATATACTCATCTCTTCTGAAATAACATTTACTTCCAAAAATTTTGAAATACTTAAGAGTAGGAGTATTACCAAACCATAGTTCATGAGGGGTCTTACCGATTTCACCTTTAATGTGAACTTTGTTGAATGTATAGACCGTTGTACTGGCTACTTCTCTCCAATACACATGTGGTAAGTTTTCTTCTCATAACATACTTCTTGCTGCATCCAAGATAGTTCTATTTTTCCTTTCGACAACTCCATTCTGCTGCGGTGTCTGAGGTATTGATAGTTGTCTTCTGATTCCATTCACTTCACAGAATGTATTAAAGTCCTTAGATGTGAATTCTCCTCCTTGATCTGATCTTAAGCATTTGATTTTCTTACTGGTTTCATTTTCAACCATTGCTTTGAACAGTTTGAACTTTCCAAGTGCTTTTGATTTTTCACTGAGAAAAGTAACCCAACACATTCTAGAATAGTCATCAATGATTAGCATGAAATATCTATCACCTTGTAAGCTTGTAGTTCTAGTTGGACCACATAAATCAGTGTGAATCAAATCAAGAGCATTATTGGATTTTTCTGGAATACTTTTGAAACTAGCTCTAACTTGTTTTCCATATTGACATTCCTTACACATTGTATTCTGGGGTTTGACAATTTTAGGTAAGTCTCTAACTGCCTTAGTAGTACTAATCTTTACCATGCAATCAAAGTTTACATGACAGTGTCTCTTATGCCATAACCAACTTTCAGCTATATGTGCAATCAAGCATGTCTTTTCACTATTATTCAAATGAAAGATATTACCTCTAGGCTGATTACCGGTTGCAATTTCCAAACCAGTTCTATTCATGATTTTGCATTTTCCATTTTTAAATTGTAACTGAAATCCTTTCTCAACTAATTGACCAACACTCAAAAGATTATGCTTTAATCCTTGAACATAGTAAACATTGTCAGTGTTATGCTTACCATCAAGAGATATTGTACCCTTACCTTTGACTGAACAAGCTTTTTCATCTCCAAATCTTACTAAACCTCCATTGTATTCTTGAAAGTTCAAAAATTTACCTTTGTCTCCTGTCATATGATGTGAGCATCCTAAGTCAATGATCCATTCATTCTTTACTTCAACTTTAGCTACTAGGGCTTATTCTATCGGTTGAGTAGTAGGTGCTGGTTGATCTTCTGTTATAGCAACAAAAACCCATCCATTGTCTATCAAATCCTCATCAGAATCATCAGTCACACCTTCATCAGCAATGTAATAGGATTTGTCTTTATTCTTCTTAAATCTGTATCTCTAATATTCAGGATCAGGCTTGTATGTTCTTCTAGCTTCTTCTCTCAGTCTAGCATGTCTATCAGGGCATCTTGAAGCCATATGACTAATCTTATTGCACTTAAAACATTTAAAGGGTGCTCTACCTTCATACTTACTTCCAATTGGACCTTTAGGCATTTTCCTTGCAAACAGTGCTTCAAGTTCTTCATTTTCTTTCTCGCTTTCTTCAAGTTCTCTTGCATAAAAGGCTTTCCAATCAGATTTTTCAAATGATGGAGCAGATGATGTTGATGCTTTAAAGACTAAATTTGTCTTAATAGTAGCAACAGGACCAAATTCCTCAATTTCAAAAGCTGAAAGTTTTCCAATCAATGTATCCCTAGTTACTGATGTATTGGGCATTGTTCTCAACTCATTTATAGCAATAACCTTCATTTTATATGTTGGTGGAAATCCTCTTAAAACTTTTGAAATAATTTCATCCTCACTTAAGGTTCCTCCACAACATTTAATACCCAAAACAATTTCATTTACTCTTTCCATTAAAGCAGAAATCCTTTCATCTTCTTCCATTTTTCAGATGTTCATACCTGACCCAGAAGCTTTCAAGTTTTGCAATTTTGACTGTGGAATCTCCTTCATTCAGTGTTTCCAAATGATACCAAATAGCTTTAGCAGTAGACCTATCTGATAGTCCCATGATTTGTTGATCTGATAATGTGCTCAAAAGTGCTTCTCTTGCTTTGCAATCATTTTCCTCATCTTTTGTCAAGTTAGCTGGACTGGGCTGACCAGGTACAATAGCAGTATAGCCATTCTTTGTAACTTCCCAAATGTCTTTTCCAATGCAATTCAGATGTGTCTCCATTTTGATCTTCGATATGCCATAGTTGGTTCCATCAAATTTAGGACTGTCCTTGCTAAAATAATTAGTAGACATTGGATCTCCTCAAGCTATTCAACTTCTGCAAAAGAGGACTAGGCTCTGATACCAATTATTACGTCCCAGAGACAACTGAGAGGGGGGGGTGGGGGTGAATCAGTTGTCAAATAAATTCAAACCAAAAACAACTTAACCAACTTAATGCTTAATACCGATAAACTAGTTAAGTATGTCGGTAGACAGTTTTAACAGATAATTGCTATATCGATAAAGATTAATGCATGAAACATAAACAAAAAGTCATCCACAACACATAACACCAATATTTGTACGTAGAAACCCTATAAGGGGAAAAAATATGGTGGGAAACCTTACCGACAATCAAATGATACTACTGTAGATAGTAAGTGTACATAAATGGGATCTGCACATGCAGAAAGGCCAACAACCTAGAGCTCACTGCTCAATCACAAAATGGGAGTCACAATGACTACAGTTGGATGGTTAAATCCAATAAGAATGTACTACACAAAAATAGCATCTTCATATGCTGGATTCAGTATCGGTGTAATGCTAATATGCTTCCACAAAAACCTAGCTTCACCTTCAAATCATGTCTTCATGTATAGCTCTACTTAATCTCGCATATACCTTCACACAATTCTTTTTCGCATTCCACACTTGATCTTACAAATAAGATCTTACATTTATACCATAACCTAAGACCAATTTTAGTAGGTCGGCTCTACACGATATTACAATTAAAACATTTTACAAACAATATAATATCCAATGCAATAACCGATTGAACATGTCAGCTTAATGCATTTACAACAATAATTAATCATCTCCATAGCATACCATGCTGATCTGGAAAAGATAAACCTGCCGGTGTAACCCTAGACCTATTTTTCGGTAAAAGAAAATATGCAAATATGAATACTCTAATGAACAAAACTCTAGGACAAGATGTCCAGATGATGTCTTTGACATTACCAAGTGTCTTCCATGCCATTCCAAGTGCTGGTGATCATTATATCCTACCGGTGAACCATATACCAATAACTATGCAATAGTTACCTGCTTGTCAGTGAATGTTGTTGGATCTCCAAAGTCATAGTGTTTTAGTAGGTGTTGACATCAATGACAAAACCATACCAAAAGACCAACAACTACTACCCCTCCCTGATAATGGTGAAGAAGCAAAAGACTCTAAGTTTTTGTTTGTAGGAGAAAAAGAGTTTTTAGAATGTTTGAAGGAGGATACTCCTTGTTATGCTTTGGTTGTATTGCCAAAACAGGAAGAGAGAAAGGTGCACAAGAAAAAGGAAGAACCGAGGAGGATAGGACCAAAATAGGTGGTTGATTTTCTTGAGAATAATAAGGAAATTATAACCAAAGAGTTGCTTGATACTCTACCTCCAATCAGAGATATTAGCCATAATATTAATCTAATACCAGGGGCTACACTCCCAAATAAGGTTGCCTATAAGTTGACATATCTATGAATTAGTCATCCTTGAGGATAACTCACCCTCTTATTCTTCCCCTGACATGGCTAAATTGAAACAATCCTTCTCCTAAGGATCACACTTGCTCTGATTTCTTGTAGTTGCTTTGTTAATCCACCATTCTAGTTGCTTGAAAATAAAGGACAATCTAAAAACAGCAGATACATTCCAAAACAACTTGCTAAATGCTCTAAGTATGTTATAGAAAAGCCAAAAGGGTATCCAAATATCCATTTTATTTTTCTGGTGTTTTGAAAATTTTTGGAGTTATCATCAAATTTCTCTCGCTGGTGCACTAGTTGGGATTCTAGGCCTAGAAGGAGCAATTTTGGAGTTTGAGCATTTGGGTATTGAATAGAAGACTAAAACTAGTTGAATCCTTTTATATTAGACCTAAGAACATATTATAAGTCATCATTTTCCTTAGGTGAAGTCTTGATCCATATTTGGTCCATTTGAGCCATTTAGGGTGTTTGTAGGCTTAAGGGGATCTATCATTTCCTACCTTGTATTTCCCTTATATTTTACAAAGTCATTTATACCTGTTTGAGCAAGAAAGGTCTAGGTAGGAAGTAGGAAGGAGTGATGGCACCTGAGAACCGGTTGGTTAAGGAAATTGAAGAGTTGAAAGAAACCTTGGAGAGGGAAAGAAGAGAAAGAGAACAGAGCAAGGCAAGGGAGGAAAAAGCATGGAGAAGAGAGAAAGAGAGTATGCAAGAAAGGATAGAACAATATGAGAAAGAAAGAATGGACAATAGGAGAGAAAAACCTAATTGGGAAGAACAAAATGGAGATGATGGAGAAGAGAAACCAAAAAGAGCAAAACGTAGGAGGGTTGAAGATGAAGTGGACCCTGAGGAGAGGATATTGGTTAGACTTTTGAAGGCAGTACAAAACAATGCAGGGAAAGGACATGTGGATGTACCTATCTATTAGGGAAAGATGGATAGTAAGGAAGTGTTGGGTTGGCTTGATGCCTTGGAGAACTACTTTGAGTATGAAGAGATGGAGGATGATAAGAGGGTAAGGTTTGCAAAAACAAAACTTAGAAGTACTGCTTTGACTTGGTGGACAAGTTTATAAAATGATAGAATGTCTAGGGGTTTGACAAGAACCACATAGTGGGCAAGGATGAAGAATCTGATAAAAGAACAATTCTTGCCTTCAGATTATAGCATACATGTGAAGAGGATGAGACAAAATTTGAAACAAAAAGACATGGATGTAATGTCCTATACTAAACAATTTCATAAATTGAGTATTAGAGGAGGATATGAGGAAGAAGATGAGAAGGTAGCCAGATATGTCAATGGCTTGAAGTATCATTTGCAAGATGAGATTGGTTTAGAAGTGCCAAGGACAATTGGTGAATGTTTTCAATTGGCTATTAGAGCAAAAGAAAAGGTGAAGAGGAGACAAGAAAGGTCAGGAAGAGGTGGAAGAGGTCAAGGACCAAGCAATGATGACAAAGGCAAGGAAACATTTTTAGAATCAAGGGGTGGATACAATCAGAGAGGAGGAAGAGGATTTGGTCAAGGAAGAGGCACATTTAGATGCTACAATTGTAATGAACTAGGGCACCCATCATCCAAATGTCCTAAATGGAATGAGGATAAGAAGGAAAGGAGGGTTAATTTGACACAAGAAGACAAAAAGGAAGAACAAGAAGAAGAAATCATGATACCACCAGAGGAAGGAGAGTTGTTACTCATGGGGAAAGTACAACCATCACAACAAGAAAGGATCTTCAGGACAAATTGTAAGATCCATGGCAAGGTATGCAATTTGATTGTTGATTCAGGGGCTTGTCACAATTTGGTTGCTTATGAAGTAGTCAAAAAGTTAAATTTACAAACCCTTGCACATCCTAATCCATATTTTGCTACATGGGTCAGTGAAGGTCAAAATATGTTGGTAAAGGATCAGGTAGTCATTAATTTCTCCATTGGTCAATATGTTGATAGTATTTTGTGTGATGTAATGGATATGAGTTGTGGTCATTTGATTTTGGGCAGACCTTGGAAATACTCTAGAATGATTATACATGATTGGTATCAAAACACCTATGTGGTTAATAAGGGTGGAAGGAAGTACAAATTGAGCCCATTGATGGGGAAGGAAAGAGACAACACTATAATGTGTTTTGGCAATGAGTTTTCAGTCAAAGAGCAGGGTAAGAAAAGTGCAGATCTGCAGTAGTATGACAGTCCATTTCATAAAGGACTTTGGAATCTTGATCATGTACAAGTTGGTACAGTCAAGTGTCCTATCATTGGACAAAGGAAGGACAAAAAGTTGGAGGAAATGCAGATGCCTCAAGATAGAGGAAAAGGGGCAGCTATGAAACAAATATCAGCCATGTGTACCATTGGTTTGGGGCAGCCAAATCATAATTTTTTTGTTTCTAATGATTGGTGTATGAATGCAGGTGTTCATAGGAGGAAACAATTCACATTTGGGGACTATCTAGTTCCTGAGAATCAAATGCAAGCAAGCAAACACAAATGCAAGGCATGGATGACTTCTTGGGACAAGAATACTTTCATTCATGGGGAGTATGGTGCAGGTGCACCAAGGAAAACTAATTCAAATTTGAAGACCTTTGAGACCAAGGAGGAGGTTCCAACATCAAACAAATTCAATAAAATCAATTATGAGATCCTAAAGCCAATAATGGCTTTTGAAACTAAAAAAATCCAAAAAGTTGTCAAATTGTCCTGAAAGTTGTAAAATGTTGTCAAATGTTGGATATTGGGTCAAAACACCCATAAATGGATTTAGGAGGGTTTATTTTAATTTGAAATGCAATAAAGGATGAAAATCCTTTTATTTTTAATGCTTTTGTCAAAGTTGTAATGCATTTTCCAAAGGGCAAATTCAAAATTTCAAAAAGGCAACGGTTAGGAAGAATTTGGTGGGAAACTAGTTTTAAGTGTTTTTGTGTTAAATAAACAATGTAACCAACCATAAGTCAGTTGAACAGTCATAGAGGAAGGTTTATAAAGTCATTTTAATGCATTGTATGAAATGGTGAAGGCCTGGTGTACGGACAACATCTAGAAGAGTAATAAAATTCAGATTTTGAAGCCATTTCCTAATTTTTTATGAACTTGTGAGGGTTTTATTTGGTATAATTCATATGATACATTTGTAGTGAATTTATTTCAACATTTAATACCTTTGTAAATGCTTTGAAGTCACTACTAGATTATAAAATTGGTTTATTGCTGACTGTCCCAGAATTTTATCACTTTTTCCTTAACAGTTTTGACAAATTTTAATATTATGGTCATTCCATGAAAGATATGACTCTGATTCTCATGGAGTGGCTATAAAATGACATGTAAAATATTTTCTAACAACTAAATGTGTAGATAACAAGGTTTAAGAGAGGTGATCACCATTGTTTGCTTGGAAAGCCTAGCGAAGAGGCTAGGTAGGGTGAGGGTTGGAGAGATCTACCCATTGGAGGGGTATATTTTATGATTTGTATAGTTATATGTTGGATATATAAAGGTGAAACAACATCCAATCGATTCCAAAAGTGTGTGGAAGTGTGAGATTGGAGAAACCCTTGATTTTAGGGCTTTTTGATGAAAATTTGGGGCTTTGGGGGTTAGAGGCCTCACAAACTGAAATTGATTGTGTATTCCTTCATTATTTATCATGTACGAAGACTTTTTTGAGGTTAGAAGTACCCAACAGTAATATTTCTTGTAGTTTCTTTGTTAATCCACCATTCTAGTTGCTTGAAAATGAATGACAGTCTAAAAATAGCAGATACGTTCCAAAACAACTTGCTAAAATATCTAAGTATGTTATAGAAAAGCCAAAAGGGTATCCAAATATCCATTTTATTTGTCTAGTGTTTTGGAAGTTTTTGGAGTTATCATCAAATTTCTCTCGTTGCTGCACTAGTTGGGATTCTAGGCCTAGAAGGAGCAATTTCGGAGTTTGAGCATTTGGGTATTGAATAGAAGACTAAAACTAGTTGAATCCTTTTATCTTAAACTTAAGAACATATTCTAAGTCATCATTTTCCTTAGGTGAAGTCTTGATCAATATTTGCTCCATTTGAGCCATTTAGGGTGTTTGTAGGCTTAAGGGGATCTATCATTTCCTACCTTGTATTTCCCTTATATTTTACAAAGTCATATATACCTATTTGGGCATTGTCTTATACCACCATACCTCTACCAAGTCTGCATCAGTTCACTTGTTGGTTGGCAACAATGCACTGTCAACATATCACTTACCAGTTGTTATCTAATACCGGTCTTCAGTCCTTATGTCTTTAACACAAGTCAACACTAATGTGTGTACCGGTGACTCCAATGATCATTATGTTGGATGAAATTCTCTTCCTTACTGATGACCTACTATGCTAGTTACTATCAATGACACCATTACCGATATGCATCAATGACAACACTGCCCATACATCTTCCATACCAGTTTCCATCCTATACTAGTTGACATCAATGACAACACAATGCCAACAATCTCCCCCTTTGGTATTGATGTCAATACATGAATTATTTGGCATACTACATATTCTCTCTCCCCCTTTGACAATAATGGAAAAGGGCACTGACAGGGTTTCTCTCCTCCTTGTCTCTACTAGGAACTAACAAATTTTTATCTCCTTTTTCTCTACCAGATGCTTCTCCTCCTTTCAAATTCATACTTTGCATCCTCTCAATTCACATTACTTGAGATGGAGGTCTCAGACACTAACTGACACCAATTTCATAGTAACCAAATGTATATACAAACCAGATACCTATTGCATATACAAGTCCGAAACTAATTGAAGGCACATGTGTCAGTGAATACAACATACCTGTCAGTCCAACTGCATCATCTCCCCTTGATATGCAAAAGCTATTCTAACCCCAAATTTCTGATACCAAGCATTAACATTAATATTGATATCAATTGTATCTCTTCTGATACCAAATGCATGTTCTCTTGTGCAGGTAACTCTCCCTCTTTGTAGATAACTCTCCCAGTGGTCTAGTTGTGATTTCAATTAAGTATGAATTGGATAGACATTGATATACCTCACAACCTTGAACTGATGAGCACATCCCAAAGTCTCATACTGGTATAGCCATAGACACTTGCACTCCCTCTATGTCGAGTAATTTTGATACAAGTTAGAAAACATGGCTGTCAACTCCCCGGAGTCATACATCTCAGGTCTTCATTTTATTATTAGGTTCTAAACTAGAGGTCCAATCTGCACCATATATCGGTTGATCTATGCATATGTGATCAATTGATGATCTTCTAGCTCCATTATATTCACCACAACTTATGACATGATCCTAAATGTACACAATACCATACAATATCACTATCATACCATATATCAAACTGGTTAGCCCAAAACCATGCATGCATACATGATCAACTACTAGGCCAACATATGTCTTTCAAGTCTTTTCCAATACCACCTGAGACATAATCACTTCAATCCATGCAACCGGAGTTATTGCAATGATCCCAGACCTTATTGACTTACATAACTGCAATATCAGTTAGTATCAATACCAATAACATACTGCACATACCAGTTTCCTATCTTGGTCCATCATCATCACTGGAGCATCTTTCTCTAACTCCTATCTTCTTATGTCAATTGCTTCTAATCCCAATTACAAATTAGCTATCCATTAACATACACAATATAAATTCATCTCTCATAGGTAGATGTGTAGCCAAGGCAACAACTACACATACTGTCATCTCATTTCCTTCCTCTATATCGGCAACAGCTTGTCCTTCCACTTGTCCTCTTCCACTAAGGGGGTGAATGATATGGTCAATTATGTAACTCCCCCTAAGGTCCCACATCTCCTTTAAGCCTTAGGAGATATCACCTATGCATTGAATGCACAGTGTAGGTCCATGGTTCTACTTTCTTCCTTCTTCTTCCATACCTTCTTGACTTCACTCTTCTTCCCATTTTAAGTCTTGGGAGCAGGTCTTACCTTCTTCTGCTGATTGGTCCTTTCTCTACCAGATTCTATCTCATGACCAGAAACATTTCTATAGAAACATATTGTGTTCATGCCAAACACATGATTGGAGGACCTTCTGTCAAACCGGTTTGACCATCTCCTTCTGGTCATGCTTTTGTAACTAGCTACCAGAACCGGTTGACCTCTTGATCTTGCAAGAACAAAACCACTTCTCCTTTTGTTCCACATGACATTTTGTCTCTCATATTCTCTAAACCCATTTTTATACTGAGCATAGTTTCTATACCGGTTGCCATATGACTGCAAGTTCATCCTTCTACAATCATGACTTCTATGGCCAAAGCCATTACACCTCCGACAAACAACAGTATTGTTTCTAGGAAGAGCGTGTTGTCTATTCCTAGACTTCATTCTGCATTTATCTACCCTATGGCCATATTCTTTTCATTCAAAACAATAACTGGAGAAAGGGGGCACATAACTTACAGTTGTTTTACCATGCTTGTGAAGATTTTACCAGTTTAGTATCTCCATGTCTGCTTCTCTGGGGATGGATCTTGGGATGTTCACTTTCTACAGTTCTTCCTTCCGATCCCTTCTTTTCCCACACTTGCTTTGTCTTGTGGGCGGTATCATTTCCTTTTCTTCTACCGGTAGGAGGTCTTCTATGTTGTCTTCTTTTGTTCTTGCTTCCGGTGAAGTTTCCTTATCCCATATTTCCTTTTCCTTTGGGATCTACATTGTTACTCCTTCTTGCAGCACTAGTCTTTATCCTTAGCTTCATGTCTTCACCAGTTGTGGTTAAATCAACCTTCTTCCTAGGAGTATTCTAGACAGTGAAGGTTTGTCCCTTGTTATCTCCATTGGAGGAGACAAACAAAATGTCTTTTTGGGGGACACTCTTGCTAGTGGAGCATTCACCGGCACCACTTCCTAATCCCTCGGTATCCTTGGAATTATTTTGCTTGTTCAGTATTTTATCCAAGGCATCATTGCTTCCATCAAACTAGATTCTTACCTTAAGCTCATCCTGACACTTCTCAAGGTCACTTCGAAGATTCTCCATTTCTCCTCCTAGCTGTCGATACTCTTTATCCTTTTCCTCTATCTTAGATGCTAGATCTTTACACCTCCATTCCTTGGTGTCTTCTTGTTGAGTCTTCAACTCTAAGATACATTTCTTAGACTCTTCAAGGCATTTGATCAACTAGTTTTGTTCCACAATAGCAACATTCTTGAATAACTTGTATTCATTTTTTACTTTTCTAAGTTCATCAAGAGCACTTACAAGTTCTCCTTCAAGATCTACTTTTTCTTCATCTTCTTCTTCATCTTCACTATCACTGCCAAACACATCTTGCTGGTAGGAATGATTTACATGATCACTCATAGATGTGTGCCTCTCATAATCTGACTCTTGACCCATGAAGAGGCAAATTTCCTCATCATCATTTATGTTGCTGCTAACAGATCTATCTTCATCTGAAAACCCATTTGACACATTTCTCATCTTGTCTTCACAAAACGGTTCTGCAGTGGTAGGCTCATTTCCATAGAGCTTCTTTAATATATCACATAAGCTCTTTGTAGATTTGCATATGTCCACCTATGAGGAAACATCATCTAATAACCTACAAAGTATAGCCTTCATTGCTACATCATTACATCGATATCCTCTTTCTTCTTCTGAATTGGTGGGAGGGCTGACTTGACTAGGGCAACCATTTACAACCGACATCCACACATCAAACCCTAAAGAGGATAGGTAGACTTTCATCCTAAAACTCCAAATAGAATTATTTGAGCCATCAAAAACTAGAGTAGGGATTGACACTAAACAAACATTGTGTTCAAATACCACAATCTACCCAAGCTGGAGAAAGCTTATCAACCAGGAACCTAGGCTTTGATACCGATTGTTGAATACAAGATGCCACTGAGAGGGGGGGTGAATCAATGATTTCCAAAATTTACCCTTTTTTATCTTATGTGTATATACTGGTTAGAAGATCTAACATAAAGCACACATACCGGTTAGATAGGAGGATGGCACAAAAGCAACCACACACAAAAGGGACATCACATAATGCCAGATGTATGAGAAAAACCCAACATGGGAGAAACCTCGGTGAGAAATGCTGCTAGATTCTACTGCTCCAATCTAGCCTCACAATGAAACATTTGGTTACAATATTTGGGCACCAAGCCCTACACCGATCTCTAGCTCATTGATTACAATATCAGATATTGAAACAAAAGTAATGTCCTTGTTACAAATGAACTATGCAACTCTCACACATGTCTCTCCACCAGTTCACCTCCATATAGATCTCTATCGGTTCTTTGCTCAACTTCTCTCTGCTGCAACCTTATTGGTTCACCCTCTACCTTTCCTCTGTTGGTACTCTACTCTCTACCTCTTCTCTGCTTGCTCTAGCACACTTCTGTTAGCCACAACAGTCTTCTTCACTCTGCCAATTCTCTACTCTCTAGTCACTATCGGTTCTTAGCTTAACGGTTCTTTATAGATTCTCACTCTATTCTTCTCTTCTCTACAATATTCTTTGTTGGTTTAATCACCATTGGTACACTTCACTGTCAGAATCAATGATAATCTACCAGTTACCTTACCCTCACTAGTTGGACTCTTCTAACCGGTTCTCTCTCACACATAGTCTCCTCTATGATTGTTGATGAGCACTTGACTGATTAACTTTCTAGTTTTTACTTCCTTCACCGACTTTACTCTCACATGTAACATCAATAGATCTGGTCTTCGATCTATATATTTATACTTGTAGATGTCTAAAAATGGTCAATGCTTGCGAAATCATAATTTAATATTTGCGCATTGCCTTATTTTAAGGTTTTTGCGTCGCATTAACATTTCTCCTATGTCATGCACTTGGTTTTTATCATTTGCAAGCATCGAGTCCTTCTTCCACATTCTTCATTTTCTTCATTTTCGAATTTGGTCTTGTCGATAACAATATTTGTCATGATTTTGATTGATCTTATCCTGTCGCATCAATGTGCGTGCTCATTTGGCATATTTTGACATTGTCAATCCTAATCAATGATGGAATTAGGGTTTTGTCCTCTTATCCTATCTTATCATCATGCGATCGATTTGTCATCGATCGTTGTCATTTTCAATCTTATCATCATGCGATCGATTTGTCATCGATCGTTGTCATTTTCAATCTTGTCATCTTGCGATCAATTTGTCATCGATCATCGTCTTTCTCAATCATGTCAATTTGGATCAATTAGTCATTGTTCCTCGTCAATTGCTGCATTTATCAACCAAATCATTTATCAGCATTGGTCTTTTATCAAGTTAGAATCATGATCAAATCGATCCTTCAATCAAGACCTAATTGTCATCCTTGCATTTCTAATTCATCTTCTAGGGTTTCATGATTTATTCATTTAACCTTGTTTGCCATTTCGCCCTCTAGGTTAAATAATTTATCTATTTATCCTAAGTCTTCTTGTCACAATTAAATGTTTATTTAATTGGCTAACTAATTCATCCCTCTTTGTGAATTAATTAATAAATGAAAAATTGTTAATTAATTCACTTAATTCCTAATTTCATCAATTTTCTAATTTCCTAATTTCTAATTCATCTAATTTCAATTTTCTCCTATATTTCTCCTAATTTCATGGGAATGACATTTCAATTTGTCATAATTTGTCATAATTGACAATCAATCAATTTTGACATAGAAATTTGTCATAATTTTGTCATAATTGACAATCAATCAATTTTGCATAGAAAGTGCAAATTTGTCATAATTTGTCATGTTTGTCATTCTTGATTTGCAATTTCCATTTGAATCTAATTCATGCTAATCTTGTCATTTCTCCAATTTGTCTATAAATTGGATGAATTTCTTCAATCAAGATCCCTGATCCCTAATCCCTGGTCGAATCAATCACGCTTCGAGTATTCTTGCCCTATCCTCTTGTCTACTTGCTTTCACATCATGCTCATGCACTAGTAGGTGAGATCCACAACAAAGCTATTTGAAGGAGAAAGAAGGAAAATGGAGCCACATGAAGGAGACATTCAAGTTTGCAATGGTTTGCATTTGAATTTATGTCTTGTTTTCATGTCTTTATTGAGTGTAAATAGGATTGTTATCATTGCAATTGAGTTTTCGTGATTGAACTAGGCCAAATTTGTGATTTGCTTTGATGATTTCCAATTTCCTAGCTACATTAATTGGTGAACCCGACATGAACTAACCCCCTAACCATTCTTTTGAGTGCTTTTGAGTTGATTTGCAGGTGAAAAACCCAAGAAACAGGGTAATGCAGGGTTTTTAGAGAACTTCTGTGCCTGTGTGAGATAATCTGCACCTGTGTCAAGCATTTTGCGCCTGTGTCAAGGACAATCTACACCTATGTCAAGCATTTTGCGCCTGTGTGAGACATTCTGCGCTTGTGTAGGGCTAGAAACAAAGACAACAAATGAAACTACTAACACATTGTATGTAGGTTCGCTAGTCAAAGACTAAGAAAATCAAACTTCTGACTTGGTGGTTTTGCAGGGTGCCTTATACTCCAACTAAACTTGGTGTTTGTAATTCATAATTAGGCACATAGTATTATTGCTAAATAGGATGGAATGAATGTGTGTTTGCTTTGATTGTTGAGTTTGACATCGGAGTACGAGAGTATGCTCTCATCCTTCTTAGGGTGATCAGAAATCCAGATCTTCGATACCATTCTCTTGGTTCAGATTGTTTGTTACCTTTAGAGGGCCTGTCTTCCCGACCATTTGCTTTCTTTTGCAAGCAAGTGATAATCGTGAGAAGGGAACGACCCAAAGTGACTATAGCTAGAATACCTTGGCATTCTAACTCACTATAAATAAATACCTGATGGGCGAAAACTTTGAAGGAAGGGTTACGTGGGAATTGTAGTTACTTGGGAAGTGATGACCCTTGGACTCTTTCTCATATCAACATCTAAGTAGGACCTCACGGTCTAAATCGTGCTTGCGTGACCACATTTTTTTGGTATCTTGGTGGGCTTAATGTCTTAATCACGCTTGTGTGACACCAAGGAGTAATGCTTAACAGAAATCCTAACTAAACACCTTGTATTTAGAGGCCAAAAATCCTTCTAGTTGCTTGAGAAGGACAAGTTCAGATACTTGGAAGAGATACTAAGTTCGCCATGGGGAGATTTCCATGGGGACTGATGCTTGGCTGCCCTGAGAAGTGAGTGCCATGGAGGGGAGCCCGTGGGGTCAAGCAACTATGTATTCTCCTTGAATCTCATAACGAGTCTACCTCTCAAGTACCTACTACCCTTGCCTACCATAAGAAATGTGTGAATGAGCATGATTGTCTTGAGTCTAAGTTAAAATATCTTGTCTTCTTTTCTTGTCAAAAGTTGAGTTGTGTCTCATTTCAAAAACAAGACAAATTGATTCAAAACAAGGTTGAACACAAGAGTATTTCATCCAAAAAAGTTCAAAACACCTTCAAACATGGTTGTCAAACATTTTTCAAAATCTTGTCTCAACATTCATGTCACTTGGGTTTAGGTTCATCCTAGGTTTGTATTTTGCAAAGTCATTGTCAACTACCAAGGTTAAGTTTCACCTAAGTCATACTCCTTTCGCATATCAATAAGGGTCATCCATTTTCATGTGTCTTCTTGCATTAGAGTAATACCATTTCATAATTCAACCTTAGGTTTTGCCTTAGGTTGACATTGTCATACATTTGCATGTGCATATCCTAGGTCCTGTCATTAAGCTTAGGTCATTATCATATCATATTAGGGTCATTTGCATAGTAATTGTCCCTTAGTATATAGTGTCAAAACTAGGTTTTGTCATACTTGAGTAATCCAAATCTTTGATAAACCCTAAGTCATTGTTAGGAAGTCTAGACCTTATCAAACTTTTGTCCTTTTGTCATCAATATCATTTTTGTCAAACCTAGCTTAGTATCCAAGCATATAGGTGAGACATTGTCAATTTGTCCTATTGTCACTTGGTCCTTTGTCCTTTAAGGTCTTGGCTTCATTTCAATTTCCCAAGGTTGTGTCTTTAGCTTTGCATTTCAAAAGTTTGTCTCCAAAAATTCAAAAAACAACAAAAACATTAAGTTGCATTGTCATCCTTTAGGTTGCATTTGTCAATCCCATTAGTGGCATTTCATAGTGACATGTTTGTTGAAATGAGGTCTCAACCTTCTTACAAAGCCATGTCATCACAATTGAGAAATCAATCATGTCAATCCAATCTCTACATGTCTCAAAACTTGGATCAAACTTATCATGATGATGTAAATGTCCAAATACAAAAACTAGAGGAGAAACTAGCTCAAGAAAATGAGATTTTGGAACAAAGAGTGAAAAACATTGCGAAGAATAGATCACAAATGTCCAAAATGTTTCAAAAATTTCTAGGTTGAAATCCAAAGATTGAGCCAATTGATGTAAGATCTCTTCTTGAACGATCAGACATACCAGCTCTCCTCTCCCAAATAGAGATGATCAAACAATTTCAAGAAAAGAGACAACATCAATTTCAACATTATGTGCCTCCACAACAAGAACAAGAAGGTGTTTACTATCAATCAGATTTTCAACCAATACAACCAATGGTTCAACCAATTGTTCAACATATACAACCAACACAACCAATGGTCCAATTTCAACAATATGTCCAACCAACTATACAATGTCCACAAATAGTTCAACCAATGGTGGAATATCAACAAGTTCAATCAACATATCAATGTCAACAAGCACAACTAAACATTCAAAAACAAAGGTTGCAGCACACACCAACCCAAGTTTCAAACATGTCAGAACAATTGAACCAAGTCCAATATCAAAACATGACATCAGATTAGAACCAACTCCTTGCCAAACAAGTTCAAATTCTAGATACAACTATGTAAAAACCTCGAAAGAAAGGTGGCTTTATTGCAATGATCTTAAGGAAACTACCAAGTGAGTTCTTTGGGGAAGATCAAGATAATACAATTATGTCTAGCAATGCCTCATCCCCCCACAAACAAATTGACTCTCCAGTGGCATCTATCCCTACACCTTTAGAAGTTTCACAAGAACCTTCCATATTGTCCTCATCAAACAATACACCCAAGGATGCAATTATCTAAGGGCTATCCATAATTGAATGCCAAGATAATCCAATTCATGATGCACATCCTTGTCATGTTTCAGAAATACAAGACCCAATTCCACCATGCACTTTATTGCCATTACCTATTTTAGAGGACCCCATTCAAAGTCTCTCTTCCTCATGTTCAAGCATTGATTTCTTGCCAAAATCCATCACAAATGTTCAAAGTGCATTTCCTTCATGCCAAAGCATTAATCCCTTGTCACAATCCCCCATGCATATCCAAAGTCCAACCCAATGTCAAGAGGATAATTTAGAGCATGAAGAAACGTGTCTTAAAACAGATCAAGATCAAGATCTTGAAACCTTATCATCCCATCCAATTGTTGACCAAGACTCCATGTTCCCAGACACTCATGACGACTCCCCTATTCTTGTCCATCCTATCCAAAGCCCTATTGACACTCCATTCCCTGAGAAAGATCAAGATATCCCAGTCCATCCAATCCCAAATAATCCCCTTCCATTCCAAGAACACAATGTCCTTTCAAATCCCATTGACATTCTAGATATCCCTTCCATCCCTTCCGATGATCCCATTAAAAGTCAAGAGAAAAGCAACTTTAAAGAGGATTCCAATGATCTTCCTCCTTGTCAAGATCAAATTATTCCTTTAAATCCTCCACAAGATCCTTTTGTTCCTCCATCTCCTTGTCTTAATGCTCCATATACACTCCAAGATCGCATTTCTTTTGATGATCCCATTATTTCCCCCATTTCATCTCTTGAAGACCCTATCATTGAACCATGTCCACTACACAATCCTAGTCCCCCTCATGATCCTAATCCCCTTCATGATTCTAATGTGTCAGTGCAAGATGTTCATGAACCCTCGACATGCACAATGGGTTCTTCCACTTTGGTGCAATCCGATCCACTTCAAGATCTCATTATTTCTCTCATATCATATCCACCTCATAATGGACTCGCGTCTTCTTCCCAAAGAAAAGAGTATCCTACAAGTCAAGATATTCATAAAGGCAAAGGAGTAGATCTCCATAAGAAAGAATCCCTTCATGTTAAATAATATCTTAAGGGTCATGTCTACACAACTCGCTCTCAAGACGTTGGTATCCCTCCATCAAAATCAAAACATACACCTTCCCCATCATACCTTCCATCCATCTTAGGTCCTTATATCCCTTTGTCCTCTATGCAAGGTCAGCAAAGGCACACATCCTTGAGTAAATTTCATCCATCCAAAAGAACTCCATTTCATTCATATCCATCCATGCATTCCTTTCCCCCTCCAAGCAATTTGGATGCCAAGTATAAAATTCATAAGTCTAGAAATCCACATGTATTCAAGGATCAACATGTCCAATATAATCGACATGTCAAAACAAAGAACAAGATGATCTATAAAGAAAAAGAAATATCCAAAAGGCCACAAAGGCCCACTGAGCAAAATAAAGAAAAGTCAAAATATATATGGGTTCCTAAATCCCTTGTGCAAGCAATGCACTCCAAGGAACCACAAAAGCATGAAAAATCAAAAACCATGTGGATCCCTAAGCGGCTCCTTGAAGCACAAAAGCCTAAAGAACCATCCAAATTGGCATCCAAAATTCCTATTCCTCCATCCAAACCTTCCAAGTCTATTTCTCCATCACCTTCTTCATCCGATTTGGGCCCTTATGTCCCAAAATCCATAGCCTTTCCTTCCTCAAAATCTCAATATCAAAAATACATTTTTCCTCCATCAATCCATCACCCCTCAAGGTTTGTGCCAATGTTGATCTTGCCAACATTTCCATCCACTCAAGAACAATTCTTCCAATACCCTATCCATTATCCAATGCATATTTTCCATCCTTCAATCCCTTTGATCCCATCCTTTGCATAAATCCTTGCCTTAGTTTCATCTCTTTTTCCATGTCCTTATCCTACCAATGTCTTTGAGCATACTTTTAAAGGTCATGGTCCATTTTTTTCAAGGCTACTATCCAAACAAAAATATGTTTGAGTCGTTCTTCCATCCCCTATCATGTGTCCATCTTCTATTGAAAAAGGTCAAAATACAAAAAAAAATTTAAAAAAAAACTGAAAAGAAAAAGTGAAAAAAAAAAGAAAAAGAAAAAAATAAGTAAAGCAAAAATAATTCATCCACTGGTGAAAACCTGGCAAACAGGCGCCTTGGGCAAGTACTGTGATGGAAACCTGGTAAACAGGTGTCATGTGTAATCTATGAACTTCTTGCACACAACACTTGGGGGCAGGTTTCCTCCTTCATATCCTATTGCCCTTCATTATCCTATCATACCATGTCATACTCCTCCATTATCCTATTGTCCCTCATGTCCATTTCCTTTTTCCACCTTTGATCTTGACAAGGCTGACGATCTTCATGAGCATCATGCATCTTGCATCTTGTTTGCATCTTTTAGTCTATCATAGCTTTTGGTCATTTATCCATTTGCTTATTATAACTTTTCATCCATATTCCCTGTCTTATTGCAACTTTCTGCCACTATCCCTTAGCCTACACCGACCTTCAGTCCATGTCCCTTATCCATTCTTGGTCTTGCTTATCCTATCCATATCTTATCACTATCCATACACTCTTTTTTTTTGTTCCTTGATCTTGATCTGACATAAGGATGCAAAATTTAAACATGGTTTCAAAAACCTCTTGACATGTCCCTCATGCCATGTCACTGCTTTACATTGTCATATCTAGTCTCTTGTCCCATCACGCAATAGCCCTTGGAAATTGCATCTATATTGTCTCCATGATAAAAGGCCTTTGTCTTCCCTCTATCCACCATCATTTCAGCAAGCCTATTTATTCACCTATCATATTCCTTGCCTTGCTAGACACTGGGGGCAAAATCATAAAAATTGAAAAATGTCCTGAAAAAATCATAAAAATTGAAAAATGTCCTGAAAAAAATAATAAAAATTGAAAAATGTCCTCAAAAAAATCATAAAAATTGAAAAATGTCCTGAAATAATCCAAAAAAAATCGAAAAATGTCCTGAAATAATCCAAAAAAATTGAAAAATGTCCTGAAATAATCCAAAAAAATCAAAAAAATGTCCTGAAATAAATCCCTAAAAAAGTCAAATAAAGTCCTGAAAAAATGAACACAATTTTTTTTTTTTCAAAACATTAAAATCTAAAAACAAGCATTTTGCAATAAATGATCCCTTTGTACATAGACAGATCACTGAGCATACATCCAATGACAATTAATAAAAAATTGTGCTTTAATGAGATCATGCGTTAACAGATGAACTTTTCAATCAAACCAGACATGCAAACTAATCAAAATTGTCATATCCATCAACATCAATATCATTCGTCCTTGTCACATTATCATGGGTCTTATACAGGGTGTGGTATACTCAAAACCAGACTGTGTCCTGTCTTAGATGGGGTACCGCATTCCCTAAAACCAGACAGCATGATTGTCCTATCAACACTTTCAACTTTTGACAATGAAGATCAAGATATTTGTTTGACTTGTTGGAATTAGCGAGTCTTATCATTTATTGATTTATCTTCGATCATGTTCCTATGTTGCTCGATGATGTCACTGAGTGATTTAGAGTGACTGGGATGGTTCATGGTCCCTTTCTTTTTTGTTGTGATTGTTGTTTGTCTACAATGTGTCTATCTTTTGCAAAAAGGGTTGCATTTCAGCTTTGGCCTTTAATGCCATGATGCTACGCATCCATTTCGCTACATTAAATAAAGGTTCTCACCTATAAAGTGCATTAATGAAAGCAAGTTTTTCTTCACCTCTAACTGTCCTCTATCTCATTTCTTCTTACTAACATTTCTTCCGTCAGTTCGGATAGTCAGTTTAGTCTAGTGCTCCAATTTCCCCAAACACATATGCTGCATCCTGCATCCATTTGGTTAGTACATTTGCATTACATCAAGCATCACATCAAGCATTTTATCCATTTCATATTATAAATGCATCAAAAACACATCAAAATGTATCCATACATGTTCCACAATAAACAGTACATAAGCCATCCATACATGGAAAATAACATAAGTCATAACACATTGCATCCCATCGTATCGATGCATATCATATCATATATCAAAATAATATCGGAGTACAAAATTGGACTGTCTGTCCTAAGTATGGCCCACAGACTGACTACAAAATGTCAAACTACATCTGTCTCTGTCATAAGGAGCACATGCCTCTGTCATTGGGTGCTCCCTCTATCCTCCTCATCCCTACCATGTCTCAAGGATGATGTCCCTCCTGTCCCTGGTCCTGGCTATGGTGGTCTCATAGGTCCACTCACCCCCATGCTGCTCACTGACCTCCAAGAACATGGCCTGCTCTCTATCCTCGATCGTGCCCGATATGATGTTGCTCTCTACTCTGGTGGAACTGCACTCTCATATAGTGTCCTCCAATGGTGTATCTCCTCTCCGGTCTCTACCAACATCTGTGCCATCTCACGTGCACTGACATCCCTAATTGACCCAATATACTCAGTGACTCTCTGTTCTTCTCGCTGTGCATGGGCTATTGTTGTATCTCGAGCCACTGTAAGTCTAGCTATCTCTGCTCTGAACTAATCATGCTCTATCTTCAAGATGGCATTTTGTCTCTCTAATGTTGCAATATGATCATGCTGACTCGCTATGGTAGCCCTGCACATTTCCATCTCCTCTAGGCTAGTTGTCTTCGGCTCTATAGGTATATCCTGCAATGACTCCTGATCGGCTGAATCTGGCTCATAATAATCATCCCCCTCATCATCTCTCTCCTCATCATCCCTCTCATCCTCCTCCCCATCCTCATCCTCATCTCTATCCTCATCATCTCCTTCTTCCTCTCCTGCAAGTGGGAAGTCCTCTTGTCTCCTCGGTACCGGAATATCAAGATTTGTCAATGGCACTGGTCGTCATCATGCAAACCATCGCTCATACTCCTCTGTTATCCCAGCATCCATCACATCTAATCTCCACTCCCACTGTCTCTGTTGTAGCTATGTGAAGTCAGCATATGCTATGTGTGGCTGAATCATACTCCCCCACTGACTCGTCTCTCTGTGAGATCGGGCAAAGTGTGCAATCCTTCTAAGAACATCCTGCCTCTCTCCAAACTGTCGTCTGACTCTCTCTAGCAAGTACATCTCAATCACTCTCTGGCGATTCACTAGTTGCCCAATCAGGTATCTCTCCTATCTGCAATACGGTAGCTCCTCACTATCATCTGACCATCCAGGGCAATCAAGATATGACCTCCATGTGAACTCTCTCAATCTGTCTAGCTCATGTCACCAATACAATATGTATCCAAAAGGACCCTATCTCTGTGCTCCCCCATAGCAGTACACATATGGTCGATGTGGTACTACCTATCTCTCTGTAATTGGTCGACATAAGGCTATGTGCTCAAATGCCCATACCTATAATAATGTGACTCCACAGCTCAAAGTCTGCACTCCCTGATATGCTATCTGATGCAGCTGAAAATATAGCATAGCAAGCACACATGGTCCCCATGTGTACACCGTCCCCTCTGTCGCCATCTACTCTAGCACTCTTCCCCATCCAATAGGGAATCCATGTCCTCGTCTATCCCCTGCTAGTAGGCATGCTATAACCATTGCTATCACAGCATATCACCGATCATACTCTGATGCCATGGTCTCCCAGCCGATCTCCCTCTCTACGATGTCCAAATCATCTGCGTCACACTCAAATAATCTGCACAACACATCTCTTCCTATCACTGAGTCATACTCTATCATCTCCCCATGAATCAGAATGTGGAGGATACGCCATACATCCTCTAGTGTCACCGTCGCCTCTCCAGTCGCCAGATGGAATGAGGAGGTCTCTGAATGCCATCGCTCTGCCAATGCGGTAAGCAGTCCTGTGTTTGCCCTAATCTCGGGCATGCATGTGATATAGTATATTCCAAGTCCTACTAATATATCTCTGTCCGTGCTCCTGAGTCTATGTCGTAACATGAAGCAGTCAGGTCGATTCTCCCACGTGATCAATGGATACTGTCGACCTTGCATCACAATTGGGGCACATTTTGTCAGTTTTAGGGTTTGCTCCTATGGGCTACATTTCCTTGTTTCATGTCCAAATTAGGGTGTTTCTAATCTATTTTTACCTATCCTATCCTTATCCCCTCTTTTTGGATCCTTCACATGCTATTTTTGATCAAATTGGGGATCTCAGTGCACAACTATGCCTGTATGCTAGGTCCTACGCCTGTGTAGCAACAACTTGCGCCTGTGTACCCTACACAAGTGTAAGATACCCTACACAAGTGCAGGATGCAGTCACACAGGCGCAGAAGTTAGTTTCTACATTCCCTGGGGCCCCGTAATGTCCCGCAAGCAATCAAAATTCATAAAATTGACAATATGGGTTTTTGAGATACATACCACTGCTCCCATGTCATCCGATCATCTATAGGTTTGTACACATTCTCTGAGGTGATCTACCATTGGAATGTTTGCCATCTCTCTGCAAGTGTCCTTTTCCAGAGAAACAAATTCTCCTCTTTGGCTAGTGCAAATGAGCAATTTTCACTTTCTTTGTCTTGTTTATAGATCTTTGTCAGTACATAGATGGACGTGCACCCTCTCCATCTTATGTTGGTCGTGGTCTTTTTCATCTTTAATTGCTTGTCCTTCGTGCATCCGGTCTCCGATTTTCAGTCTGTTTGCTCCTATCGTGTTCTATCATTATTATCGATCAATTGGCCTCTTTTCTAGATGTTTCCGGCCAATTCCTCGAGGGGGCATCCATATGTCATTGTCAGTGTCTGGGGCATTTTCATTATTGTTCTTTGAAACAATGGTTAAAATCGCATTTTCTAAAAGAGGGGCAAAATGTAGACGTCTAAAAATGGTCAATGCTTGCGGAATCATACTTTAATATTTGCGCATTGCCTTATTTTAGGGTTTTTGCATCGCATTAACATTTCTCCTATGTCACGCACTTGGTTTTTATCATTTGTGAGCACCGATTCCTTCTTCCGCATTCTTCATTTTCTTCATTTTTGAATTTGGTCTTGTCGATAACAATATTTGTCATGATTTTGATCGATCTTATCCTGTCGCATCAATGTGCGTGCTCATTTGGCATATTTTGACATCGTCAATCCTAATCAATGATGGAATTAGGGTTTTGTCCTCTTATCCTGTCTTATCATCATGTGATCGATTTGTCATCTATCATTTTCATTTTCAATCTTATCATCATGCGATCGATTTGTCATCGATCATTGTCATTTTCAATCTTGTCGTCTTGCGATCAATTTGTCATCGATCGTCGTCTTTCTCAATCATGTCAATTTGGATCAATTAGTCATTGTTCCTCATCAATTGGTGCATTTATCAACCAAATCATTTATCAGCATTGGTCTTTTATCAAGTTAGAATCATGATCAAATCGATCCTTCAATCAAGACCTAATTGTCATCCTTGCATTTCTAATTCATCTTCTAGGGTTTCATGATTTATTCATTTAACCTTGTTTGCCATTTCTCCCTCTAGGTTAAATAATTTATTTATTTATCCTAAGTCTTCTTGTCACAATTAAATGTTTATTTAATTGGCTAACTAATTCATCCCTCTTTGTGAATTAATTAATAAATGAAAAATTGTTAATTAATTCACTTAATTCCTAATTTCATCAATTTTCTAATTTCCTAATTTCTAATTCATCTAATTTCAATTTTCTCCTATATTTCTCCTAATTTCATGGGAATGACATTTCAATTTGTCATAATTTGTCATAATTGACAATCAATCAATTTTGACATAGAAATTTGTCATAATTTTGTCATAATTGACAATCAATCAATTTTGCATAGAAAGTGCAAATTTGTCATAATTTGTCATGTTTGTCATTCTTGATTTTCAATTTCCATTTGAATCTAATTCATGCTAATCTTGTCATTTCTCAAATTTGTCTATAAATTGGATGAATTTCTTCAATCAAGATCCCTGATCCCTGATCCCTGGTCGAATCAATCACGCTTCGAGTATTCTTGCGCTATCCTCTTGTCTACTTGCTTTCACATCATGCTCATGCACTAGTAGGTGAGATCCACAACAAAGCTATTTGAAGGAGAAAGAAGGAAAATGGAGCCACATGAAGGAGATATTCAAGTTTTCAATGGTTTGCGTTTGAATTGATGTCTTGGTTTCATGTCTTTATTGAGTGTAATTAGGATTGTTATCATTACAATTGAGTTTTCGTTATTGAACTAGGCCAAATTTGTGATTTGCTTTGATGATTTCCAATTTCCTAGCTACAATACTATACCTTCCCACGAAAACAAAATTTAAATTTTTGGTGTGCTAGGGTTCCTTCATCGACCCTGAGACAAACCAAATCCAATCAGATCTTCTCCAAAGATCGACCACCTACAATAGATCAATCAGACTCCACCTATCCTGGTACATCCAGAGCATGTTTTCCATATTTGGCAAACACGACACCTCTTCCAGTCTACACTTGTCAAACTCCTATGAAGCGATCATGCGAATAGCTTCACCTACCCTAATCAACACCTAGATACTCTGCCTTGATCATGAGGCCACCAAATCAGATCTTTTTCCTTTGATCAGTCTCAAGTCTCACCCTTCTGCTCTCGACCCATGATTCACGCTATTGGCTTTAATGTTGACCAGTCACTACCTACCTCACTGATAATGCATGGTCCATTTTTTGACACTTGAACTCCATGTGGCATCTCTATCAACATCTACCTCTGCTAAGTCTTATGAGTTAGTTCAGATAAGATAACCGACCAACCACACAATCGGGTTCATCTACTGGTTCACAAACCCTGTTGGTTCTACCCTAATTGGTATGCCTTCAAACTTGTACTTTGTTTCTCTTCTAGTAGGATACCCTTACCAGTCATCACACTTGCCAAGCTACCTCATGCACATATTCAATAGATGGTAGCCTTTCTCTTATGCACCTTGTCAACTTTATCGATGGACATACTTACTGGTAACCACCTTGATGACACCATGTCATAAACCTTCAATAATCTCCATCTATTTGCATCTATGGCAACACCTTTCTCCATCGTTAGCCTGGTTGCACTCTCTTACTACAACTGCTTCAAATTTTCCTTCTTCATCAATAGACTAGTTCTCCTATCAACTAGTTGATCAAAGTGACAAACCTATCCTTCCTTCTTTGTACTGACAACTCATCATGTATGCCCTTATTGATCCAGTGCATATCTCTGATTTCATGTACCTAAGGCAACTTAGTGTTTCACTGGTTCATCTAGTGTGAGCCCTAAATCACCTTCCTTCTAACCTTTTGTCTTATCTCAGAGGAATATGATGCATTCTATTTATAATAGGAGATAAGCTCCACTTACCGGTGGGAGTGGATCCTTGTCATCTCATTTGGTATTGCACCAATATGGCTTCCTTATTTGAGCAGGCATATCTTCAAAAAAGCACATGTGATCCGGTTGGGCACACTCTCTGTTAGTCTTATCTTCATCTAGTGACTACATATTTATCTGGTGGGAGTCTTGTTGTTTCACATCCAACAGCATACCGGTTGGCACTTCTGCATTAGCTCACTTGTCGGTTGGAAACAATACACTATCAACATATCACTTACCGGTTGTTATCCAATACCGGTGTCCAGTCCTTATGTCTTTAACACAAGTCAATACTAACCTGTGTACCGGTGACTCCAATGATCATTATGCTGGATGACATTCTCTTCCTTACCACTGATGTATTAGGCTAGTTGACATCAATGAAACCATTATCGATATGCATCAATGACAACATTACTCATACATATTCCATACCAGTTGCCATCCTATATCGGTTGACATCAATGACAACAAAATAAAAACAGTATCAAGTGCAAGAGGTCCCAAACATATGGGCAAAGCAACAAGATTGAGAGATCTCAACTTGCATTATCAAACCCCTTAATAGTGACTTAAAATTTAAATAAGTTAGTAAAATTGACCTTAATAATATACACATACAAAAATTAATGAAAATATTTAAAACATATCCATTACCAACTAAATATCATTTGATCTAAATATCCTCATATTTATCAACTTACGAGGAGACAATAAAACTAGAATATTGGATGGAAAAATTGGTTGATGAGATGTAACATTTGAGCCCTTAACCATCCACTAATATGCAAGACCAAATATATGATAACTCTATGGGTTAATTGGGGAATGAAAATAAGGTATAGTCCTAGGAGGATTTTATAACCCCTACCAATTATTTTTCACAAACTTGCATACACTTTAGCTCAAACTCACAAAATTTTTTAGACAGTTTGGAAATCATAAAATCAATCCAAAAATATGATTTGAAGGGTTTAGAATAAGTGCAACTATCAATATTGATAATAGGAATTATCAATAACATTTTCTATATATGAAGATAGTTGTTGACATTTTTACAAACATTTAACAATTTAATTTTATAAGGTAAATTTTGCTAACCTACAATTCTTGAAGACTCTCATATACATTAGAAATTTGATAAATTAGCCCTTTTGCCTCATAAATTGTTGTAGAAGTGAATTTACTTGATCTAAGTGGTTGACTAGTGTTACTTTAAATAAATATAGAGATGTCAAAACCTTTATTAATCTTATTTTTTATAACTTATGAACTTCTTTATAGCTAATTATGGTGAATACTCCTCATAATATTGACTTCCCAAAACTTGCGACTATCTTTCCACTAACCTACAACCTTCATTATACCTGCATAATTTCTAATGCCACCTCTATATAAGTTGTGAATAGTTATACTACATCAAAATATCACAAATAATATTCAGTGCAACACTCCATCACTTATGATGTCCTCATTCAGACAATGGCCAATATTGGAAGCATAAAAACTGGATACAAAATAATTAGCACAATAAAATTAATCTTTTCTTACAAATTTCATTTGCATGTAAAATTCAATAAATTTGTAAACTGCAAACTTGGTAAAACCTAGAAACAAAATATCAAAACCCAAAACATTGTAGAATTCAATGGCATAAATGTTCAACAACAATAAACCCTACATGAATCTAATTGATCAAATAGGTGGGTTTCCATACATAAAATTGATTTCCTAAAGGGTTTTCATTGTTTGATTGAAGAATGAACCAATTTCAATCTCTCCAAACTAATGTTTGTAAAATAAAATGTCAAGAAGGAATGCTACTCTCAAAAACTCTTTTTATAAGCACTTTTAGAATAACAAAAATAATTCCTCTTTTCTTTCACTTTTAACCTTTGTACTATAAATAAAGTGACTTTTGGATCTCTTTTAATTTGATATTACTTTTAATCCTTATTTTCTAAGTAACTATTAATTTATTTAATTTAAAAAGACCTTTTATGAACACTTTGTATCCAATGCCTAGTATTATCACTTGTGGCCCTCTTTAAAAAATACTTTATGATGTCAGTCACCCTTTAAAATAAATAAATAAATAAACATATGGTGCATTTTTATTTTCTGCCTAAAGTGACCTTTTAATTTAAATTTATTTTTAGGCCAGCAATAAGTCACTTTTATTTCACCTTAACAATTCCCTTTTCAAATAATTAAATATAAGTTGTCTTCTAATTTTCCACTCCGATAGCTTAAATATTTAATTATTTTAAATGCAATGATCAAATTTATGAAAAATAATAAAAGGAACCAACTATGAACTCTAACCACACCAGATTAGCTATGAAAATTGGTGCCATCTAAAAATATAAATCATTTCCAAGAAGTGTGGATAGTTCCCAAAACATTGAAACTAAATTCAAAGAGTACCCTTGGATTCATCTTGATTTTCTAAATTCATAGCCAATATTTTAATTATTTTTTGGTAAAGTTGGCACTCTCCAAGATTCTTGGAAACCTTCTAAAAAAGGGAGGACATTACAAGTCCTCCCTTTCCAATATTTCTTGTCCTCAATCAATGCCAAGTCAAAACTCCAACTCTTTCCAACTAAACCCCTCCGGAAGCAGCAAGATCTCAAATCATTCCCAAAGGTCTATAAGTCCTCTTGTATGACAAGATATGGTGTCACATGTTGGCATTTGGCATAACTGATATAGATGAGGTGATGCAGTTGAAGATGGATGACTGCACCAGTAAAGGATAGAAGTCTATTTGTAATTAAGAGATTTACATTTTGTGATTAGATGACTTGATTAGTTATTTGTGTTGTCATTGATAGAAATTGATGCCAAATGATGATTACTGATGTTCCTGATGTTTTTTTTTTGTCATCGAAGTGATTTGGTTTACCGATAGATGGGGTTTACCGACAGAAAACTGAAGTCTGTGAAATAGGACTTTAACCAGTAAAACAGAGATGTTTTGATTGGATCCAACAAATAGAGATGATTGGTGATTTGTAGTTTGGATGGTGAACTTGTATCATGGAAAGTAGTATCTGACCAGAACTAGAACTTGTGATGATTATCAAAAGGCGTGTTTCAAATTTATGATGAAGATTTGCTAAGGTTTTAGTAGGGTTTAAGACCGGTGAAGAAATCATCAAACTGGTAATGATTTTTGTTATGACGGTGATCGATAATGAGTCTACATGAAGGTGGTAACATGACACAACCCATGTGAAATGATTTGATTGTTGTTTTGGTGCGATTCAATGAAGAATTTCTTGGGAAACAACAAAACGCTTAGTAGAGTGTTTTGAGGTTTTGACTTTGGTACTGATCAGATTTTCGTGATGGGTTACGATCAACCAACGCTTGATATTGCATTGTAATTTGATGTAATGATCTATATATTGATCTGAGATGATCTCTTATGATTTATATTATATATTCATGATGTAATTAGGGTTTAGTGGCCGACCTAGTTGAAATGGCTATTTAGATGGCACAATTGATGTTTATTGTGTCGGTGGTCTTAGAGAATGTGTTGATCCATCCAAAAAAAGTGTAAGATCTACCTGAGAGTTACAGAGTGTTGAGCATAACTAGATCTAATTCAACAAGAAGAGAAGTGCAAGTAACATATTACTTATTCATTGTTGCTCTCTAACAGTTGCAACAGGTTAAATCCCTTAATCGGGTAGGTCCTAACAGGCCTTAAACATTTAAGTCCCCTAATAGGGAAACTCTCAAAAGAGTGCTAAATCTTCTCACAAGGTTTATCCTAATAGATCATCAAGCTCCTAACTGGGCTTCTAGGCAAATCCCTTAACCGGGTGACTCCTAACAGAGCATATTGTAAGCTCCTAACAGGGCTAAGCTCCTAACAAGCCTAAGCTCCTAACAGGGCTAAGCTCCTAACAAGCCTAAGCTCCTAACAGGGCGTACTTAAAAAGAGTACAAATATTTATGGGTTCCAACTCCCACTGTGGTTTTTCCCTATTTTGATTTCCACATCAAAAATTATGGTGATCATTTGTGGAATGTTTTTCATGTGATGTTCTTGTTTATGTTTCATTTCATGCATTATTTCTGAGTACACCGGTTATGATGTTTTATCAGAAGTTTATCTAAGGTTACCAGTACTGATAAGAATTTGTTAGAGATAGTGTTTGATCTAATTGATGAGGGTAATGAGCAGGTAAATGATCAAATCTATATGATTGCTTTGGTAGTGAAAGTATTGATTGATGTGGTAAATGATCTGATTAATGTGTTAGCAAATCTGATAAAAGAAGTTAGAGACATTTGATAAATGGTTTCAGATATGATATAAGTTTGTTTTTATTTAAAGTATAAATTGGTCTTCATACTGATTCACCTCCCCTCTCAGTATTAACCGAATCCTCATAGGACTAACATCACACCTACAAATATAATATCCTGAACAATCTTCTTACTAAAATAACAACAATATTTTACAATAATTCAATGAACAAGATCTCTAAAAATTATTTCTTTGTGCCACTCAGATATAAACTAAAAATTATATATAACAACTCATTCCTTTACTTTCAAGAGTATCTAAATGATGGTCATAATCATGCTCCAATTTGTTGTCCTAAATTAGCTCCAAAAATAACTGATTAAAATCCACTACACATTCCTTTATAAAATAATACTTGTTAATGATTTTGAAGGTTGTTCCTTCCAAGGATGGACATAAATTAACATGGATGCAAAGTGGAAAGAAATTATGACAACCATAAATCACTTGTTTTTCACCCAAATAATAATTACGTTGGCTAGAGTATCCATTCTCTTTAGTTGATAAAATTTACTAACATTCTCCCATAATTCAACAACCTCAAAGGGATTTAGTTTAATTGTTATTCATCTAAAATCATCAACTTATAATCTCATTTTTATCAAAATTAATTATCTAAAAATGGAATAGTGGCTATAAAAATAGAATTTCCTTGTAATAACAAACAATGGAGGATTCTATTGATTGAAAATATGTTTCTAAGGCTCTATTTTTTACTTTGATAGTTACCAATCAGAAAATGTTATATCTCTTAATTAAAAATGCATTCCTATCTGTTTGTAAGTATGAAAATGAAATCATGTGATGGCTAATTGTGTTGATGACAACAACACTAAGATTAAATTTTTTATCCATAATCCTATATGGTAAATTCCTTCCATCATCAACAATCACTAACAACACTTTTTCATGATCTCTAGCATACATAGTCAACAATCAAGTAGCTTCATCATACTTATGCTACGCTACTTTGATATTCATGTGAGCCTCAATTAGAGATCTTTTGATGGTATTGAGGTTTCTCCACTAGGACCAATACTTTTTTACCTTAAGCTATAACCATAAACATAGTCAAATTTATTACTATTAGTTGTCAAACCAAACAAATTAACAAATTGAAAACCAAATCTAGTATATGGAATACACCCACCTCATCCTTGAAAACTTTACTTAGATCCCATATCATGGAATTCTCACTTGCTATGTTACTAGAATTAGGAAGTGTATCAATATTCTTCACAAAAAAATGGATTATCAAAAGATAATTTTGTATCCATTTCAAAGAATGGGTTATCAAAATACTAGAAGTTATTTCCATCTAAAAGTAATTCTAGGTAAAATTAATTTCAGCATTTTCAAATAATCTAGAAAATTGGATCATCCTTCAATGACTTTTTATCTCTTCTCAACTTGGCCCTTCCAAATGAGGCTTTCAATGAACTTATGTGTGGTATCAACTCTTGTTAAAACTTGCACCATTTTTCTTCTATGAGCAAAGATTGAGTCTTCAATTTTTGCAATTCTTGTGATTCTTTAGGTCTTTCTTCTATATTAACAATGTAACTTTTCTATTCACACAATAAGATCTCATGTGCCTCTTCTTATTTTTTGGATAGGCTTAATTGAATTTTTTTGAGTACTCATCATTACATATTAATATGAAACTTTCAAAAGAAAAAATATCATCATTAGTGATTTCAAAAAAGAAAAAATTGCATACCTTTCATTTGGATTATTTTGGAGATCCATCTCAAATTCTCACATAATTTCAAAATTTTCTAATATCTTTTCTTCTTTCTCAAACTCTAATATATTAGTTTCTTCTTTGTCCCCATCATCACTCAGTGGGAATAAACCTGTAATGAAAGTCACTAATTCATCTTCATCCTTGTTCCCATATGTGTGACTAGATGACTAGACTTCATGGCATGTAAAACAATGTTGTTCTTTCAATAATTGATTCCTTTTCAATTTCAAGTAGAAATTATAGTCGATACATCATAAGAAAGAAATTCATTTTCTAAAAAATGGATTTTTAATTTTTTAATATTTTGTTTAACCAATCTATTTGACAACTCATGTACTATTGATTAAATATTTTGCTCCATCTTCTAAATAGCCAACAACTTAGCTAACAATAGCTAACATGATGTTGGCAAGATTTTATTTTTGCAAAATACTTTAGTATTATTTTTTATTAAGGATCAAATAGGTTTTGAGGGGACCCAAAATCTCTTATAGCGGGTTTTGAAGGGACCTAAAACCATTTGGAAATAAAATGAATCCAAAACCCATAAACAAAGTGGTTCAAAAAATACAACAAAGACTAACAAAAGTCAACCAACAACCATACATCAACAACTAGGCATCAAAGATATGGTGAAAACATCCACAAGGCCTAAGCCATTAAAAAAGAGACCTCAGAGGTACAAAGACAAAGAGTTTTTATAGGCTTACATAGCCTAATTTATGGGTTTTGCAAGGTTCCCATAACCCATGAAAACAAGAAAAACATAAAGAAGAATAACCTTTTAATCTCCACTTTCCTTCGATGAAGAAGCATAAAACCTCTAGTTTCACCAAGCTCTACCTCTAAAGGAGCAAGAAAAAAAACTAAAGGAATTGATAGAACAAAGGGAAACAAAAACCTACTTACCGCAAATAAAAAATTCTCTTGCAAACCCATATCCACATTTAAAGGAAATTAATGCAGCCATAACTAGTAAAAACCCTCTAAAGAGTTAATCGGCTTATGTAGCAAGAGAGACACAACAAAAGCAACAAGAAAACATAACAAATTCACATAAACATATCATATTAAAGTCTTGGAAATTCTGGCAATCATCCGACAATCATCATATTATCATTAAAGAACATCTGATAGTTAACGAGTTACATGCAGGATTCAAGCCAGATACAATCCAATCGGGACTCTAAGAATCAATCGGATCACAATATGTGAATCTCAATCCTTAATCTTAGTTCCACTCCTCTACCCTACAAATAAATACATGATAACATATTTATACCTACCACAACACATCCGGGTCAGCTTCATAAGATTACATTCACCAATGCAAGAAAACAAAATGTGTAATTAGGTCAGCCCTAAGATTTAAGAAATCTTTCCAAAAAATAACAACCAAGTGATGTGGTTCAACAGGATAGTCGGCCACATGCAAAAGAACATCGGACAAGACCCAAGATGGATCCACATGCCAATAATTGCATCGATAATGAAGGAAAACCAACTGGTAAGCACAGGAACTATCTTGGGACTTAGAAATAGTCAGCCAGAAGTGATAACTGATCGGAAAAGAACCCAAATGAACTGGAAATTTGGAACCGAGCACATGAAACTGTCTAGAAACCAAAACAAGATCTATCATGAAGAACAAGCAACTACTAGTACATACCAGTAAGAACACATAAAACTATACAAAGAACTAAACAAGAAGATTGCTCATCGACCGAGGATGCTCATGCATCAGACAACCTAGGTAGAAAAATATGTTCCATGAGAGGCAACTCATGAAAATCTAAAAGGATTCAGAATGAAGATCCCATGCTCATTTCTTATCCAAACATCTTCCTTATTTTCCAACCTCTTCTTTAGCTCTTCTAATGCCTCAACCAACTTCTCTAAATTTTGACTCCTTTTGTTTCTCTTTCTTTGCTTCATGTCTGCACATTATCTCCGCTTATCCAACTCTGATTTGGTTCTGCCACAAGACTTCATCTGGTTCGTCATCATCAGCTCTTTGTCGACCGGTTCCATCTGTCCATCAAGATCATCTATCATATCCTTCTAAAAGCTCATGTCACCCTCTGGTTTAACCTCTACAACTGGTTCCATCAGATCCTTCTTCAAAACCTTCGATATGACCTTTGCAACTAGTTCTATCAGACCTTTCGGTATATCCTTTATCACCAATTTCCTAGTATTGTAACTTCTCTTAGGACTCAGATTCTTTGCCTCCTTCTCTTTCTCCTTCAAAGAAATCAATGTGAACTTCTATCCATCCCTTTCAATAGTAATTAGATTTCTCCTACAATCATAAATAGCTCCTCTATCATACTGCCAAGGTTTTCCCAACAAGACATGACAAACGCTCATAGACACAACATCACATAAAACTTCATCTCTGAAAGGCCCAATATTGAAAGTCACCAAGCACTGCTCCTTTATCTCTATCTTCTAATCATCTTGTAACTAACTTACCTCATAAGGCAAAGGATTCTTAAGCCTATTCAACCCAAGCTTCACAACCCTCTCCTCAGATACTAAATTATTCATACTTCCACTATCTACAATGATCTTGCAACACTTACCACCTGATTTACATATAGTCTAGAATAGACTCTTCCTCTGAGTAGATCTGGTATCCTTTCTTCTAGACATAAGGGATTCTCCTTGCTCTGGTGCACAGTCAAATCCAGTATCATCCGGTTCTTCACTTGCTACACAACTTCTTGCCATTCCTTGCTTACATTTATAGGATCTATGTTTGGCTTCTCCACACTTGAAAAATTTGCCGGGAAATTCTCTATCAGTAATGTTGCTACCTTTCCTTGGTGTCTTCTGTTCTGGTTCTTGACTCCACTTAGATTTTGGCTCCTCTTCTTCAATTGGTTTCTTCATACTATCACTCATCTTGAATTTCTCCTTTCCCTTATTCGATTGTCTTCTTCTCACCTTCTCCTCGGCCTTCAAAGCATACTGGTAATCTTCTTCAATTGTGGAAACCTTCAACATACCCATCTCATCTTGACTGTTATAAGAAATTCATTGATGTACCTTTCCACCTTTTCTCTGTCCATCTCTCTATGTCCAGATCTGATCACCACCTTGTAGAATTCATCAGTATATTCCTTCACATTCATGTTTCTCTATTTCAGATTTTGCAACTTCTTGAACAGTTCCAATTCATAGTCTCCTGGTATGAACTTGGCCTTCAATCTTGCAACCATCTGTCTCCATTGAGTGATCTTCAATTCACCATTCTCTACTCTTTCTTTCTGTAATTCTTTCCACCACAAGGCAACATGCCCTTTCAACTTATTCTATTCCAACTGAACTCTATGTGGGTCCTAGACATCCTCAAACTCAAAGTAGTCCTCCAACTCTCTGATCCAATTGATCAGATCCTCCGAGTTTAGTGTTCCAAAAAAGTTGGAAACCTCAACTTTATGAACCTTACTTGCTTGTGCCACTACTCTCAAGAATCTTTGCTCTCTTTCATCTTCTGGTCCTTCAGCTTCCTCAAGCTCTTCACCAACTTCCTCATATTCATCCTCAAAATCAAATTTTCCTCACAAATGAGCCAAAGCATTTAAGATTTCATTCCTTACTTCATTCTTGAAGTCTTCCATCATTTTCTCTACTCTCTGGGGGTTTTCCCTCCTCGGTGCCATCTATTCTCCCACTCCGATGAACTGCCTAAACTCGGTGATCTGACTATGCCTCCCCTCAGTGATCTTTTGAACACATGCACAATCTGCCTCCAATTGGTGATCTGTCCAGCCCAAGGAATGCCTTAATGTTTGCAAACAATTCTTCCACCAGCCAGTTTATTACTAGCTCTGATACCACTTAATGCAACCATGACTGGTAAAAACACTCAAAAGAGTCAATCGACTTATGCAGTAAGAGAGACAATGAAAGAAACAAGAAAACATAACAAATTCACATAAATAGATAATATTAAAGCCTTAGAACTTATGGAAATCATCTGGAAATCATCATATTATCATCAAAGAACATCCGGTAGTTAACTGGTTACATGTAGGATCCAAGCCAGATACAATCCAATCGGGACTCTAAGAATCAATCTGATCACAATATGCAAATCTCAATCCTTAATCTCAGTTCCACTTCCTCACCCTATAAATGAATACATGATAACATATTTATACCTGTCAGAACACATCCGAGTCGACCTCATAAGATTACATTCACCAATGCAGGAAAATGAAATGTGTAATTAGGTGGGCCCTAAGATTTAAGAAATCTTTCCAAAAAATAACAACCAAGTGATGCGGTTCAATAGGATGGTATGCCACATGCTAAAGAACATTGTACAAGACCCAAGATGGATCTACACGCCAAGAATTATGTCGGTAAAGAAGGAAAACCAATCAGTAAGCACAAGAACTATCCCGAGACCCAGAAACAGTCAACCAAAAGTGATAACTAGCCAGAAAAGAACCCAAATGAACTAGAAATATAGAATCAAGCACATGGAACCATCTGGAAACCGAAAATAAGATCTACCACAAAGAACAAGCAACTACCACGGTAAGAACACAGAAAACTACCCAAATAACTAAACAAGAACAAAACTGAAAGGAAATATTTTTGGTTGATGCAATATTTCTCATCGACTGGGGATGCCCCTACATTACAAACATAACCACCTATATAGGAAGAGAAGAAGAAGAAACAACACCCAGCTGCATGACATCAAAATAACCTTCCAACCCTTTCTCCAACTTAATAGGAGGCAAAATGGTAAGATATAAGAATAGTTAAGGAACCTCCTTATAGTATGTACCAAGAATAGGCCCTCATCAAAGAAAAAATCCCTAAAGAGCAACTTGAAACAAAGCACCAAAGAGAGAATGTGAGTAAGCCCTTACATGGCAGCACCAAAAGATGCAGGATCCATACAAAAAATGGAACACCCATCACCAACCAAAGCCTCAAGAAGATGGCCAATAAAAAAAAACACCCCCACTGGGAATGACCAAACAAAACCCTTCAAGCAAAGAAAGAAAGGGTCGCAAAATCCACACTAGACTAGGCCACAGAGCCATTCAAAGGGAAAAGAGGAAGCACCCACATCGAACAACAAGAAGGGGCTAATGAAAGTAAATAAATCCTAAGAAGAAAACTCCCCAAAAACCCTGACCAATACCTTAGGAAGAGACCAAAATTCATAGATGAAGGAAAAGAGGTGCACCACAACCATTCTACCTACAAGGAACACCACACTAACCACCAATCCCAACAAGACATCCCAAATAAAAATGACCAAAAAAGAATTAGCCTCCTCATCATCATCGCCCTCCTCATTTGAAGCTCCAACCTCTGCAAAGATTTTTGCAACACCCTTACCCCCTAGAACCCTAGATGTGATTGCTCCTTTCCTGCTCCCCATTCTTCTAGGAGTTACAAATATTATTAATGAACCTCTTAGAAAATGAAGGATCTCTACCATCATACAAACCTTTAAAAATTTCTTTAAAAAAATAAAATACCTACATCATGTCATCATTATATGAAATTTGGGTGTTATCGTTATGATTTTATCAAGGCAAGAAGAAATTGTAATTTTCACTTCCTTATCTAGGTGTCTTGTAATCTTTGACTTGACTAAAGAAATCATTGATGACCTTAAAGAACATTGCATTCCCATAGTGTCTAGTTGATCTACCATATATGATAAATTTTTAACCTCCTCCAAAATGCATAATTTTTTTCCTTTGATTGAGGTTGGTGTTCAAGTTATTTCTCTTTACTGTAAATATTTTTACATGTCTATTTTAATCGAGCTCTTCAAATTAGCTAAAGAATAGAGATCTCTTGTTAGAATTTAAACTTACCCTAAACACATTTTGAAATGTGCTTTCCAATTAATCTTGAGGTTCTTTAAGAGATTCAAGCAAAGAATTTTTGTTTTTCTATCTACCATGATTCAAGTGATAAATAAAGGCCAACTTTTGTTGAAGTTCAAATGAAATCACTAAATAAAAAAACTTGAATTGTTGAAAATTAAATATATGTAAGTGTTGGTCACTTACAATAAGCAATCTAAAAGTGGTCTTCTCACTGTTAACCTAAAACTATGGCAAGGAAATAAACTATAATTCCACTATAAGAACCCCTACCATTCTTTCCACAAACATACATACACTTCAACTTAAACTAACACAGATTTTGTCAAATAGTTTGAGAATTGTAAAATCAATCAATAAATATAATTTCAAGGGTTAGAACAACTGCAACTATCAATATTGATAATAGGAATAATCACAAACAATTTCCATACATGTAAGATAGTTTTTGACATTTTTACAGACACCTCATTCCAAATTTTATTGTTGGTAGTATCTTATTATACAAATACATAGATGAAAGGTAAATTTTTATAATGTTCAATTCTCAAAGACTCTCATATGCATTAGAAAATTTATAAATCTTCCTTTATGCCTCAAACATGATTGTAGAATTCAAATGTATAGGTCTAAGTGGCCAACTGATGATATTTTAGGTTTAATATATGCATGCAGATATGTCCAAACCCTTTACAACCTACAAATTATTATATTCCTAATTATGGTAAATACTCCTTATAATATTGACTACCCAAAACTTGTCACTACCTTTTCACAACCCACACCCTTTCATTATATCTCCATAAATTACAATGACATCTCTATACAATTGTAATTGGCTATAATACACAAAAAAAACTTACAATAATATTTAATGCAACACTTCATCACTTATGATGTCCTCATTCAATCAACAACAACAATGGAAACATGGGGATTTAATATAGAATGATTAGTACAATAAAAGAAAAAATATTTTCTTTAAAATTTATTTATTCTTGAAAACTTCAATAAATTTGTAGATTACAAATTGGTAAAACCTATAAATAAAATCTCAAAACCCAAAAAAAATAGAACCTAATGGTACAAATGTTCAACACAATAGTGAACTCTGCATGAATCTAGTCAATTAGATAGGGGAGTTTTTGTGCTGAAAAATGAAGCTAGTTCAATCTCTCCAAATTGGGGTTTGTAAAATGAAATATTAAGAATGAATGCTTTTCTCAAAAACTATATTTATAGGCACCTTTAATGTAACTAAAATTTCACTTTTTCCTTTAGTAATAAAAATAAAGTGACTTTTGAAACTCTTGATATTACTTTTAATCTTTATTTTTCTAAGTCACTTTTAATGTTCTTTAATCAACCTTTTAAATTGTCACTTTGTACCTCATGCCTAGTATTATCACTTTTATCCCTCTTTTCAAAATATTTTATGATGTTGGTCATCCTTTAAAATAAACAAATATATATAAGGTGCTTTTTTCTTTCTCACTTAAATTCACCTTTTAATTTAGCTTTATTATTAGGCCATAAATAAGTCATTGTTATTTCTTTGTAACAATTCCCATGGTTGTTCCCCAACAGTCGTTCCACCTTTGGAGGAGACTGCTACCAAAGGTATTGGAAATATGGCCATGTTGGGAGCTAAGGTGGGCTCTTAGCTTGGGGATTCTACAAGTCCCATCCTAGAAAACAATGAGACTATTTCCAAGACCAAGGAAACATAGGATGTACAACCAAAGGAAAGCACACATGCCAATGGCTAGAAGAGTGTGTTTGTAGGTAACACAAAAGGGAACATGGACTCCAACATTGTTCTGGAATGTTTGCAAAGTAAGGAAGGCACGTCTATTGTTCTTCTGGACTTGGAGGTGGACCGTATTGTTCTTACAATGAACAATACTTTGGTGAGAAAATTATTTTCCTTCAAGCCAACCATTGAGATGGTCAGGAAATGGGTTTCTACCAAATGGAAACTAAGGGAGTGTATCCATAAGTGTTATGCCTGGTTCTCTATTTTTTTTCAAATTCACTATGGCAAGAAGACATGGTACTAGTTATCTCAAGCCTCTAGGTTTATGATAAACATCACCTCTCTCTACAAATAGAAGCTTGGCTTCGATCCGACTGCTAATTTGAATATGACTGCACCTTTTTGTGTTTGTTTATCTAGTCTTCAACTGGAATTTTGGGATGAGTAGGTCTTCTAACCTATTGGAAACATGCTTGGACATTTTGTAGCGATGGACAAGGTGACCAAGGTGAAATCCAAGTTGGTTTATTCTTTCTTTTGTGTTTTGGCTACTATTAGCAAAAATCTTTTCAACTTTATTACTTTAAAATCCAAACTAGTAAGTTGGACTCAAGCCTTGGTCTATGAGAATGCCACAATCTTTTGTTAGAAGATTTCCAAACTTGGTCATTTGATATGTGAATTCAAGGCCCCAACACTAAAACCCCTTATATAGAAGGAAGTCATGGCCACTACGGTGGTTGCAGAACCAAATGAGATAAGTTCAGTGGTTAATAGTTGAAGACTACCCCTTTAAAGAGGGGATCATCAAGCTAATTTAAACCTCTGATAAATCATCTCAGAGGGTTAAGGAGGTTGTTGCCCCTACTTAGACATATCTTAGAGTTGAGGAGAACATCCACAAGATGCCCATTCCCCTCTTGTCAAGATTGCAGGAGTGACCAATGGTGCTTCCAACATGTTGGAGAGTCGCACTCCTAGAAAAGTGGGACCTCTAGAAGAAGGGTAGATCCCTCCCCACTCGACAACCTCTACCAATAAAACTAGGGAAATCCTTATCCATAACACTCTTTCTAGTGGAAAAATGATTGGATAGACAACATGGAAGCTTTTGTTGTTGTTTCTATACCATTGTAGAACTTCTCCTCACGTGCAACCTCCTCAAGTAGTTGTTGCTTGGTAGGGGATGAGGGATGAATAACACAAAGAAGAAAACAAAAGAAATATGAAGATTAGCATGGGTCCAAAATTTAAGACTAAATGCCCATCACAGAGGCTCACCAGGCATAAGGAAGTGGTAAGGTAAATCACCAATGGGATGAAGAGGGCCCTAGATTCATCAACTAAAATTAAAAAATGAGGTTCCTCTCATGGAAAATGAGGGGTTTGAATAGCCCCTAGAAGCAATACACCCTCAAGAACTACATTCTAGAAATAAAAGGATTGATATTCTCTTACTTCAAGAAGTAAAGATTACCAATAGTTCCTTTAAAACTATTGCTGGAAAAATCTGGCTAAGCTCTAAATTCCCTATCAGCAATACCAATGGGGCCTCTTGAGGGGTGGTTACCAGGTGGGATCCCTTGAGATTAAGTGGCTCCTTTGTCTCCTCCTCAATTATCTCCCTAATTGTCAAATTGACTTCTCACAATGACTCTTTGTGTCTTGTGAATGTCTACACCCCCAACACTAGGGTGGGTTGTTTAACCCCTTCGAATGATCTATCAAATTTGATTCAAAATGATCTAGACTCTTAGTGGATGGTTGTAGGAGATTTCAACTCCCCTCTTTTTGCCTTGAAAAAATTAGGGGGCCTTTCAGATTATTCCAATAGTATGACAGATTTAGCTGATTTCATCAATAAGAATGGATTGCTGGATGTAGATTTGATGGGACGAAATTTTACATGGTCCAACCATAGGAAAGGGGAACATCTTATTGAGGTCAAATTAGAAGAATTTATAATTTCGTCCAATTGGGACCTTGGTTTCAATGCCACTCTTCAAGCTTTGCCCAGGACTGTGTTTAACCACAATCCCATTCTGCTAGAGTGTTCTGATAGACATACAAGGGGAAGATATCCCTTCTTCTCTGAAATTATGTGGACTACTCATCCAAAATTTAGAGATTGCATTAATAATTGGTAGAACACCCTAATTAGGAGAAAACCCATGTATAGGGTGGCTCAAAAATTTGATTTGATTTGGGGGAATGTGAAGGGTTGGAACAAATTTGGAACAAATCTACATTTGGAAACATCTTTGTTAAGAGAAAGGAGCTTAACAATAAACTGAAAATGATTTAGGAATGGATAGCATAGGGGGATTCCTTGGAAGCTACTCATAGGCATGAGGAATTACTCATAAGGAAATGGAAGGAGAATTTAAAATAGGAGGAAATTTATTGGAAACAAAAATCAAGAGTGCAATGGTTAAAAGAAGGGGATAGAAACTTGGTTTTTTTCATTGATCAGCTAGCAGACATGAAAGGAGATATCTAATTGCTTTCTTAAAGGATGGTCAGAACCAATAAATTAAAGATGACAACCAATTGGGAGCAATGGCCTCAAGCTACTTTCATCCTTGAAGACCACCTTCTCTAATGCCTTCCTGCTTCTTTGGATGATGTTGATAATGCTTTCATTATGGCCCCAATTATGAATGTGGAGGTTAGGGATGTGGTCTTCTCTATGGGTGCTTACAAACACCCAAGACCATATGTCCTTGCCCCAACTTTCTTCGAAGAGTTTTGGGATATTGTTGGCTATGGTTACCATGACTACTAAGGAATTCTTCAAAATGGGGAAAATACTTAAAAAACTAAACAACACTTATGTTTCCTTAATCCCCAAGTTTCAAGAGCTAATGCACCTCATGGATTTCAGACCCATCAGCCCGTGTAACACTATCTATAACATTTTTGTAAGGTTGTGGTAAGCAACATTAATCCTTTCCTTGATGATCTCATTAGCCATAGCCAAAAATTATTTGTCCCGGGAACACAAATTTTGGATGTTTCTATTACCATGCATGAGATCATTCATTCCATGGATAAATTCTACCAACCAAGAATGGTCTTAAAGCTTGATATATCCAAGGCTTATGATAGGGTGAACTAGGAATTTCTTCTCAAACTTCTAAGGAAGTTTTGGTTTCGTGATAGATTACTCTATCTCAATCAATCGTGTCCCTAGAGAGTCCTTTGGTGTGACTAGGGGGTGTGACAAGGCGACCCCCTGTCCCCCTACCTCTTCATTGTTCTCGATGAATTTCTTGGAAGAAATTTCATCACTCTTGTTAATAATGTTGCCTTGCAAGGGGTCAAACCTACCTCCTCTATTCCACCTATTGTTCTACAGTGTTTGTAGATAAAAATTTTCTCTTTAGGGTGATCTTAGTTGTGGAAGCTCGAAAATGGAAAACCTTCCTCAATCACTATGCAAAAGCTTCTAGTTAGTTCATAAATTATGAAAAGAGTAGTATATACTTTTTTAATACTATTGATAGACTACAAGGCAAAATCAAAGATATTCTAAGATGCCAAAATACTTCCCTCTCAATTATTTACCTTGGATTACACATCACGGTTAAGGAAGTTTCTAATATCTTTTGGAACTCATTTCCTGAAAGAATGAAAAAGAAATTTATTGGCTAGAGAGAAGACTCCTCAGTAGTGTTGGCAAGCTTCAGCTCTTACCTTCCTCTCTACAAGGGATCCCTATCTACTTCCTTTCCTTATTCAAGATCTTTACCTCCATGGCTGAGAATATTAAGAGGATGCAAATGAATTTCCTCTAGACTAGCATGGAAAAGATGAAGAGGTTGGCCTTGGTTGGATGGGACAAGGTTTTCTTTTGAAAAGATAAGGAAGGATTGGGAAATAGAAAAATCTCACAGTTTAACAAATCCCTCAGGCTAAAATTGGATGGAAAGTATCTCTCCATAAAGTTGATTGGTGCCATATTATGAGTGCTAAGTATCTTCATTTGGAAAAATTATATAAAATACTAAATTTTGAGGGGTTCCCCAATGGTTATAGAATCTGGAATAATATTCTCAAGAGAAAGAGCATTATCTCTTTGGGTCTAAAATGGCTTGTTGGTAATGGGGGTTACTTCTTCTTCTAGGAGGATACTTGAATTAGAGATAAACCATTGGCTTCCTTCCCCTCCCTTACAAGACTATAGGTTTGTGCTAAAGATGTTTTTGGGAAATGGGTTGGAGATAGACTTGCCCCCAATAATTCTTTGGAGGATATCGTCCTTTGCTACCATAACCAATCACACTTGCTGCATGAAGCTATGGAGATGCAAAACATTCTCAAATAGGTCAATTTCCCTTATTTCACCATGAGGACAAATTCATCATAGGTGACTAAACCCTGGGGGGATGTCATAGTTAAATATTCTTTTCACTTCCTTCTTAAAGATAACAAATCTCTGGATAGGTGGAGGAAGGTTTGGAGCCATCATCTCATTCCCAAAATTAATTTCTTCTAGTGGATAACACTTCATAAAAAAAACCTTACCCAAGATAATCTCATCAAGAGATAATTTCAACTCCCTAATAGATGTGTTATGTACAAAATGGAAGAAGAGAGAACCTCTCGCTTCTCCATTGTAATTTTTCTAGAATCCTTTAGAGGATGGTGTTCTAGAGGTTGAATCTTTGTTAAAATATGAATGAGGATTTGGTACACCTGATCATAGAGTGGAAGGGGTCTATATTTAACCCCCTTACCTATCAACTATGGAGACAAATTCTACCCCATATGGGATGGAGTATTTGGAAAGAAAAGAACAATAATATCTTTTGTGGTGAGGAGAACCCTGTTGATGTGGTTTTCAAGTCCTTCATCAAGCTCCTATTGGGAATCTCTCAATAACACATGTAAATCCCCTATGTAATCCCCCTACCCATTTGTCTATTGAAGTGGCCTTGTATTGGGGCCCTCCCTGCTCCTATGCAACGTTTGACAACACCAAGGAAATGGTGAGGATGAACACCATATACCAACCACCTAGACAAGGCTGGTACAAATTAAATTTTGATTGTATAGATAGATAGTCTTAGGGTATGGCTACTACTGGGGGAGTCCTAAGATCTCATCTTAGTGAATTAGTAGCTTCCTACACTAGCAACCTTAATGGTTTCACTAGCAATCAAGTTGAGGGTATGGTTTTAGCTTGGGGTCTTAGGATAGTCCTATCTATTCGAGTGAGAAACATCACTATTGAAGGTTACTCCAAACTCATTATTGATGTTGTCAAAGGGCTTAAAAAAATAAATTAAGCTATTGATGTCACAATCAAATACATCCATAGGTTACCTCTAGGTTTCGACTCCTTCGAGATAGGCAATATTTACAGGGAGGGAAATAAGGTGGCGAATGCCTTTGCAATGCTTGGTCTTCAAATTTATAGCTTGATATGTTGGAGGTGGATTGAGTCCCTCCCAAATAATATCCAACTACTCTTGGATGGAGAGTGTCTTAACAAGAGTTCCCATGGGTAATATTCTCCTTATCCAAGTTTTCCTTATTCAATTCAGTCATTTTGGTTGTAGAAGGTGTGAGCTTTTGAATTTAAATTGGCCCAACTTACCACTAATAGAGACTAGTAGGAATATGATATGGGTTACCAAGTGGAATGATGACTTCGATGACCAGTTCATCACTGTGATGCGGCCATGTTTCTGCTTTCTCTTGCTAATGAGGCACTTTGATTGTATTGGGGATCATGTGACTGTTGGCATATGATGAACCGGTATGAGGATAATGTATGTTGTCATTGATGTCAATAAGTGCAGGTGAACCGGTATGAATATTGGAAGAAGTTGTTATTGATGTTTTAAAGTAGGAGAACTGGTATGAAGGGATGAAGTGGACTGGTGTCAGGGTTTCACTAAGTGTGACTATCAGTTGGTAGTCTCAGCTCTATGGTTTCCGGTTTGGAAATCTAGCTTGTGCGATGAAACCGGTGACATTCTATGATGAGATAGATAAGAGATAAGGATGAGATCGAGATGCCACATCAGTTTTATGCACATGAAGAATTTCCTTGAGGATTTTACATGTGAAGATCAATTGCATTAAATGTTTACCTTGGGAATGAACATTCTTCTTAGCGGTATGTGAAGAGAGTGTGATGGGTTACTGATTTCCATATGCAGTGAAGAATGGATGATGCAGAATGACTTGTGATCTGATTGAGATTGTTTTATTCTATACAAGTATTTGAACAGTTAGGATTGGACCGCTTGTAATTGTAAACCTAAAATGATTAGGGTTTAGGGTTTATGCTACCGACCTAATTATTGTCTACAAGGTCGATGATATTTGTTATTTTTTGTGTTGGAAAATGTTGTGTTTGTATCCGAGTGATGAGATACTTGCCAAACCAGTGAGTGGAAAACTACAAAGTGTGATTGCAGAGTAGAGGAGCTAAAAATGATCTACCTTAGCATGTAGTGTTGTTATCAGATCAGATCTTTACCTATTGTCTTCTAACCATTTCAACAGTAGGAAAATCCCTTTACCGGGTAGCTTTAACAGGCTTATTGCAAATCCTCTAACCAGGTGACTCAAGATCATTGAGTTCTTCAAATCCTCTAGCGAGGTAACCATTAACATGGTTTCAACCTTTAATAGGGTATATAGCCATCCCTTGACCGGGTGATCTTTAATAGGATCGGTTCCTAACAGAACCTGATTGTAAAGTCTTTAACCGGACTAGGCTCCTAACAGAGAGAGCTTCAAAAGAGTTCAAAAACAAGCTTGTGGGTATTCATCCCCATCATGGGTTTTCCCATTTGGGTTTCCACGTAAAAAAATTGTGTCATGAGTTGTGCATTTTTCATGTGATGATTGAGCAGTCTTTGTTTAGGTGAGTATGCATGCAAAGCTAATGGTTATGGTATTACTAATACAACACATGCATGAGTATATTGGTGAAGTAGTTATCAAGTGTAGAATGTTATTTGAAGTATTCAATTTTATTGGTTTAACTATCTGAAGTCTTACTGTGTTTAACTAGTATTCCCATGGTTAAGTTCAGTGATGAAGACAACCGGTTAGCATTATTTTAACTTGATAAGTTGTTGAGAAGTTTTTGTATGTACTGATTCACCCCCCCCCCCCCCCTCTTAGTACCTATTAGGGTATTTGTTGTTCATCATTACTCATCAGTGACTTCCTCAGAAGATCATGCTAAGATGAATTGGACTAGGCATTATTGGATATGTAGGTACACAAGAAATGATCATATTTTAATCCCTAAAAAGGGAAATATGGAAAATTTAAACTTAGATATCCTGTCTCAAGGTAAGAATTACCTTTTGCACATGCCACACAATCCAACAGTGAGGATAACTAATTGCACCTTTGTTGATTTGCATGATATTGGGCCTCAAAAAAATAATCTAAATGTAATGCCCATTTTAGAAAGCCAGTGTTCTTTTTTGGTTGTCTCTATTGGAGAAAGGTTCATTTCTTTGATTTTCTATGGTGACCACATTGATACTACTCTTCGTAAGTTCATTATGAATGGTGATAGAGTGCATTATGATCTAGACAAGCCAAACAAATTTAAAAATGACCCCCTTGTTTGGAATTACTATATGGAGAGAGGGGTGGCTAATTTGGAGAACATGAAAGGGTTTGATGAACATCTTTCAGTCTAGTTTGCCACCTCCTGGAACAACAAAAGGTTTTTAATAGGGGGATTTCATTTGAAGTCTCTAAGGAGGTTATTTCCCAAGCTATGGGTGTTTCCTTGGATAGAAGAAGATGGAAGAGGACCATTCATGTTGCTAATAGTGATAGCCTCAATAAATTCTTTAAGGGGAAGGAAGCCCTTGTTAAGTTGCAAGGCAGCTTTTCCAGGGAAGAATTATCACACCTGTGGAACTAGGTATGTCTCATGGTTGAGAAATATTTTACCCTTGAGGATCACCACAAGGTTTTTAATTTCTATCACATGCCTCTCCTAAATCATTTTGGGAAGAATGAAATCATTTTTTTCCCTTCTATCTGCTCCACTCTCTTTGAATCTCCATCAAGGAAGCTTTGGACCCAAAAAAATTAATAAAAGGCCTATTCCTCTCCACCAGGGTTTTATTTACAAACTCTATTTCCATTCACCCTTATACCCCCAATAAATATTATTATTTTTGAAATTCCTCTTCATACTTCCCACCCTCTAGCTTCCTATGCAGGTGGCCTTGCTTCCCCCTAGATCTTCTTCCTCTTAGGACAAGACTTTACCTCTCCACCTACTAATTCCTCCTATGTTACCATCACTGAAACTTGGCCCTCCCATAATATCCTTGTTAGGGTTTAGGCAGATCCAAATAAATACAAATTAACAATTATATGTAGATGCAAACACAAAAGATGAAGAAAAAAAGAATAACACAGATAACACAAATATTTAACGTGGTTTACCCAAGATGGGCTACATCCATAGAACATAGTCGTCCAATATTTTCTTTTTATCCAAAAAATTAGTACAACACCATTACATTGTCTTTTTACTTTCCAGTCTCTTATAACAAGCAATGTTTAGGGAAACACTCAAAGTCATTTATTTTTAGGGTTTTTTTTAACAAAAATGACAAAAAAAATTTCCTCAGGGGATGCACCCCCAAACCCATGCTCGCAAGGATACATAACAAGTGTACAATACTTGCATGATCAGTCACCACATATCAATAATCTCCCACTTGGAGACTGATCAAGCTCCAAACCAAACAGTCTCCCACTTTGACTGATCCTAGACAACATTGTTGAACTTGCAGCTCCCACTGGATAAAACTCCTAGACACAGTTGTTCCTTAATAACATGATGTTCAGTCAAGATTATCAAGAGAAATTAAGGAGGAAATCAACTTCTCCCATAGGACTATCTTCATGAACATATCTGCAAGATTGTCACTTGTGTGAATTTTCTCAAGCCATAACTAGCCATCCTCCAAAGTAAACTATATGAAGTGGTACCTGAGCTAAATATTTGTTTTCCTCAATTGAAGTGTAGAATTATGTGCAAGATGGATGGCACTCTGGCTATCAGTATACAATGAGATATCCTCCTGCTTCTGGCCCAGTTCCTCCAAAAAATGTTGTAACCAAATTATCTTCTTTCTAGCTTCAGTAGTAGCTACATACTCAACTTCCATGGTTGAAAGCGCAACAACCTTTTGCAATCTAGAAATCCAACTAACTGTAGTTCCCCCTACAGTAAAAAATATACCCTGTAGTACTCCTCCTTGTATCAATATCACCTACTAGATTGGAGTCAATATATCCTCATAGAGTAGCATTTGATCCTTTGAAACATAATACCTTTCTAGATGTACCTCTCAAATACCCGAGAATCCATTTGACAGTATTACAATGTTCCATTCCCGGATTTCTCATGTACCTTCTCACAACTTCCACTATATGTACAATATCTAGTTGTGTCCATACCATCACATACATCAAACTACCAATACCTAATGAATATGGAATGTTAGACATTTTATTTACCTCTTCTTGTCTCTTTGGACACATCTCCTTAGTTAATTTGAAATGACTAGCCAAAAGTGTAGCAACTGCTTTTGCATTCTGCATGTTAAATCTTTTCAATGCCTTCTTTATATACTCACTTCGGGACAAAGTTAATGTTCTATTTTTCTTGTCTCGTGAAATCCTCATACCAAGGATTTTCTTAACGGCAACCAAATCCTTCATAGAAAATGACTTTGCTAATTTCTATTTAAGTTCATTTATATGTTGCATGTTAGACCCAACAACAAGCATTTTATCAACATAAACTAATAGGATAATATAACTACCATTATCCAATCTCTTAAAATAAACACAATGATCAGAATGACATATGTGGTAACCTTGTTCAACCATGAAACTATAAAATTTTAAATATCATTATCAGGGTACTTGCTTTAGGCCATACAAACTCTTCTTCAACCATAACACTAACACCTCCTTACCTTTGACCTCATATCCCTGTGGTTGCTGCATGTAGATTTTCTCCTCCAAATTTACATGGAGAAAAAATGTTATAACATCTAGTTGTTCAAGATGCAAGTCTTCTGCAACCACAAGACTTATAACAGTTCTAATTGAAATCATTTTTACAATTGGAGAAAATGTTTCATCAAAATCTATACCCTTTTTTTGTGCAAAACCTTTAACCACAAGTTTGGCCTTATATATTTTATGTCCTCCATCCTCCTCCTTCATCCTATACACCCATTTATTTGGAAAGCCTCTTTTTCCTCCAGGTAATGGGACTAAGTCCCAAGTCTGATATTTCATCAAGGAATCCATTTCCTCTTTCATGCCTAGCTCCCACTGTTGTTTGGCATCCACCTACATTGCTTCTTCATATCCTTCTGGTTCACCAGAATCAGTTAATAAAATAGAATACAAAGAAGGAGAAAATCTTTCAGGAGGTCTACTTAACCTCGTAGAACATTTAACACTTGCAAGAGTTTGTGGGATATTTTGTTGTTGTTGAGCATAATGTACCAATGGCATTTTATTTTCAGGAATCTCATCCAACACCACATATTCCTTTTTGACCCGTTCATGCTTGTTTTCCTGCATTTGTTCTTTGTACATGAACTTCTCATTGAATATAACATCTCTACTTCTAATTATTTTCTGATTTTCATAATCCGATAACCAATAACCAAAGTCATCCATTCCATATCCATTGAAGGGATATTTTTGAGATTTAGCATCAAGCATGATTATGTTTTTTTTATCAACATGGACAAAATCTTCACAACCAAAGGTTTTTAGAAAAGAATAGTTTACCTTTTTAATAGTCCATGCCTCCTCTAGAATGCCACCATCTAAAGAAATTGAAGGTCCTATATTTATCAAATAAATAAAACTATGTACAACATCTACCCAAAATTGTAGGGGCAGACCAGCATGCAATCTCATGCTCCTTGCATGCTCCTGACGGTTCTCTAGCTGGACACATCACTTCCCCACTTCTAGTCTGTCGAGAAGTAGATTGACTTGATCTTCTCCCCATGAAAGCACCAAAACTAGGTTCCCTCTGACCCTCAAGGATAGCTCTCTCATAATCATGTTGATAATAAATAGCCTCTTGTGTTACAGAAAATATTTATCTACCAAGCTACGTGCCTCCATCACTGGCCTAAATAACTGATCATATGCATCCATAGTGATCTGAGACCGCCTAACTACCTCATCCCTCTCCCATTGTAATCAATCTCTATCAGCAACTATTTGATCTATCTTTGCAATCAAATCCTCCATCACATGTTGATAATGATCCCTATCCTCCATCAACTATTGCCGCAAAATAGCAACCAAATCCTCCAAACACCTAACTCTATTTCTCAATCCCTCCTCATATCCTTTATCCACACCTATAGACCCTGTAGCTTGGGGCATCTCCACATCATAACCATCATCCCCACCCTCATCTTCATCGTTTCTCAATGACCCTAATCCTAAATCATCACTATCATCAGAACTTCTCATGGATGCAGTCTCTCCACCAATATCCACATCCTCCCTATCACTATACACCTGCCCTATGACTGCAACTATCAAATCTATACCTCCTCCACCTCTACCTCCTCCATCGCTACCTCCTCCACCTCTCCCTTTGGGACCCCTTCCATGTCTAATCTACTGAGCACCAATCAGAACTGTCAAATCTGTCAAAGGTATAGGCCTATGATGTATCAACTATACACTATATTGCATTGTGGACCTTGGATCCACTACACCAAGCTGCCATCCCTACAAAACAAGAGCAAGAACATCAAACTTAGCAATAGCAACATGAGGTTGTATACAAGTACCCCAATCACCAACCTCTCAAGTAGTGTGAGCAAAATAAGATGTCACGTCTGCATATCAATAACCCTATGACTGCCAACATCTTGACCAATAAGATATCTCTGTTGTCGACAAAAAGGAAGATGTTGAGCATCATCAGTCCAACTAGGACAAGTAAGATAAGGTCTCCATGAGAAGTATTATAAGATATCAATTTGATGACGCCAATACAAGAAGTTACCCGATGCCCTATGCCTCACACCAATAGTATATTCATAAGAATATGGTTGATCTGGCTCTAAATCTATACATAACAAAGGATGGAAAAAGAAATGTGTTCCCAAGCCCATGTTTGAAGCAAAGTAATACCACATCCAACTGAATTCTATTGCAAGTAAACAACCCCATGCATCTGATCATACAAACTTGCAAGAAGACAAGGACCTCAAGCAAACATATGTCTGTCAATAATCATATCATGTATAACACATCCCCATCCAACAAGAAAACCATGGGCATGTCTATCAGGAATCAATAATCCAGCAACAGTACAAGCAAGCACAACGGTGAGATCATCATAATCAAAATCATCCAAATGAATATCATAACGACCACGGATATGTAGATCTTTCTCCTCACACTCAAACAATATACACAAAGCTGAAATATCATCATTACAATCAAAAGTAACTTGCCTATTAGATATTGAAATGTGTAAAATATGCCACACATCCTCAAGTGTGATACATGGCTCACCAGTCGATAGATGAAAAGAACATGTCTTAGGATGCCATTGCTCAACCAAAGCAGTAATCATAGCCTTGTTGGCCATAACCTCAGGAAAATGCGCAATATAATATAATCCAACCTGTCATAACAAAGCGGTATCCTTTGCATCCAGCTCATGATGTCAATCAAGACTATCTCGCCATGTCTACCTAGTGAGAAGTACGAGATAATGCGCTTGCATTTGGAAAATATAAAAAATGAGTCAAATACATCATCAAAACTATCAAGATGCATAAACTAAAGAAAGAAAGACCTTTATTATCAATTGTGATTCAATATAATCATATGTGAAGGAAAACAAGAAAATGCGACATATTTATGCCAAATGCAACATGAAATAATCATATGCGATACAAAACATTCAATTGCGATACAATTTTGTCAAGTGCAACAAAAAGTTAACAACTCCGACATAAAATATCAAATGTGATGTGTTAAAATCAATTGCGACATAATAAAGTCTACTACAGTAATATCGATACTAAATTGTGACATACATGAAAAAATGACACCCAAAAAATGATTAAAAAATTGCAAAATATAGACAAAAAAACAAGCACAAAGTCAGGCAACTCACCATGCCACAAGTGTCAGGAGGTCTCTGATAAGATCGCACTCGCTCAGATAAATGCAACCTCACTCTATGACCTGCCATTTCACTCCAAGGATGCCAGAAGCTCTAATATCTCTAAGAAATTCTTTTAAAACAAAAAAATACAAATGAGCTCAAACCCATACCAATCCTAAATTTATAAGCTCAAAAATTAGGGTTTCTTAACATAAACACCCGTGGGAAGGAGATCCAGGTGAAAGTATGGAGCGCAGTTAGGTCCAGAATTCAAATTTGAGTGAGAGTTCTTGTTCGATGTTGGGACAGCATGAGGCAGATGACTCAGAGATTCCTACAAATGGAGGGGGCTCAGATAGTAAGGATCCCAATGCTCCCTTGGGTTTGGCGGACCCAGGGAGAGGACCAAGACCACATGAAGAGCGCCTAGCAGATGAGAGTGGGAAAGGGCAGGTTCAAACTTCAAAAATAGAAGATGGCAACTCGGAAGAAGCTCAAGGACAACAAGCGACTAGTGGTTCAGAGAACACGGTGGAAGGAAAAGATCATCTGGAAAAGGTTCTTTCATTGACCCTCGAGGATATTAAGGGAGGACCCAGTTTGAATGGACATATACGTAAGTGGTCCTCTCTATTTGGGGTTAAACCCAAAGGTAAGTCCTCATCGCCTCTTGTTATAAACACCTCGAATGTGTCTCAGGGCAAGTTTTCTATCGCTGTTCCAGACCAAATCATAGACCAAAACATTTCTAGAATGGAAAATACATTGATCAGTAATTTTTTTGGGTCTAGACCTAATATAGAGATCATTCATGGATTTGTCAAAAGAAAGTGGAATTTGAAAGGTCAGATTGATGTGGTTGCAATGAACAGAGGTTGTCTATCCTTTTCTTTTTCTTGTGATTAGGATAGAAGAAACATTCTCTGTAGCGGGTCATGGGCAATAGGAAAACACATCATGTACATCTAGAAGTGGTACCCTAACGTGGCAAAAGGAAAGAATTTTTTGGTCCAAGTCCCAATGTGGGTTAAACTCCCCGGGCTTCCAATGGAATTCTGGGAGGAAGATGTTTTTGCAGGAATAGCCAATACCTTCAGGGAGCTTATCACTATTGACCAGGTCACGACAACCAAAAGAAGGTTGATTTATGCTAGGATTTGTGTTGGAGTTGGACCTAACACAAACATACCAGAGGAAATAGAGATAGAATCTAAACTGGGGAAGTGGAGGCAGAATATTGTTTATAAAATAATCCCTTTTGCCTGCTTTCATTGTAAAAAAGTTGGACATTGGACTAAAAAATGCCCAAGTATCAAGGGTAAACCCTACCTCCAAACTAAGGTTTGGAAAAAAGTGGATAGGCCTCTAAAAGCCTTGGAGTCCAATGACCCAGATCAGGAGAAACAGTCTCAGATTGGACGGATGGAGGAAGAACTCACCAATGAAGTGGGAAATGAACTAAATAAAGTAGATAGCATAAAAATAGATCATCAGGAGTTGGAGCCGAGCGATAAGGATTCAGAGCATGGAAAAAAAGACAACAATCAGAAAGAGGAACTGGAAGAGGATAAGACAGAGTTAGTCTTAGATAAATGTGAGAGTAAAGGAGATAAAAAGCCCACAGATAACAAAGAGGAAGGAGATAATTTTAACCTAGTTTCAAACTCTCAAGATCTAGATAAAGAATTAGACTGGTTTCAGGAGGCCCAACCTGATAACATCTTGGGCCAAGGGCTATCGGAAATCTCATTAGCTTCCCCAGCAAAGGTAAAGTTGGCCTTTTTGGAGGAACAAGATACAAAATGGGGAGATGAGGAAGACATCAAAAAGGCACTGGGGAAGAATGAAACAAAGCAGGAGGAAGAAGAAGCAGCACAGGAAAAAAGAAAGAACAAGCAAAAAAAAAAGAATAACAATAACCTCATCAATAGTACACTGACTAGAAACACCAAAAGTAGGCTTGGGGATGTAAGAGTGCAACACACTTCTCCAGGAATACATTCAAATTCTAAAAAGAGACCAATGGAAACAAGTAGGAATATAGTAGATGGTACCCAAAGAACCATCTTTGAGGCAGTTATTTCTAAAATCCATGAAAATCATCTCTTGGAATATTTGAGGACTAAACAACCCTCACAAACATGATTTAGTTAAAAGTATGATTGGAGATAAAAATCTTGATAGTTTTTTGATTCAAGAAACTAAGATGGAAAAAGATAAAGTTGAAAGCTTGAATATGTTAAAAAATGGAGGAGTCGGCGGAGGGAGTTCAGAAGGTGCATCAGGAGGAATTGTTACCTTCTCAAACAAAAACAATGTAGAAGGTGAGGTGCTGATTCAGGACAACAACTTGGCTTGCATTAGATTTAAGCACCTTAAGAATTACACCACTTGGGTCCTAAATAACTTATATGCTCCTAATACTAAGACTAGTAGAAGTGAGATGTGGAGAAATCTTACTGGGTTAAGAAGCAGGTTTGCTGAGGACAACTAGATAATTATGGGAGATATCAACACCCCCTTGAAGGAAAATGAGAAAAAGGGAGGTAGTCAAGCTAATCTGGACAATAGATTGGACTTGATGGATTTTATAAACAATAATGCCATTCATGACCTGGAGCTACAAGGAGTCAAATACACTTGGACTAATAGAAGAAGTGGTGAGAATTTGATTCAGGTTAGACTTGATAGAGCTCTCCTTTCCTTAGATTGGTTTAACCTTCATGATTTCTCTTTATCTTCTCACATAAGGGCAGGATGAGATCATTACCCAACAACCTTTATGGCTGAAGAAAAGAATAGAAGGAGACATTTCCCTTATAGATTTGAAAAGATGTGGACTAGACACCCGGATCTGGAAAGTAAGATTAAGGATTGGTGGTAGGTCAGTATTGAAGGAAATGCCATGTACAACGTGGTCAAAAATCTGAAGATTGTTAAAGATAATGTTAAGAAGTGGAATAAGGAATGCTTTGGGAATATCTTTACCTAAAAAGCTACAACCCTCTTAGAGCTCAAGGAAATCTAGGATGAGATACAGAATAATGGTTACACTAATACGTCTAGAGATACTGAAGATGCTATTCTTATGAGATATCATGATATTATAGCTAAAGAGGAAACCTATTGGAAACAAAGATCAAGAAATGTCTAGTTGAAGGAAGGGGATAGGAATACTAAATACTTCCATATGTCCACCTTAAGACATAAGTCCATTAATGGAATTGTTCAGATTAAAGTGAATGGCAGATGTGTTGTAGAAGATGATTCCATGAGCAGGGCTGCTATGAACTTTTTCTCCAATTTACTTGGTAAGGATCAAAATTTGGATACATAGGCCCAAAGTGACCTCCTGGATAGTATACCTACCATTTTAGGGGATGATCAGAATGCTCACTTGACTGCCATCCCTTCCCATGATGAAATTTTGATAGCTGTCAACTCCTTTGAGGGCAATAAGGCCCTAGGTCTGGACTGCTTTCCCATGTTCTTCTTTCAAATGTACTGGCATATTATTGGAGATGATGTTACCAGAGCTATGAAAGAGGTTTTGGGTGCTAGAAATTTTTTGAAAGAAGTTAATGGTATTTTTATTGCTCTTATCCCCAAAAAGATGGGGGCTGACTCAATGGATCTCTTTAGACCTATTAGTCTATGCAACTCTCTTTATAAGATAATCTCCAAGGTTCTTACCTCTAGAATTCTTAAATTGCTCCCCTCCATCATTTCACCTTAGCAAAGCAGTTTTGTCCCGGGTAGACAAATTTTGGATTCAATCATCTTTGTCCATGAAAATATCCACTCCTTGTCTTTCTCTTAAAAAAAAGGTTTTTTTTTTAAGCTTGACCTCTCTAAAGCCTATGATAGAGTGGATTGGGATTTTATGATGGATGTTCTCTCTGCTTTTGGCTTCAACTCTAGAAGTGTTAGCCTTATCAAGCAACTTGTCTCTTCGGCTTCTTTCTCTATTTTAATGAATTGATCTCCTTCTCCTTTCTTTAAAGCTTCTAGAGGTCTCAGGCAGGGGGACCCTCTATCCCCAGTTATCTTTATCATTATGGCGGAATGTCTGGGGAGATGTATTAGAAAGATGGTTGAGAAAATGGAGTTTTGTGGTTTGAATCCTTCTTCAACGAACCAAATATGTTCCTATCAGCAGTTTGTCGATGACTCTATAATAATGCGGAAAGCTATAGTGAAGGATTTTAGAAGACTAAAAAAGGCTTTGGATAACTATGGAGATGCCACTAATCAACTTATAAACTGGTCTAAAAGCTTTTTTTTATTTTATCAATACCCTGGAGAGAAGGAGGATTAAAATTAGTAATATTCTGGGTTGTCAAATTGGTAGTTTGCTTGCTTCTTACTTTGGGCTCCCCTTATGCCATGATCCTCCGAATACTTTTTGGGGACCCTTGGTGGATAAATTCCATAAGAAGTTGTTTGGTTGGAAGGGTTCTCTTCTTACTCAAGCAGGTAAGGTTCAATTGCTGAAATCCACTCTTCAAAGTATTCCTATCTACGCCATCAGTCTGTTTAGGATTCCTGCTAAGTATGCGAAGGCCATTGAAAAGATTCAGAGATCATTTTTATGGATAGGGGTTGAGGAGAAGAAGATAATGAACTTGATTGCATGGGAGAAGGTCTGCAAGCCTATAAATAAAGGAGGTCTGGGCCTTAGAAGAATAAGAGACATAAATGAGCTCCTTATGGCCAAGCAGATTTGGAGAGGATATAGAAATCAAGGAGAGTAGAAACCGATATGGGATAACAAATATAAAAGTCAATGTCTGACACTTCAAAGCTTTCTCAAAGTGGAGATTATCCGAATTGGATCCAATATTTGGAAAAATGTCTCTAGAATAAGAGACTTAATTGTCAAAGGTGCAAAATGGAAATTGGGGAAAGGGAATCTTATCCAGTTCTGGGATGACCCTTGGCTTTTGGAGATCCCTTTGAATTAAAACCATGAGTGGAATAGATTTTAGAACCAATGCAAGGAAAGATTTGGAACCAAGGTGGAGGATTAATTGAACGATGGACAGTGGAAGGACTTATCTCAAGTGGACCAGTCTTTGGGTAGTTTGAATAAAGTCATGAACTCTATGGTGAGGGTTGAAGAAGAAGACCATTCAATTTAGAAATTCATAGCTAGTGGTACTTTTATAGTGGCTTCTCTGTATCATCAACAGTTCTACAACATGGAAAGCCCATGCTGGGCTAAAGCATGTGTGAAAGGCATCACCCCTAAGATAAACATTTTCTTCTAGACAACCCTTCAAGATAAAATTCTTACTACTGAGAATATCAGAAAAAGAAGTATTAGTATACCTAGTTTTTGTATTCTTTGTAAGAAGAATGAGGAGACTATAAATCATATTCTCTTTCATTTCCCTTTCTCTGCTGATGTCTGGGGAAGTTGTCTGGATCACTTCAAAGTTAGTTGGGGTTTCCTCGTCGATTCAGGAGATTTTCAATTCTTGGCATCATCCTTCAAGAAATAAATCCACAACCTTATTATGGAAAATTGCTTTACCTCACATGTGTTGGGGCATATGGAAAGAGAGAAATGATAGTTTTTAGAGAAAAGACTACTAAGGCTAAAATTGTGCTTGAAAAAATAAGAAGTATAGTGGAAAATATGAATATCATAGGCGGTATTGATAATCATCAAGATAAGGATGATCAATTTATCTACAAAAAGTGGAGATTAAAGGGTCAAGAGTGCTTTCAAATCAACCCTAGAGAGCGTGTGATATGGATCAGTCTGCCCAAGGGATGGATGAAAATCAATTTTGATGGGGCCTCAAAGGGTAACCTGGGTGTTGCAGGATGTGGAGTGGTCCTAAGGGATGAGTGGGGAATATGCAAAATCATAAAATGTATTCCCATAGGAAATCAGACTAATCATGTTGCCGAAGCCATGGCGGCTTACCATGGGATGATCCTTGCCAAGGAGGCTAAATGCACTAAAGTTTGGTGTGAAGGAGACTCTTTAAACATAATCCATTGTTTAAATATGAAAGTCCCACCTTCTTGGTCAATTAGTAATTCTATTAAAGCAACTAGGAAAATCAGCGAAGAATTTGAAATGTGTGTTTTTACACATGTGTATAGGGAGGCCAACTCCTGCGCTGATTGAGCAGCCAACCTGGCTTGCCATTTGAGAGACATCATTACTAGTTATGGTGAAATGGAGATTGCAAGTGAAATTAAATCCCTGCTTAATCAGGACCAGAGCCAAACAAGGCAACATGGTACTTTTCATCATTATTTCTAATGCCCCTTCCGCCTTTTTTGATGCAAGGTTTTATCGAAGATAATGAGCATTTATATAGGTGTCTTATCATTATTATCTGGCATTGATTTTGGGTGTTCTTATAGAGTACCCACAGATACCAGAGGAGAGCTTATCAAGCTGAGAGAAGGAATTGCAAGGAAGGTGCTGGAAAAATGGGAGGTAACAAGAAAAGATTCAAACCTACTTCCTGCTCTAACTGGAGAAAGAACAAAGAAGTCTAGGATATCCTTCAGTAGGGGGGTCTGAATATTTTTATGGAGTGGCTAAGTGGGAAAGACCCCACAATCACTTGCTATTTCATCAAGAACTGGAAAAATGGCAAAATCCTTATTGGATCCTAGATGATGAATGTTGATGAAGAGGTCATTGTCGAGGCCACAGGGATGACTACTGAGGGAATGAAATTTTACAAGGACTGAGGCATATTAGATAAAGCAGTAGATAAGTTTCTATCATGGATAAAGAGAGGAGAAAAATGATTAAAATCAACAACTCCTACCATGCTCCAAAGACAATTTGCAGGCCATGGAGGTTTGTTTTATTCGCTTCTATTGCATACATTACCTTAGATGGTAGGTTTACTAGAGCCCACGGGCATCACTTTATTTTGCTCAATCATTTCCATCATGGGGAAAAGGTGAGCCTACCTATTACCTAGCATGCTCAATAGATCATACTATAAAGGAGGTTCAGAAGGACCCTAAAGGCGACCATGCCCTCCACTAGGGGCTTATGGTCCTGGTTTATAAAATGCTTAAGGGGAAGTGCATTGAAAAGCCTATTAAAGACAAAAATGCAAGAGATGAGACAACGGAGAGTGAAGCTAGTGGATTTAACTTTGAATCAGAGACTGAGGGAGAATCGGAAGAAACTAGCAAAAAAGGGAGGAATAGGGCCAAGAAGAGAAGGATTATTGTGGAATCAGAAATGTTGGATTCTGAAATTGAATCTTTTGAGAAAAAATTTGTTAAAAAAAAGAAAGGGAAAGCTACTGGAAAGAAGACTTGGAGGAAGAATACTAAAAAGGGTAACAATTTAGACATCAACCATATTTTAGTTGATTCTGAGGAGGAGGTTGAAGAAAACAAGAAGGTTGAGGGTCAGGATAAAGAAGGGGAGGGTAACCCGGTGATGGGTAATATTGAGGTCGTGAATACCACAAGTCTGCAAAAGGAGGATAAAGGGGATAAAAGTGGCAGTGGTGAGAATGATACTGTTAAAGCCTTTTGTGAGACCATCGCTACCATGGTGAAGGATATCAACAGTTTTAAAACAAATACGCAAGCTATCACAAGAGTTACGATTGGTGATAAGCCCCTGGCTGAACATGTTAAAGAATTGGTTGTCATTCTGCATAATGCGGAAGCTATTGAATGTATGGTTGGCAAAATCATAGCTACAAAAAAAAAAAGGCCAATGAGATGGGAGATAAAAAGGAAATGGAAAATAAAATGAATGATTTTGGCAGCAGAATTGACAGGTTGGAACTCAACGTCAAGAAGATTGTAGACCAAAATTTCCAAATCCTCAAATCGTCGGTGGACAACATGAACATCCTTATCAACAGGTTTGAGAACAATGTTGAGAAGGATGGTGATAAAGAGCAGCTAGACAAGAAGGGTCGTGAAAGGAGGACCAGAGCTAACACAAAGATCAAGGGCGACATCAAAGGTCATGAGCTGGAGGAACTGAAGACCTTAGCAAACAATATGAAACAAATGGTTGTTCATGCTGAGGAAATTATGAATAGTATTTAGGTCTCTGCTGGTGTCCTAGGTTCTATCTTTTTTTTGTCTCTGTGCTTTCCTTTCATTGTCTATTCTGGGTTTTTAATAATATGTTATGTTAGTTGATCCCTTTTGGTGGGATCATTTTGTCTTTTTGAAGTGATCAGGCACTTTTTTCTAGCAGTTATGTTCTCCTCGCTTGTACAAGGTTCGAGTACCTTTCAAATACCTGCTTTTACTTAATCAAAACATAAACACCTGTGGACCCCTCCAGCTTCAACGTAGTGTTAGACATAGAAAACAAGCTCAAAAATATTTCAAACTTCATATTATCACTATCTAGCCTATTTCCGAAAAACTGGTCTTTGATCCAAAATTTTCTGACCACTTTTTCTGAGGGGGTATTATACCCTAAGCATCACCGGAGCATACTGGGGTAGTTTTTCATTTGATTTTATTTGAAACAATGTTGTTTCGACATTGTCTCAAAGAGGGGCAAATGTAGACACCTAAAAATGTCTCATTAACTCTACACTAATTATTCATCTATTTAATTAAGTAATTCTTTAATTACTTGATTAAACAAATTATTTCTTCTAATTATTGTCTTTCAACACTCTTAATTATTCTATTTCTATTCTCACATCATTTAATCAGTTAACCCTATCTCAATTATTAATTAAATATCAATTATTTAATTAATTATGATTTACTCCTTAGTTAAATAATCTTTATTATTTAGTTAATTCAATTTCTAATATTTAAATAATTTAATTTAAATTATTTAAATTAATTAACTAATTCCTCCAAATCCCCAAATTATGATTCCAATTAATTCCATCCAATTTCATTTCATATTTCCCCAAATTTGAATTTAATATCATTTCAATTAATTTCATATTTCCAAATTCACATTTTCCCCAAATCTGTATTTCAGTTAATTTCATATGCATTTCAGCATTCGAATGACCAAATTCAAATCTAAATTGAAAATGAAAATCAAATTCAATTTCAAATTCCTACATCACATGCTAAAATTAAAACTGATTGATCAAATCAGTTGTCTAATCAGTTAACTCATCAATCATCCTTTTGAACTCTCAATCACCTTTTTATGACTAATCCATCTATTCAGTCTTCTAATCAATCAAGTGAGTCATCTCCCCAATCTATTCAATCTTCTAATCAATCAAGTGAGTTGACTAATCAATCAATCCAGTTCAATCTTCAATCAATCTAGTTGACTAATCAATCAAGTGAGTTAACAGATCAATCGATTGAGTTCACTGATCAATCTAAATCAGTTATCTATCAATCAACACTTGAGTTCTATTTGTCACCCCTTTGTGTTGAAAATCTATAAATTCAACCTGTTTTCATCATTTCAAGCTATCTTTTTAGAATCACAGTCTTCAAAACATTTGTATGCAAGAAATGGTGCAATACCTGAGATCCATCAACCACGCAGATTGGAGAAGAACAATGGAAGCACAAGTGGAGAATAGGGAGTTTTAATTAGTTGAAATTTCTTATTTCCTTCATTTATTTCATTTAATTGTGTTTAGAATCAGTTTAATTAGTTAAGGATTCTTGTGATTCATCCTTTTAGTCTAATTAGCCTCATATTTCTAATGATTTCAACCATGATGACACCTACCTTCGCACTTTTAGTGACCTTCCAAACATTGTCTGTAAAGGTAACTATGCAGCCTTCACTACCCAGTTGTCCTGTAGAAATTAAATTTATTTTTTAATTAGGAACATGCCTTACCTCCTACAACAACCAATCATTTCCATTCTGTAACTTGATTTTTATCTTGCCTTTTACACCAATCTGATAGGGCTCATCATCACCCAAATATACTTGTCCAAAATCATCTTGAACATAATCTAGAAAATATTTTCTATAGGGTGTAGCATGAAATGAAGCCCCTGAATCTATTACCCCCAAACAATCAACATTATCTAACCACAAAATGAAGGCATCTTGTAAAGTATTACTTGCAACATTAGCTTCCTTACTATCATCTTCATTTCCATCTCCTTATTTGTTTTTCCAAGACCAACAATCTTTCTTTAAATTTCCTAGATTTCAGCAATACCAACAATCCTTTCTTCCTCTAGATTGAGAGTGTCCCTTCTTTGACTTCCCTCATGACTTCTCATCCCTAGGGCATTTTCCTCTTTCCTTTGATCTTCCCATGTTCTCTAAATTCAAGATAGTACCTAATGATGTTGAAGTCTCACCTATGCTTTTCCATCGCATTTCCTCGCTTAGGATAACACCAACAACATCATCAAATTTTAAAGTACTTGAACCAAAGACAAAGTTACTTACGGCCTTAACCAATCTATTCCATCTTTTTGGCAAAGAACATAAAATTAAGAGAGACCTAACCTCTTCATCAAAGTTAAATTTTATAGAAGTCAATTGGCTAGTAATTGTATTAAATTCATTTAAATGATCTACTATAGATCCTCCCTCACTCATTTTCATATTAACCAAATGCTTCTGAAGCTAAGGGTTTCTCATACAGTTTACCCAGTGCTGCCATTAGATCTAAAGTTGTTGTTTGTTTTGATATATTGAATGCTAGAGATGGTGAAAGGCACAACTGAATGGTTTCCAGTGCCTTTCTATCCAGAATACCCCAATCTTCATCTGACATTGTGGTCAGTTTCTTTGACTTTCCTTCTAGTGGTCACCATAGACCCTTTTGATATAGGTAATCCTCCATGTGCATTTTCCATAACTGATAATTATGACCGTTGAACTTCTCAAACTTGAATTTGGTTTCTTCCATTGCTCCCACTCAAATCTAAAAGTCCCTACCAATTTATAGAAATACACGGCTCTGATACCAATTGTTAGCATTTGGGAAGATCTGAAGCAAATAAAAATTAACAATTATATGCAGATACAAACATAAAAGATGAAGAAAAAAATCATAACATAGATAACACAGAGATTTAACATGGTTCACCCAAGATGGGCTACATCCACAGAACACAGTCATCCAATTTTTTCTTATTATCCAGTAAATCAGTACAACACCATTACATTGCCTTTTTTACATTCCAACCACTTATAACAAGTAATTTTTTAGGGCAACACTCAAAGTCGGTTATTTTTAGGGTTTTTTTCAATGTCAATTTTTTTTCAACAAAAATGGCAAAAAAAAATTCGTTAGGGGTTGCGCCCCGAACCCCTACTTGTGAGGATACATAACGAGTGTACAATAATTGCATGATTAGTTGTCACATATCAACAATCCTCATGTGCTACTATCACTCTCAAAGAGAAAAAACCCACTTGCTCCAAGGGCAAGAGAAAAACCTCAGGTAAAAGGAAGCAAATTATCATTGATAATTTGAGCTCTAAAGAGAATGAGAAAGAGGATGCCAATGTTAGGATTGAAGGGAGGAGGCAATCACACATGATTGCCTCTCGATATGCAGAGATCAAGAAAGGAGATAAACAAATTGATAATGTGTCCGAAGAGGACATTGAGAAGGGTGATGGTGTTAGGATTCCCAAAGATACTGGGGGGGGGTTGAATCAGTATCTAACCAGTTTATAGATTTTCTGATCTTATTAAACAAATTGCATTCCAAAATAGTGTATCGGTAAACTAGAATTAATGCAGTAAATAAGAACAATAAGCACAACATAGAAATCACACCATAACACAATATTTTAATGAGGAAACTCGGTGTGGGGAAAATCTCGGTGGGATTTGTGACCCACAATATTCACTTACTAGCCAATAAATGAATATTACTTACAATAGGGTCTTGCACATGCAAGAAGGCCAACTTCCTAAAGCTCACTGCTTACTTACAAAAAGAGAAGTCTCACTGACTTACGAAAATGGATTATACAAATCCAATATCATGTACTACTTCTGTTCAGCATCTGCTATGCCAGGTTCAGTACCGGTTTAAGCTCATACAATAACCATAAACCTTACTCCAGAATCTGCCTTTACATTCGCATATTACTTTTGTAATAATCTAACCATGCTCACATCCTAAATGATCTACAAGATCTCATACTTATATGAGTCTTATTTACAATATGCCATGTCGTCTTACAAGAAAAAGATACTACAATTAAATACAAAATGTAATAAACAAAATCCTGTTGGCTAGAGTGTTAGTAATCATCTTTGTCGTTGTCGGTAAACTATCTACCAGTGTAGAGTCTGTCAATGTTGGTGCCATAGGATTTCAAGGTTTCCATCAATGACAATACCTTCAATCACCTACAATTTCTCATTGGAGTGTGCATTTGCCAACAATCTCCCCCTTTGGCATTGATGGCAACACTCATGAGAAAAAGTCAAAATTGTATCCAAAAATGTGTTGTCCAAAAAAATCTTGCCAAAACTATGTGCTCCAAAATTGTGTGCTCCCCCTGAGCAGATGATGTCTTCTGCCAATCATTTTTTTCTCATTCTACTACTCCCCCTTTGGAATCAATGACAAAGGCTATCAATTAAGGTCAATTGAGTGTAGTTTTGTCAGGATCCCTATAATCGGTGGGTTACAATCTGATATAGATCTACTAATACAAAATTCAAGATGTTAGTGAACCTCTCACTATCCTTCAATGTTGCTTTTGTCCTTTGGATGGTACCAGTGAGTATGTGCATTTTCTCTTTCGATGTCTTAAGTCCTAGAACAAGTGCCTCTGATATCTCTTTTCTTAAAGAGATGAGGATGTCAAGTTTCGGACCAAGTCTACATTTCAGTTCCTTAGCATTGTATTCTTTCCTTTTTCTTTTCCAATTTTTCAAGTTTTTCCTCAAAACCTGCTATCTCTCGCTCTATTACCGATAAGGGTTCTAATGAACTGATGAGATTGTCATCTATATCATTTATTTATGTCTGTACTGTCTGATATCCTTGTCTATATCTATTGTCAAAATATTTGTCATACATGTGTCTCTGTACAGCTCTTTAAATTTCGTTAAAGTTTTGTTTAGTGTCGGTAGGAGGGTGGCAATGTGTTCCGTAAACTTCATTATTGTCTCATCAAAGAATTTTTCTTTTTCCTTGTTCATTTTCTCACTGAATGTCTCCTCATTAATCTGATCAATTGTCAAAAGATTGCCGGTGATATATTTAGACAATGTGTCTAGTTGACTCAAAGACTCTTTATTTTCCATATTGCACTTGGGTGCAATCAATTTCAATAAAGGAATTGTGTCATCAATAGCCTTATATGCCTATGCATTACACTCTATGATTTTCTTGATGGAATCCAATAATACCTCTGTTACATTTGTCGGTCTAAATTTTGTCTTGGAAGAACCAGAAGATTGTCCAACTACCTTAACAATCTGCAATTTGCCGGTGTGGGTAATCTCTTTGCTTGAGTTGTCCTCTGGTAGGTCAGTTTGAGTCTGCATCTCAACTAGAAAAGGTTTGGGTTTCTTAGTTGTTGTCGGTGGCATTGTCTCTATCTCAACCTTTTCCACAACCTTTTTCTCTTCAGGTTTTTCAATGTGTTCCTTTGTCGATTTCTCTGAGCTCTCCATTGTCGGTTTCTCTGATTGTGTCTCAATATTATCTACCGGTTTCTCTGTACGTACCTCTGAACTATCTACTATCGGTATCTCAAGTTTCCTTTGTGTTATCAGTAGCCGGTTGCTCTAACTCAGTAGGTTTTTCAGTGTGTACATCAGTGGTATGTGTCTTTCCAGTATCCAGGGGATCAGTTGATTGTTCAGTGTTGTTGGCATATGTGCAGAGTGTGATGACATGATGATACTGCATGTTGTCATTGATGTCAATATGCTAAAGTATGAACCAGTATATTGAAATAAGCAAATTGGCAAGAGAACCAGTATGATGATGTGAACCGGTACATGTGAAAAAGTGAAGCGGTATGTTGAAATGTGAATTGGTATATGGAAATTTTTGTATCGGGGTTTCATTTGGTATGATTACCAGTTGGTAGTCTCAGCTTTAGGGTTTTCGGTAGATGCATTTCAAGTCTATGTGATTCGATTGATGACATCTTGTGATGGGTTAGCATTGAAATGAAGATCAAATCATGTTGCCACGTTAGCCTTGTGCGCGTGAAGGATTTCCTTGAGGATCTTGCATGAAGAAGATTGATCCTATCTACCTTGGGAATGTACAAAGTTTTAGTAAATGGTGGAGAATGCATGATGGGTTATCAGCTTCCAAAAGTGGCATAGAATGAACGATGGAGAATGTCTTGAGATTTATTCAAGACTATTTAATTCAATGCAATTTGTTTGAATGGTCAGGATTGTACCGACTGTATTGATAACCTAAGTGTTTAGGGTTTATGCTACCAAACTATCTGTTTCCTATAAGGTCGATGATAATTTGCATTGTGAAGTTGTTGGCAAATGTTATGTGTTAATCCAAGTGAAGAGATACTTGATTCTTACCAAATTAGAGAAGTATTTCGATACCTGCAGAGTGTGATTGTAGAAGCAAAGGAACTAAAGTGGATCTTCCTTGGCATTGAGTGTTGTTATCAGATCAGTGTATTACCTGTTGACTTCTAACCATTTCAGTAGTTGGAAAATCCCTTAACCGAGTACCTTAAATAGGCTTTGTGTAAATCCTTTAACAGGGTGACTCAAATCAATGAGTTCTTCAAATCCCCTCGCGAGGTAACCTTTAACAGAGTTCTAACCTTTAACCAGGTATTTAGCCATCCCTTAACTGGGTGATCCCTAGCAGGATCAGTTCCTAGCAGAACCTATTGTAAAGTCCTTAACCAGACTAGGCTCCTAACAGAACGGACTTTAGAAGAGTTCAAAGAACAACTTGTGGGTATTCATCCCCATCGTGGTTTTTCCCAGTTGGGTTTCCAAGTGAAAAATCATGTGATGCTTTTTCATGTGATGATTAGTGTTTTCTGTCAAGTGGTAATCCATGTTGATCCAGTGGTCTTTATATATCTGACGTATTACTTGTTTATGCATATGGGTGAAGTGGAAAGGAGAGATTACTTTTTGTGAAGATCTAAGTGTTACCGATTTATGTGTTTCACGGTCTCACTATATTTTACCAGAAGTGCCCTGTTTTAGATCGGTGACACTATTTACTAGTTTGTGCAGTCTTTTACAGTCAAAGTGGTTTAGAGAAATTTTTATCTATACTGATTCACCCCCCCTCTCAGTAACTGTTGAGTACTTACTGTTCATCATTATTCATCAATTAGTATCAGAGCATCCTCCAGGTCCTCTGTGTTGTAAGCTTAACCACTTGAGGAAAAGATCCTATTCTACTGATGAAGAGGGAAGGTCCTAAGTTCAATAGAGATAACTTTAAGATATGGAAGGATAGAATGAAGATATACATTAAAAGCATGGGTGATCAACATAGGAGCTATTTTGAGAATACTTATGTTGTCCCTATCGGTACTCTCACCGATGATCAAAGAAGAGAAATTCAGGAGAATGGTAAAGTAATGGAAGCCCTTATCACCAACCTATTTGATGTTGAGTTTATAGATGTTCAGGAAAAATACAATCCCAAAGATGTATGGGATACTCTAGAGTCTATCTATGGCAGTGATGAGAATGTGAAGCGAGCTAAGGAAGAAAGCCTTAGAGGAAAGTTTGAAGACATGCAGATGGTTGAAGAAGAGACCATTCAACAATATGGGATAAGGATTAAAATCTTTGTTGGAGACATCAAGAGTGCAGGAGGAACAATGGATGATTCCACCATTGTTAGCAAAGTTTTGAAAACCTTATTACCAACCTATGCAATGAGGGTTGCTGCTATTCAGGAGTTGAGATCCATTGACAAGACAAAGGTGTCCCTAGATTCTATCATTGCTAAGTTGACCGCATATGAGCTAAACAGTTATGATGGCAGTGTTCAGAAGATTGATTCATCTTTTAAAGCATCTGTTGCACTATCTAGAAAGGGTAAAGAAGCTAGTACCAGTTGTGAACCTAGACAAAGAAGAGATGTGGATGATGAGGAGATCTTGATGGAATTTGAAGCTCTTCTGGCTAAGAGGCTTCCTAAGGGAACTGGAAAATAAAGAGGTAAGCTCCCTTTGAAATGCTTTTCTTACAATAGGATAGGACACATTGTTGTAAACTGTCCTAATGGTGATAATAAGGACAAACTGGAGAGGTTCAAAAAGTTCAAAGGAGGAAATAGGAGAAATTGTCTTGTTGCAGTTGATGAAGGTGCCACTAATGATGAATCAGAAGATGAAGAAAGTGAAGACATAGTATTTGTAGCTGTCAAGGAAGATGTGTCAGACAAGAAGGCTCTTGTCTCCCACTTTGATAATATTAATGAATGGATTATTGACAGTGGTTGTTCTCACCATATGACTGGTGACTAGAGAAAGTTTCTGTCTCTGGAAGAGTATGATGGAGGTGTAGTCTGATTTGGTAATGATGCACCTTGTATGGTAAAAGGAAAAGGGTCCATCTCTCTAAATGAAAAAAGCAGTGCTGATAATGTGTATTGGGTAGAAGGTCTTAGGCATAACCTTCTGAGTGTTTCTCAGCTGAATGATAATGGACTCACTCTAGAATTCAAAGATGGAGTGTGCAAAATAAAAGGAAAGAGTGGTGAACTGATGGCCACCGGTATGCAGACCAAAGGTAAATTATTTTACTTGAATGCAAATATCAATCAATGTCTAATGGCTAAGTTTGATGATAGTTGGATATGGCATAGGAGACTTTGGCATGTAAATTTTGATAACATTGTGAAGGCCAATAAGATCAAGGTAGTTAGGGGATTGCTTATGCTAAACAAATCGGAGAATCTTTTGTGCAGAGAATGCCAACTAGGGAAAATGTCTTCCTCAACCTTCAAAGGTAAATCTTTCATGGGGGATAATTTACTTGATCTTGTGCATATTGATTTGTGTGGTCCTATAAAAACTAGGAGTGTTCAGGGAGATAGGTACTTTATGATTCTTACTAATGATTGCTCAAGAAGGATGTGGGTCACATTCTTGAAAGACAAGTCTGAAGCTTTCAGAAAGTTCAAAGCCTTCAAAGCACTAGTTGAAAAGGAAAGTGGTAAGAGGATCAAATGTCTTAGAGCTTATCAATGAGGTGAGTTCACCTCTAGAGAATTCAATAAGTACTATGAAGAGAATGGCATCAAGAGGCAACTGTCTGCCCCCCATACTCCATAGCATAATGACCTGGCAAAAAGGAATAATTAGACTATAGTTGAAGCAGCCAAAACGATGATGATTCAAGGGAAGGTTGCTCGCACTTTTTGGAGAGAAGCGGTGAGCACTGCAGTCTATACTATGAACCAAGTACTCATCAAGAAAGGTAAGGATAAAACACCTTATCAGTATTGGACCAATAAGACTCCTATAGTAAGCTACTTTAGAGTGTTTGGTAGCAAGTGTTATATCAAGAGGAGTGAACACAAGAGCAAGTTCGATGCAAAATGTGATGAGGGAATATTCCTAGGATATTCCACCAAGAGCAAAGCTCTCAAGTGTTTTAACAATAGGACTCAGAGAATTGTTAAAAGTGTCAATGTTACAGTTGATGAAACCTCTGAGAAACCTGAGGAAACCGGTAGTGAGCAAGTGGTAGATGAATTGATTGTAACCTTCTAGGAACCGGTTGCAAAATAGCCTAGTACCAGTAACAGTGCTCCTACACCAGTAGATGCTGATGTTGATGAAGATGAGGATGAAGAGGAAAAGAAAGAGGAAATAGCTAAGATCATTCCTAGGTATGTAAAGTCGAATCATGATCTAAATCAGATCATGGGAGATAAGGATGCAAGAATTATTACAAGAAGAAAGGTCAAAGAAAATTCTTGCATGATCTCTGAATTTGAGCCTAAAACATTTAAAGAGGAACTTTAAGATGAAGACTGGATCAAGGCTATGGAAGAGGAACTTGACCATATAGAAAAGAATGGTACACGGTCTATGGTACCTAGACCTGAGCATAAAAATATTATTGGCACCAAATAGGTTTTTAGAAACAAGCTAAATGAAGATGGCACAGCGGTAAGAAACAAATCTAGACTGGTATGTAAGGGATATGCTCAAGAAGAAGGAGAAGACTATGGAGAAACCTTTTCTCCAGTAGCTAGATTGGAAGGATTTCAAATGCTTCTTGCATATGCAGCCTTCAAGGGATTCAAAGTGTATAAGATGGATGTAAAATCTGCATTCCTAAATGGAATACTTGAAGAGGAAGTGTATATAGAACAACTAGATGGGTTTGCCCTATCAGAAGACAGTGATATGGTGTGTAGGCTACATAAAGCCTTGTATGGGTTAAAGTAGGCACCTAGAGCATGGTATGAACATTTACACTCCCATTTTGTGAAGATTGGATAAGAAAGAACAAGTGAAGATAGCAATATCTATCTAAAGTCAAAAGGAGATCAGATTCTGATTTGTGAAGTATTTGTTGATGACATAATTTTTGGTGGAGATGACAAGATGAGTCATGATTTTGCAGATGAGATGAAGAAGAAATTTGAGATATCACTAATCGGAGAGATTAAGTTCTTCATTGGACTACAGATACAACAAATGAAAGATGGTATCTTTATCACTCAGTCCAAGTATGTCAAAGAGGTGTTGAAGACCTTTGGCATGGAAGACAGCAAACCGGTTGGTATACCGATGGTGACCGGTTGTAAATTGTCAAAAGAAGATGACTCAGCGTTGGTGAATGAGAAGGAATACCATTCAATGATTGGTAAGTTGCACTATGTAGTACACAATAGACTGGACATTGCACATGAAGTGGGCATTACTGCACGGTTCTAGAAAAGTCTAAGAGAATCCCACTTGGTAGTAGTCAAGCGGATTCTTAGATATCTGAAGGGAACTATTGACTATAGATTGTGGTATCCATACAGTAATGATTTCAATCTCAAAGTTTTTACAGATGATGATTGGGCTTGTAATGTGGATGATCGGAAGAGCACAACCAGTGGTGCATTCTTTCTTGGTGGTAGACTAGTCTCATGGATGAGTAAGAAGCAGAGCTATATCTCTCAGTCTATAGCAGAGGCAGAATATGTAGCAGCATTTATGAACTGTACTCAGACAATTTGGATGAAGCATGTACTAAGTGGTTTCAAAGTCCCTATATCTAAATCGGTGAGCATATTTTGTGATAATACAAGTGCAATTAATATTTCCAAGAATCTGGTATTGCATGCTAGAACCAATTTCTTCGAGCTCAAGTATCATTTCTTGAGGGAGAAAGTTCAGAACAAAGAGGTCATATTGGAACATGTTTCCAGTAAGGAGTATTTAGCAGACATATTCACCAAGCCTCTACCGAAGGCTACATTTACCTATTTAAGAGGTGAATTAGGGGTGCTGCCCCTTCACGAGGTGAACTAAAGGTATGTGCTCCATATCAGTCAGGTACTGCATTGTCAAACTTTTTCAGGATTGGTGTGTTGAAGGATGCTACTCCTCAGGGGGAGCAGCATAGTGGAACATGGATGGATGTGCCTCCACTTTGGAATTGTTATCAAAGGGGGAGAAGATATATGCATTATTAAGAAGATGTGAAGTAGAGAGATATATTTGTATATTGTCATCAATGTCAAAGGGGGAGATTGTTGGCATATGTGCAGAGTGTGATGACATGATGATACTGTATGTTGTCATTGATGTCAATATGCTGAAGTATGAACCGGTATATTTAAGTAAGCAAACTAGAAAGAGAACCGGTATGATGATGTGAACCGGTACATGTGAAAAAGTAAAGCGGTATGTTGAAATGTGAACCGGTATATGGAAATTTTTATATCGGGGTTTCATTTGGTATGACTATCGATTGGTAGTCTCAGCTTCAGGCTTTTCAATTGATGCATTTCAAGTCTGTGTGATTCGACCAATGACATCCTGTGATGGGTTAGCATTGAAATGAAGATCAGATCATGTTGCCACGTCAACCTTATGTGTATGAAGGATTTCCTTAAGCATCTTGCATGAAGAAGATTGATCCTATCTACCTTGGGAATGTGGGAAGTCTCAGTAAATGGTGGAGAACATGTGATGGGTTATCAGCTTCCAGAAGCGGCATAGAACAAACGATGGAGAACGTCTTGAGATTTGTTCAAGATTGTTTTATTCAATGCAATGTGTTTGAACGGTCAGGATTGGACCGACTATATTGATAACCTAAGTGTTTAGGATTTAGGGTTTATGCTACCGACCTATCTGTTTCCTACAAGGTCGATGATGATTTGCATTGTGAAGTTGTTGGTAAATGTTATGTGTGTATCCAAGTGAAGAGATACTTGATTCTTGCCAGACCGAAGAAGTGTGTCGATACCTGCAGAGTGTGATTGCAGAAGCAAAGGAACTAAAGTGGATCTTCCTTGGCATTGAGTGTTGTTATCAGATCAGTGTATTACCTATTGACTTCTAACCATTTTAGCAGTTGGAAAATCCCTTAACTGGGTACCTTTAACAGGCTTTGTGTAAATCATTTAACATGGTGACTCAAATCAATGAGTTCTTCAAATCCTCTTGCGAGGTAACCTTTAACAGGGTTCTAACCTTTAACCGGGTATTTAGCCATCCCTTAACTGGGTGATCCCTAGCAGGATTGATTCCTAGCGGAACCTATTGTAAAGTCCTTAACCGAACTAGGCTCCTAACAAATCAGACTTTAGAAGATTTCAAAGAATAACTTGTGGGTATTCATCCCCACGGTGGTTTTTCCTAGTTGGGTTCCCACGTGAAAAATCAGTGTGTCATGTGTGATGCTTTTTCATGTGATGATTATTGTTTTCTGTTAAGTGGTAATGCATGTTGATCCAGTGGTCTTTATATTTCTAATGTATTACTTGTTTATGCATATGGATGAAGTGGAAAGGAGAGATTAGGTTTTATGAAGATCTAAGTGTTACCGATTTATGTGTTTCACAGTCTCACTGTATTTTACCAGTAGTGCCCTGTTTTAGATCGGTGACACTATTTACCAGTTTGTGCAGTCTTTTATAGTCAAAGTGGTCTATAGAAATTTTTGTCTATACCGATTCACCCCCCCCTCTCAGTATCTGTTGAGTACTTACTATTCATCATTATTCATCAAGTGTGTGTTTCAATCCCAATCTTAACATTTCCAACTGTATCCTCAACATGTGTTTCAACAACAATATCCTCAGTCAGTGGCTCGGTTGCCACATCATTCTTCTCAATGGTTTCCTTATCAATCATAATATTTACTTCATGTGTGTCAATATTCATTGTAAATAATACTTCTAAATCTGGATTTGTGTTTTCATGTGTTGTCTCCATACTCTCAACATTATCTGTTACTGGTGGTGTCTCAATAGTTTCAATCAGTGGAGTATCAGAAGGAGGTGGGGGCAAGTTATCTATTACTTTTATGCTCAAAGGACCACCTACCTTTCCTTTACCTTTATCCTTTTCCTTTTGATAAACTCTGAAAGTCTTTGGCTGTTTAAGTTCTTCTTGCTTTTCCTTCTCCACAAAGAAAATATCCCATTTGTCTGTTGTTTCTTCAGTGATCTCATTTACTCTACCAGCCATTAAAGTTACATGTCAGTGACCAGTGGAAAATACTGTCCAATTTGCCTCACTTATCAGTTCATCAATTTCTTCTGTTGATTTCACTGGGTGAACTGCAAGTAATTTTTCCACCTTTATCTTCTTGTCCAGTTCCACAATTGCTAACCTTTTTGCATCTAATCTTCTATACAAGTCACTTGGTAGATCATCAACAACTTCTATCAAAAATTTCTTGTAAATGTCTAAGTGTAAAATAACACTGTTTTCTATACTTTCCTTTTCCTCATTAGTGAAAGTGTTATACAACTTGCTAACATTTGACAAGTTTCCATCTTCAGTAATTTCATTCAAAAGATTGTCAAGTGGAGGGATAACTCGGTTTTCCTTCTTCTTCCTTGGTGCTATTTTCTTTGTTGGAGGCCTTACTTCCTGTTGTTTCCTTCTTGATCTCTTGGATGTAGGAGCGGGTACCAATGAAGGTTTCCTTTTCCTTTCTAGTCTCTTAAACTCTGTCAGTATTTTACTGTCAGAGGAGGTACCAACCGGTGAAAGATGTGCTTTCAATTGTAATCCTTCTAAGTCACTCTCCTTGGTACCAATCATATTCAGTATGTTTTCCTTAATCTCTTTTGCCTATCTTGTTGCTTTTCTAATTGTTTGTTATGTTTTCTTTATTCATTTCTATGATTGAACTTTGCTTTCAATAGTTTTTGCACTACCAAATATTTCTTCTATTGGTTCTCTAGGGGTTTCAAGGATGGATTTATCATATGTTTCTATTATGTTCTCATCTACCTCATAACCCATTTCAATTACCCAAATTGTTCTAGGAACCACTGCCTCCATCCATCTTTCATCTTTCTTTATAACAAAGCATATTTCCTTTTGTTATTTATCAACTATGGATTGAGATAGTCTTTCCCTAATCTTCATTCTAGCCTTAAGTTCTTGAAAGTGTTCAATTATGTTCTTTTCCCTATCATCTCCTATGTTGTTAAAGATATCCAAAAGTTGTTTTCCTACCGGTATGTAAAAACCAAATTCTTTTCTACCAATATTGGGAACTTCTTTAGTGATGTATAGCAATAGACATACAAGTAAGTTACCAAATCTGAAAGTACCTTTCTTTTATCCTTTGATTTTCTTCAGATTATCAATCAATTCATCTTTTAACCATTCACATATGTCAATCTTTGCATTATTGTTCACCAAGTCATAAGCACTTTTGATACATAAACTAGAAACAGAGTTTAGTCTATTGGCATGTGTAGTCTTGTATCCTAGAATTGTGTTAATGAATCTTACATTAATATCCTTTACGCCATTTACTCTCAAGGATCTTCTATCATGTTTTGCATCGGTTAGGGTCATCACAGTGTCGTTAAAGACCTTCTTTCCTTTCCAAGTCTACTACCGGTGGAAGGTAAGCTAGTCACTGCCCTAACTGCTTCTTTTGTAATCTTATGGATGGAATCTAGCCAAAAGAACTCCCCATGAACTCTTCTAAGTACAATTCATATAACTTGGGAAAATCAGGAATGCTAAGTATTTCCACAAAACCTAGGGTTTCAATTATCTTATGTTCCAGTTTTACATTACCATTCTCATCACAAATTACAGTCCTATACATGTTCATAATCTCATCAGCACCAATTTCCTCAATATGACAATGTATGTAAACCCTAGGGTCTTCAGCATAAGCAACTCCTCTGGGAATTTTAGAAAATGCTCCTAGGGTATCATCATGCTTTGCAACTTCGGGTATTATCTTAAATACGGGCCTAGGGCATTTAACCACTTCAATTACAGTAGGGTTTGCAATGAATTCAGGTGCAGAGGAGGAAGCCATTAAATCAATACCTTAATATATCTTTAGGTTTGAATGCTTGAATGATTTTCTTCACTTCTCGTTGTGGATGCCTTTGCTCAGGTTTTTCGCATTCTAAGGAAGTTTGAATGCTCGATGAGTGAAAAAGAGTGAGAAACACTTGCTTTATAATGTCATTTCCTTCAACTACCATAATAAATGTATGCTGGTTAAGAGAAAACTTAACTCATCTACCAATACAGAAGCATTTCATCTTCTTACCATCAACCAAGGGTAAACTTAGCATGTTTTCAATTTGTTGCCATACCCCCAAGGGATTTCATTTCAATTAGGTGAAGAATCTCTTGCCGGTGGAGTGATACTTTGTTCTACCAGTGAAGGGATAACTTTATTAACATTCTGATTTGACTTTCTAATCCATTGTTTTGAAAATTCTTGCTTTACCTCATCAACCTTCTCTTTACCTTTCAAACTGGATCCTTTGTTATTTGTCGGTGATGCCTTACTTCTACAAAATTTTGCAATATGTCCAATCTTGTTACAAGCATAACAAGTCACATTATTTTTCTGAATAGCTTTTCCATATCTTATGCTGGTATGTGTTCTGCATTGATTAGATAAGTGTCCAAATCTTCCACAAACATAACATCTTACGTTCATTCTGCAATTTTCTGAATTGTGACCAATTTTGTTGTATTTAGAACATTGACCGGTGGGTACATTAGTTTCTAGATCTACACTGATTTTCTTTATGAACATACTTGTTACAGTTAAAGCATTTCCCATTAAATTTGTATGCATTAGGTTGTCTTACCGGTTTACTATGATTATGATTGTTTGTAGTACCGAAGCTTTTATGACCATACTTGTTACAGTTAAAGCATTTCCCATTAAATTTGTACGCATTAGGTTGTCTTACCGGTTTATTGTGATCATGATTGTTTGTAGTACCGGAGCTTTCACCAGCTTCAAAGCCAAGACCATTAGTGTCTCCATTAGGTTTCTGATTTTTCAGCATGTCATCAAGTTCTTCTAAACTTTTCTTGAATTTCTCCTTATGTTGATTTGCAACAGACAACTCATTTTCCAAGAAATATTTCTGTCTCATGAGTTCACTTTTATCATGTTCCAAGTGAATTAGATCTATCTTCAACATGTCATTTTCATGATTGAGTCTTAGATTCTCATTTGCAGCATCATTGATTCTCCTAGCCAAGTCATCTTCATTCTTCTTTATGTCTTCAATATCTTTACAAAATCTCATAGTCACACCTTGCATTTCATTCCTCAAGGTCATGTTTTCTTGTTTCATCTTGGCTACAAGATTATTAAGAGTTTATTTTTCATCATCATCTTTCTACATCTTCTCATGAAGTTCTCTTCTTTTATTCCGAGAAATAGTATAATTCTCCTAAAGTCCTTGAATGATTTCCTGTGCAGCCTTCAGATCATCTTCAAGTTTGATATTTTTCAACTTTTCTGCATCATAATCTGCAAGAGTTGTTTCCAATTGCTTTCTCAAATTATCCATCTGTACCGGTGTCAGAATCTCCCTCAAGCTATTAGGCTTTTGAAAAAAGAGGACCAGGCTTTGATACCAATTGTTAGGATTCCCAAAGATACTGAGAGGGGGGTAAATCAATATCTAACCAGTTTATAGATTTTTTGATCTTATTAAATAAATTGCATTCCAAAACAATGTACCAGTAAACCAAAATTAATGTAGTAAATAAGAACAATAAGCACAACATAAAAAGCACACCATAACATAATATTTCAACGAGGAAACCCAGTGTGGGAAAAACCTCGGTAGGATTTGTGACCCACAATATTCACTTACTGGCCAATAAATGAATATTACTAACAATAGGGGCCTACACATGCAGGAAGGCCAACTGCCTAAAGCTCACTACTTAATTACAAAAAGAGAAGTCTCGTTGACTTACAAAAATGGATTATATAAATCCAATATCATGTACTGCTTCGGTTCAACATCTGCTATGCCAGGTTCAGTACCGGTTTAAGCTCATACAATAACCATAATCCTTACTCTAGAATCTGCCTTTATATTCACATATTACTTCTTCAATAATCTAACCATGCTCACATCCTAAATGATCTACAAGATCTCATACTTATATGAGTCTTATTTACAATATGCCATGTTGGCTTACAAAAAAAGATATTACAATTAAATACAAAATGTAATAAACAAAATCTTGTCAGCTAGAGTGTCGGTAATCATCTTTGCCATTGTCGGTAAACTATCTATCGGTGTAGAGTCCGTCGATGTTGTGCCATAGGATTGCAAGGTTGCCATCAATGAGAATACCTTCAATCACCTACAATTTCTCATTGGAGTGTGCATTTTCCAACAGATGGTAGGTATAATAATTTTGAGAAGACTAATGAGAAGGACACAACAACTAGGGATGCTAGGGTTGGTTATGACATAAGGAATTTGGCTAGTATTGACCCTCCTTTGGATTCTCAGGAAACAAAGGAGGAGAAGGTAGACCCTGTAGAAAAGCTGGAGAAAGTGGACCCTGTAAAAGAGTTGGAGAAGGTGGACCCTACAAATGAGTTGGGATTGAACATTGTGGATGAGGGGGACAATGAGAGGGAAGGGGACATATTAGTTGTGAAGGGATAAGATAGCAGGAGGAAAGGGATTGGGAAGAAGAAAGGGGTGAGGAAAGAGGAGAAGAGGAGCTATCAAACTGCTGAGGATATTAAACAAACATTGAAGGTGGACAAAAATACTACGATAAGTGGCCAAACAATGGATGGTGAGCTGCAAGCCCTGAAACTAGAAGTACAAGAGTTGAGAAACAAGTTGGAGAGCCAAGGGGTGAATACGAAGCTGCAAGGCCTAAAGATGGAGATGAGGGAAATGAAAAAAAAATGGGATATTCATGACGAGTAGCTAACAAGCATAAACAAATTTTTCATGTGGGTTATGCATAGCTCAGCAACTACCCTTTGTTTGTTGCAAGATATGGCCCTAGGAAAGAAGGATGAAGACAAGGAATCATGCAGGGAGCTCTTCAAGTTTCTCACCAAGGACTAGGACAATGTCCTTAAATAGACTAGTATTCAAAAGTCTAATCCCTAGGCCTAGGTGTTTATTTCATGGCTATTTTGGACTTATGAGGTTTTATTTGCTATTGATACTTATTTCGTTATTGTTACTATGTTTAGAATCTTTGTTTCTATTTTTTGGTTGACTTTTTTACTATTAATGTATTGCTAATTCTAAACACCTACGCTCTATGTTTTTAAGGGATAATGCCCTTATTTCTGCTACTTTTTTATATAAAAAATAATTCCCCTTTTAAGTAATTAATATAAGTTTTTTTAATTTTCCACTTTACAACAACTTAAATATTTAATCATTTAATTATTTTTCACACAACCAAAAAACTATAAATAATAAAACATGGACCAAATATGAATTCTAGCCACATCAAAATATTTTTAATCTCTCATAAAATATAGAAAACTTATCCAATGAGCATGGGGAGCTTCTAGAATGTCAAATTGCATCTAAAAATTACCATTAAACTCATTTTATTTTTCCAAAGTCACTACCACTATAAAACTTCATTTTTGATAATCTTTTCACTCTCCAATATTATTGGAACCTTCCAAAAATTATGGTTGGACCAAAACATGGATATTATAAAGTAAATGGCCCAACATGAAAGTAAATGTCATGTAATGCCTTGTCCAAAGCACCAAGGGAAAAACTTGAAATAACAACTTAAAAAAAAGAGATGATAACAACAAACATGTGACAATAATATGTCACACTAGTACTACAATGTGCACACAAGTATTATGTGAGCCACAATTACACAAAGGTAGAAAAATAATAATGTAACCATTGCAGAAGAAACATGACACTACTGGAAGGCTTAGAGATTGTGGGATGAATCTACCATGATGAATATATGAGATGGAATTACAATTACACAATGATTGAGTATTAACCCACAATTGTGTCCTCCTACAACACCACACAAGGATAGAACTAGGGAGTCATCAACCTCCAATCCACACCTAAACATACTTCACAATTCTAATAACATACTCAAAAACCAACATCAACAATGGAAATCCTTGGAGCCAACACCAACTGACTAGATGACAAGACTGTTAATTTTTATAACATATAGTAGGGAAAAGGTACATTCACCTCATATCTACTCAACAAGGATCTAGACAACATCACACACAAGGGACAACCTAAACAAAAAATTTCTTAACCAAAATGTATAAATCCTTTACCAACTAAAATGACAATAAGTCACATCAAATCAAGAACACATTTCCCAAGGTAAGGAGATTCCATAACTACTAAATTATGACACTTGATAATGAAATTGAATCACGGAAAGACTCTATAGGTCAAGGGCAACAACTTTCATGTACAAGGTTTCCTCGAGAAGTTATCAAAAGATTCAAGTGGATAAAAAATAATGAAATAAAGCACCATAGAACACTAGTGCTCAAAGAGGACACTAGAAACCAAGTGCTAGAGTCTCACTCTCATGTTGGAGTTCAACCCTAGTATTGGAGTCTGACTTAGACATTTGAGTCTAGTCCTAGAATTAGAGTCATGATTGTGTGTTGTAGTTCCTGCAAGGTACTAGAATGCAGACTAGTGAGAAAACCCAAGCTAGGGTACGCTCCCCAGGACATACCAAACATACTATAACTAACCAATATTACACCTAACAAATGACATAGATATACCAAACGTATTAAAACTAACTAAGACTACACTTGACAAATGATATACTTAGAAAGTGACAAAACGACTAAGGGCCAAATAGAGAATTCTATTTCTCGATCATGGAAAACCTAAGACACACATAGTTTAAGACATCTAGGGGTATTGTGACCTCCTTGATGCTCCCATATGTTCTACTAAGTGAGATGACAAAGGGAAAGGTGTCTACAAAACTTCCTATTCACAATAAATACTTACAAAAAGCCTAAAATTGGTCTAACTCGACTCTCAAAGGATGGTCATCTAGATACTTGAATAACACAAGATGTTTTTCAACACCATCCAAAAAAAAAATACAAAGTTCATTACAGGTAAAAGTACAAAGTTATGTCACACTTTATGCCAACTTATCAATGCAAGTGAATTTAAACATTTCTAACTAAAAAGAAAAATTGGTATAGTATATGAGCTAGCTAAATTCATTTTAGCTATAAGTAAGATATGTCCACAACTTTTCTAACTAAAATTCTTCATTAAATGCCTATGTAGCTTCACTTTGAGGCCAATTTACAAAAAAAATGAAATTATTCAAAAATCCTTGGTGTTTCAATAGCTCCTACTCATGTAAATAACTTCTTTTTTTTAAATATAAAAATATGCTTTTGTAAATTCCTTTAAGTGTAGTTTTCAAAAATGTTCTTTTTTTGTGTGTTTTTTATCGGTAAGGAGCATTTTTTAAGGTGTCGAACACTATTGTTGTTCAAATCCACGAGTCCACCAGCCCAATGAAAGCATAAAGCCTACGAGAATAGCATCCTAGTGGGGATTTGAACCTTGGTGGTGGTTTCACCAAGCAAGTATTTTAACCACTGCATTGCATGGGTCACTTCTTCAAAAATATTCTTTTTAATAGTTAAATTATTATTTTTTATTTATTTTTTATTTTTACTAAAAGTAGGCTATAAACACTTGGATATAAGGTTAGCATGTCAAGAAAAAACTTGAAATTTGAAAAAAAGATGATTCACTAAATAAAAGAATTTATATCAAGGTAGAATAGTTATTTCTCTATTTTAGATATATTGTTAAGTCAAATATGACGTCAAATAGAAATGAATTATTTAAATACACGCACATTTTAATATTTATTTTAAAAAATCTATTTATCAAAATTAGAAAAAATAAATTCATGCATTAAAATTTCAAGTTATAAATACACATTAAAAAATTGAAAGAAAAAAATTATTAATTAAAGAACAACGTCCTATGTAACTTCATATTTAGCAACTAAACTATAGTCTCAATTTAAATAAAACTATGTTATAATAATTTATTTTTCCAAAAAAATACAAACGTAAAATAGGCTAAAAAATATACATTTTTTTAGTTTACATCATTTCAAAATTCACAACATATATGTTATTTTTATTGATTCAAGTTAAAATTTGGATAAGTGTTGGGCACTTCCTTTATAAAAGTGTGAGACAATTTTGTACTTCTACCCTACATTCATTTTGACCCCAAATGTAGATGTCTATATTCATTTTAATTCAAAATAGGAAAACATTAAGAACATACAATATTACACGCTTTCTTGACTCTAACACAAACATGCAAATGAGATACAAAGATGGTAGCACTTAGTTGGTACAATACAATCCATCCCTAAATGGGAGATCCAATTATATAGCATTACATTTTACAAATAAGGACTCAAATTTCCTTTCTTGATTATTCACAATATTTATACAAAATATATAAAATATGAAAAAAAAAATTATTATCTTGAAGCTATCTTCAACTCCAACAATGATACTCTAATCCCTAATGGTGGTTTGCATGTCATCCACTTTGTGGAATAAAAAGATCCATTCCCATAGTGCTATGAGATTGTTACACAAGCCATAAACACACACTGACATAAAACACATTAGTATAGGGCTTACACTCACACCATATTGTTGGACACAATGGATCACTAAGAGGGGGGTGAACCGGTGATTTAAACACTTCTTTCCTAATCAGGGATATACCTGTACAATATAAAACAAACAAAGTGTTGATCAGTAAACAAAATAATGCAAACTAAGTGTGTGAAAGGATTTTCTATAACATCAATATAACACATACACAAGAATGAATCACATAACACCAGATATACAAGGAAAACTCAATGTGGGAAAAAACTCGATGAGAATAGTTGTTGAAGGTCTTCTGCTCCAATCCAGCCTCGCAATGAAAATGAACTGATTACAATTTTAGGGCACCAACCCAAGGAACATCATCCCCTGATTTATGAGCACCGACTCAAAGGAGCACCAACCTCTGAACAATTTATAGGCTACAACCTAAAGGAGCTACAACCCCTACACTAAGAACCTTCTTAGTGAAGACAATATGAAGATTCAAATACACAAATAAATTCCCTATTACAAATGAAGTTTTGCAACCCTTCTATACTCTTCTCTACCTCTTTCAATCTTACTATTCTATGAACACTCCACACACCCTGCAACAATTCCTTTATGCAGATTCTTACTTTGCTAAAAATTTCTCTCCCTCTGACTGTTGGATTCACTTCACACTTGACCACACTCTAATACTTTCTTGATCAATCACACTTCACCGGTTAGCTTAACTGTTACACCTCCCATAGTTAACCAGTTCCTTTGTCTCTGCCAGTTAAACCCTCTCACCGGTTCTCCTGCTAACTTACTCTACAACTTTCTTAGAATAAATTCTATGGAAGATGATCTTTTTCTTTCCTCAAGCTCACTTCACTCTCCTTCTTCACATTAAGAATCATTGATTTCTGTCTCGAGCTCACATATTTATCATCTAAGGTTCCTGCCAAAAACCGCATTTAAACAATGTCATGTTAGGTTTTTCCTTCACCAATTCGATCCATATTGGATTTGATTCGATCTTCTTTTCTAGGGAGATGATCTTCATGTCATCGATCAGCACCACCAACGCCTTGCATTTCAATGTGTGTTTTCTAAATTTGGAGGTATGCACCATGCTTTTTTTCTTTTCTCTTTCATACGTCATTAATGGCTTGGTTGTTTCCTTCGACAAATGGGTATGAAGATCGAATCTTCTTACAAGGTAAGTTCAATTGCTTTCCAGCTTGTCTTATGTCGTGCCCTAACTTTAGGGCACAAAAACGGAACAACAAATTTTTTTTTTTTGACGTCATGAACTCGCTATAAATCCTAATACATAACAACTGTATTTAAAGTTTTGTCTTATCTAGGATGTAAATAAACTTACTTACTAAGGTTAAGTTAAATAACCAACTCGAGCGAGTGACTTGATTGGGAGGGGATTAATTAGCCTCAAGGATTTAGTCAGCTAGCTCAATTACCTAAGACAAGTTGTCGCTAATTAAATCAAGGGATATTTGATTATCTTAAGGTATTATATCGTTCCCAATCCATATAAGGATAATGCTATTTAATTAATTGATGCACATGCGAAATCATTATATACATCCAACTGATGAGGGTTCGAATTTCTACAATGTCATTTGCCCACTAAAATTCCGACAATAAACTAGGGTCAATTCTAATCTTCCCTAAATCCCCTGATTTGGTCGATTAATTTTCAATCCGACCAAAAGTCGGTCTCAAGGGCTTAAGGTTCATAAATTTACAAATTCCTCCTTTTTAAATTTTTCCTTACGTCCAATTACATGGGGGGGGGTAAGTCCATTGATTAATTAAATATATTGCTGGATTAAACGTGTAGTTTTTCCAACTATAATAGTCCTTTATTATTAACCCCCTTGAATTAATTGAAATTTAAATTTCTAAGGAATTGGGAACTTATAATCGTTCAATTATTAAATTAACCCCATATTTATATATATTAAAATCAGAAGTCTAAAATCCCATAATAATTCAATTATTAAAATCAGGGTTTAAATTTCCATGATATTTCCATTATAAACTTAACCCCAAATTATATACTAAAATCTAACTTTAAAATTTCAATTTAAATTCCTTATATATATATAAAATCACAGTATAAATTCTTATTTACTAACCCTCATTATAAATTAAAAATCAAATTATAATACACCAATCTAAATCTCCCAATATATATATATATATATATATATATATATATATATATATATATATTATTATTATTAAAATGCTAACCCTAACCCGAAATTGGGTTAGGGTTGCATTTTTTTATATATATTACTCTTATTTTATTTTATTCCTCATTTCATACCCTAACCCGAAATGGGTTAGGGTTTATTAAACCCCTTTATTTTATTGTTTGTTCCCCCTTTGTTGTTTTTGGTTTGGAGATCGCAGGTACGGCGGAGCTAGGGCACGGCGGAGGGTTTCGTAGAGGGGGAAATGAGGGGAGGAGGCGGCGCGGGGCTCTCCCGGTCGCCACTGTGTTTATACACAGTGACGGCAGTGCCGTCCACTGTGTATAAGCACAGTGGCGGCCGCAGACCGTCCACTGTGCTTACACACAGTGGCGGCACCCTCTGTGCCGACCACTGTGGGTAAGCACAGTGGCGCGGCCCGAGCACCGCCCACTGTGTTTACACACAGTGGCTCGGCCTTGCCGTGCCGTCCACTGTGGGTAAACACAGTGGCGCGGCCCGAGAGCCGTCCACTGTGTTTACACACAGTGGTTTGGCCAACAATGTTATTACAAGATTTTTTTTTTGTTATTCATTTAAATATATTTGTGGGTTGATAAAAACATGTTATAAGATGCGGTTTTCTTGAATATATCAAATATATATATAGTATATTATATATATATATATATATATATATATAATATGCACAGTTTCATTTATGAATGCGGAAATATTTTCTTCTACAGGCATTCGTAGGGTATATTTTTTTTTTGATGCAGAATATATATATACATACATATATATATATATATATATATATATATATATATATATATATTAAGAAGTCTATTATGCCATTCTTTTATATATTTGTAACAGGGATGCACAAGATTCAGAATGTATCTTCTATTTTGTTGTTACAGGGCATGCACTTGCAGGAAACTTATATACATGTATTCTATATATATATATATAGGTATATATTTTCAATATATATACTTCTATATATATAGAAATATATATATGGCCAAATGATGAAGTAATAGGGTTAAAAACCCTTATGTTGATATGGGGTTTTAACCATTTACATTCTATTTTAGGTTTTCTAACAGCATTAGATTAGGTCTGTTTTCTTCTTCCTTTTATTTAACTCTCCATAGAAATAAAACGATTCTGGTTCTCCTTTCTTTCTAACAGACCTAAAATAACGGGATTTAAAACTATGCAAGTAAATAGTAAGAAATAAAACAATACTAGTTCTCTCTTTTTTTTTAAAACAGTCATAAAACTAACAGAATTTAAGCTATGCAAGTAATTAATAACCCTACTACATTTCTTTTTCTTTTCCTTACTAATGCAGTAAATAAACATGTTACAGACCAGATTTAAATGTAGACTACAGCAAACACAATAGACATAAAAATAAAATAAAAATAATTACATTTACATTGTTTTTTTTTTTTCCAGAATGATAGTTACAATAGCCCCAAATAAGAAAATGGGTAGGAGATCTAAACAGTCATCTTTCTCTAATTTTTACACAGAAAATAAAAATTACATTTATTTAAATAGAAACAGAATCATTTTAAGTCCTATATTTACATCTGCACTTTCTCTTCTTTTTTTTTTCTTTTTGCTACAAATCCTAAGGTTACATTTCTTTCTTCTTTTCTGCATTTAAATAAAAATCAGAAATCTGAAATAGAAGTCTGCAACACAAAATCTGTAACTCCTAGTCTTTTTCCCCAAGCCACCTGCAAGTAAAGTTTTAGGACTGTGACCATGGGATGCTCACCTCCCAGCCTAGGCTTACCAGAAGCCACCCCCGAGCTAGGAGAATCAAGACCTAGACGGGTTACAACCAAGCAATACAACATAGCAATAGGGCAAACACACAACACATACACTTTCCCATCCCAAGCTACACTATCACCACATTTGTGGAGATCAATCTATGGGTGGAAGTGGACCAAGTACCGTTGGGGAGACTGCAGCCAAAAATATAACACAAGCCACCTCATGGCAACACAAAATACTCAACAGAATTCATCCCAACCACCTTATGCCCCCCAAAGGCTCAAAGCCATTTCTCTCCCCTTATGACCCCCAAATGCATACACAAGGCTATGCAGCAAGGGTCACAAAGGACACCCTTGAGATCACTCTCCTTAAGGAGAGCCTCTCACCCAAGGCTGTCATGCTTCTTCCACCCCAAGATCATCCTACTCTCCCAAGAGTAGAAGATCTTGGACACTCCCAAAACAAGAACACAAAACAGAAAAACATAGAAATGAAACTACACATTATTTTCTTCAACAACAATTTACATACACACTTTCTTTACAAGCATTTCTTTCCTTCAACAAAACAACATAACTAATCATAAACAACAAAACCAAGAGGAGATAACAACCAACCTTATTCTACCAATAGGTATGCTAAACTTAGTTGGAGATGAGCTGCCCAATCCACACAACTTTCTGCAATCCTTGGCCCCCAAATTCCTCTAATTCCTAAAACTGGTTTTCTCTTTTTTTTTTCCAAGTTTTTCCAAAAATCTCCAAGAATGGAGAGTGGGTGATTAGCTCACTAAGCTTCCATTCTTAGCCTAAGAAGGCCTCTCTCACTCCTTCCAACCTCTTGGATAGAGTGAGTGATCTCCCATTGGGTTGGTCTTCCCTAGGTCTTACACACTCCCTAACCTAGGTGCCTAGAGAAGGGAAATGGAATGGGGAAGAGGGATTACTATCTCCAAGAAGGTTCTCCTTCCAAGGATGGCACTCCTATAGATGGAATTCGTCCATCTTGGGAAAACCACTTTTTTGGGTGGTTAAACAAGTCCTAAGGGAAAGACACATGGCCAATTTTGGCCTTCACCCATAGGTACCCCATGAGGCCCAATAGAAAAGCTCTAAAATTGACTCTAGGAGTTGATTTGACCTTCAGAAAGTCCACCTGAAGTTAACCTACGGGTCAACTCTGAGTTGACCTTCCTTGTGGCTCTCTAACCTAGGTTTCTTGGTTCCTTCAAGGATAATTAGGGGATATAACCATTAACAAAAATAAAACTTTCAAAAAGGTGACATGACAATTGCCAACACAACATACTACATAGGTGTCAAGTGACACTACAAAATAATTCCACATCACAATAACCACATGGCAATTGTCCCTTAAACAATTTAATCAATCAAATAAATACAAATTACACTCATGCAACATTTTACATTTACGAATAAAATACAGTACATATGGGGTGTTGTCTCTCCAAATAGACAACCCCTGGTTTTACTAACGCACATTGGCCTAGGCTTGATTCTCCCTAATATTTCCATGGTCACATGGATATTTTCCTGCACATCTCAATTTAAACATTAGTACTTCCCAAATAGCCTCATATAATATATTAAATCACATAATCAGAATGCAATACATTCATTCTACAAAGACTTGACATTATGAAATATAATTTGTCACAATTCAAAGCAATTTCCTCATAATCCTCAAAATTTGATCCATCTTCAATATATGCAAACATTTTCCAAACATTATATCAAATCCTGAAATTCAGATAATAACCTGCATCATCACAATATTACCCTAATCTAGAATCATATAATATTCTATAATCCACAAGGCATAGAAATGAAGCATCCACATATATCAATGTTACCAAAATCGCGGAATCATGAAAAGTTCTATATCCATAGTGTGTCAAAACTAGCATCCAAAATAGTTCCAAAATAAAAATAACTGGAGAGATAGGATGGGTCAGGGTAGGGCCTCACATCTTAATCAAGCGGCAATCCTCTAGCATCCTTCGTGACTTGCGGGTTCTTCATAAAAGTCATCTTGCTTGCTAACTTTTTACATCGATGCATACTTCACCGACTTCTGCAATATCACCACCTTCCAGCTGTCATCTTTGTTGACATCCACCTCTTCTTGGTTTGCTATGTTAGTTTAACATTCTTTGTTGACCAAGATTGACTGTCTATTCCATTCACCTTACCGATATAACCAACAAACTAAACAGACACTCTTATCGACATCACATCATCCTGACAATTCATCTTACCTTCTGGTATGTCTTCATGCCATTCTTTCTGTTCTTCTCACTGGGTGTTGTTGTGATTCATTTAACATTTTGCCTCTTCATCATAAAAAAACAACAAGCCATCATACCAATTTATGCCTTACGGGTTATCACTCAAGCGTGCCAACACACTCCTACATCTCACCTCATACCGGTGATATCATCTATCAACTTAGAGCATACATCTCTTCTTTATGTTAGTTCAACCTTCTTCATACTGGTTGACACACTCTACCGGTAGCCTGCGATACCAGTTGACATCAATGCCAACAATCTCCCCCTTTGGCATTGATGTCAACACTTTCTATATCATTTTCTCTCCCCCTTTGACAGTAATAGAAAATGGAACCTTAGTCTGACACATTCTCTCCCTATGTCCATGCTTTATGATTCAATAGTCAGAAGATAATAATAATTGTTGACTCCTCTTGAACCATACATTTGCCTACACATTTAAGTGCTGAATTATGGTGGGACAACTCCCAACATTTGTCTCAAGTACTCAAATGTGCCCAAAGGAAGTGGCTTGGTAAATATGCTAACAATCTACTCACCGGTTGGAACATACTCTACTATGACCTTCTTGTCTCCTACCTTCTCCCTAGGGAAATGATACTCGATTGTAATGTGTTTTGTTCTTGAGTGCATTACTAGATTCTTGGAGATGTTTATTGCATTGGATTTATCACACCAGATTGGAATAGGTTCTGGTATCTCCACTTGTATGTCCTTTAGTGTCTACTTCATCCACAATACCTGTGAACAACATGTAGTAGTAGCTATATACTCAACCTTAGTAGTAGATGATGATAATGAATCTTGCTTCTTGTTATACCATGAGACTAACCGGTCTCAATACATCCTACCCATTCTACATCTGTATAAGCTTGCAAAGTGAAGTCTCCTTTCTTTGGATACCACAGGCCATACTTTATTGTCCCTTGTAAGTACCTAAAGATTCTCATGACTACATTTAAGTGAGACCGTTTAGGAGCAGCTTGGAATATTTCAACCATGCAAACTACTTGTACTATATATGTTCTAGATGTTGTTATATATGACAAACTACCAATCATAGACCTATACAGTGTCTGCTCTACTTCTGGTGACTCATCTAGTTTTCTCAATATACAACAAGTAACCATGGGAGTACTTACTAGTTTACTGTCCTAAATTTGAAACTTTTTCAATATGTCTTTGACATACTTGGTTTGTGAGATGAAAAATCCTTTCTTCTGTTTTGAGATCTGAAAACCAAGAAAATAGGACAACTCACCCAGCATGGACATCTCAAATTTTGTCTTCATCTGATCTGCAAATTATTTGCACATGATGTCCTTGTCTTCACCGAAGATAATTTTATCCACATATACAATAACTATAATCATATGATCTTCATTTACCTTGATATACAAGTTGATATATGCATTCCCTTTCTGAAATCCTTGCTCTTTCAAGTATTTGTCTAACCGGGAATGCCATGCTCAAGGGGCCTGCTTAAAACCATACAAGGCATTCTTCAACCGGCATAAAAAATCTCATCATCATGTAATAGATATCCTTTTGGTTGTTCTATATACACTTCTTCTTCAAGATTACCATTTAGAAATGCAGATTTGACATCCATTTGGTAAACCTTGTATCCTTTATAGGTAGAGAAAGCTAAAAACATTCTTATTGCCTCTAACCTAGCAACTGGTGCAAAGGTTTATTCAAAGTCAATACCTTCCACTTGAGCATACCCTTTGCAAACTAACCTTCCTTTATGCCAAATTATCTTGCCTTCTTCATTCATTTTGTTCTGGTAGACCCACTTGGTACTGATGACATTCTTGTCTATCAGTCTAGGAACAAGTTCCCAAGTTTGATTTTTCTCAATTTGTTTCAGCTCTTCATCCATGGCATCTACCCACTTTTCACTTTTGCTAGCTTCATAAAAAAATTTGGGCTCAAGTTCTCTCATGAGGCATAAATTTACCTGCTCATCATTCTAGGCTAGTCTTCTTCTAGTCTGCACACCTTCATTTTTATCTCCTATGATCTGTTCTTCCAAATGGTTCTTCTACACATACCAGTTGGGGTTCTTTCTTGGTGCTTCTTCTACTAGTCCATTGTCATTTTTTTCTTCATATTCAACATCTAAATCATCAATGTAGGGTGCTAGTGCAAATTTACTCTTATGTAGGTCTTCATCTATTCTCACATTTATACTATCAACCATTTTTCTTAATCTCTTGTTGTAGCATTTGTAGGCTTTGCTATTGGTTGAGTAACCTAAGAATATTCCTTCATCACTCCGAGAATCAAAACTTCCTAATCTGTCAGCATCTCTTTTGATGAAACACTTACTTCCAAATACTCTAAAATGCTTGAGTGATGGTTTTCAGTCATACCATAACTCATAAGGAGTCATTCTACTATTCACTCTTAGTTGTACCCAGTTTAATGTGTAAACAATAGTATGAATTGCTTCCTTCCAGTATGTATCTGGTAGGCTGGCCTCATTCAACATTGTTCTAGCCATCTCCTTCACTGTCCTATTCTTCCTTTCTACCACATCATTCTGCTGTGGTGTTCTTGTTGCTGAATATTATCTCCGGATTCCATGTTTCTCACAATAGTCAATAAACTCATTTGAAGAATATTCTCCATCCCAGTCTAATCTTAAGCACTTTAATCAACATCCACTATCATTTTCAACCATTCTTCTGAAAATATTGAATCTTTCAAATGCCTATGATTTGTCATGTAGAAATGTCACCCAAGTCATCCTTGAGTAGTCATCAATGAATAGCATGAAGTATCTCTCACCATTTAGAGCCCTTGTCCTTGTTGGTCCACACAAATCTATATTTACTAACTCCAGAGGTCTTAAGGTATTGTACTCTTTTGTTTTGCAACTCACTTTGATTTGCTTACCTTTGATGCGTTCATCACAAAAAGTACTTGCCAATTTAGTGATTTGTGGAATATTTCTTACATATCAATTTTTTCTTATCTTTACCAGATTATCAAAGTTCACATGGCCTAATCTCCAGTGCCACAACCATCTTTCATCAACCTATCCCATAATGCATTCCTTTAGATTGTAGACATTTCCATCTGACCTCTTTCCTTTTGCCACAACCTGACTGGTACTCTGCTTGCTTATCTGACAACCGGTAGAGTCAAATGTGAACTTGTACCCTTTGTCACACATCTGACTTACACTTTGCAGATTATGCTTTAGTCCTTCCACATAGTACACATCATGAGCCTTGAGTTTTCCATCAATATTAAATGTACCACAACCCTTATTCTTGATAGAGGAGTTGTCACCAAACTGAACACAACCACCATTCCAATCATCAAGCTTGATAAAATTTTTCTTGTCTCTAGTCATGTGATCTGAGAAACCACTATCTACTACCCATAGATTCCTTCTTTTAGCATGTAGAGAAGTTTGCACAATCAATCTTGACTCAGTCTTGTTCTTCTCCTTCTCTACCCAAACATGTTTCTCTTCTTTCTTTTCCTCTTTTGTCATCTTGTGTTCTAGATTTGTCTCTATCTTCTGATCCGGGACTGTTTTCTTTTGCTTGTCAGCTCTTAGCTTACAATGCCTTTCTAAGTGACCAAAATTTTGACACTTATAACATTTCACATTAGCATTGAAAGATGTATTCAAAAAATTCTTGTAGGACATCTCCACATTTCTCCTACACTCATAACTCTTATGACCAAACTCATTGCAATTATAACATGTGACATTTGTACTTTGTAATGCAGCAAATGAGTTTCTACTCTCAAAACTAGGGTTTACATTCATCTTCCTACAATCTACCATTATGTGACCAAACTTATTACACCGGTGACAATAACCATGAAAGTTTGGAACATACTAGTAAGGTTTCCTTGGTCCTACAAATGACTGCCTCACCAGGGGTCTTCCTTTCATGCTGCTGACTCTGGTGAATCCTTCATGATCAACTCTTGCATTTCTCCTTAGATCTACATGTTGGTATATTGAGTGTGGCCTTCAGTTCATTGATTGTGTATACCAGTTTGTGTGGCAATTTCTAATAGCATCTGCATATGTCTTCCTATCGGTATCCTTACTTATCATGAATGTCTTCTTCTCTTCACCTTCATTTGAAGAAGTGAAGTGTATCTCCTTACCGGATGTGTCCTTGTTGTTTGAACTTTGTCCTTCTTCAAATCCTTAGCCACAAGTATCTTTAGATGGATTTTGTTTGCTCAACATCTTGTCCAAGGCTTCGGTACTACCTTCATATTTTCTTCTCACTTTCATTTCTTCCTTACTTTTTTCAAGCTCCTTTATGAGCTTCACTATTTCAGCTTCTAGATCTTGATTTTCTTTTCCTTTTCACTCAAGCTGGTACTAGTAACTTCACAGATCCTCTTGGCCTCTTCTAATTGAATTTTTAGATTTGTAATTGTTTTCTTAGATTCTTCAAGAGATTGCTCCAACATCTCTTGTTCTTCAGCTGCAGCCTTTTTCACCTTCTTCAGATCTCTTCTTGTTTTCTTCAGCTCTTCCAAGGCATTGATGAGCTCTTCTTCAAGATCTACTTCTCCTTATTGCTCTTCTTCTTCTCCTTCTTCTATTACCGGAACCACTTGATCCATAAAAAGGTTTTCTTTGACTTCATCTTCACTGCAATAGTCATCTGAGGCACTCTCCTCATCTGTGGTATCATTTCATGTGTGTAGAGATTTCTCTACTTCCAGCTTCTTCTTCTACCATACCGGTAGACATTCTTCTTCTTGTCCTTACCGTATGATCTGCTACTACTTGATTGATCATCTTCATTCTTATCACCATTGGGACATTTGGCAACAAAATGTCCAATCTTTCCATAATTGAAACATTTCAAGGGTAGCTTGTCTTTATATTTGCCAAAATCCATCTTGAGTCTTTTGAAAAATTTTGCCATGATATCATTAGAATCTTCACCAGTTCCATCTTGAGCGAAATCTTCTTTTCCTTTCCTTAATGTTTTGAATGCAGCTTCTTTCTTCACAGCCTCAGTATCGGCAGTCCTCATCTCATAAGCAGTTAGGGAGCCATATAGCTCATCCATTGTAAAGGTTTTTCAGATCATTTGCTTCTTCTATTTCTGAAACATTTGTATCATACTTATATGTGAGAGATCTAAGTACTTTCTTCACTACCACCTCATCTTTTATTTCTTCTCCAATCCCTCTAATGGTGTTTGTTGTTTCATCAATCCTTTGGAGATAGTCAGTAATCTTCTCTTCATCTCTCATCTTCAAACCCTCAAGTTGTGCTCTCAATGTATATAACTTGGCTTCCTTGACTTTAGTATCACCCTCAAATATTTTTTACAACTTATCCCAAGTTTCTTTGGTAGATGAGCAGCGCATGACCTTAACAAACTCATTATCAGATAACCCACTAAGAATGGCATTTTTAGCTTTATCATTGTTCTCATATTCCTTCTTAGCATATAGATCAGTAGGGGGATTATTAGGGATTGTATACCCATTCACAACTGACATCCATACATCAAAACCTAGAGAGGACAAATAGGTTTCCATTCTGTGTAGGGGAAAAGGCGAGACTAGGCTAACATGCCCTAATCCTACCTTTTGACACACATTGTGGAATACGAAAGAGCCTAGAGGTATCACACAATTGGCTACTTATTTTTGTGGAAGAGAGAGCCACGGGCTACCTATTACGGTTTCTATTCCTTTGTTGTAATTGAAAGATAAAATGATGCAAGTTTAATTCCTAACCCCAAAGTGCAAGTATGAACTAATAACAAGATTGCAGAATTGAGATTAAACAATGGAAAGCTGTAAACCCAAGGACAAGACAAGAATGAAGATGCGTACCCGGAGTTAAAATCTAAGTGAAAATGTTCAGGATGGGGGCGCAGGCGCCACTGTCCTGATTCTACTCCTGAAACTGTTGTTTTGCAACCTGAAAAGTTGTCAGAGCTTGCTGAAACTTGTTGTCTGACAGAGGGACCAGGGCGCCCAGCGCCACTGTCCCAGGGACCAGAGCGCCCAGTGCCCCTGTCTTGGTAGGACCAGGGTGCCCCACGCCCCTGTCCTGGTCTTTTGCCCTGAAATTTGGTGTGTAGCTCAGTTTCCGTCTGCTTCTGCCGGATCTGCAACTTGCGATGTCGTCTGAATCCCGAAATCTGCACTTATATCTGAAAAGGTATGGTGGGCAGCTATATAGGGTTTTGCCTTAGTCAAACCCCCACTTTGGTGATTTCCACCTCCACGAATAGCCAAGTTGTATTGTAAAAGTAGTGTGTGTGCAGACCTTGTGTGTGTGCAAGATCCTAAAATGCAAGTAAGCAAACTAGAGCAACCTATAAAGTAAACCCTAATTGCTTGTAAATGATAATGTAAATGCTCCAAATCAAGATGCAAAGTGATCTAAATCATGAATACAAATGATATAATGAGGCTTATGCAAAGACATGAAAACAACATGAAATCATACCCAACCCCAAGGGAGGGGTACAAGCCAATCTTCAGTCAGTGATCCCCTATTGCTCTTCAATGTCTTCAAAGCCCTAAATGGATGAATGAAATTGATGAATGTTTGATGGGTGGATGTTGAATGTTGTTGAAGTCTTCAAAGATCTACTCTTTCACTACATGGAAGGTCCCTGAAACCAAAAATCAGATCCTTTCAAATGAAGAAAGAGAGCTCTTATATATGAAACCCTAGGTCTTAATTTCAACTTTCGGCTGACCTAGAGATTGAATCTCTCGCCAATTTCTTGGGGTTAAGCTTTATTTTATGATTGGATCGCGCTCCTAAAATTTTGGGAAAAATGTCCGGGACCGTGTGCACTCCGGGCGCCATGGTCTCGGCAACTTTTCACCAAATTTTCAGGGCCATCGGATATGATGATTTTAGAGAGAATCCCAAAGTTACAGGGGATTTCAAGATGTTTTGACCCCCGAAATCAAGCCCCCAAGTTCAAAATAGGACCTAATTAGGGTTTTAGATTAAATGATGTATTGGAAGAATAAAATGAAAGGGGCACACTTTAACAAAAGGGCCCAACTTTATGATGTGGAAGATGATGAAATAGGACCTTAGACCTAATTAATTTAATTAATTAAGTGCTAAAGGGGAAATGCGATGCAAAGTGAAAGATGCGCCAAGGCGGGTGCTAAACTAGGTATGAAATTGTACCACCCTAGCAAGTGCGTAAAATTTACGACGCTACATTTAGCCCCCACTTTAGCGGTCATATGAACACTACGTGCATATGCAAGCTAAAGTACAGAAAAGTAAACATTATTTGAAAAAGGATATATCCATAAGTTGTCGGACGAAGCCCCCTAGCGGTATCTACAGTACACAGTTAGGAACCGTACCCTACAAAACACACGTTAGATCACAAAATCACCTAATGCTTACTAAGGAAAGTGATGAAAATTTGAGGGTAGCTATATGCCCCCCCCCCTGTTTCGGCTTGCTAATTTTAGTGAGTTGAAACAGGGTATCATGTTTACCACTTCGAATTGTTAAAGAATATTGATGACAAATGCTCACAAGAAGATTTGATATGAGATCAAAAACTAATGGAGAATCATTTGGTAAGAAAGAGGACTAAATCTCATTTCCAACACAACAAAGAGTGTGAGGATTTGAGAGTTTTCAAACACAAGATGAAGGATGTAAATGGAAACAAAATGTAAAGAGAAGAAAAGAAAGGAAAGAAGCATGAATAAACACATTGGTGATCCATGAGAAGAATAGTGAGAGAGAAAACATGGACTTCTTGCCCCTAGATCTTGTCTAGGTGATCCATGTAAGGGAGGAGAGTGAGAAAGTCTAGCCTTATGCTGCTAGTTCCACTCAACCTCATGCATGTGTGTGTAAGGGAGGTTAGAAGCACCTCATAGGAGTCTATGCCCGAGTATGCTACAACCTGTATATGTGTAGTAAAAAAGCGTGACATCTCGCTCTAAGAGTCTGTGCTATGGTTCCGAGAATGATCACCTTGCATAAAAGAAAAATGGAGACATCTCGCTCTAAGAGTCTGTGCTCTGGTTCCGAGAATGACCCATTGCTCAAAATGTGTAATGTTTATGTCATAAGTAAAGTAGAACAAGGATACGTACCTTCATCACAAAAGAAGATACCCCAAAAATGCAACAATGTCATAGATCCAAGCAAGAGAGTTTTGCACTCTTTAAGCAAGGATAAGATAGTTGAAAAGGGATATCTTGTAGTATGTGTAAAGGAGATCCTTAGAGGAGAAGAGATCTTTGTACAAAAGACACCTATCCCCGAGAGGAATTGTCGTAGACAAATATAACATCTTCTAGAATAAGACAAAGAAGAGAATAAGAATGCAATACTTCCTTCTTTTGCGAGGTGAAAGTGATTCTTAATGAAGGATGAGGCTCTTTTTAACCCAATTGGGAGAGTGAATTCATTATGGATGTATTTTACCAAGTGCAAAAGAGGTTGTAGTCAAGGACTTACACCTCTTGTAAGAGAGAATCCTTGAACAAACAACAACAAATGCATACAAGGAATAACATCAAGTAATAAAGTTCACACCATCCACAAAATAGGAAAAAGTGGATCCTTAGATAAAAATAAGAAAAGATCATTGCCTCCCAAGGATAAGGACAATGAGAAGGACTTACACAATCTTCTAGGGAGAGATTTAGACATAAGCAAAATGTACTACATACTCACATGAGTTCATGCAAGCAAGACATTAGTGTATGTAAAATGCTCCTCACAAGAAGTGGGTAGGATAAGAAAGAGAATACACATCTTCTCCCATATCTAGGAAAAGAGAATTCTAAAGCAAAGATGATCAATATTTCCACACTATTACCCCAAAGGGAAATTTTAACCATAAAAAGAAGACATGTATGAAATCACTATTGTCCCCATAGGAACAAGAGATAACATAGAAAATTAGGCTATTATGTTGCTTCAAAAATATGATTGCACTTGAAATTGTACCATCATGAATGACAATGAGCCCCTAGTAAATAAGCTACCAATGTCACATAATGATGAGCAACATAATAGCCATTAATGTTATTTAAAGACATGATAGATTGAATGAGGTATTTGAATGTGACATGCTAAATTCTCAACTATAAGTGAGATCAAAAACATGTATAAAATGATAAAAATTGAAGAAGAAAAGTCACAAGAAATCTTAGAAGAGGGATGAGTGTAATTTATTAGAGCCTTATCCCTAGAGGAAAGGACTTTATGATGAATAGGAGATAAAGATTCATAAGTGGATTTAGAAATTTGAGGGGAGTCATAAAGAGATTTGTTCATCGCCAAGATTTCCTTATGAGGGGAATGAGAGTTGATAGAAGTAGAAGATGATTTAGTTGAAGTGAGATCATCATCACTACTAAATATAGCATTCACATTGAGAGATGGTCTTTTAGATGCTTTGGTGGGCTTAGAAAGATTATATCGAAGTCCAAATGAATATTCATGCATGTTATGTTCTAAAGGAACTTTAATTCCTTGTTCATTTGTGCCACTACCATTTCCACTATAGCCACTCTTAGCTAAAATGTGAAAACCATGATCATGAAGGGATGCTAAATCAGAGAGGGATGGTGATGCCCCATAGGTCTCAGTGCTATTTGTATTAGAGGAAGATGTTGAAGGGTTATTTGAATTGGAGGTAGCCACAAAGTTGTTACTGAATTGCTTAGACAAAGTGGCCTTCTCTTTAGTTTCTTCCTTAGATTTTCCCTTCTCAATCTTAGGCACTCTATATTCTCCTACAAAAGTAGGGTTAAAGTCTAAAGATCCCCAATCATCATCTAAGAGAGCCTTTTCGGGAGAAAAGATATATTTGGGAGAAGATTCTGATTGAGTAGAAGGATCAAGAGTACTAGAGGGGACAAAATCCTTAAAGGAAGTAGATGCATTTGAAGTGGTAGAAGGATTGGAAGTAGTTGAACAAGAAGATCGAGTTTGTAATGGTTCTTGAAGATTAGTATCAGCTAGCAAGGTGTATGTTATATTGTCATAAATGAATTTGACTCGCCCATGCAAAGTTGAGGGGACAGCTTGCATACTATGAAGCCAAGTTCTCCCTAATAGAAGATTGTAAGTCAAATTACCAGAGATGACATGAATAGGTGTAGGTAAAGTAACAGGACCTACTGTAATAGGTAAGGTTATGATACCCAAACATTCTTTACCAACATTATCAAAGCCTTGAATAGAAATAGAAGAACGTTTAATGAGAGAATGATCCACATTAATCTTGTCCAATAAATCAATACTACAAACATTAAGGTCAGATCCATTGTCCACAAGGGTTCGTCTTATAGCACTTTCATTGATAATAACTACAATCATAAGAGGATCATATTGATTTTGAATTTCATGAGAAGGTAACTCATCTTGTGTGAACACAATTTGAGCTTTGGGATTGCTTGTAGAATCAATCAGGGAAGCCATGTTATTATTATTATTATTAGGTGTCACTGCAGGTGGGACATCTAAATTTTTTAAAGCATCTTGTAACACCCCATGATAGGTAGGTGAAGTTTGAACTAAATCCCAAATAGAAATCTTAGCCGGAGTAGTTTTAAGTTGTTCAATAAGATCATAGTCCTTACTAAGCATTTGTGAAATACGTTGAGCTTGAGGAAGAATAGGTTGGGAAGGAGGAAGAGAAACTGGAGTAACGGGAGGAGGATTAGGCTGCCTATTATTTCTAGTATTATAAGTATGCGCAACCGCATGATAACTCTCTCTAGTTAATTGCTTGGCATAACTATAAGGACTTATAGGTTTTCTTCCTTGCACAGTGATGATAGGTTTATTCGGAGTAAGAAAGGAATCATGACCATACCATCCTTGGACAGTAAGGAGAGGTGATTTAGGAACTTCAAAAGTGGGAGAAGGATAAGCACCTTGGACTTCAAAGAGAGGCTTTTTATGCTCATTCAGGTTTATCATGTTAACTAATTTAGAAGTTTTGTTCTTGTTTAACGATTTTGATAAAGCCACAAAGTCATCAAGAGCATCATCCAACAGAGCATGATCATATCGATTAAAAGGTTTATCTTTTGATTCAAAAGGAGACATCTCTTCATAGAAGGGATCATTGAAAACAACCATGTTACTAGATTTAGTGGAAGAGTTGATAGGAATGTACCCTTGAGAGGAATCATTCGACTTATCTTTCTCATCACAATGAAATGGCATAGTAACAATGTTTATGAGTTTTTGGTAAAATGAAGGTTTGGTATCTTTAGGGTTCAAAAACTCATCTAAAGCTTCATCTAATTCATCTTGGCTATACTCATAATCAACATAATTGCATACATCATCATAAATATGAACATCTTGCAAATAAAAATATGACATTTTGAAATAAAACCTAAACACACAATGCAAAGAAACAAAGAAACACACTCTTTCTTTTCCTTTTTTTTTTATTTTTTATTTTTTTATTTTTTTATTTTATTTTATTTTATTTTATTTTTATTTTTTTTTCTTTTCTTTAATGAAAATGAAACTTAAATGAAACACACTAAATCTAGATCTAGATCTAACAAATGTAATGCAAGAGAAAGAAATAATAAGTTCACGTCGGGTTCACCAAAATGTGTAAGGGAAAAGGCGAGACTAGGCTAACATGCCCTAATCCTACCTTTTGACACACATTGTGGAATACGAAAGAGCCTAAAGGTATCACACAATTGGCTACTTCTTTTTGTGGAAGAGAGAGCCACGGGCTACCTATTAGGGTTTCTATTCCTTTGTTGTAATTGAAAGATAAAATGATGCAAGTTCAATTCCTAACCCCAAAGTGCAAGTATGAACTAATAACAAGATTGCAGAATTGAGATTAAACAATGGAAAGTTGTAAACCCAAGGACAAGACAAGAATGCAGATGCATACCCGGAGTTAAAATCTTAGTGAAAATGTTTGGGACGGGGGCACAGGCGCCGCTGTCCTGATTCTGCTCCTGAAACTGTTGTTTTGCAACCTGAAAAGCTATCAGAGCTTGCTGAAACTTGCTATCTGACAGAGGGACCAGGGTGCCCAGCGCCACTGTCCTAGGGACCAGGGTGCCTAGTGCCCCTGTCTTGGTAGGACCAGGGTGCCCCACGCCCCTGTCCTGGTCTTTTGCCCTGAAATTTGGTGTGTAGCTCAGTTTCCATCTGCTTCTGCCAGAACTGCAACTTGCGGCGTCGTCCGAATCCTGAAATCTACACTTATATCTGAAAAGGTATGGTGGGCAGCTATATAGGGTTTTGCCTTAGTCAAACCCCCACTTTGGTGATTTCCACCTCCACGAATAGCCAGGTTGTATTGTAAAAGTAGTGTGTGTGCAGACCTTGTGTGTGTGCAAGATCCTAAAATGCAAGTAAGCAAACTAGAGCAACCTATAAAGTAAACCCTAATTGCTTGTAAATGATAATGTAAATGCTCCAAATAAAGATGCAAAGTGATCTAAAGCATGAATAAAAATGATATAATGAGGCTTATGCAAAGACATGAAAACAACATGAAATCATACCCAACCCCAAGGGAGGGGTACAAGCCAATCTTCAGTCGGTGATCCCCTATTGCTCTTCAATGTCTTCAAAGCCCTAAATGGATGAATGAAATTGATGAATGCTTAATGGGTGGATGTTGAATGTTGTTGAAGTCTTCAAAGATCTTCTCTTTCCCTGCATGGAAGGTCCCTGAAACCAAAAATCGGATCCTTTCAAATGAAGAAAGAGAGCTCTTATATATGAAACCCTAGGTCTTAATTTCAACTTTCAGCCGACCTAGAGATTGAATCTCCCACCAATTTCTTGGGGTTAAGCTTTATTTTATGATTGGATCGCGCTCCTAAAATTTCGGGAAAAATGTCCGGGACCGTGTGCACTCCGGGTGCCATGGTCCTGGCAACTTTTCACCAAATTTTCAAGGCCGTCGAATATGATGATTTTAGAGAGAATCCCGAAGTTACAGGTGATTTCAAGATGTTTTGACCCCCGAAATCAAGCCCCCAAGTTCAAAATAGGACCTAATTAGGGTTTTAGATTAAATGATGTATTGGAAGAATAAAATGAAAGGGGCACACTTTAACGAAAGGGCCCAACTTTATGATGTGGAAGATGATGAAATAGGACCTTAGACCTAATTAATTTAATTAATTAAGTGCTAAAGGGGAAATGCAATGCAAAGTGCAAGATGCGCCAAGGCGGGTGCTAAACTAGGTATGAAATTGTACCACCCTAGCAAGTGCGTACAATTTACGACGCTGCACATTCTTCTACTCCAAAAGGCATAGTTAACACCATCAAACATAGGAGATTTTGAGGAGGCAAATTCATTTCTTGCCATTGTGAACACTTGACAGGATCTACCCAAGGTAGAGAATGCTTTGACAAAATAGGGCACCTTTCTCTGATACCAATTTTTGGACACAATGGATCACTAAGAGGGGGGTGAATCAATGATTTAAACACTTCTTTCCTAATCAGGGATATACCTATACAATATAAAACAAACAGAGTGTTGACCGGTAAACCAAACAATGCAAACTAAGTGTGTGAAAGGATTTTCTATAACATCAATACAAAAAATACACAAGAATGCATCACATAACACCAGATATACGAGGAAAACCCAATGTGGGAAAAACCTCGGTGAGAATAGTTGTTGGAGATCTTCTGCTCCAATCCAGCCTCATAATGAAAATGATTTGATTAGAATTTTATGGCAGCAACCCCTGATTTATGAGCACCAACTCAAAGGAGCACCAACCCCTGAACAATTTATAGACTACAACCTAAAGGAGCTACAACCCCTGCACTAAGCACCTACTTAGCGAAGAAAATATGAAGATTCAAATACATAAATAAATTTCCTATTACAAATGAAGTTGTGCAACCATTCTATACTCTTCTCTATCAGTTTCAATCTTACCGGTCTTTGAACACTCCACACACCCTACAACAATGCCTTTAGGAAGATTCTTACTCTGTTAAAAGCTTCTCTCCCTCTGACTGTTGGATTCACTTCACACTTGACCACACTTGAATGCTTTCTTGATCAATCACACTTCACCAGTTAGCTTAACTATTAGACCTACAATAGTTTACCAATTCCTCTATCTCTGCCAGTTAAACCCTCTCATCAATTCGCCTACTAACTCACTCTGAAAATTTCTTAGAATAAATTCTAAGAAAGATGATCATTTTTTCTTGCTCAATCTCACTTTACTCTCCTTCTTCACATCAATCATCATTGATTTCTGTCTCGAGTTCACATATTTATCATCTAAGGTTCCTGCCAAAAACCACATTCAAACAATGTCATGTTAGGTTTTGCCTTCACCAACTCGATCCATATTGGATTTGATTCAATCTTATTTTCTAGGGAGATGATCTTCATGTCATCGATCAGCACCACCAAAGCCTCTCATTCCAATGTGCATTTTCTAAATCTGGAGGTCTGCACCACGCTTTTCTACTTTTCTCTATGATACGCCATAAATGGCTTGGTTGTTTCCTTCAGCAAATGGCTACTAAGATCAAATCTTCTTGCAGGGTAAGTTCAATAGCTTTCCAGCTTGACTTCCTCGAGCCGCAATCCTATGGCATCCTCTTGGACTTGCAGGTTCTTCATAAAAGTTGACCTTCTTGCTAACTTGTTATGTCGATGCATACTTCACCGACCTGTGCAATATCACCACCTAGCTTCTAGTTGTCATCTTTGTCGACATCCACCTTTTCTTGGTTTGTTATGTTGGTTTGACATTCTTTATTGACCAAGATTGACTTTCGGTTCCATTCACCTTACTAGTATAACCAACAGACTAAACGGTCACTCTTACCGACAACACATCCCCCTGACAATTCATCTTTCCTTCATGTATGTCTTCATGTCATTCTTTTTGTTTTTCTCACTGGGTGTTGTTGTGATTCATTTAACACTCTGCCTCTTCATCACAAACAAACAACCATCCATCATACTGGTTTATGTCTTACCGGTTATCACTCAAGTGTGCCAATACACTCCTGCATCTCACCTCATACTAGTGATATCATCTGTCAACTTAGAACATACATCTCTTCTTTATGTTGGTTCAATCTTCTTCATACCCGTTGACACACTCTACCAAAAGCTTGCAATACCGGTTGACATCAATGAAAACTCAATGCCAACACATATATGATGCATACACACATTAAGAATGTAAAGAAAAGTAAATCAACATCAATAGATGGATCAAATACAAAACCTCCTTGGGCGCAAACACCAATTGCATAAAATAAAGCACTCACATTGGGAAAACTCACCAATGGAGCAAACCATAAGTCCTCATTGGGAAAATTCACCAATGAAATAAACACACAAACCTCATTGGGAAAATTCATCAACCAAAAACACTCATTGTGGACACACACATCAATGGAGGGAAACATTCAAGCAATACAAAGAAAACTAAATTCTAGAGAGGAAAAAGGGAGTGTCATCACAAAGCATATTCGTATGGCTAAGAAAAATCAAGTACACCTATCTAAGAGATGAGGCTACACAATTATACAAGTCTACAAATCCTCGAGTGGGCTTGTCTTCCATAGACATCCTTTGCCTTTATGAGCACTCCAAGAATGATGAGGCATCCATTATCTTGGTTCATTTTACTTTCATGTTTTATTAGTGATTACTTAATTATGGTGGACCCTTTTTGCCCCAACAAATGTTGGAAGCCACTCCCATACCTCTCTCTAACACCTACATCCTAGTTTCAACACATTCATTGAGAATTTAAATGTGGTACAAAAACTAATGCAACATTTTGCATTAAAAAATTATCTCAAAAAATGAAAAAATGATCTCAAAACAATCCTTATGAAAATCCATGAGAAAGTCATTGTTCCCCCATTCCAAAGCATCCAAAAACACTTTGAGAATTTAATATTTTTAGAAACATTTACAAAGAAAAATCATAAAATTCCCAATTCTACTATTGAATAAAAGCTTGAAGATCTAAATTTCTAATTTCTAAAAATTTCATTTGCTTTATATATACCCAATAACACACTTCTAAGGTTGAACTCATATTTTAGTGATTTTAGAAAATAAATTGTTATATGAAGGCACAAAATGGATTTTTCTCAAAAATTCAAAAAAACATTAAATCAACTCCTAATATCTCAAATTTGAATCTATGAGAGAATTAATATGCTCCCTTAAGGGTGAGAATGGGATCCATATGGAAAACCATAAGTAATGGGAGGAGAAAATAAAAAATTACCTCAAACTTTGACACACGCCAAAATAATGAAAACTCGTAAATTTTTCAATTAGAGGAGAAGAAATCTACATACACCCAATAACAATCTCAATCATATTCTAATGTTTCTAATCCCATGCAATTCAAACCACAAATGCACTCCCAATTTAAAGAACAATTTTTTCTTGCAAGAGGATTTAGAGAAATACCAATTACCTTCCAAAAATAACCTTTTTTTCCTCTTTTATTCTACTTTTCTTTTTTATATTTTTTATTTTCTTTATTTTCCATATTTTTCTTTTCTCAAAAATTGTAAGTAAACAAAATAAACATTCAACACAAAATATTTACATTCATTTATTCATACGATTAAATTCAACATAAACATTCCCAACTTCAAAGTATTTCTTTTTAAATAACTAGCATAACTACATTTTTCCAAATTTTATGAATATAACACATTAGACATAAAAATAACCTTTAAACTCATCAAAATGTTTTACAATTAAAGGGAAGTTTAAACTATCATTAAATATTTTATCTTAATCTGATTTCATAATTAAAATGTGATTAATCATGCTAATATGCAACTCATGGACTCTTTTTATGAAAAAAATAAAGTTTAAGAAATCATTTAAAATCACTCTCTCCTATCTCAAATCTAGTCTACGGGTTAGTGCAAGAAGATGAGTCCACTTTTTGGCCAAAAAGAGGAAGTGTTTTCCTTGATTTTTAGATTTTGTCTCATTTGGGCTTAAATTTTGAAACACTTGGAGATTGAATCTTGGAAAAAGTCACTACTATAAAAGATAGCCCTCTGAGTGTACTTTCCAAATATATAATTTATTTTAATACCCAAAATAAATAAAAAATAACTTTTTAAATGGAGTTCTAAAAACTATGTTTTAAAATGCCTGTTTCAGTACCATACCATGCATGTGTACGGCCCACACTTTTTGAGACAATTAAAATTATTTTCTCAAACTGTTTTGGGAAATGGTTTGTAACACACTAAAGATTGATGAGCATATTTTTTTGTATTTTTTTTTAAATATTTTTTTAAATTAATTTTTTAACGACCGTAATTATCTTTTTAAAAATTTGACGTGTACGGCCCACATAATTTGACGTAAACTTAACATTTTTTTTTATTTTTTATTTTTAAATAGAAAAGAATTTTGTGTAGATTTACGACATATATTTTTTTTTCAAAATTCATTAAAATAAAATAGTTATTAAATTAACAAAATTAGTTAATATTTCAAGTTTCTGCACCCGATTTAGTATAAATTGAATGAAAAATAGGTAAAATAATCAATTTTTAAATAAATTTACATATTTAGAATCTAGACAGTATAATCTAAAATGGGTTTTAATTTCGTATAAAAATTCTCTAATTACAGGCACGTAAACTATTTCAGAAGTTCATATTTGTGCTTTCATTCATGGAGATTTGAATTTGCAGGTCCATATCTTAGGTGTGGCCATCCCAGGCCTATCTTGGGCCTAATACCGAGGCAAGTGGCGGGTTGTGGAATCAACTTCCATAGAACAGGCCCCCATTTTCAAAACGGGGGTCTGCTTATAAAACGATGGCCCATTCCTTTTTTTAACCGTTGGATTTAGGAATGGGCCCTTGTTTTAAAAATGGGGGCCCATTCCTAAATAATCGTTACTGTAAAAAAAAAAAAAGACAAATTGCATCAATTTACCACACTATCATTGAAATCCATACTGACAAACATTTTTTACAACATTTGGTAGTACTTTTTAATATTTTTTACACAAATTTCTGAAGAACTCGGTAAAAAGATATTATTTTTTGAAGAGGAGTTTGTAAAGATGGGTTCTAAGAAACATCAAAAGAAACAAAGGAAGACAATGACAGTGGAAAAAATTCAAGCACAAAGAGAGGAGGAAAAATGCCAAAGGGATTGAAGATCACAACAACAACAATTGAATAACACTTCTGAAGCATCTAGTTCAGTGCCCATTGTAGATGAGACCATTGAAGAGATCATGATGGATGCAAGAAATGTAGAACCAAACACGGGTATGACTGTTGATGCAAATGTTTATGTGGATGAAAATCCTGGTATGTTTTTAAATCCCCAAGACTATGATGCCAATCAAATTGCTGATTTAAATGAAGCTGGATATAAATTTCATACACCAATACGAAAAGAAATAAAAATTGAAAATATTACACCACCCTCTCTAAAAGAAAATGAATGTAATTTGTTTACTATTGATAGCAATGTGCTAGATAATCTTAATGGGTTAGTTTCTTGGAGACAAATCAGAACACATGCAAACATATTATATAAATAATTTTTCTATAATAAAAAGTTAGGATTCCAATGTCAATTAATGCTACAATTAATAAAAATGTTAAAAATGCATAAAGTCATGAAAAAAATAGGTATTTATGCAAAACCAAAAAGAAAAGATGAATCATAAAGCAAGTTGTATCTACTGTTACCAGTGCCATCGATTCTATCTAAAAAACAATTTGATCTAAAGATAAGAATGTGGCATGTAGAGTTATAACAATTGCTATAGTTGACAAAACAATTGTTAGTAAAAGAATGTTAAGTGATATAAGTGGTTATTTAAACTTACATCTTAGAACCTTGTCAAGAGCGGCCAAAAGAAGAGACACAATTGAAAGTGATCCACTAAACCATTGTTGGAGTTTTAATGGTAGACTTCAAAGGTCGGACATGAAATTAAATGATGAAACTAAACAATTAATTGCAAAATTTTGGCATGATAACACTAGAGTTTCATCAAATGCTAAAGATGTTTTAAAGTTAAGGGTGGGATAAAAAATTTGTGATCCTCATCCAAAACATCCTCTTGACATGACTCAAACTAAATTCTTTAAAAAATTTAGTGATGAATCTATGTTAATGAATTTACGAATTAGTCAAAGATCATTTGACAAATACAAACCCTGGTATGTTAAAATCAATAAACAAAGAATATCTTCTTGTTGTAAAACTCATGTTCAGTTTCATTACTATTATGATGTTTTTCGATATATACATTGTATGTTGCATGATAATGATCTTGTGAAGGATTGTGGTGTTTATGTTCCACCTGAAACCATAAAAGATTTTATTGCAAGTTTATTTTGTAAACCACCTAATGAGCAATTATTTCTTTCCAGATCATCCATTTATGGCCTTTTCAATTTATGTGGGAACTATTCTTTGATAGGTGAATGTTTGCATGAACATATTTCATCTAAGTTTGGACAAAAAATGGTTGATGTTAGGAGATTTAAAAATATAGAATACCCTCTAAAGGATGGAAAGATGGGGAAACATTTAGAATTGATTACATAACAGAATAGTGTGAATGCATTTATCTATGAGTTTAAAAGTCATATTGTTCCAAAATATGTGAAACATTCCCAACATGCCTAATGGCTTGATGCGTAGTTTTGCATATGCAAGAACACATTTCCAGTTGGAACAATAGTATCAATTATGGATTTTGTAGAAAATTATACTCTAAAACCACAAGAGAAAACTCAATCACAATACTACAACTCAGTGCAAGTGGCCATATTTGTGCACATTATATATAGACATGACCATGATAGTACAGAAGATAACTAGAAAATTTTTGAGGGAGTATCATTTCTATGTTAGTGATAATCGATTACACTCGTCAGAGTTTGTTAAGCATTGCTTCGAGGTATTTCATGATAATCTTAAGGAAAGAGAAATTGACATGAAACAACATGTGATATGGTCAAATAACTACACTAGACAATTCAAAAATGCAAGAATGTTTTATTGGCTATGAAAAGTTCACAAGAAAAACCAATGTCCAACATTTATGGATTTTTTTTCGGGACATGGTAAGGGGCAACACGATGGAGCTGGTGCCTATGTAAAAAGAGATCTTGCTAGAGAATAATTGAAATTCGAGAATGGAGTGAAATTTAGATATGCTCGTGCAGTTGTAGATTGGTGCAATTCAAAGTTGTCAAAAGGATCAACTGAGAACTTTGTAGTTTGACGTTTCTTCTGGTTGGTAGAGGAAGATAGAATTCCTATTCGGCATGATTGTAATACCATCATTGGATCAGCTAAATGGCATTTGTTTAAGAGTTGTAATTCAAACACATGGACTATATTCACAAGGGAGCTTGCTTGCTTTTGCCAGTTTTGTGTTTCCGGAGATTGGGAATTTTGTGAGAATAAAGAATGGATTGAAGAATGGAAACAAAGATCATTGACACCCATAGATGCAAATGATCTGCATGAAAGAACTGTTGAATATATGCATTAGATGTTTGCATCAAATGACTATGATCGTATTTCAGATCTTATACAACAAGGTAAAATTGTTTTTGAAATTTGTTTTGATTTATTAAATAGTACATATATATGAAATCTTATAGTGTATATTTTTGTTTTTATTTCTCATTAAATATTAAAATTAAATTGTTTTGTGCACAGGACATGTCTATATTGTTGTTGCACCAGAGGACAATGAAGAGGGGACAGAGTATTGGTTGGCTTGATGTGTAGATCCAAAACATAAGCTAACCACTCCTCGAGTAGATGATTATGGTTATGACTATCCAACAGGATCTATGGTTGTCGTTGGCACCTGCCTACGTAAATATCTAACAAGAAAGAATGGATTGCCCGCATTTGAAGATTATGAACTAGAGAAGAAGATTATAAATTACTTGCATTTGGTAGTGGCAACTAATATAAAACTGGATAGATATCGTGGCAGACCTGCTAATAAACAATTATGGACTCTCTATGGAAGAGCACGAGACAATTATAGATACTTTTCAAAAGAGAGAGGATGCAGATGGTATAACAGAATGAATATCAAGTAAGTTATAATTTGAACCCTTAATCCACCTCCCTTTTAAAATTCGTGATGTATATTTTATATAGCATTTTAAATCATGCATCATAATTATAAAATTTAATCTAGTAATTTTGTTTCAAGTCTACCACAAGTAGAAGGCATCAATGAAAACCAAGTTATTTTTGCATACTTTATGTTTCATTTTAAATAATTACAAGTAAGTTAAAGTTTTGTACCCTTAAGGAAAATCCCTTTGAAGATTCGTGATGTATGCTTTATGTTATATTTTAAATTCAATTCATCCTCATTATAAAAACTAATCATATGTATTTTTTTTTTCCAGGTCTCTCAAGGTAGACTTGGCCTCAATGACTACTATTGTTTGTGCATACTTTATGTTGTATTTTGAGAGATATAAATCCTTATTATTATAATTTAAATAGACTATTTTTTTTTATTTTAGAGAGGTCTGCTTGATTACACTTTATGTAATATACATATAATTATGTTTTAATCAAGTTCTATTCAATATATTTGTTTTGATACTTTTCTCTTATCATCATTATTATTGTAATGGTAATTATATATTTGATTATATATTTTGCATATCTATGATGATTAATAGTTTTTAATTTAGTTTAAAATATGTTATAATTATAAGATATGTTTTGATATTTTGATCTTATCATCATTGTTAGTTCATGATGTACACCTTTAGTTTATCTAATCACAAGTTATTTAAATAAAATTTCATAAATAAAATTTCAAGTCCACATAATCCATATAAAGTTATTTAAGCACAAGTTCCATAAATAAAATTTCAAGTCCACATAATCTATATAATATCTAATCCATATATATATCTGGATGGTAACATGATGAACTCCACATAATATCTAATGTGCACAAAATATATAAAGTATGCACAAAATATATATGATCTAATCCTATTATGCAACTATCCATATATATAAAGTATGTGCACGTCCAAGACAATATATATATATAATGTTAAAAAATAATTACACATGTAAACAAATGTGTAAAGTCCATAAAAAAGTACATATCATATCAAATAGTACATGTACATCATATCATAGCCAAATAAATAGTAAAATCTAAGTGCTATCATCAATAACATCTTGTGGTCTCTTCTCCCCGGGATGTGGACCAGATCCACCTGTCTCATGTTGTACAAGGAAAAAAAAATGTTAAAATACTTGAAATTAACTATTAAAAGATAATCATTTATCAAATACAGTTGGAATTCATAAATTAAGTTACAAACTTACCATATGTGTGTGCACATCAACTCCAGTAACTTGTTCTGCATGTACTATGTGTTCGCTAGTTGTGTCATCTTGTATACAAGATAAGAAACATGATATAACGAACATGAGAATATACATGTCTTGTGCAATATCAATGCCAAACGTAGTGCTAGCTAAGTCCAGTACAAGGCCAAATTCAAAGTGTCCAATTAAATCTTAAATTAAGAGTCAAAATAAGGTCAAATTAAGTATTACATATTAAGACCTCAAAGGATGTCGATGTGAGTTCAAATTGGCTCTGATAAAAATGATGAGGATAACCTATTCTGATAGTAGTGTCCACCTGTAAACATGCATTTAATGAAATCATATTTATTGAACATATATATGTGTATTAAATAAGTTCAAGTTAAGTTACAATGTTGTAAGAGTTCATATTTATTATGACGTCATGGCATAATAGGTCCTATTATGTAATGAAATGATATAATAGGTCCTATTATGCCATGACATGGCATAATAGGTCCATAATTGGTTCTATCATACTAAGTAAACATGTCAAATTAGCACTTCAGTGTTGGAGATGAATTAGATGATGAAGTTGGCAATTCGAGAAAATCATGTCATGTTGTGGCTTAATAGGTCCTATTATGGACCTATTATGCCATGATAGGTCCTATTATGGACCTATTATGCCATGATAGGTCCTATTATGGACCTATTATGTCATGATGGCATAATAGGTGGACTATTATGCAATGTCATGGCATAATAGGACTTATTATGTCGTCATGGCATAATAGGACCATAATAGGACCTTTATGCCATGACACGGCATAAACCTAAGCCTAAACTTTGATATCTAAAATTTGAAGAGTAATGTTAATTACTTTTAAGGTTATACTAATAGTGGTAACTTTTATATTGCCTAATGAGGATTTAAGAACAATTTTGGTACATATGTTCAATTTAAAGAATTGGAATGGTGGCCTGCTAGAAGTGGTTAATTTTTTTTATTTATTGGTTGAAAGGCCCAATACCTAAAAAAATAATTCCTAGAAACATTTAACGGTCCTATTGTGCTATTTCATGGAATAATAGGACCTATTATGCCATATCATGGTATGACATGACCAACTATGGACCTATTATGCAATGTCATGGAATAATAAGAAATATTAAGCCATCATGACATAATGTATAGGTCCATAGTTGGTCCTATCATACCATGACATGGCATAATAGGAACATAGTTTGCCATCCTGGCATATTGTGTCCTATTATGCCATGACATGGCATAGGACCTACTATATTCCTATTATGCCATGACATGCTTTCATATGACATGATGGCATAATATGTCCTATTATGCCATGACATGCCATAATAGGTCCATAATTGGTCCTATTATGTCATGTCATGGAATAATAGGAAAATAGTTATCAAATCTATAATAATTTGACTATGTCAATGGCTAATTCTTGATGAATATTTTGTTTTGGTTTTGGTTTTGATACATCCATTTAGTTTCGGTTTGGTTTGGATTTGGTTTTGATTTCCATTTAGTTTTGGTTTGGTTTGGATTTGGTTTTGATTTCCATTTAGTTTCGGTTTTGTTTTGGTTTTCGTTTTGATTTCCATTTAGTTTCAACTTAGTTTTGGTTTTCATTTTGATTTCCATTTAGTTTTGGTTTTGTTTCGATTTGGTTTTGATTTGTAAATTTGTTTATTAGGGTTTAGGGTTAACTGTTGAAGAATATTTCAGATCAAAATTAAGAATTTACAAATGTAAAAACAAATTTATTTATAGGCTACTTTAAAAAAAAACTAAAATAATACCAAAAAAATCTAAATAATACCAAAAAAAAAAAGAAAAATATACAAGAAAATTACAAAATGTGAAAATAGATGATTGAATGTGTACCTAGGATAGTGGTGGAGGCTTGAAATGGAGTCCACAGCATGGGGGCCCATTTTTGATCTCCTTTTCTCAATTCAGTTCCAGGGTGAAAATGACAAAATTCGCCCAAAAAAAAGGGTAAAATACGATTTAGAAACGGGGCCCCATTTTTTAAAAATGGGCCCCCGTTTTGTTTAAAAGCAGACCCCCATTTTAGAACAAAATGGGGGCCCATTTATTTTCACTTCGGGCCCCCATTACCTTTCGGCTCGGGGGCCTGAAGCATAAATGGGCCCCCATTTTTTGAAAATGGGCCCTCATTTTTAAGAGCACGTTTTCCAGTGTGTAGACTTCCATGAATTTGTGACTCATTACCTTGCACTTGCCCCTACAATCAAATACCTTATAAATTGCACTTGGATCGAGTAGGATAGGGTTTTGGCAACAAAAATGACCTAGCGTGACCTCTCCTATATAGGTGAATAAATAACCCTGTACCTATAACCAGTCAACACATGTCAAACATACTTGTTCAATGTATATATAGTTGAAGAATGACATAATCACTCAAAAAGATACAATAGCATAAAGTATAAAATTAAAAACATAGATAACTATGATCACATCTGATCAACACATGAATTTTATTGCACACAACCATGTACTTAGGCATTTTAGTAAACCATGCATATAAACATATAGAATGCCAAAAATTGACATGTCAAGGAATCCACATCTTGAACATACGGGTGTTCTAAATAGAGCATTCAATGAGAACAAAATCCACAACCAAAACTCACAAAGTAAATGGTGAAGTTGAACCACCAATCATGCATCTCAAAGCTATAAATGGGTTGGCATTACAATTCATATGAATAGTAGGAGAAGATGATATTAAAATAGAATCATCATGACATGTAGACAAAGTGCTTAAAAGGAAAACATCATGGAAGGAGAAACAAGAATCATACAATGGTATCAATTACTCCCTAAGGTTCTCAAAGGTATGGAAGTTTGAATATTAAAATTATAAAGCACCACTACACATCATCATTGGTCATATGGAATTATAATAAAAATACATAGAATAGCATATCATAGAATGATAAAGCATAGAATCACACATAAATAAAAAGCAATCCAACACCACATACATGCAAATGAAAGGTTTTCATCCAATAATATATCTGTAAATATGATTACACACATCCTAGTTAGGGTTGTAAAGCATATATGCATTATGAAAATCATACACCTAACAAGGAACCCTAGGCAATATATCATATGAGGAAACACACATGAATACAATCATTTCATATTATATCATCATGAAGGAGAGATTAACCATTTTCAAAGAAAAAAGAGCAATCCATAAAAAGATTGACATCTAATGTGAGGTTGAAATTTTGGCAATAATCATATGTAAAAAATAAAAGATCAAACTATAGCCATCACCCATATTGTACAACGGTTAAAACACTTGCTTGGTGATACAACCACCAAGGTTCAAATCTTTGTTGGACTGCTATGCTCGTAGGCTTGGTACTTTCATTGGGCTGGTGTTCTCATGGATTTATATAGAAATAGTGTTTGACACCTTAAAAAGCACCCATTACCAATCAAAAAAAGGATCCAACTCTAAATCTTAAGGATAAGAGGGTATCAATTGAAAAGGTGTGAAATAATGAGAGTTTAATTACTAATCAAAATAGAACAATTAAATACAAGGATGGATACAACCCCTAATTAAATCTAAAATAAGGGTATCATAGTTTCAAACATAAAATTTAGAACCCATTTGGAGAAGGAATAAGCCCTAAAAACAAAATCCTATGATGTGTAAGAGAGTAAAGTTCGCCATTTTATGTAATAAAAATAAAATTTTAGTACAATTTAGCTAGAGAAATAATAATAAATAACAAAGCTAAGATTTTTAAGCTAGGACTAATAACTACTAATGTAATAAATATTGTAATTGATGTAAGTGTTCTCCTATCTTCCATTATCTTATTTTTTATGGTGTTTCTCTCATATTTTTGTTGCATTTGCACAAGAGCTCAAGGAAGAATTGATATGGTTGTGGTGATGTAAGTATATGATTGTGATGATATATGCTCTAAAGTGATTTTGATAGAATGTAGGCATGCTCAAGCTATGTGTGTTTTAGAATGAGAGAAGGAAGCCTCTTTTATAGATATCATCCTAAAAATGGAGGGTCTATGTTAAAAGGTTAAATTGTGAATGGCTTGGATCTCATAGATGAAAGAGAATCAATGGGATTTGAGGGTAGGTAAAGATGAAGGGATGGGATTAAGAGTTGAAAAGTAAAACATAAGAGTGAATAAGATTAAGAGGTTAAATTTGAAATGGAGGGGGGAGATTGAGCGATGGGTTGACTCTTAGATTCAATAAATGTGGACATTGGAGAAAGACAAAGTAAATGAAGAGGAATTTGACAGTCGTCACATGCCTACAAATTTAGATTATGATCCATGTGAATAAGTTGGAGGGATAGGATTAAATAGGAAAAGGGTACAGTTAGGATTAAAGAGGGAAAAAGTAATGAATTAATTAAATAAATAAAAGTATTTCTTTAATTAATAAAGGAACAAAGGATAGATTAAATAAATAATAATATTTATTTAATTTAGGAAAGAGATAGTATTAAATGAATAATAAATATTTTTTTAATTAATAGTGGAAGAGGCTAATCAATTAAATAACCTTGAAATAGTAAAAATTTATAAACATTCTACAGAGTGAAAATGATTGACCTAAATCTAATATAGCAATTTGAAACTTCTAAACAAGTATTTATCCTCCTTTTTTAAAGCCCTTGGTTTGTTGATTCAATGAAAATAAACAAAAGAACAAGTAGCAATCATGAAATATGCTTCTAGGATATTGAGGCAATGTTGATGTAATACAAATATTATTTTGATACATATTCGTGTTAGATTATTCACATTCCTTGATCAATCCTATATTATAAAAGTGAATTGGGGTTGGTTCATAAATACACCACCTTAACATACAATTTGAAATATTATAATTTTATATGACTCATAATGGCTAGAAAGATAGGGATACATGGCCCAATTTAAGAGGTTAAAATTTAAAAGTTTAAGGTTTAGATCTACACCCTTGAATTTGAACCAAGGTTGCAATTAGATAGAATAGAGATAATTTTGATACTAGAGATGAGTAATGAAAGGATAAGGGATAAGATTATATCAAGTTCCACATAAAACTACACCAACTTGCACACTAGTTGTTGTGGGTCAAAAACGTAAGCAATAATTTCATGGGTATATGTCTTTCAACATTATAATATGAAAAACATACCATTGAAGAGAAATTATGATTGTGATGAAAGAGATATGAAATATGCATCAAATTCAACATTTGTCTTGTGGACAAGACAAACATATAAGCCTACAAGAGATTTTTTTGAATATATATCTAAAAATGAATAAATCAATTATTTTAAAAAATATATATTTAATGAATATAAGCATAACAAGACAATTAACCTAAATTAGGTTTGTAATTAATTATGTCAATAGATTTAAGAATTTTTGAATTTAAGAGGCTTAAGTAGATAGCTAATTTTCATTGCCAATAGATAGTTGTACACTATTCTTAACATAACTTTCGAATTGTAGTTTAGAATCATGTAATCTTGGATGCACTAGCAACAAAAGGATGAAATTTGAACTTCATGGACCTAAGAGTTTATTAATTCACTTCCCCAACTATATATTTTGACCCTTTTTCTGGAGAAATGACCCTCTATCACATATTTGGATTTTGTAATGTTTCTTGTTGTCCTCAGTTTTGAATTTCTTCAAAACTAAGGATCTTTCTTCTAAATTATTTTCTATTTGCAACTTAAATCCTCTAAGGTGGTTTTTGAGGTGATTTTTAGCCCCTTGGAGTAATGTCTTGAGATTTGTCAAATTTCTAGTTCTATAGGCTTGTTTTATTTTAATCACAAGTTGTCATTTTTTTCTAGCTTGTAATCTGGGTTTTAAAACCCAAATTACACATTGGTTTGTGATCAAGTTGTAATTCAGGTTTTAAAACCTAAATTACAAGTCTTTTATTTTTACATTGTTAATTGCACTTCGGGTTTTGAAACTCGATGTTCACTTTCCTCATCTTTGGTATCAGTTCTATTGTCATTTTTCTGCCACATGCTATGTGTTAGTATCTAAGCAGAGGATTTTTGGTTCTTTTCACAAGTATGGTCCTTGTGTTTTGTTTGGGGTTTTATATGTTTCATTTGTTTTTTACTATTTTTTCCTCTACAACACTCCAAGGGTTGGATGGTTTTTGTTTTTCGATTAACACATTTTGTTGTGTTCATCAAGAAATAAAATTCCTTCAACACATAGTGTTATTTTGATAACTTCATCCTTTAACATGTGGGTCAGGATTCAAAGCTCGACCAACAAATATTTTTTGTTTCACGAGCTTTGAATCCCATCCTACTTGAATGAGCTTTTCACCATGAAGTGTTTGCAAGCTAGGATTTGAAACCTGACCAACAATGAAGACCTTGATATACCAACACATGGTATTTGTTGGTTGGGTTTCAAACCCCAGCCAAAAAATAAAGGCCATGTCCTAAATCAAAATAAAACAATGTTTGATATATATTGGTCAGGGTTTAAAACCTGACCAACATGTACAACTATTGTCCTCAGTTTTTGAATTTCTTTAAAACTATGGATCTCCCTTCTAAATAATTTTCTATTTGCAGCTTAAATCCTCTAAGGTTGTTTTTGAGGTGATTTTTAGCCTCTTGGAGTAATGTATCAATATTTGTGATTACAAGTTCTAGAGGCCTGTTTCATTTTAATCACAAGTTAAGTCATTTTTGTTCTAACTTGTAATTCAGAATTTAAAACCTAAATTATACATTGGCTTGTGATCGGGTTATAATTTGAGTTTTAAAACCTGAATTACATGTATTTTATTTGTGCATTCTTAATTTCACTTTGGGTTTTGAAACCCAATGTGCAATTAGATGCACATCGAGTCTCAAAACACAATGTGCATCATATTTATTGTGCATTAACTAACATTAATGATTTTTAAATTTCAAGTTCTTTTTTGTAATGGTAAAACATTAGGGTTAGGGTTAAATTAAGGTAATAGAACTACTAAATGACCTAATTAACCATCACATTAGGGAGGAGAGGAATCTAATACATCTAGCCTTGAAATACCAAGATTTTGATCAAATTTCAGGCTCCTTTGATAGGGATTTCTCCTCCTTAAATTGAATTGACCTGTTGAAGATTAGGGCAAGACCATGAACTATTGAAGTAATCTGATAGAAATAGTAAGCTATATATGTCATATTGAGCCACCAACATGGATCTGAGCAAAATAATATGTTTTGGATCTGTTCTTAGTAGTTTGGGCTGATTTTTTGAGACCAGGTAGTATCAATTTTCCATAGTCCTCTGAATTTCTCACCCTCAAAAATTGATCATGTTTGTCCCCATTTTCTTGTCTTTTGTTTTCTTTCTTTTTTCCTTCTCTCATGTTTTTTCTTTGGACACCTTGAGTCCTTGAAACTTCGAAGTTCTGAGGTGCTCGATTTATTTGTTTTTGTCTTTGCTTCAAAACCCCGAAACCTCAAAGTTTCAAAGCATTCTTTGTGCCTTTGTTTTTCTTTCAGGAACTCGGAACTCCAGAACCCTGAAGTCCTAAAGTATTGTTTGTGTTGTCTTTTTGAAGACCCTGGAACCTTGAAACCCTGAAGTTCCGAAGTCTTACTTTCTTTATTGTGTGGAAGCCTCAGAATTCCAAAATCCCTGAATCTTGAGTTCTTCATGTTTTGTTGTATTTTTGTTTGAGTTTTGGGATCCCGAAACCACAAAATCCTGGACTCCCCTTGTGTTTCACCTCAGAAATCTGGAACCTCGGAGTCCTGAGACATCTTTTTGTATGGGCCTTGGAATCCCGAAACCCCAAAATTCCAAGCTTTCCTTTGTTTTGTCTTGGGACCTCAGAATCCTGAGGTTGTGTTTAGTGAGGTTGTACGATCGTCGAATGGGGGGGTATAAATAGGGAAAGATGGATGATTTTCATTCATTTGTGCACTCCTTCATTGTGAAATTCAGGCTCTCCCTCCATATGTTCTGCTTACTTGCTCGTTCGTATTTGCAATTTTGTTGCCTTGCTAGTTTCATTCGTTTGTTTCATTTTTTTGTCTTTTTCATGTTTTTAAGCTAGGTTAGATTAAATTTTCCATGCTTTCTGTGAGGCCCTACCCTGACTCGGTCTAGCAGTTCAGTAATTTTTATGTTGAGACTATTATGGATGCTTTATTTTTATGCATTATGGATTTAGAACTTATATTATTCCATGTTTTGGGATTAACATTGCTATATGTTGATGCTTCATTTATATGCTTTATGATATAGAACTCTACATGATTTTTGAATAGGATGAATTTGAGATGATATATGTCGTTATTGGATTTGTAGGACTTTACTATGATGATAGAAATAGGATGTATGTTTTATGTGTGGATCAAAATTATGAGAATTAGAATAATTGCTTATGTGAAATTACTTGGATAGAAGATATGTTAAATTGTTCAAATGTAAATTGTATGCAAGTGTTTGATGTGTATTCATATTCATGTGTTTTGTATTATATGAGGTTATTCAAAATTACTAATGTGTAATTGAGATGCGCAGGAAAATTATCCATGTGACCATGGAAATATTATGGAGAACCAAACCTAGACCTATGTGCATTCGTAAAACCAGGGTTTGTCTATTTGGAGAGACAACACCCCGTTTGTATTGTATTTTATTCATGAAAGTGATTGTTGCATGAATGTTAAATTGAATTTTGTTTATTTGTGTAAATCCGACAAGAGACAAGATTTCATGTATAATTTTGTAAAAGTATTTTCTTTGTGTCACTTGACACATGTTTTGATTTATGTTTGAGTTTTTAAATTTGTCTCTTGGAGGGAGTTGTTTAACTATAGCTTTTTTCAATTAATTTAATATGATTCCATAAATGCCTTGGGTAAAGAATCTTTGGGATGGTCAACTTAGTTTGACCAGAAAATAAACTTCAGAGGGGTTTAAAAAGGGTTAAATGGACTCCTAGGAGTAGTTTATTAGGGTTTCCTAAAGCCCATAAGGTATACCTAAGGGTTAGGGGTAATTTTAGGTAAGTTTCTACTCCCATGTGACCTTTTAGACACCTTAAAAAGTGACTTTTCTAAGTTATGCGAAAATGGAAATTAGAAGGTTGAACTAAGTTGTTAACCTTCCTTTTTGAATGAGAGTTCCCTTTCCCATTTTACCTTACCTTCCCTTTTAGTTTAAGAAAATAGTGGGAACTCTCACTAGGGTCTTATTAAGAAAGAATGAGAGATTTTGGGGGTAATCACCCACTCTCCATTTTTGGAGACAAAGAATTTTGAAAGGAAAAAGATAGATTTGGGATTAAGAATTTGGCTAAGTGTAGAAAGGAAAGACTGGTGGAATTGGGCTACTCATCCTCAACAAAACTAGCATACCTTTGGCAGTATAAGGTTGGTTCTACCTTTCTTGTAATGTTTTCTTATTGCATGTTGTATTGAAAGAATTGCTTGTGTTAAAGGCTAGTTTTCCTTGCATGTATTCCTTGGAAATTTATTTGGTGTTTTGTGCTTATGCAATTTATGTGTTTTGGGAGTAACCAAGGCCTCCTACTCTTGGGAGAGAGTATGGTCTTGTGGGTGGTAGAAGTGACAACCCTCAAGTCAGAGGCTCTCATTATGAGAGTGATCACAAGGGATTTTATGTGACCCTTGCTGCATGGCTTGTTTATGCATTGGGGGTCATAAGGAGGGAAATAAGGCATGAATGCCTTGGGGGGCATAAGGAATGTGGGGTTGTTATACTTGATGTTTTTGGTTTGCCATGAGGTGGCTATATGTTTTACCATACTTGCAGTCTCTTCAGGGTACTTGGTCCACTACCACCCTTGAAAAGACATCACAATGTGTGGTGCAGTGTAGCCTAGGCTGGGATTGTGTTTGAGATTGTGTTTTCCCTTGTCTTTTGTGTTTGCATGTGTGTTACCTATCTAAGGTTTGGTTCTCCAAGCTCGGGGGTGGCTACCATTTAGCCTAGGCTGGGAGGTGAGCACTCCATGGTCACAACCTTCGATTTATTTGTAGGTTGTTATAAGAAAATGACAGGACAAGTAGATGTGGCTGGAATTAGTTGTTGCTGAAAAATATTTGGATATGTATTTATTATTTTCCTCATTTATTAGAAATGAGGAACCTAATTGTAAAGTGACAAGAGTATCTTGGAGATAAGATTTAAAGATATGTAATATTTATTTATGCTATACTGCAGAAAAGAAAGAAGTAACTCTAGTTTTAGTTTTTTTTCTATATTTCTGAAAAAAATAACATGGTTGGGTTTTAGGATATTTGGAAAGAAAGTGATTTATACATTCCTATTTTGTATTTAAAACAAATATTAGAAAAGAAAGGAATTAGATTTGCATGCATACAGGAGGCTAAAGATAAAAGCAGTTAGATCTATACATGGAAATGTAAAAGTTATTTTATTTAAATCTGTGATTTTATTTCATGTGCGATTTTATTTTAATTGCAGAAAATAAAGTCTATAAAGTTAAAATAACCATCTCTATAGTTGAATTTAATTATTTCTAAGTTTATTATAGTTGTTTTTTTAGGATTAGTTAATTCTGTTAATTGCTATTATTGCAGAAAGTAAATCTAGAGTTAAATAGTCTAATTAATTTAAGTAATATAATATTTGTCTAGTTGCAGCTTAAGTTTTATTAAATTCTGTCAATCATCTATTCAATAAATTTCATCTAAAGTCACATGGATTATCCTTGACTTATAGAATTTAAAAAAATATATATATATAATAACTTTAGTATTTTGTATAGTAAGATTCTATGTTTGAATACATACTTGTAATTAAAATACTTTTCTCTATTCATTATATATTTTCTGTTATATAAAAAATATATATATAAATATATAATTATATACATACAAATTACATGTATATACTTATATATATAATATATTTATATAAATAAATACCTATGAAAATAAATATATATATTTATATACATATATATATATATAAGTATATTATATATATATATAAGTATATTATATATATATATATAAGTATATTATATATATATATATATTTAAATTAGCAAAAACAAAAAAAATTGTATGCATTGAGGGTAACGGGGTTTTTAGGACCTCCGCAGAGCTCCAGTCGCACAGGGGGCGCAGCCCCTATGCGGGTCGCAACTCTCACAGAGGCCGCAACCTCTGTGCGGGCCGCAACCCTCACAGGAGGTCGTGACTCCCTGTGCAGGCCGTGCCACTGTGCAGGCTGCAACTCACACAGCGGCCAAGGCCACTATGTGGGTCGCGACCCCCACAGTGGGGCAACCCACCGGTGGAGTTGTGTGCACCACCGCGCTCGCCCTTCCCCAAAACCGCCGCCCATTTGCCATGGCCGCCACCGTGGACACCATTCAGCCCTACACAAAACCAAACAAAAAAAACGGGAAGAAACCCTAGCCCGGTTAGGGCTAGGGTAGAAAGTGGTTAATAAAAAAGATAAAATAAAATATGAAAGGCTTATTTATAACATAAATAAGGGTTAGGGTTTGCATGGGTTAAAACCTTTTGATTTAAAATATGTTATTATATATATATATATTGTAGCTAGGAAATGTGGAAATCATCAAAGCAAGTAGTATTAATAATAGCTCAATCACAAAAGCAGATTGCAATGATCCATCCTAACACACTCAATAAAGACATGAAAATAAAACATTCAAAACTAAAAACTAAGCAAACTAGATGCAGATTCGAATGTCTCCTTCATGCGGCTCCATTGTCCTTCTTTCTTCTCCAAATAGCCTTTTGTTTGTAGATCTCACCTACTAGTGCATGATCATGATATGAAAGCAAGTAGACAAGATGATTGCTCAAGAATACTCGAAGCATGATTGATTCGACAAAGTGATTCAAACAAGTGATTATTAGCCGAGATTGAAGAAATTCATCCAATTTATAGACAAATTGGAGAAATGATCAAATTAGCATGATTCAATTCAAATGGAAATTGTAAATCAAAAATGTCAATTATGACAAATTATGCACTTTCTATGCAAAATTGATTGATTGATAATTTATGACAAATTATGACAAATTTCTATGTCAAAATTGATTGATTGTCAATTATGACAAATTATGACAAATTGAAATGTCATTCCCATAAAATTAGGAGCAAAATAGGAGAGAATTGAAATTAGGAATTAGAAAATTAGAAAATTAGAAAAAGAGGAAAATTAGGAATTAAGAAAATTGATGAAAATAGGAAATTAGTGAATGAATTAATAATTTTTCATTTATTAATTAATTCACAAAGAGGGAATTTAGAAATTGAGGAATTTAGGAAATTAGGAATGATGTGAAATTAGGTAAATTAATTAATAATTTGTCATTTATTAATTAATTCACAAAAAGAGGAATAATTAGCCAATTAAATAAACATTTAATTGCGGTGAGAAGACTTAGGATAAATAAATAATTTATTAATCCTAAAGGGAGAAATGACAAACAAGGTTAAATGATTAAATCACGAAACCCTAGAAGATGAATTAGCAATGCAAGGATGACAATTAGGTCTTGATAAAAGATAATTGATTCGATCATGATTCTGATTAACAAAGAACCAATGTGATAAATGATTTGATTGATAAATGCGCCAATTGATGAGGAACAATGACAAATTGATCCAAATTGACACGATTGAGAAGGACGACGATCGATGACAAATTGATTACAAGACGACAGGATTGAAAATGACAATGATCGATGACAAATCGATCGTATGATGACAAGACTGAAAAGAGGACAAAACCCTAATTAGGATTGACGATGTCCAAAATGATGACAAATTAGCACGCACAATGATGCGACAAGATAAGATTGACCAAAATCATGACTGAAGATTGTTGTCGACAAGACCAATTTCGAAAGCGAGACAACTGAAGAATGCAGAAGAAGGACTCGATGCTCGCAATGATAAAGACCAAATGCGTGACATAGGAGAAATGTTAATGTGATGCAAAAACCCTAAAATAAGGCAATGTGTAAATGTTAAAGTACGATTCCGCAAGCGTTGACCATTTTTAGGTGTCTACATTTTGCCCCTCTTTGAGACAATAAGTGTTGTTTCAAAGAACAATAATGAAAATGCCCCAGATACTGACAATGACATATGCATGCCCCCCTCGAGGAATTGGCCGGAAACATGCAGAAAAGAGGCCAATTGATCAATAAAAATGATAGGATCGAATGGACTGACAATCGGAGACCGGATGCACGAAGGACAAAGAAAAGAAGACGCAAAAGACCACGACCAACATAAGATGGATAGGGTGCACGTCCATCTATGCACTGACAAAGATCTATAAATGAGACAAAGAGAGTGAAAGTTGCTCATTTGCACTAGCTCAAGAGGAGAATTTGTTGCTCTGGAAAAGGACACTTGTAGAGAGATGGCGAACATTCCAAGGGCAAATCAACTTAGAGAATGTGTACACACATTCAGATGACCGGATGATGCAGGAGCAGCGGTATGTATCGCAAAAACCCATATTTTCAATTTCATGAATTTGACTTGCTGGCGGGACATTGCGAGGCCCACAGGGGATGCAGAAAGGGACTCCTGTGCTTGTGTAGGGTGAATCCTATGCTTGTGTAGGGTCTTCTGCGCTTGTGTAGGGATACACAGGCACAGGTTATGATACACAGGTGCAGGATGCAGAACACAGGCGCAGAAGTGCATTGGCAACCCTAATTTTGGTCAAAACAGCATGCAAATGATCCGAAAAGGGGGGATAAGTGTAGGATAGGTCAGAATAGATGAAAAACACCCTGATGTGGACATGAAATGAGGAAATGCAACCCATAGGAGGAAACCCTAAAACTGACAAAATATGCCCCAATTATGATGCAGAGTCGACAGTATCCATTGATCATGCGGAAGAACCGACCAGACTGCTTCATGCTATGACATAGACTCAGGAGCATAGACAGAGATACATTAGCTGGACTTGGGATATACTATATCACATTCATGCCTAAGATTAGGGCAAACACAGGACTGCTTACCGCATTGGCAGAGCGATGGCATTCGGAGACCTCCTCTTTCCATCTAGCGACTGGAGAGGCGACTGTGACACTAGAGGATGTATGGCGTATCCTCTGCATTCTGATTCATGGGGAGATGGTAGAGTATGACCCAGTGATAGGGAGAGACACATTGTGCAGATTATTTGAGTGCGACGTAGATGATTTGGACATCATGGAGAGAGAGATCAGCTAGGAGACCATGGCGTCAGAGTATGATCGACGATATGTGGTGATAGCAGTGGTGATAGCATGCCTACTAGAAGGGGACAGACGAGGACATGGATTCCCTATTGGATGGGGAAGAGTGCTGGAGTGAATGGCGATAGAGGGGATGGTCTACACATGGGGACCATGTGTACTGGCCATGGTGTATTTTCAGTTGCATTAGATACAAAATGAGGGAGTTCAGACTTTGAGCTGTGGAGTCACATTGTTACAGGTATGGGCATTTGAGCACATAGCCATATGTCGACCAATTATAGAGAGATAGGTAGTACCACATCGACCATATGTGTATTGCTATGGGGGAGCACTGAGACAGGGTCCTTTTGGATACATATTGTATTGGCGACACGAGCTAGACAGACTGAGAGAGTTCACATGGAGGCCATATCGTGATTGCCCTGGATGGTCAGATGATAGTGATGACCTACCACATTGTAGACAGAAGAGGTACTTGATTGGGCGACCACTGAATCGCCAGAGAGTGATTGAGATGTACCTGCCAGAGAGAGTTAGACGATAGTTTGGAGAGAGGCAGGATGTACCTAGGAGGACTGCACACTTTGCCCGATCTCACAGAGAGACGAGTCAGTGGGGGAGTATGATTTAGCCACACATAGCATATGCTGATTTCTCATAGCTATAATAGAGACAGTGGGATTGGAGATCAGATGTGGTGGATGCTAGGATGACAGAGGAGTATGAGAGATGGTTTGCACGATGACGGCCAGTGCCATTGACAGATCCTGACATTCCAGTACCGAGGAGACAGGAAGACTTCCCACTCATAGGAGAGGAGGAGGGAGATGATGAGGACGAGGAGGATGAGGGCGGGGATGAGGATGGGGATGATGAGGATGGAGATGAGGAGGGGGATGACAAGGATGAGCCAGATTCAGGCAAGCATGAGGCATTGCAGGATATACCCATAGAGCCGAAGACAGCTAGGATAGAGGAGATGGAGATGTGCAAGGCTACCATAGTGAGTCAGTATGATCATATTGTGACATTAGAGAGACAGAATGATCAGTTCAGAGCGGAGATAGCCAGACTCACAACAACTCAAGATACAGCAATAGCACAGGCACAGCGAGAAGAACAGAGAGTCACTGAGTATATTGGGTCGATTCGGGATGCCAGTGCATGCGAGATGGCACAGATGTTGGTAGAGACCGGAGAGGAGATACGCCATTGGAGGACACTATATGAGAGTGCAGTTCCACCAGAGTAGAGAGCAGCTTCATATCGGGCATGATCGAGGACAGAGAGCAGAGCACGCTCTCAGAGGTCATTGAGTAGCATGGGGGTGAGTGGACCTATGAGACCACCACAGCCAGGACCAGGAGGGACATCATCTGCGAGACATGGTAGGGATGAGGAGGATAGAGGGAGCACCCAGTGATAGAGGCACATGCTCTGTATGACGGACAGTGGACATTATGTAGTTTGACATTTTGTAGTCAGCCTGCGGGCCATACTTAGGACAGACAGTCCAATTTTGTACTCCGATATTATGTTGATATATGATATGATATGCATCGATATGATGGAATGCAATGTGTTATGACATATGTTATTTTCCATGTATGGATGACTTATGCACTGTTGATGTAGTATTGTGGAACATGTATGGATATATTTTTTTTTATGTGTTTTCAATGCATTTATAATATGAAATGGATAAAATGCTTGATATGATGCTGGATGTAATGCAAATGTACTAACCAATGAATGCAGGATGCAGCATATGTGTTTGGGGAAATCGGAGCACTAGACTGAACTGACTATCCAAACTGACGAAAGAAATGTTAGTTAGAAGAAATGAGACAAAGGACAGTTAGAGACGAAGAAAAACTTGATTTCAGTAATGCACTTTGTAGGTGAGAACCTTTATTTTAATGTAGCAAAATGGATGCGTAGCATCATGGCATTGAAGGCCAGAGCTGAAATGCAACCTTTTTTGCAAAAGACAGACACATCATAGACAAACAACAATCACAACAAAAATGAAAGGGACCATGAACCATCCCGGTCACTCTAAATCACTCAGTGACATCATCGAGCAACATAGGAACATGATCGAAGCCAAAGATAAATCAATAAAAAGATAAGATGCACAAATTCCAACAAATCAAACAAACATCTTGATCTTCATTGTCAAAAGTTGAAAGTGCTGATAGGACGATCATGTTGTCTGGTTTCAGGACATGCGGTACCCCGTCTAAGACAGGACACAGTCTGGTTTCGAGTATACCACACCCTGTATAAGACCCATGATAGTGTGCCAAGGATGAATGATTTTGAGGTTGATTGATATGACAATTTTGATCAATTTGAATGTCTGGTTTGATTGAAAAAGTTCATCTATTAATGCATGATTTCATTAAAGCACAGTGTTGGATTGCCTGTCACTGGAGGAATGCTCAGTGATTTGTCTTATGCACAAAGGGAATATTTATTGCAAAATGCTTTTCAAGTTTTTACAATTTTTTTGTGTCATTTTTTTTTTAGGACTTTATTTGACTTTTTAGGGATTATTTCAGGACATTTTTTTGATTTTTTTTTGGAGATTTTTTTCAGGACATTATTCAATTTTTTTGGATTTATTTCAGGACATTATTCAATTTTTATGGATTATTTCAGGACATTATTTGATTTTTAGGGATTTTTTTTTCAGGACACTTTTCAATTTTTTATGATTTTTTTTTCAGGACATTTTTCAATTTTTTTATGATTTTTTCAAGACATTTTTCAATTTTTATGATTTTGCCCCGTGTCTAGCAAGGAAAGGAATATGACAGGTGAATAAATAGGCTTGTTGAAATGTTGGTGGATAGAGGGAAGACAAAGGCCTTTTATTATGGAGACAATATGGATGCAATTTCCAAGAGCTATTGTGTGATGGGACAAGAGACTGGATATGACAATGTAAAGCAGTGACAGGGCATGAGGGACATGTCAAGAGGTTTTTGAAACTACATGTTTAAATTTTGCGTCCTTATGTCAGATCAAGATCAAGGAATGAAAAAGAGTGTATGGATAGTGATAAGATATGGATAGGATAAGCAAGACCAAGAATGGATAAGGGACATGGACTGAAAGTCGGGATAGGATATGGGATAGTGGCAGAAAGTTGCAATAAGACAGGGAATATGGATGAAAGGTTATAATAATCAAATGGATAAAGACCAAAAGCTATGATAGACTAAAAGTTGCAAACAAGATACATGATTCTCATGATGATCCTCAGCCTTGTCAAGACCAAATGTGGAAAAAGGAAATGGACATGAGGGACAATAGGATATGAATGGTAATGATAGGGGTTCGATAGGATAATGGAACAATGAAGGACAAAAGGATATGATAGGATAAGACATGCGCCCAAGTGTGGTGTGCAAGAAGTTCATAGATTACGCATGACGCCTATTTGCCAGGTTTTCATCACGGTACTTTTCCAAGGCACCTATTTGCTAGGTTTTCACCAATGGACGAATTATTTTTGCTTTACTTTTTTTCTTTTGTCTTCTTTTTCACTTTTTTTTTTTTTTTTTTTGACTTTTCAATAGAAGATGGACACATGATAGGGGATGAAAGAAGGACTCAAGCGTCTTTTTGTTTTTTTTGGATAGTAGCCTTGAAAAAAATGGACCATGACCTTTAAAAGTATTCTCAAAGACGTTGGTAGGATAAGCACATGGAAAATGAGCTGAAACTAAGGCAAGGATTTATGCAAAGGATTGGACCAAAGGGATCGAAGGATGGAAAATATGCATTGGATAATGGATAGGGTATTGGAAGAATTGTGCTTGAGTGGATAGAAATGTTGGCAAGATTGACATTGGCACACACCTTGAGGGGTGATGGACAGATGAAGGAAAGACGTATTTTGGATATTGAGATTTTGACGAAGGAAAGGCTATGGATTTTAGGACATAAGGGCCCAAAATGGATGAAGAAGGTGGTGGAGGAATAGCAACTTTGGATGCCAATTGTGATGTTTCTTTAGGCTTTTGTGCTTCAAGGAGCCACTTAGGGATCCACATTGTTTTTGATTTTTCATGCTTTTGTGGTTCCTTGGAGTGCATTGCTTGCACAAGGGATTTAGGAACCCATATAGATTTTGACTTTCCTTTATTTTTCTCAGTGGGCCTTTGTGGCCTTTTGGATATTTCTTTTTCTTTATAGATCAAATTTTGCTCTTTGTTTTGACATGTCAATTATATTGGACATGTTGATCCTTGAATACATGTGGATTGCTAGACTTATGATGTTTATACTTGGCATCCAAATTGCTTGGAGGGGGAAATGAATGCATGGATGGATATGAATGAAATGGACTTCTTTTGGATTGATGAAATTTACTCAAGGATGTGTGCCTTTGCCAACCTTGCATAGAGGACGAAGGGATATAAGGACCTAAGATGGATGGAAGGTGTGATGGGGAAGGGATATGTTTGGATTGTGATGGAGGGATACCAATGTCTTGAGAGTGAGTTGTGTAGACATGACCCTTAAGATCTTCTTTGACATGAAGGGATTCTTGCTTATGGAGATCTACTCCTTTGCCTTTATGAATATCTTAACTTGTAGGATACTCTTTTCTTTGGGAAGAAGACGCGAGTCCATTATGAGGTGGATATGACATGAGAGAAATAATGAGATCTTGAAGTGGATCGGATTGCACCAAAGTGGAAGAACCCATTATGCATGTCAAGGGTTCATGAACATCTTGCACTGACATGTTAGAATCATGAAGGGGATTAGGATCATGAGGGGAACTAGGATTGTGTAGTGGACATGGTTCAATGAAAGGCTCTTCAAGAGATGGAATGGGAGAAATAATGGGATCATCAAAAGAAATGAGACCTTGGAGTGGATATGCTGGATTAGGACAAGGAGATGGAGGAACAAAAGGATCTTGTGGAGGATTTAAAGGAATAATTTGATCTTGACAAGGAGGAAGATCATTGAAATCCTCTTTAAAATTACTTTGCTCTTGACTTTTAATGGGATCATCGGAAAGGATGGAAGGGATATCTTGATCTTTCTTAGGAAGTGGAATGTCAATGGGATTTGAAAGGACATTTTTTTCATGAAATGGAAGGGGATCGTTTGGGATTGGATGGACTGGGATATCTTGATCTGGCTCAGGGAATGGAGTGTCAATAGGACTTTGGATAGGATGGACAAGAATAGGGGAATCATCGTGAGTGTCTAGGAAGATGGGGTCCTGGTCAACAATTGGATGGGATGATAAGGTTTCGAGATCTTGATCTTGATCTTTTTTAAGACATGTTTCTTCATGCTCTAAATTATCCTCTTGACATGGGGTTAGACTTTGGATATGCATGGAGGATTCTAACAAGGAATCAATGTTTTGGCATGAAGGAAATGCACTTTGAACATTTGTGATGGATTCTGGCAAGGAATCAATGCTTGAACATGAGGAAGAGGGACTTTGAATGGGGTCCTCTAAAACAAGTAATGACAATAAAGTGCATGGTGGCATTGGGTCTTGTATTTCTGAAACATGACAAGGATGCGCATCATGAATTGGATTATCTTGGCAATCGATTATGGATAGCTCTTGGATAATTGCATCCTTGGGTGTATTGTTTGATGAGGACAATATGGAAGGTTCTTGGGAAACTTCTAAAGGTGTAGGGATAGATGCCACTAGAGAATCAATTTTCTTGTGGGGGGATGAGGCATTGCTAGACATAATTGTATTATCTTGATCTTCCTCAAAGAACTCACTTGGTCATTTCCTTAAGATCATTGCAATAAAGCCACCTTTCTTTCGAGGTTTTGACATGGTTGTATCTAGAATTTGAACTTGTTTTGCAAGAATTTGGTCTTGGTTTGATGTCATGTTTTGATATTGGACTCGATTCAATTGTTCTGACATGTTTGAAACTCGGGTTGGTGTGTGCTGCAACCTTTGTTTTAGAATGTTTGGTTGTAGTTGTTGACATTGATATGTTGATTGAACTAGTTGATATTCCACCATTGGTTGAACTATTTGTTGACATTGTATAGTTGGTTGGACATATTGTTGAAATTGGACCATTGATTGTGTTGGTTGTATATGTTGGACCATTGGTTGTGTCTATTGGAAATGTTGGAGCTGTTGAACAATTGGTTGTGATGGTTGAAAATCTGATTGATAGTAAACACCTTCTTGTTCTTGTTGTGGAGGCACATGATGTTGAAATTGTTTCATCATCTCTATTTGGGAGAGGAGAGTTGATATGTCTGATCGTTCAAGAAGAGATCTTACATCAATTGGCTCAATCTTTGGATTTCGACCTGGAAATTTTTGAAACATTTTGGACATTTGTGATCTATTTTTCTCAATGTTTTTCACTCTTTGTTCCAAAATCTCATTTTCTTGAGCTAGTTTCTCCTCTAGTTTTTGTATTTGGAGACTTGTTTCATCATAAAAAGTTTGATCAATGTTGTTTTGTTGTTGGGTTGGATAGAATTGTGATTGCATTGCCGGTTGATATGTCAAACTTTGTTGCATCATTGGTGCTTGGAACCTTGTTTCAATAGACATGTCACTATGCAAATGCAATATTTTTGGAATTTTTCAAGGATAATGTATGATATGCAACTAAATGCAAACTAAATAGATGAAAATGCAATCTATGGCAAGAATACAATCTATGTTTTTGGTTTTTTTTCAAGATTTTGACAAACTTTTGAAATGCAAATCTAAAAAGAGACCCTTAGGAAATTGAAATGATGTCTAGACCTCAAAGGACAAAAGGACCAAGTGACAAAAGGACAAAATGACAATGTCTCCCCTATATGCTTGGATACTAAGCTAGGTTTGACCAAATGACAATAATGACAAAAAGACAAAAGTTTGATAAGGTCTAGACTTCCTAACAATGACTTAGGGTTTATCAAAGATTTGTATTACTCAAGTATGACAAAATCTAGTTTTGACACTATATGCTAAGGGACAATTACTATGCAAATAACCCTAATATGATATGATAATGATCTAAGCTTGATGAAGAGACCTAGGGTATGCAAATGCAAATGTATGACAATGTCAATCTAAGTTTGAATTATGAAATGGTATTACTCTAATGCAAGAGGACACATGCAAATGGATGACCTTTATTGATATGCAAAGGAGTATGACCTAGGTGAAACCTAACCTTGGTAGTTGACAATGACTTTGCAAAATGCAAACCTAAGATGCACCTAAATCTAAGTGACATGAATGTTGAGACAAGACTTTGAAAAATGTTTGACAACCATGTTTGAAGATGTTTTGAACTTTGAACTTTGTTGGATGAAATGTTCTTGTGTTTAACCTTGTTTTGAATCAATTTGCCTTGTTTTTGAAATGAGATACAATTCAACTTTTGACAAGCAAAAAAGACAAGATATTTCAACTTAGACTCAAGACAATCATGCTCATTCACACATTTCTTATGGTAGGCAAGGACAGTAGGTACTCAAGAGGTAGACTTGTTATGGGATTCAAGGAGATTACATAGATGCTTGACCCCACGGGCTCCCCTCCACGGCACTCACTTCTCAGGGCAACCAAGCATCAGTCCCCATGGAAATCTCCCCATGGCGAACTTAGTATCTCTTCCAAGTATCCGAACTTGTCCTTCTCAAGCAACTAGAAGGGTTTTTGGCCTCTAAATACAAGGTGTTTAATAAGGATTTCTGTTAAGCGTTACTCCTTGATGTCATGCAAGCATGATTGAGACATTAAGCCCACCAAGATACCAAACAAATGTAGTCGCGCAAGCACGATTTAGACCATGAGGTCCTACTTAGATGTTGATATGAGAAAGAGTTCAAGGGTCATCACTTCCCAAGTAACTGCAATTCCCACGTAACCCTTCCTTCAAAGCTTTCGCCCATCAGGTATTTGTTTATAGTGAGTTACAATGCCAAGGTATTCTAGCCATACTCACTTTGGGTCATTCCCTTCTCACGATTATCACTTGCTTGCAAAAGCAAATGGTCGAGAAGGCAGGCCCTCTAAAGGTGACACACAATCAAAAACATGAGCATGGTATCGAAGATCTAGATTTCTGATCACCCTAAGAAGGATGAGAGCATACTCTCATACTTCAATTTCAAGCTCAACAATCAAAGAAAACATACATTCATTCCATCCTATTTAGAAATCATACTAGGTGTCTAAACATTAATTGCAAACACAAAATTTAGTTGTAGTCCAAGGCAACCTGCAAAACCCAAGTCAAAAGTTTGATATGTTTAGTCTCTGACTATCGAACCTACATAAAACATGTTAGTAGTTTCATTTGTTGTCTTTTTCATGTGTATGCCAAGGTTTTGCACAGAGAATCAGTACCAACAAAACCAAAAAAAATAGAAACAGAATGCAAAAGAAAACAATTTGCAAGTGAAAAACACTGTCTTTTACCTCTGTTTCTGGCCCTACACAGGCGCAGAATGTCTGACACAGGTGCAGAATGTCTGACACAGGCACAGAATGTCTGACACAAGCGCAGAATGTCCTTGACATAGGCACAGAATGTCTGACATAGGCGCAGAATGCTTGACACAGGCGCAGAAGTTCCCAGAAAACACTGCACTACCCTGTTTCTTGGGTTTTTGACCTGCAAATCATCTCAAAAGCACTCAAAAGCATGGTTAAGTGGTTATTTCACATCGGGTTCACCAATTAATGTAGCTAGGAAATGTGGAAATCATCAAAGCAAGTAGTATTAATAATAGCTCAATCACAAAAGTAGATTGCAATGATCCATCCTAACACACTCAATAAAGACATGAAAATAAAACATTCAAAACTAAAAACTAAGCAAACTAGATGCAGATTCGAATGTCTCCTTCATGCAGCTCCATTGTCCTTCTTTCTTCTCCAAATAGCCTTTTGTTTGTAGATCTCACCTACTAGTGCATGATCATGATATGAAAGCAAGTAGACAAGATGATTGCTCAAGAATACTCGAAGCGTGATTGATTCAACAAAGTGATTCAAACAAGTGATTATTAGCCGAGATTGAAGAAATTCATCCAATTTATAGACAAATTGGAGAAATGATCAAATTAGCATGATTCAATTCAAATGGAAATTGTAAATCAAAAATATCAATTATGACAAATTATGCACTTTCTATGCAAAATTGATTGATTGATAATTTATGACAAATTATGACAAATTTCTATGTCAAAATTGATTGATTGTCAATTATGACAAATTATGACAAATTGAAATGTCATTCCCATGAAATTAGGAGGAAAATAGGAGAGAATTGAAATTAGGAATTAGAAAATTAGAAAAAGAGGAAAATTAGGAATTAAGAAAATTGATGAAAATAGGAAATTAGTGAATGAATTAATAATTTTTCATTTATTAATTAATTCACAAAGAGGTAATTTAGAAATTGAGGAATTTAGGAAATTAGGAATGATGTGAAATTAGGTAAATTAATTAATAATTTGTCATTTATTAATTAATTCACAAAAAGAGGAATAATTAGCCAATTAAATAAACATTTAATTGCGATGAGAAGACTTAGGATAAATAAATAATTTATTAATCCTAAAGGGAGAAATGACAAACAAGGTTAAATGATTAAATCACGAAACCCTAGAAGATGAATTAGCAATGCAAGGATGACAATTAGGTCTTGATAAAAGATAATTGATTCGATCATGATTCTGATTAACAAAGAACCAATGTGATAAATGATTTGATTGATAAATGCGCCAATTGACGAGGAACAATGACAAATTGATCCAAATTGACACGATTGAGAAGGACGACGATCGATGACAAATTGATTACAAGACGACAGGATTGGAAATGACAATGATCGATGACAAATCGATCGTATGATGACAAGATTGAAAAGAGGACAAAACCCTAATTAGGATTGACGATGTCCAAAATGATGACAAATTAGCATGCACATTGATGCGACAAGATAAGATTGACCAGAATCATGACTGAAGATTGTTGTCGACAAGACCAATTTCGAAAGCGAGACAACTGAAGAATGTAGAAGAAGGACTCGATGCTCGCAAATGATAAAGACCAAATGCGTGACATAGGAGAAATGTTAATGCGACGCAAAAACCCTAAAATAAGGTAATGCGTAAATGTTAAAGTACGATTCTGCAAGCGTTGACCATTTTTAGGTGTCTACATATATAAATATAACATTATTTATATTTATATATATATATATAGTTGTATATATATTCGAATATATTTATATAGGGGGAGATGTTTCAAATTAAATATTAGCGAACTTAATATTTAATTTTAAATTTAAATAGTTTTTGAGGTGTTATGAATTAAATATTAATGAAGTTAATATTTAATTTTTAAATATAAATAGATGGTGATATTTGTAGATTAAATATTTGAGATATAATATTTAATTTCAATTAAATAAATTTAAACATTTTAAATTAAACAATTAGGGAATTTTATTTTAAATGTAAATTATTGGGCTAAAGGGTTTAATTTTTAACTCTACTAGACATAGATGCATGTGATTAAACTTTATAGAAAAATATTCATTTGCAAATATAATTGACCCTTTAGTTGATTTAGTTGAATCTACTAATTAATTATTGCTAAGTAAAATAAAGACACTTATAAAACTAATTGCTAGGACTAGTATAATTAGATCCTAAGATCAATGAATGGATATTGGAGATTAATCTTTTTCTACGTTAATTAATTGATTTAATTATTGATTAAGAGCAATGCGATAATAAAACTATTCAATTAGAATTCCGCATTTAATTTTAATTATTTTTTATTACTTGAGCTAGTAGATAAAGTTAACTCTAAACATAGTTAAGGCAAAACATGTTATAGCATTTTATATTTGTCAATTTAAGGTTTAAGTTGTGATTTAAAAAAAATAAAAAATAAAAATTATCCCGTTCTTGCCCTAAATTTTGGGCATGACACTTTCAATAAAATTGGTCGATTCGATCTTCTTTTTCATGAAACCCTATGTTTTGACATTTTGGGATTTCAGAACCCTAGGATCCCGAAATACCTAATTTTAACCAATCTAGCATCTCAGAACCCTGGAGTTTTGAAGTGCTCTTTCAACAAAGTTTTACCCACCTCAAGATTCTAGAACCCCAGAATCATGAAACCGTTGTGCCTTGTAAAAGTTTGTTTTACCTACCTCGGGATTCTGGAACTTTGGAATTTTGAAGCCACTTCCTAGAAAGGTCCACCTATGATGGGATCCCAGAATCTTGGAGTTTATTTTGAGACTTCCTTACCCAATCTCGGAACTCCAAAACTCTAGAGTTCTGAAACCAAATTTTGGAGTGTTTTACTTACCTCAAAAACCCAAAGTTCCAAAATTTGCCTTTTGAGGTCCCTTGCCAAACTCAGAAACCTGGAGTTCCAAAATTATTGTTTTGCCATTTTCTCAACCTGGGACCCCCAAAATCCTAAAATTAGCTACTTTAAAGATTTTAATGCCTCGGAACCCAAAACCTCGAAGTTCCAAAATATGTAATGATTTGATAATATGAAGTAATAGCTAATTATTGATCTTTTCTTTCAAGATAAAGCAGATCGATGGACCCATCCTCAAGCAAGAAGAGAACAAAGGAGGAAGCCAAACTCGACAAAAATCCTATAACAATTAAATATTGGTACCAAGGGTAGACTCTAGCTTCAAAGTTGAAGGATGAAGTTTAGTGGGTGACCAATACTGAAATCGAGCACATAGAGATCGAGGATATCAAAACTCAACTGGAAACTGAACCTCGTACCCTGGAAGCCCCATATACAAGGATTAAGAGATTGGGCTTGGTAGAGGAAACTATATTTCCTCAAGCTATGCAATCACCTAAACTCATAATGACTATTGCTAAATACTATCGACATGAGACAAGGCAATGTGTTGATGCAGATGGGAATGTAATTGTAGAATTGTCCCCTGACATGATAGGAATGACCTTCCGAATAACAGTGAGGGAAAAGGTCTTGGTGACAACAAAAGAGCAGTCCACCTTTATATTTGTGAAGAATGCTTCTAATTATAAAAGACACATTAATGAAGCATGGCTCGAGGAACCAAGGAAGATGGGGCTAAAGGATAGAGATATTCTGAGAGACAATTTTTAGGAGCCTCAAAGAGACCTTATCATCATGTTGAGCAAAGCCTTTGGAAATTCAGACTACGGGCATTTTCACACATGGATGTTCCATTACATGACCATAATTTTGATTGACAAAGAATATTTTGATTGGCCACAAATTATTTCATATAATAATCTTAATCAGTTGATCATAGTCATTCAAACAAAATTCTTCATGACTTCTTACTTTATATGGGTGGTTGCTCAGGCTAGTAATTTCCTAGGATTGAAGACTAAAGTAAAATTAGGAGAACCTGGACAGAAAAAAGAGTATAGGAATATCACACTCAATTGCCCATCTCTCAGGCTAAGTTGAATTTCAAAAGTTTAAATGATGCATTTATTTATGCTGTAATAATAAAAGTGACAAGAGACGTAGGATACAGACTAACCTCAGAACTAATGCAAATGATTAAGTAATTGGGATGTTGGTTCCTACAAAACCAACAATCTACCTACCTTTGGGTCAATGGGTTTACAGGGAATCCTTTTCTTTTACCAAGATTTTGTAGCAACAGGATAATTATTTTAGAATATGCTAGGCAATTGGTGGGCCTATGGGCATTGTTGACTTTGAAACATAAGATGGGGATTACTTTACTCATGTCTCTAGAACATTATACATGTCCTAGCATATAGGAAACCAAGGCGGAAAAACAAGAGCTCTAGAATTTGAGCTTAAAAGAATTTAATTTCTCAAGGGACCTATATGACCCATATGTTAAGATAAAACAAATGATGCATATTTCTTACAAGGGTCACAAGACAACTTTAGAGGATTTTTGGGCTAATTTGCAGGATAGTTTTGAGGAAAGAGAGAAAGGATATTTTAAGCTCTCAGTACCACATATCAGAAATTTTGAAATTGAGACAAATATCCCAAAGGAATTAAGGGATGATGGTGAGCTTCTTGATCCTATGTTCAAAGTAAAGGGAATTTATTAAAGACCCCACACTCCTATCAGATGATCTAGCCAAGAAGAGTTGGATATTAAAATTGTTATTGCAAAGGTTTTGGAGACAACAAGGCAATGGCTAAGCTTAAGGATCCGGCCAAGTGCTACAAAGGAGAAGAAAAAGGGCAAAGTTGTTGATAATCCTTAGACCAAAGTCCACATAGAATATGTAAGAAGAACGAGGTCTGATTCAAGGAAGAATACTTCCATTGATCTAGAGGAGGCAATGGTACCAAATGACAATCGGGAGCTCAAGAGGCAGTTGGATGCCAAAATGAAAGAGTCTCAATTTGTAGTACCCCTTCCCTAATCAATCTCTAACCTTGGTTTAATCTTGATTAGTTTATCTTAATATAATGTTATAGTCAGATGTTGATTTAACGCATAGCTGTTGATGTGGTTTTCACACTAGTTGTATGCAAGTGATTCAGTGTTCTTATTTCGTGGTATTAATATCGAGCTAACGCTTCCATTAAGTTTATATATGTATGCATGTATGACTCTTGGTTGCAGGAGATTTCAGGTACAACGCCGTATGAGTGCGAGGTTCGTCTTCACCTGGATTGCAGGTTTGAGTGTACCTTTTTAATCCTTAGAGTTGGATTAGGTGGTCGTAAGACCCTAGTTGACCTTAGTTGTTCTCAAGTGAGCATCGTCAGTCGTCGTCGGTGTTCCCTTTGTGTTTGGGTTTGCGAGTCGTCTGTTTGGTTGACCTTCTCGATTTGCGCGCTTGGTGTGCATGGTTAAATTGATTAATTAGTCCGTAGTAATTATTTTGATTAATTATGTATTTGTGCATTAGAGATTAATGGACTAAAGTAATCAGGATTTCGTTATGCGATTTTCGTTGATATTGGATTGCTCATTTTAAATTGGGAGTAAGTTCGATTAAATGACTGATTTTGAATATTAAATGCATTTTATATATGCTGTTGAAAAGAAAGTTTTGTATTTTATCGCAATAGGTTGATTGTATTCTGTTGGCTTTTGAAATTAGAAAGATTAAATTTCAGTTAAATGAGAAAATCGTTTTTGGAATTAGAAAGCAAGTTAATTTATTGCTATAGTTAGAAAGGATTAAATCTGGGGATTATTTTTAAATAAAAATTTTTAATACCAAAAATAGAATTTTTGGTCAAATCTTCCATATAACCCAAAATTTGGGGAAAAATTGGAGGATGGACATTTTGGAGAAAATTTTTGGTTGAAAAGATTTTAGAGATGAAATTTGGGGGTTTTGGATGGAGAAGAAAGGTTTTGGTAGCTGGAGATTGGGACTCTTCAGCAGATCTTGCCAGGAACGCGAGATCAGGTAGGATCCAATTCTCAATTTTAGTTATTGTTTAAAATGGAAATGGAGGTTTGAATGTTTTCATGCTCTTGGTTTTAGATTCTCCATTGAATGTCATGCCTATGAACTGATTTAGTAAATTAACTAGCTTGGCTGGAAGTGTTTTTGAGGTGTTGTTAATTCCTCTATTCTTTTTGGGTGTTTGAAACCCTCTGTTATTGGGAAGGATGAAATCACCAAAGAAATGGATACCAAAACATAGATCTTTATTTTATCTGAACTCTTCTTAAATTGAAAACTTCAGCAAACCCCTTTTTGGGCGTTTTTGTTTTGGAAGTTCAGACTGTGTATTAAATCAAAAATATATATATGTTTTTTTTAATCACTGTGCGTGTTTTTTTTAATATGGAACCGAACTGTGTTTCAAAAAATAAAGAAAATATATTATTTTTGAACTGTGTTTTATATTTTTTTTAGCGCTGTGTAAATAATGTTAAATCCGAGCTGGGCGTGTGTTTTTTTGTTTAAGACTGTGGGTTTGGGGTTGGAGGGCGAGGAGCGGAGCTCCACCCGCTCCTCCTCCCCTCCCCCGCTCATCCCCCTTCTCCCGCTCAGCAGCACAGTGGCCGCGGCCCACGATGGTGGCCGTAGGGGCCGTGGTGGCCGCAGGGCGCCGCGGCACCTGCAGGCACCACCGTGAGCGCCGCCCGCGAGCTTCCTCGGCGCTGCGGCTAGGGCACGGCCCACCCTCGCCTCTTGGTTTAAATGCGTTTTTTTTTTAAAACATAGTTTTTAAATGGGTTTTTTTTAATGTATTTTTTTTACCATTCAAAAAAAAAAATGCTTATAATATGTTAAATATTATTTTAATGTTAAGTGTTAATTAGTTCTTGATTATGATTAAGGTTGCATTACTCTTGATTATGTTAATTGGATATTAATTAATTTTATAATGGAAGTTATAAGTTAACTATTATTCAATTTCATTTTATGGCTTATGCACTCCTTTTAATTAAGTTCTACAACTATAATTTTGCAATTTAATATTGTCGAATATATTCTAATTGATCTTGGATTAATAAATCTAGATCTTACCTTCTAGCTGATTAGAGCACTTGGCTAATTGAGGTAGTATTGTTTAAAAACAAAATAGAATAATGTGTTATTGGAAAATCGTTGAAATACGATGTAATTACTATTTGATGATGTTAAATATTATCTTAGAACATGTCATTTGAGTAATCGAGAAGTAAGTGAGATATTTTACCGTTGATCGTAGAAATTGAAACGATGTGCTTTTGGAAATGATTAGCTTCATTAGATTCTCTTTTTATAATTATATTCTGTGATCCGTATTATGCATCGGGGTTTGAAAAATATGAAACTGTAGAGGTTGGTTTCGAACCAATATGTTAATGATGTTTGTTGGATATTAAATATCTTATTTTAGTTGATTAATGGTTGTCTGAGTTTTATTAATATGAATTTGGTTTAAAAACTCTTTATGGCTTTATATGGCTGTTCGATGCTTTGAACCTTCAAGAGTTAGAAAACCAAGAACAACTTATCCCTTGATGAGGTAGATAACTGTAATCTGATTTGGATCTTGTAGAAAACTTGATCGACTTGTAATGATTAAATCAATTTGAGGAAATATTGTCTTTTCTGATTATTGCCTTGCGAGTTTAATTGTTGTATTCGCCTTTACTTATGAAATGGCAAGAGTGCTTTGTTTGATAGGACCCTGTCATATGGCTTGGCTTGGGGTACCTGTTTCAGTCCTCGATTCTGAGTTGACTGTTGTATTGTGGTAGTGTCGTTTTGACCAAATCCTCTTTGTGTGAGTCGAGTGATGATTCATGGTTGACCTTAGTTTGTCAGGTCTCTAGTTAGAGTACCGTTAGTAAGTGTGCATCTATGAGTCGTGTTTGACCAGATGATTGTTTTTCCTTCTTGAACTCCGTTCGTCTGACCATGTCTATTCCTTGGTTTTTGAGTTCGTTTGAGTTTAGTCTAGTGTCGTATGGGAAAGTGGCTTTCGATTGGGGGTCGCGCCCAAAGTGGCTGCTGGGTAACCCGTCGAAAGTGAGTATAATAAGTGATAACCTAACAGTAGATTAGAATGTAATCTCTAAGTAAGATAATTGTACCTCACACATGGGACGAGTGCTAGCATAGACTCGGCATGTGGTGAGAAGGCCTGAAATGGCAAACCACCATCCTTGTCTTCACGAGAGGATGTGTGGGTCCACATGAGGCTTGGATGCGCCGGAAGTTCAGATTAGGTTGCCAGGGTAACCCAGTGTATGGGGCCGGGACCTATGAAGACTTGCCATGGTATCCATACCAGGTTGTGTGATGACACTTGTCCCTACGTTCGCTAGTGTGTTGTCGTTTTGTCCTGTTTTGAGTACCTTTGTGGGTCATCCTTTGGTATCTGCCCTTGTGAGTATCGGTTTCCTGTTAGACCTTGGGTGATGATGGCTCAGTCTTGTGGATGCTCTTCTGGACCTTTGTTTTAGCTTTGATTATGTTCAGCTGGATCCTATTCTTTTCAGGGATCGTGTATGTATTAATTGACCGATGCGGTCGTTTGTAAATTGTTTATATTTCGCCTTGATGGCCGAATTGTAATGGTGTAACCTCTTGTATTCTTAACTTTATTATTTACCAGAGGGGTCTTGTGGTTGAGCAGACCCGGAGATGTAGCCCTTTAAGGGTGAACTCCGAGATCATTATGGTGTTATGTGATGTATTCTCTTATGTTTCCTTTATTCAGCTTTATCATGTATGATTAACTTATGTTAGAATGGTTAAGTGGATAATTGGAATTAACTATAAATGCTTATATTCAGTTCTTTCTTGAATGCCATGTTGATTGAATGCGTAAGTGGTTTAGATGAAATTTAGCGTAGATGCTAGTATGCAATCGTCTTTTGAAATGCAATAAGTTGGAGTATGAATGAATTTATCTTAGAGTAATGGAATCTATTCAGTTGGGGTTAGAAAATTTAAAATGCTTGAAAAGATCTCTTATGTTTATGATGAAATCCTAGTGTGTTAAGGTATTAGATGTATGGCTTGTAATTTTAAATGAAAAGCTTGAATGAAGATTATGAATAGATCTTATGGTTGAATCTTTGCTTGTGGTTTATATTTCCATCTTTTGAAAGAAATTATCCTGATTAAGAATTATCTCGTTATTAAGATAATCAGCTTATTGGATTAATTGTGTGAGTTAAGTGAATTGTGAAATTTAAGTAATCTCGTTGGGAAACTCTTTAGGAGTTAGTTGATGTCTTCCGCTATGTAATCTGAATCTTTGATATCTTGTTGTATCTTAATGTGGTGTAACTTTTTAAAAAAAAAATTATTGCACTCTATTCTTGAGTTATGGCTTAATCCCTTCGGGGTTTCCTGGCGGGGCATTACATTTGGTATCAGAGCGCATGTTGCAAACATTGGGATCTCTGGTGTCGCGTGTGCCCTCTATTTGTGTGAGGTATATCGACCTTATGTGTATGCTTGTCCTCCTTTTGCATGTGAGTGATTGAGCAGACCTTAGCTTGTGTGTATCATGTATGTTCACACCTTGTTTTCGCCTTCTTGACGTTGGTGTTTGAGTGTTTATATGTGCATTGTGTGCTTATTGATGTCTTGGTCTACGATTACTCTTATTCTAAAAGGGAGTCGTATGTACCTTCCCTTATTGAGTGTTGTACTCTTTAGACTAATCCATTTGGGTTGGTCCGTGCTTGTCTTGAATCTGAAAGTGCGAATTGTGTTTGTTAAAGATTATGATCTAACTTAGTGTTGTCCACTTGAAGGACTTGTATGGCAATTATTGAATGCTTATTTTGTAGAAAATTAAATGATCATCTCCATTCCTCTCTCTCTTTCTAGAAATTTAAAGGATTAGGATATGAGTAATTATCTTTGATTCGAGTTTTCCTGTTGGCAAGAGAGAAAAAGGTTGTGACTTCTTGAACCCTTGTGTGAGCCTTATGTTGCTTATGTTATTAGATTATTAAAGGGCTATGGGTTTAAAAATTTAGTTTGGGTGAATGGGAGAAAACTGTATGTGTATGTTTAAAGGATTCTCCATGTGTGTTTTGTAGGAGTAGCATGATTAAATTCTACCTTAGTAAGGTGCATTTCTATGCGAATAGTTGAATTATGTGAAACTGCTTGGTTTGTAGAAGTGCTAAAAAGAGCATGTTATTGTAGCTTCGAGAGAGTATTAATGTGTCCCCTGAAAAATTGTCTTATGTGTTTCATTAAACCAGTTTGACTAAAGAGTTATTTTAGCAAATGCTCCATTGAACTCATTTTTGGGTATATGTAATTACCTTAATGTGTTTAGAAAGTGCGAATGGAAAGCTTGTTTGATGTGCATGCATTAATATGTTTTATTTGGGTAATAGCTCTTTTCTTATCTTTGATCGTAATGTGATCTTCCCTAGTGGGTTGCAAATTATGACATGTGTTTATATTGTATTATATTGAGTGTTCTTAAGAGGTCTTGCATTATCGAAAAGATTGCCTCTCTTGATCTCTGTTTTGTTTGGAAAACTAGAACCTCCTGTTGCAACCATAATTATGGGAAATGTTTTTGTTAGGCTGATTGCCATCCTTCTAAACAGTAGTGAAATGAAAACTGTATAATTAAAGTGATAGGCTTATAGTGAGGAATTTTATATTATAGCATGATCTTGATTGATCTTGTGTCTTTGTAGGAAATAGTTTGGCTATCAAACTCTCTTTCCCTTCTCTTTGCCTAATCATGAGAATTTTAGAAATGCTATTAAAGAGTACATTGATTTAAATAGAATGTTTATAAAACATGTGAAATTGTATGTTTGCTTTTGGCTTCATAGTGATAGATGAAAGTCTTAAGCTTTAGAAATGAATTTGCTTAGCTAGTAATTTAGTTATGAATGCTTAGTGAGATTCGAGAAAGCTATAGGAATGATGTTAATTCCTTATATAATTGTGAATTGTTAATAATTTCAGTACTTGTATCTAGAGTAAACTTGATTCAGTTATTTATGTAGAAAGCATAATTAAAATCTTCCTTGAATAGATGTTAGCGTACTGAAAAGTACTCCCCGTAAATGTGACTAAACCAGTATTGGTGTATTTGTGTGTATTGTAAGAAACCAGTGCTTATTATTTGTGCCCATGGGTTGGTGAAGTAATCAACCATGGAGGATATGTTGCTTATGAGTATGGGAAACCATACCGCTTATGTGTTGTTGCTTAATTGTTTCCCTATTGAGTACCAAACCTCGGGTTGTGGGTAACTTAGTATGTTAAGGGGTAGTATTCGAAGTAACCGTTCCTTGAATAGTATGGATTGGCGTACGAGTAATGTCGGCGCGAAGCAACGTTAGCTTCTCTACTTCGAGGAATGATATAGTTGTACTACTAAACTATATCAAGGTGTACTCAATACTTTCCCTTTTGATGAATCTATTTATAGGTTTATATGTGTTATCCTATTCTCTTCCTTATTTGATCATTTTGGATGGTGATTCTTGTGTGTAGTGATGGTATAATTTGGAGGACCCTTTGCCTTGTCTTCATGAAAGGTAGGTTTATTCACATGTGCTGCCAGTTAGTATGTGTTGGTGGGCATGTGGGTGGACCATAGTCATGTATACCTCTGACTTACGGCGAGTATCCTTCTAGATACGTCGCTATGCGGGATGTGACTTGCGCGTGCTTTTTCCGCGAGGTGCACTACCATGCGGGATACGTCCATTGTGTGTTTTCTCCACTTGGGGTATTGCCATGCCACGTGACGACGTGATGCGGGGTGATGTTGAGGTGCACACCGCCATGCCATGTGGGTAGTGTGACTATGTCGCACCACATGATGAGCTACTACAATAGCTAGTCAGTTGTTCCTTCCTTCCTCGTTGGTGGCTAGATGTTAGTCACATAGTGATGTTATGTGCAGTTGTGATATTCTTATTATTTCTTTGGGGATCAGCAATTTATTTTACTTTGACTTTCAAGGTTTAGCCACGATCTTGTGATCTTTTGCACTTTGACTTGGTGTTGCAATTCCGGATTATTTTCTTGCCTTACTGTTGGAATTGATGATTTATTATCTCTATTCATCTATACTTTGGTGGCTAAACTGGTTTATCTTTATTATTTTCGGATGTTGGTCTTGTGTCGAGATGTGAAATTCCTCTCCAAGGACATATGATACGGATTTGGTAGAGTGTGTGCGAGGAAGTTGATGTAGGGAACCGTGAGGATGGGGGTATGTGAGGCTGTGTTGCAGCTAGTATCCACTACCTGCCTTTGTGTGGTGACTATCTCTTGGAGGCTAACCACCTTGCTCAACAAGGGATATTCACAAAGGTCTTGTATGGAAGGTAGCACCGCTATGGTGTGCCTAGCACCATCGAGTCCTTGAGTGAGATATTGGATATTTATGATCATATTGTTGTTCTGAGATCAGGCATAGAGATGTTGATCGTGCATGTCGCCTTTGACCGAGCATTAGACATGCTCACATGTGGCCTTTTGAATTATGCATTCCAGTTATGTGGATGGTTATTATTTGTATCATGGAGTAAATTGTGTTAACTTGTCACTATGTTATGGGACATAGTCATTGGAAAGGTTTTCTTATGCCTGGCAAGTGTAAACAATTGAGTTATTTTGTTGCTCTTATTTCATGAAAGTTAATTTGGTTGTAGAAATTGATATTTTGAGCTAGTTCTATGTTATAAAATTTTATGATAAAGGTGGATTGGTAAAGGAAATTGATCATTATGGCATGTTTTCCTGTCATTTTTGGTCGATGATTATGGTAATTGTTGTTTACCTCCTTGTAATGCTTTAATTTGGTGTAATGAAAGGAAGAAAATTCTTGTTTCTTTGCTATGATTATTGATAATTCATGGAATATTTTAAGGTCTCTAGTTAGACCAGATCATTCATGGTTGACCTTAGTTTGTCAGGTCTCTAGTTAGAGTACCGTTAGTAAGTGTGCATCTATGAGTCGTGTTTGACCAGATGATTGTTTTTCCTTCTTGAACTACGTTCGTCTGACCATGTCTATTCCTTGGTTTTTGAGTTCGTTTGAGTTTAGTCTAGTGTCGTATGGGAAAGTGGCTTTCGATTGGGGGCCGTGCCCAAAGTGGCTGCTGGGTAACCCATCGAAAGTGAGTCTAATAAGTGATAACCTAACAGTAGATTAGAATGTAATCTCTAAGTAAGATAATTGTACCTCACACATGGGACGAGTGCTAGCATAGACTCGGCATGTGGTGAGAAGGCCTGAAATGGCAAACCACCATCCTTGTCTTCACGAGAGGATGTGTGGGTCCACATGAGGCTTGGATGGGTCGGAAGTTCGGATTAGGTTGCCAGGGTAACCCAGTGTATGGGGCCGGGACCTATGAAGACTTGCCATGGTATCCATACCAGGTTGTGTGATGACACTTGTCCCTACGTTCGCTAGTGTGTTGTCGTTTTGTCCTGTTTTGAGTACCTTTTTGGGTCATCCTTTGGTATCTGCCCTTGTGAGTATCAGTTTCCTGTTAGACCTTGGGTGATGATGGCTCAGTCTTGTGTATGCTCTTCTGGACCTTTGTTTTAGCTTTGATTATGTTCAGCTGGATCCTATTCTTTTCAGGGATCGTGTATGTATTAATTGACCGATGCGGTCGTTTGTAAATTGTTTATATTTCGCCTTGATGGCCGGATTGTAATGGTGTAACCTCTTGTATTCTTAACTTTATTATTTATCAGAGGGGTCTTGCGGTTGAGCAGACCCGGAGATGTAGCCCTTTAAGGGTGAACTCCGAGATCATTATGGTGTTATGTGATGTATTCTCTTATGTTTCCTTTATTCAGCTTTATCATGTATGATTAACTTATGTTAGAATGGTTAAGTGGATAATTGGAATTAACTATAAATGCTTATATTCAGTTCTTTCTTGAATGCCATGTTGATTGAATGCGTAAGTGGTTTAGATGAAATTTAGCGTAGATGCTAGTATGCAATCATCTTTTGAAATGCAATAAGTTGGAGTATGAATGAATTTATCTTAGAGTAATGGAATCTATTCAGTTGGGGTTAGAAAATTTAAAATGCTTGAAAAGATCTCTTATGTTTATGATGAAATCCTAGTGTGTTAAGGTATTAGATGTATGGCTTGTAATTTTAAATGAAAAGCTTGAATGAAGATTATGAATAGATCTTATGGTTGAATCTTTGCTTGTGGTTTATATTTCCATCTTTTGAAAGAAATTATCCTGATTAAGAATTATCTCGTTATTAAGATAATCAGCTTATTGGATTAATTGTGTGAGTTAAGTGAATTGTGAAATTTAAGTAATCTCGTTGGGAAACTCTTTAGGAGTTAGTTGATGTCTTCCGCTATGTAATCTGAATCTTTGATATCTTGTTGTATCTTAATGTGGTGTAACTTTTTTAAAAAAAAAATTATTGCACTCTATTCTTGAGTTATGGCTTAATCCCTTCGGGGTTTCCTTGCAGGGCATTACACAATTCCTCAAAAATTATTGTTGAACATAGGATTACTATAGGATTAAAATCTATCCCACAGGCCTCCATAACTCCCATTGTTCTTGCCATAGGTATTGTTCTAGGAGATCATGTCTCTAAAGAAGAAACTACTGAAACACAACCTCCTCTTGCTTCTTCAACACAATAGGCTACACTTACTCCTGTGCCAACCTGTGTATGGGTTATCATCCATAACATTGAGACAGATTCTGATGAAGATGATGAACCGATTACAACCATAGCAAAGAGGAGGAAAATTGAAAAGAAATCAAAAGAGCCACAAGAAGAACCTGTTGCAACCCAACCAGAGAATCAACCGGAAGCTATAGGAGAGCCAACAGTATAAGTGCAACCAATGGAAATTCATGTACAGGTTATGGGAGAAGTGGCTCATGAAGAGGAACATGATAATAAAAATGATGAAAAAGATGAAAGAATAGTCCTTACTTCTCAAGACCAAGAAATATTGCTTCAACAACTAGGAGGAAATGAGCAAGGGCATGAAACTGAAACAAAAAAACCATTTGAAGAAGAAGTTTCCGAGAAGTTGGAAGAGATAGAAAGACAACAACAACTTGATTCAGATTAGGCCCTTCAGGATAACCTTTCTCAACAAGTTTCCCAACTCCAGGAAAGGCCACCAACTCCTCCAGAGCAGCAAGAAGGACAACGGGATGAATAGCACCAGGAAGAAGAGCATGAATAGAATATAGAAGCTCACAGGATCACCGTAGATGTAACGTTGGAAAAAGGAGAACAAGATGAAATTGTACCTCAGTGGTTAAGTTTTACTTTCAAGAAGAAGGAAATGGTCATCCTCCCAAATTTAACCTTATAGGATGCAATTATAGAATCTACAAGGAGAGCGAAAAAAGAAAAGACAATTCATCATCTTTCAAGGATGGACTTAGGAGAGGTAATAGCCAATATAGCACCACCAGTATAGGATTCTGAGGGATCATCCCAAGCTAAACCCTAGATACCAAGTGTCTAAGGTTAACTTGGGTAAACAGACTAAGTGGGGGGAGAATGATACTCTAGTTGCTGCTACATCTACTATTTAGTCAAGGGTGGATAAGGTATATAAAACTAAGCCAGAGATTAAGGAACAATTGAGGCAGTATAAGCAATTGATTATGGAAATAGCTAAACCTCTTAATTTCAAAACTGATGATACCTTACCATCCACTTTGTCGCTCCCTTAAGGTGATATAAAATCATTGTACAAGATGAAGAAATTAGCAACAAGAGTTAGGACCTAGGCTCAAGATCAAATGGATAAGGTTAAAATGTTCTTAGATGACCCAATGAAGGTGTTTAGAGAATCTCATGATAATGAGAAAGCTCTTGTTACCTATTCCAAGTAGTGAGAACATCATATCCTTCATCTCTCACAATTGCATAAAATGCTTAAGAAGACTCAAAGATTTGGAGAAGAGACCATTTCAAAAGAATACTTGCTAGCAGGAGAGAGTGTCGATAACTTGCAGTCATATATAAATATTACAGATTTAAAAATGGAGATCATGGAGCAGTGTCACACCAAGGTTCTTCAAGAAAATCCTACGTTTCTTAAAACACTTGAACAATATGAGCATATATTGGTTAAATTGTTGGGGAAGTATGGTTATAACCTTAAGCAAGGAGGATTACTATATCAAGAGACCATACTTAGCCGATGGGATTCTTTTACCACTGGCTATTTTGTAGCCACTGCAAAATTCACTGTAGAAACAATGGATAGATATATGTATGTTGTGTTTCAATGATAGGGTGTAGAAGTAATGATGGATAATATGGCTAGTAGGTTAAAATATGTAAAACAAATACTTAGAGTATCCAAATTTATAATCCAATACATTGTTGACCCACTTGTCGTTTTGATGGAATGCCTTTTCACCGATTACCAAAATTACAAGAAGAATAAAAAGCAAAGCAGATAGTTATGAAAAGAAAATGCAAGTTGGATAACAGTCACCACCGCAAAAACTGAGCCTTCAACTGATGTTGCATTTAATGCTTGCTTTCTAGGTGTTATTTTTGCATGGTTCAAGATTCTTGCTACTGGAGCACCCTTTTAGAAGTGGACATTGAGTACCATTTTAGTAGCACTTAACCGAAGTTCACAAGCAGTGACTTGCATGTCAAATGTCACTCCCTTCTTATTGTAGTACTAGTTTGCAAGAATGATGCCTTCCAAGAATGTAGGGTAAAACTCTATAAATTATAAAATTTGAGCCATTTTGAGGGTCCACGAATTTGTGATTCAAGGCCATTTAGTTAGCAAATTTAGTTTTTTGCAATTTATATCCCATGAACTCTCGAAGAATTTTTTTATTCATTTTTTACAAAGATTAATACAAAAGAACCTTGTGGGTTGCCTGATCTACAGTACGTGTTCTCTTGGTTTCTATTCTTTGTAGTTTGGTATCTTCTTCCATTTGAATCAACAACTTGTCCTTTCAATATTTATTGTATTATGAATCATATTGCACATGTTAATGGTATATGAGGATTAAATGGTAGAACGATTCTATAATCTTGTGGTTACAATTTTTGTTTATGTGTGGGTTGTATGACCTCACATATCTACTAGAACATTCCTTTTTAATGTTTATTAGATGTTATTGATAATGCCTTGTTGTGATCCATTAATTTTGTAGTTCACCAAGTTGTTCAGTATTGGTTTAGTTATTACCTCTTGCAACCCTGACCGATCTTTTGAAGTTTCTTTATCAAGTGTAAATCAGAAAATACAGAAAAAGAATTTTGTTTATTTTGTTTCAACCAACAGGCCCCTTGACAGGTACAATCACATCAACCACTGAGTGACCCAACACCATCATGGCCCGGCTATAGAGACCTTGGAGTAATTAGTCTTTCAAGATTGATTATTTTTCAGGAGAAGTGGTATAGATTTCATATTCTACCTGACTGTTGATGAGTGTGTCAAAACACCCGTCAACAGAAACTAGCACTAGAAGGAGAGCCCAAGTAACAAGGCTCATTTGAGTTATCATCATATTATCAAAATATTATTTTACATGGTACTCCCAGGAGATGGACTTCTTCCATTTACACATCCCAAGCTCAATTGTGAACAAGAAGAAATCATTTCCCAACTCTATCCCCTTTCTTGGAACAGTGGGAAGAATTACAATGATTGGTTGTGCATGCATGATGTTCTTGACAATGAAAGACAAAAAGGTATATACATAGAAGTTGAAGCCTGTAAGGCCCTCCCCAACCAAGCTTTGATTAACTTAGTTGACCATGTTTGACCCTACTAATAAATTCTATAATTCAATAGGATGGGCTATGTTAGACAGATAGATTGGTGAGAAAAGTGATTGAACCAGGTTACGGAATCATTTCACCTTGAGGTGTACTTTTTTATGCATTATGGATTTAGAACTTATAAGATTCCAGGATTTGGATAACATTGATGTATGTTGATGCTACATTTATATGCATTATGATATATAACTCTGTATGATTCCAGAATAGGATTACCTTGAGGAGATATATGTCATTATTGGATTTGCAGGACTTCACTATGATGGTAGAAATAGGATGCATGCTTTATGTGTGGATCAAAATTATGAGAATAATGATAATTGCTTATGTGGATTTAGTTGGATATAAGATTTATTGATTTGTTTAAGCGTATATTGTATGCAGAGTGTTTGATGTGTATTCTTATTCGTGTGTTTTATATTTTATGAGGTTATTTGGAATTACTAATGTGTAATTGAGATGCGCAGGAAAATTATCCATGTGACCATGGAAATATTATGGAGAACCAAACCTAGACCTATGTGCATTCGTAAAACCAGGGTTTGTCTATTTGGAGAGACAACACCCCATTTGTATCATATTTTATTCGTGAAACTGATTGTTGCATGAATGTTACATTGAATTTTGTTTATTTGTGTAAATCCAACAAGAGACAAGATTTCATGTGTAATTTTGCAAAAGTATTTTCTTTGTGTCACTTGACACATGTTTTGATTTATGTTTGAGTTTTTTAAATTTGTCTCTTGGAGGGAGTTGTTTAACTATAGCTTTTTCAATTAATTTAATATGATTCCATAAATGCCTTGGGTAAAGAATCTTGGGATGGTCAACTTAAGTTTGACCCGAAAATTAACTTCAAGTGGGTTTAAAAAGGGTTAAAAGGACACCTAGGGGTAGTTTAATAGGGTTTCCTAAAGCCCATAAGGTATACCTAAGGGTTAGGAGTAATTTTAGGCATGTACCAACTCTCATGTGACTTTTTAGACACCTTAAAAAGTGACTTTTCTAAGTTGTGCGAAAATTGAAATTAGAAGGTTTGATCTAAGTTGTTAACCTTCCTTTTCGAATGAGAGTTCCCTTTCCCCAATTTACCTTACTTTCCTTTTCAGTTTTAGAAACTTGTGAGAACTCTCACTAGGGTCTTCTTAAGCAAGAATGAGGGATTTTGTGGGTAATCACCCACTCTCCATTTTTGGAGACAAGGAATTTTGAAAGGAAAAAGATAGATTTTGGAATTAAGAATTTGGCTAAGTGTAGAAAGGAAAGACTTGTGGAATTGGGCTGCTCATCCTCAACAAAACTAGCATACCTTTGGGCAGTGGAAGGTTGGTTCTACCTTTCTTGTAATGTTTTCATATTGCATGTTGTATTGAAAGAATTGCTTGTGTAAAAGGCTAGTTTTCTTGCATATTTCCCTTGGAAAAATATTTGGTATTTATGTTTTACTATTGTATGGCATTTTATCTGCTTTGGGAGTAATCAAGACCTCCTACTCTTGGGAGAGAGGATGGTCTTGTGGGTGGTAGAAGTGACAGCCCTCGAGTGAGAGACTCTCATAATGAGAGTGATCACAAGGGATTTTATGTGGCCCTTGCTGCATGGCTTGTTTATGCATTGGGGGTCATAAGGAGGGAAATAAGGCATGAATGCCTTGGGGGGCATAAGGAATGTGGGGTTGTTATACTTATGATGTATTTGGTTTGCCATGAGGTGGCTATTAGTCTTACCATACTTGCAGTCTCCTCAGGGTACTTGGTCCACTACCACCCTTGAAAAGACATCACAATGTGTGGTGCAGTGTAGCCCTGGGTTGGGAATGTGTTTGTGTTTGTTTTTTCCTTGTTTACTATGTTCGCAGGCGTGTAATCATGTCTAGGGCTTGGTTCTCCAAGCTCGGGGGTGGCTACTAGTTAGCCTAGGCTGGGAGGTGAGCACTCCATGGTCATATCCTTTGATTATTTGTAGGTTGTTGAAAGGAAAGAATTAGGACAAGTGGAGATTCGATGGAGTTATTTGTTGCAGAAATCTATTTAGAAATATATTTATTATTTTGTTTAAAAGTCCTCATTTATTAATAATGAGAGATCCATTTGTAAAGTGACAATAAAGACTTGTGAATATGTTTTAAAGATATGTAATATTTATTTATGTTATATTGCAGAAAAGAAATGATTATTTCTGGTTTAATTCCTAAAGTTTTGAGATAAATACTTGTTGTTTATAGGATGTTTTGAAAAGAAAGAAATGTATTCATTCCCTTTAAGCATTTAAAATCAAGATATTAGGAGAGGAATGGAATAGATCTACCTGCATGTGGTAAGTTGGGAAATAAAATAAAACCTAAAGGTTAGAGCTATACATGGAAATGCCATATTTAGTTTTATTTAAATCTTTCATTTTGTTTATTGCAGAAAATAACAATCAAAATTTATTATAGTCTTTTCTAAAGTTTTATTTTACTCTAGATTTATCTAGTTGTTGTTAAATTTAATAAATTTTGTCATTTATATAGTTGTTGTTAGAATTATTAAATACTGTCATTTGTTTATGTACAGAAAATAAAATCTACGGTTAAACAGATTAAAAGAAATAAATAAAAATTCTAACGTTGCTATTCTAAGTGATTTAATTTTGCTTTTTATATTTTGCTGAAAGTAAATCAATATTTAAATAACCTAACTATTTCTACTTGGCAACTAGGATATTAATAAAAAAGGGAAATAAATAAAATGATCAAATTGCAGAAAATATTTAATTTGTTTTAATTGTTTGGAATAAAAATAATAGCATGAAAGGAAATTTCTCTAGATTTGATAGTATTATATATATATATATACAACTAAATTATGTGCATGCATAAACACATAAATGAATTTCATTTCTTACAGATAAATAAATAAACTTGTTTGATTAAAATAAATATAGATATATATATATTTGTTTATATATATATATATATAAACAAAAAAAAGCTATTTAAAACTCTTTCAAAAAAAAAAGAAAATATAAAAAAAAAATATGGGGAGGGCGGGGGGGTGAGGGGGGTTTGGCAGACCATACTGTGTGCTTGGCACAGTGGGCGGCAATGGTCGACGCCACTGTGGGGCGACCACAGTGGGCGCCACCATTACAGCCATCCATAGTGAACGGCCCGAAGGCCGCCACTGTGGTAACCCACAGTGAGCGGTGTCGCTCACGGGTAACCCCCGCTGCCTCCTTCCAAACAAAGGACCCCTGCCTAAAAGCATGGTTGCCGCTCCATCGTTCAGCCCTCCTCTGCCCTGCATAACACTATAAATTCAAAAAAATATATAAAACCCTAGCCCGAGTAGGGCTAGGGGTAAAATAGAAAAGAGTAAGGAAATAATAAAATAAAGAAGTATTTCGAAAATGAGTGAAAGGGACATTTTATAATGAATTTCTTTTAATTAAGGTTTTCATAGTTGTTTTATTCAATGTGGAAATATATTTAAATATATATATATATATAGACATAAATATATAATATATATATTCGGAGGTAAAATATTCTTACTAGGTGTTTTACATTTCAGTGATGTTCCTATAAACATATGAGTTTATTAAAAAGAAATATAAATGTTTAAATTAAAATTACTTAAGTATAATCCTTTTTATAATTTAAAATAAAATTTGGGGGAGCTAAATTGGACTATGGGAAAAATAATTTTTAGCTCACCTAGATATAGGTTTATGGGATTAAACCTTAATGAACATATTATCATTACAAATTCAATTGGCCCTTTTGTCAATTTAATTTTAAGCACATTTCGATTATTGACTTTTATTAAACTTTTAGACATTATAAACAAAGTACTAGGACTAATTTAATTAGTTCCTTAAAGCACTAAACAACCTTTGGAGACTAATCTTATCTTCTTAAATTTTATTTTAGGGAGATGATTTAAAATAAGTTATAGATTAAAATTGAGAAAATGGTATAATAATTCTTTTAGTTTTCCGCATATGATTTAAATTATTTTTGTTTACTTGAGATACAGGTTTAAGTTAACTCTCACATAGTTAAGACAAAACATGTTAGAGCATCTCTTTGCTAATTTAATGTTTTAAGTTATGTTTTTTTTATAAAAAATTTCCCGTTCTTGCCCTAAATTTTGGGCATGACAAAGCCCAAAGACAACTCCTTGCTCAATGAAACCCTCAACCACCTCCTCAGCAACCAAGGAATTGAGGTAACAAGTTTAAGCATATATCATCCTTCTCTCCAAAGAGGTTTCATAAAGTTCTTAGGAGAAATTCTTCCCCATCGAACTTAGTAGAGTTAGGACATGCAACTAGGAAGAGGAGAAAGAAAGTTAAAGGACAGTCTTCAACAGACTCACTGGTGCAGTCATTAGAATTCAATGTAGAAAACCAGCTAATCCCTAGTCCTCAACCCATCGCTGCACCTTTCGTAACTCAAAATCCACCACAACCTCAAATGGCATTTTTCAACCAAAATCATACACCGTTACGAGCAATACCCGAAGGGATTCATGATCTCCCTAGAAACCTAGACAAATTCTATAGCAAGTACGAGTTTGGGGGACTCAGAATAGCAAAAGAGAGTATTTAAGTATTTAAGAATGTATTTGTTCATAACCACTTAGAACATCAAGATGTTGTGTGTCAACTCTTCCCATATTCATTAGGAGACAATGATTATAACTGGTATTTAACTCTTCCTACTCAGTCCATTGATATTTGGGATACTTTAGAAGAATCTTGTATTGCTCAGTTTCGAGTATATGTGGACCCAACAACCCTTTATCATCAATTTGCTTCATTGAAGAGGTTGTGGAATGAACCTTTGACTACATTCAATACAAGTTTTTAGAGAGATTACAAGAAACTCCAAGCTCCTTATCAAGTTTCACAACCGATAGCAATCAAAGCTTACTTTAGGGCCATTGACCCTTGGAGCGCAATGTTTATTAAACAAATTGTACCTAATGTTGATATGGATACCTTGGCAAAAGTCTATGCCTTAGCTATCAAAATGAATCAAGAATTGAATCAAACACCTGGAGGAATTGGACACAACCTTCCTATTGGCATGAGTTACAGAAACTATAACTAGCTTCCAGGAGTATCATCATCACCACCAGTTGGAGCACCAACTATGAATCCGGTTTCATTATATGGACTACAACCAACGGCAAATCAACAAGTGAACCAGCAATTTGCATCTCAATCTTTACAATGGGCCAACCCCAATGTCGTCGTCTCACATGGAATGATACAACTTTATAATCCTCCTAACATAGTATTTGCAAATCAAGCAACATCAACATCAACTGACCAAGGCTCACACCTCTCAGCTAAAGTAGAGGCATTGAAGAAAATGTTATCCCAAATCACTATTGACTTAAGCCAATTAAAGATGAACCCACAAGGAGGGTATACCCAATCTCAATAATATAACAACCAATGAGGTTATCAAAATCAAAACCAAAATCTGAGATATAACACCAAACCTTACAATAGACAGTGGAATACTGGTCCAAACAATGGGGGTGTAAACCATGATCATCTCGATGCAAGAGATAATCCTAGTCAGACTCAGACGGTTAATATGGCTGACATGAATTTAATGACTAATTGGTGTAAGTTACATGATACGGCGTCACACTCGGAAGTCAATTGTGCTCAAATGGAGAAGATGATCAAGATTGCACAAGTTGATTCACAACCGAGAGGATCTTCTGCTAAAAGAACCTGAGAAGGTCAACACTGCGATGCTAGTAGATACATTCCTATTCAAGGAGCTTGAAGGAGAAGCTCAAGTGAAACCACAATTTTATGATGTGCAGGCCTTTTAGAATACAAGGAATACCTATAACCTCAAGAGTCAAGTAAAAGGGTCGTTTACTACACCTATGCCTCCTAAGGATAGCCAAGTCCCAAAAAATCCAACCGCAAGTAACAATCTGCCTCCACCCCCACCCTTCCAGGGAATAAAATTAAAAGGTGAAAGGAGTCAAGAATATTCTACCAAGAGGTAATCTGATGTTACCAAAGAAATGGAGAATACTGCTACCACAATGTCTCTCTTGGAAATATTACAGTATTACCCCAAGCAGAAGGAATCTCTTCTTAAGAGACTCGATCAGTTGGAGGCACAAAGTCATGAAGTCAAAATGGAAGGAATAGAAGATGTTAACACAACAACTCATCCTAATAACGCTGAAAATCCTCCGTTTCTATTAAGTATAAATTTTTTTGGGAAAAACCTAGACAATTTCCTGGTAGATTCAAGAGCATCAGGAAATGTAATGCCATATTCTATTTGTCATAAATTGGGTCTCAATCTAGTTCGCGACAATAGAAAAGTTGTACAGCTGGATAAGACTGAAGTCAATGTATTTGGGGAGCTAAAATATATTTACATCCAATTGGGCGTTGATCCTCGAGTATCCCATTACATAGATATCCAAGTTGTTGACATACCTGAAGTATATAGGATGCTACTTAGTAGAGACTAGTCTAAGACTTTGGGAGGAACCTTTTCAACATGTTTCACCTATCTATGGCTTCCATGGAAAGGGGTGAGTAACCAAATACGGATTGATAGTGAGCCTAGATTGAAGAAGCTAATTATTGACTATGGAGCCACTAATCAAGTAGCTTACATTGAAGTAAGCCTTGGAGTTTGCAAAATGAATGAAATTTTAACTTTCACGACTCCACCTACACCCAAGCCACAACAAGTTTATGCTCCTGGTCAAATGAACAGGATCAAGAAGTTCATGATGAGGATGTGATAAGGGATGCAGTTGTTAGGAAATGACCTTCGGCTCAAAGATTTTCTGCTACCCCAATGGTGTAGAATTCACCACCAACAACACTTGAAGGTGGCTTGCATTGCTTGTAGAAATGAAGTTACAAAATTGATGAGTCCCCCTTCTAAAGAAGACATTGATTATGACACTGCACCTGAAGAATATGAAGACTAGGAGCCTAAAATAGAAATTCCTCAATGAGGGAAAGATGAACAAGAAAAAGATTCAACCACGACCATAGTAGAGCCACATGTTGAACAACCTATTCTTGCAACTTCTAAAATTCCTCCTGATACACATGAGTTAGCAATAGATCTCATGAAGGATTCCACAAATGTTATTCCTGAAGGATGACAATTAGACTCAGAGACAATGCAAGTTCCCACAATTTCCATTTCAAAAGAACATAATATAAGGAAGATCAAAGATGAAATCTGGCTTTTGAAGTTTGATGGATCTAGATCCAAGCAAGGTAGTGTAGTTGAAGTTGAATTAACCAATGCCAAAGGGAAAACCTTTTTAGCCTTATATCGGCTTCAATCCTATTGTACTAAAAATATGACTAAATATGAGGCCTTAGATAGAGGACTCCTATTTTCTGTCAAGAAGGGAGCTAAATGTTTAAAGGTGCAAGGAGATTCTGAGTTGGTGGTTAAGTAGGAAAGGAGTCAATATGCGTGTCATGATAAAAGTCTGGTAGCATATAGAAACCGAGTATGGGGGTTGACTGAATATTTTGATGCTTTTGACATCCAGTTACTACCTAGAAAAAGAAATGGCATATTGACAACATCAATAATTTCCAAGTCTTTTAAGATGATAGACACATTCTAGCTTTCCTTGCTAATTTTGGTGCCTTTTAAAAATAAATTATTGATAAAGATGATACATCAGACATCGCTAATGAAGACGGTAATAATAATATCGTTAACCTCCCCATGAATGTTATTCATAAAGGTATTGTCACCTTAGAGAGACTTTTTGACTCCAATCCCAGGGTAAAAGAAAGATTGACCACTGATTCAAATCCTGGAAAATATAAACCACATAACATTGGTCAGGAAGGTCAAGAAAAGATAGTTTACATTAGAAAGATTTGCAGTCCCATAGAGAAGGAGAAAATATTGAAAATCCTAAAGGAATATATTGATGTTATAGTGTGGGGATACAAAGACCTAAAAACATTTGATACATCTATTATCACACATGTTATATCTTTGAATCCCAATACAAAGCCATTTAGACAAAAACAATAACATGTCAATTCCTTGATAGAGCCCCTTATTTTCAAAGAAGTCCAGAAGTTGCTTGTTGCTAGGATTATTTTTGTTGTACATCATTCCACTTGGGTAGCTAACCTGGTACCAGTACGGAAAAATAATTGAGAGATTAGGTTGTGCATAGATTTCTGAAATCTCAACAAGGCATTAGAAAAAGACAACTATACCTTACCTTCCTTAGATGAAGTTTTGCATATTGTGAATGCTTCACAAATGATGTCATTCCTTGACAGTTATTCTGGGTAAAATAAAGTGTTGGTCAGCCATGAAGATCACTTGAAGACAAGTTTCACCACTAAATGGGTAACTTATGCATATCGTCATATGCCATTCGGGTTGATAAACGCTAGCACAACCTTTCAAAGAGAAATGGATACCACCTTCAAGGAGTTGATTGGCAAGTGCATCATCATATATATGGATGACCTTACCATATTCTCTAAAGTCAGGAAAGATCATCCAGACCACCTGCATAAAGTGTTAGAAAGATTTCAAAAGTATGGGATATCTCTTAATCCCAAGAAGTGTGTGTTTGGTGTTGTTGAAGGGAAGATCCTTGGCCATGTGATCTCTAAAAGAGGAATATTAATTGACCCAGACCGAGTGGAAGCCCTTCTGAAATTGCAAATGCCAAGAAGTAAGAAAGAGATGAGATCTTTCTTCGAGAAGATTAACTTTGTGAGAAAAATCATCATTGGATTTGCAGAGATAGTCAAACCATTGAATGAGATGATGAAGAAGGATACCAAGATAGAATGGAACACTAAAGCTAAAGAGTCATTTGCCCAAATTAAGAAGTCTATTGCATAAGCTCATGTCTTGACTAGTCCCGATTACACCTTGCCTTTCTACATCTATTCTTTTGCTTCATTACATTCTGCTACTATTGTTTTGACACAAAGGAAAGCAAGAGATGAAAAGCCAATTTCATTCATGAGTTCACCTTTTAAAAATGCTGAAGTAAGATATTCTACTCTTGAGAAGTAGGCTTTCTCTTTGGTGAGAGTTGTTAAAAATTTTAGAAATTATATCTTGAGGAGTAAGATATATGCAATTGTGTTGGATCAAGCAATTAAGTCATTGCTAATGCAGTCATAACTAGGAGAACATCATTGGAAATGGATGGCTATCCTACAAAAGTTTGATTTGGAAATGCATCCCATGAGATTGGTAAGAGGTCAAGGTTTGTCGTAGGCTATAGCAGTTGATACTCCCCACATTCAGTTTCAACAATACACCCTCAAGTCATTCACGCAAGATCCCTGGTACACCGACTTGATATTTATCCTACTGAACAACAAATGCCCAAAAGGACTGACTGCAACACAGAGGCAAGCCTTGAGGCTCAAAAGTGCCAATTATATGATTAAGGATTCAATGATATCAAAAAAATTATTAAGGCATCTATCTCAGATGTCTAGACTACCAAGAAGAAAGCAAGATGATTGAAGAAGTTCATGGGAAATATGGTACAAGCCATGGGTCAACAGATGCAATAGCACATCAAATACTAAAAGTGGGTTATTACTGGCCTAGTTCTTCAAGGAAACTCGAGAACATGGAAGACATTATCACACCTGTCAAATAGTGGCTTCTAAAGAAAGGAATCTCACTATGCCCCTTCAGCCAGTTTTTGAGGTTAGACCTTTAGCCTAATGGGCATTGGATTTTGTTGGAGTAATTAATCTCAATTCATCTACAAGGCACAAATTTGTCTTGATAGCCACTAATTATTGCACCCGCTAGATAGAATCCCAAGCATGTAAGAATGCTACTGCAAAAACAGTCCTTAAATTCCTGGAAGAACATATCGTCACTAAGTAGTATGCCCTTTGGGCTAATAGAATAAGAATTAAGGCTTCCCTAGGGACTTCTCCATACTACCTTGTCTATGGCTAAAACCCTATTTTCTTGGTCAATTTACAAATCCCCATCCTTCTGCTGATGAGAGAACTTGAAATTGAGAACCAGGTAGAAGTTCGCCTCCTGAATTTATTGAAACTTGACAAGCATAGGATAAATACCTCACAACATTTTGCTAAGCATCAAGTTATCGTTAAGCGATGGTTTGATAAAAGAACCAAGGTGAATGCCTTCCGGATCTTTGACTTAATTCTTTTATGGGACAAAGTCAAAGAAAATAAGGGTGATCACCACAAATTTGAAAGGTTGTGGTTAGGTCCTTACAAAATTGCTGAAATCTTAGGAGAGAACACCTTTTGATTAAGCTCATTAACTAGAGAACATGTACCATTGCCTGAGAATGGTCAATTCCTCAAGCATTATTTTGATTAATCTAAATTTGAGCCCAATCCTTTGTATCATATTTTTTTAGTTGTTTTGGTTTGCTTTGTTTGTTTTTGCTTTCATTTGTTTGCTTTGTTTGTTGTTTTGTTTCATTTGGGGAAAGTATTTATTCTCAAAAATTTTGATATGGTAGATGTTCTTTGCACAGTATGGTTGTGTTTTGAGAGACTTCAACTCTTAGCTCTTTATAAATTCATTATCCCTGGATAGTTTTGAAATCCTTTCCTACATTCATCCAAGGTGCAATATAAAAGGTTAATCATGATTTGAATTTTTGATATTCAATTGGTGAAGACTAACTTGATTTCCCAACACCATTGTCACATTAAGATAGATCATGAAATCCTTGAAGATGTCAATAGAGCTGGTTTTTAAGTGAAAAATCCAAAGTCAAGTTGTTTATCATTGTCCATCGTGGTCCTCACCCCGATCTCAGAGCTTCATTTCTTTGAAAGTTATTTTAAGTTTCAAGCAGTCAAGGCTTTATATCCAATAAAATGAAAGTATGTTCTAAAAAAAGGGGGATGGGGAAGAATGAGAATGAAAATATTAATATGATGCATCTTATTAGGGTGTCTCAAGTAATCTCCATCGGGGCTATAGACGCTTGGCTGGCAATGGAGCACTGCTTGACGGGGACCAGATGTATCTTTGTCGGGGCTATAGAGGCCTGGCTAGTAGTAGAGCTATGCCTAGGATAACATTGCATAAAACACATGGTTGATTTCACTCACGTAGCTTGCACCCTTGTTCTATTTTTGATCTTCATGATTAGAAAGATGAGGTAATTAATCAAACTCACACACTTAAGGCTGGTCTTGTTTTGTCCTAATTCAATGGTATGGTCATTTGTTCATTCATACTTTTATTTTCATGTATTACCTTGATTAATAGTAGTCTTGGAAGTCTGCAAAACTAGAGATTCTAATGTTATAAAATGCCTCGAGTTGTTTTTCCCAGAAAGTCACCATTTGTTATGCCTTGCATATCTACCCCCATCATTTTCTTTGGAATGAAAATGTGGGTCCCCCTTTTTTCGGTCTTTTGTTTTCTTTATTTTTTCCTTCTCTCGTGTTTTTGTTTTGGACAGCTCAAAACCCTAGAACTTCGAAGTTCCGAGGTGCCCTATTTGTTTGTTTTTGTCTCTACTTCGAAACCCCAAAACCCCAGAGTTTCAAAGCATTCTCTGTGCCCCTTTTTTTTTTTGTCAAGACCTCGGAACTTTGGAACCTCAAAGTCCCAAAGTCTTGTTTATGTTGTCTTGTTGAAGACCCCGGAACCTCAGAACCCCGAAGTTCCAAAGTCTTATTTTCTTTGTTGTGTGGAAGCCTCAAAATTTCAGAATCCCAGAATCCCAAGTTCTTTGTGTTTTGTTGTGGTTTTGTTTGAGTTTTGGGATCCCAAAACCGTAAAATCCCAAGCTCCCCTTGTGTTTCACCTTAGAACTCTAGAACCCAGGAGTCTTGAGGCATCATTTTGTGTGGGCCTCGGAATCCCAGAACCTCAAAATTCTAAGCTTCCCTTTGTTTTGTCTCGAGACCCCAAAATCTCGAGATAGTGTTTAGTGAGGTTGTACGATCGTCGAATGGGGGGTATAAATAGGGAAAGATGGGTGATTTTCATTCATTTGTGCACTCCTCCGCTATGAAATTCAAGCTTTCCCTCTATGCATTCCACTTCCTCGCTTGTTCGTGTTTTTCATGTTGTCACCTTGCCATGTTGGTTCATTTATTTGTTTCCTTGTCTTTTTGTGTCTTTTAGCTAGGTTAGATTAAATTTTCCATTCTTTCAATAAAATTGGTCGATTCAATTTTCCTTTTTATGAAACCCTAAGTTTCAGCATTTCAAGATTTTGGAACCCCGAGATCCTGAAACACCTAATTTTTACCCAATCTAGCATCTCAGAACCTCGAAGTTCCAAAGTGCTCTTTCAACAGAGTTTTACCCACCTCGGGATTTCAGAACCTTGGAATCCTGAAACCGTTGTGGCTCGTAAAATTTTGTTTAAACCACCTCGGGATTCTGGAACTTTGAAATTCCAAAGGCACTTATTGGAAAGATCTACCTATGGTGGGATCCCGGAACCCTGAAATACTGGAGTCTGTTTTGAGACTGCCTTACCCAGTCTCGGAACTCCAGAATTAACCTGGAACCTCAAAGTTTTGAAATTTGACTTTTGAGGTCCTTTTCCAAACTCGGATTCCTGGAAACCTAGAGTTCCAAAATTAGTTTTTTTGCCCTTTCTTCAACTCGGGACCCCGAAACCCTCAAATCCAAAGATTAGTTGTTTTAAAGAGTTTTATGCCTCAAAACCCTAAAACCTTGGAGTTCTAAAATATGTAATGATTTGATAATATGAAGTAATAGATAATTATTGATCTTTTCTTGCAAGATAAATAAAATTGATGGACCCATATGTTGGAAATTGACACTCTATTGGTTGGTTTCACTATGTTATCATTGATAGCAACAAGATTTTGGGTTCTGGATTCATATGGTGTATCGGCAGGCACCTCATAGATTCTACACCAGCACCGGCACCGACCGGGCAGAAAGATTTCTTTGGTCACCGGCAATGCTGGACGACATGGTATAGTATAGGTTATTAGTATTGGAGGCCGACCTATCTTGAATCTGGCATTGACAACTTGTTTTAATGTTTATTCATTTATGTTATATGGCCGACATGTAATCCGATATTGTGTATATCTTTGTAAGCTGACATAAGGCATAAATTTGTATAGGGTATATAGGGCAGATTGATTAGATCATTTTGAGATGATAGGGATATATGTAATGGATATGTAAATGTAATATGATGCAAAATATATCAGAGAGATTATGTATGTGAGGAATTTATTGTAAGGGTTATTCCAGAAAAGGGGTTTAGGATTTCAACCGAAAGTGTATTGTAGCATAGAAGATGCTATCTTAGTAGTTCACATTTCTTTGGATTGTTGTCTAGAATTTTATTTACTCAGTGAGGCTCCTATTGTGATTGAGTAGTGTGCTCTAGGGTGTAAGCCTTTCTGCAAGTGCGGGCCCATCATATATTGTAATATCTCTTCATATGGCCAAATAATTGATATTGTGGGTCACAAATCCCACCGTGTTTTTTCCTCATTGAGGTTTTCCACGTATAAATCTGTGTGCTATGGTTCTCATTTATGTGTTTGGCTTATTGGTTGCTTTACTTCTTTCAATTTTGTTTATACCGGTATACCGATTGGTGCATGAATGTTTTGTTAAGGCTAAAATATACTATTGCGATATAACATTGATTCACCCCCCTCTCAATGTTATTGGTTTCCAACAATTGGTATCAGATCCTTGTGCCTTGGAGGAAGTTTAACAGCTTGAGGAAGATCCTCAAACCAGAATCATTAAATATGGCTTTGGAGAAGTAGCTTGAGATGGCATTTGAAGATTATGATGTTGAAAGATTGAAGAACTTAAAACTACAAGATGAGTTGAATTCTTCTAAGGAATTCATTCTTGTCCTACAAGATAGGCTATCATTTGTTCAAGCTAGGAGGAAGGAACTTTTGCAAAATCAAGATGATGAAGAGAAAAATGCACTTAAGGAACAATGTCATAAATTGAGTCAGGAGAACATGGTTATGAAGAATTAAATGCAAGTTATAACTATGAGGATGTCTAAAGAGATTGAGGAGATAAAGAAAAAGGAAGAAAATCTTGTTGTATCGCTGAAGAACAAGTTTAAAGAATGTGGTAGGTTGGTTCATGAAAATGATATGTTGAGAACTGATTTGGTACAATCCCAGAGCAATGAGAAAGAGCTTGAGAGACAAATAATAATACTAAGAGAAGATTTAACTACTGCAAGTGAGTACAAAGAAAAATTCAGGATCACCTTAGCACAACTTGATGAGTTATTGAAGAGATAGAGGCAGATTGGATATTCTAGTGGACTTGGATTTGAGCAAGGAGAGAGTTTTGGTACTACTAATGAAGATCAAAACCATAAGGCATTGATAAGATAATTCAATGCTTATAATTCAATGGTAGATGTTTTGTTTGCAATAGATTTGGCCACATGGCTAGGCAATGTAGAAACAGAGCAGATCAGAACCTTGATTCTGCTCCTGGTAAATGTTCTAAATGCAATAAAATTGGTCATAAGACAGAAGATTGAAGAATGAATGTAAAATTCTATGCTTGTGGAAAATTTGGACATATAGCTAATCAGTGCAGGTTAAGCAATTTCACCAGTTTTAGCAAAGCAATTCATAAGAACAATGTTACATATTATGCATGTAATAAAATTGGACATATTGCTAAATTCTGTAGAAGCATAAATCCATTGGTTAATAATGGAGGATAAAATGATAAAGGAAAATAAAAGGCTAGTGAAATCCTACATGACCACACTCAGAGATGGGATAGGAAGACTGAAGAACAATCATCTGATAGGAATGTCCCGATTACTTACCCAACAGAAGAGGTTGCTCCTGCATTGGTAGTGAGCTCATTCGGTAACTAAGGCAGATGCCTTAGGGGTAGGAAGAATTCATGAAGATGTTGCATATTCCCCGAGAAGAGGTTCTAGAAGATGTTTTAGATATTGGAAAGGATTATCCAACATGGATATATTCTAAGCGAGATACAATATCTTTCACTGGCAGTCATTTATGTCAATGGAATATTAGGGTTTTTGTCGAAGGATAAAAGGTCGAATACACTTTGTAGTCACATAAATTTGTCCACTTGATTAAATGAATATTTATTATTTATTTGATTATTTAACCATCAATCAATAATTAATTAAATTAATATTTAATTAATTCATCTTAACCCTCTTCTCCTATTAATTAAATAAATTATTCAATTTATTTGATTTATTCACTTAACCAAATTCAAACCATTAATTAAATAAATAAATCATATTTGTTTAATTAAATCTTCTTGTTACTATTTCCTAAGTTGTCATTAGTTTTATGTCCAAAGTCATTCTATATACTCTAGTCGGTTATTACTAACGAAATACTCAGTCGGTAAGCACAAAGCAGTCGGTTACAGAAGGTACAAGTCACAAAGTTTAGTATACACCGAGTTGTCTACCGAGTAACGTTCTATGACTACCATGTAGCAAAGATGGTATACCGAGTTAATACACACCGATTAAAACGTGTTACCAGATTCATTTAACCTAGACACATATGGGAAACATGTTATAAAGATCAAGGAACAAGAAACCGTTAACAAAGTGGAAATTGCATTTATAGATTTTATATGATTTTGAGGACATCTGTCCAATGAAATAATTTTGTATGGTTATTCATTTAATGAATCATGTTTATAAGATTGAAGCATGAACAAGATCACCGTTACAAGAGATCTATTTATACAGCATGAATTGAGGATCAATGAATGTGTGTGAAGCAAGACATATGTGAAAAGAAAAATTATGGGAAAGCACTGAGTGTTAGGACTGTTATGATTGACAGAGATACATAGAGGTCACCGAGAAGGATTTAAGAGAACAGTCAAGGAACAGAGTAAACAAAAAGGTTTATTGAGTTAATTTATGGGTTATCAAGGTATGTTATAAGCAAGGTAATTTCATTTTGAGCACATAGAATCTGCTATAACATTTCAGATGTGAAGTTGTAGATATTTGGTAAGATTTTGACTGTAATATTTTGAGTTGTAAGAGAAACCTTTAACAGGGTAAAAGACTCTAACAAATTCTATAAATTGTAAAGCCTTTAACTAGGTGCATCATTCAGAATAAGTGTTCTAAAATCCTTTAGCAAGGTAGATCTAAAGATCTTTATACTCCTAACAGGGTAAGCTATCAGAAATAGCTAAACATGTAGCTCTAACCAAGCAACCTTTATTATTGCAATAGTGAACTTGTGGGTGTCATCCCCACTGCAGTTTTTCTCTCTAACCAAGAGTTTCTACGTAACCAAAATATATGTGTTATGGAGTGAATCATGTATGATTGTTATTTATTTGTTTTAGCATTATATTATGTTACAATAGTTTTTGATTTATGCTTAACAATAAAGTTATTGTTAAAGAAAAGATTTGAAGTACTGATTCACCCCTCCCCTCTCAGTACATTAGCTTTCCATATTGGGCCTAACAATTGGTATCAGATCTTTAATCTTGGAAAAGGGTTTAACTACCTAAAGAGAAAGATCTTATCAATGGAAGGCTCCAAACAATCGTGGAGAATTGTGAATCTTCAAAATGAATTGGATCATGCTAATCAAGTGATTGCAGACATGTAGAAACAAATGCAAAGATCATTGAAAGTTAGAAGAAGATTGTCTGATGATTTGCAGGACTCTCAAGAGCTGGTGGAACAAATTGAGACATCATCTAAGAATAGTATATCTGAAGAGACTGAAGAAATGATTGGAGCATTGAAAGAAAAGAACAAAGCGCTGACTAATCAGCCAAAAGCAATGAAAAGAGAACATGAACATTTCAGCACACAGATGACTAAAAATCTTGATGCATTAAGGACAGCCGAGGATAACATAAGAGATATAGAAAGAGAAAAATAACAGCTTGAAGCATTAGTGTCTGAAAAGAATGATGAAATCACAAGGATGACTGGAATTCAACAAAATCTATCTGATCAATTGGGCTACACATCATGAAGAAAATCTGAAAGAAAATGAGAATCAAGTATTGAAACTTGAAATATCAAGGTTGACCAATGAACTTGAAACAAAGAAGAAATCCAAAGAAACACTGAAGAAAAGTTATGAAGCATCAAGGATGTTGGATGAGCAACTAACTACAAGAAGAGCCAACAAAGATGCAGGACTCGGTTACAAAGGAAAAGACTCTACCAAGAAGGGAATCCACACTACCGAGAGAGGAGAATCATCAAAACAAGCTAGAAATAAGAAGAACATCAAAGGAAATAAGCCTATTTGCAACTACTGTGGAAAACAAGGACATACTGCCAACATGTGCCAAATCAAAAAAGGTAAGCAACCGAATGTCACTAGGTCCAATGGTTATTATTACAATTACAATAAATATGGTCACACATCTAACCAATGTAGTACAAAGTTTGCTAACAATTATCAGAAGGAAACATTCAAAGGGTTTTGTAAAAACTGCAATAGATATGGACACAATACCGAGAAGTGTTGGTTTAAGCAGAAGAACTATATGTGGTCTGCACACTGAGCAAATACTAGAGGTTACCAAACTCACACAGATCTTAACCGACAGTATACTGCAGTACCATGGGATTATAATACAAGGATATGGTGTGAATGCTATGGAAGATATGGACATATAAGTGCCAACTGTTTTATAAGGTTTGGAATGAACAACCGAAGATCATGGAGAAATTCTGGTATGGCATGTTTTCATTGTCACAAAGTTGGACACTTGGCTAGAGATTGCAGAGATCAACCTAGAGGATATATTGAAGAAATAAAAAACAAATTCCAGATGATTTGGAAAAAGAAGGAAATTATGTCAAATGAAGAAAGCACCTTACCTACCAAGTTAGGTGCATCTATTCCAAATTAATCGGTAAAGGTATGAAGGGACTGCATTCTCTCAAGGTTAAATTTTAACAATTCCTATTTTATCATGTACTTAATTCAAAATCTACATAGCTAAGATGCATTAGCAAGTTTGAAATTTTATCAAGTCTTTTGGAGCACTAGTCAAGTCGGTAAATGCAGGAAGCCTGTCAAGTTGGTAAATGCAGGAAGTCTAGCTACTCAGTAAAAGAAAAAAAAGGTAAATCGGTTTAGTGGAACCGAGTGCATTTAATATTTTCTGACCTAACTACACGGAGCCCGATAAGGTAAAATGTGTACTTAAAGCTTTTGCATGGTCATTTCACACTTACCAAGTTTTCAGAAAGCAGAGCGAAGCGATTCAAAGGTGATCAAATCTCTTCCGAAGTGAAATTCAAGGTATTTATATCAATCACAACGCATTGTCAAGCAAGTTAACCAATCATATCAGTTGTGAATATCTGTTTTATATTTACTAAGTGGAAAGAGTCTGCTGGTTAAAAATTTTCAAACCCTAAGGCTCTTTCGTTAGTGATGATCCGAAGTTTGAAATGGCGCCTAAGATTCAGAAACCCGTTGTTGTTGAGAACATTGAGAAGCCCTCACTGAAATACTCACTACCTCCCAAAGTAGCATCTGAACCGGATGATAAAACTGCATTTTCACTCATTCCAGATAGGGTTGTATTAGTTGAGGATGTCAGATTCTTCACTAAGTGTCATGTTGAGGAACTAGGTCACACAGAGATCAAGGACACATATGATGAATTGTGTACCAATGGAAAACTGGATAGCAAGTTTGAACATATTAAAATCAAGGGATTGACTGAAGCCCTAACCTACTCGCGAGTCTTCAAACCCCAATGGGTTAAATTTGTTTTGAGCAGAGTTCATGATGACTTTATGTGGTTAGAGGAGAAATCATTCAAGATCACCAAGGAAATCGTCCACTTGATCACCGATTACCCTATTTTGGACCATGCCTGAGCTCAAAAAATGATTTCATAGAATGAACTGATCACTTTAACCAGAGTTGAATCTGATTACAGAGGTCTGAAACTGAACAATGTCACAGATGCAGAGCTGAAGTTTGTAATTAGAGTCATAGGTTATTTTTTCTTTCAATCGGCAAGGGAAAATAGTGTACCATGTGTTGTTGTTGATTTAGCCTATAAAATTGTGAGGAAAGGTATGAAGATTGATCTATGCAAAGTGTTGTTAAAAAATCTGTTTGAAAATATCAACACCATAAGGAAGCCGAAGAAGAACAACTTGGCAAACACACTAAAGTTTGGATCACTTTTGGTATGCATGCTTTTCTATTTTGAGGAATTCTTTCCATCAGTTGGTAATGTAGTTTGGGAGCTACACCGACCAATCACCCGTCAAATCAATGACTTCATCAAATAGCTAGGTAATAACTTCAATGAGATTATGGATGATTATTTTAGCAAGTTTCAAGAAAAGATGCATAACAGGTACAAGATACCACCCTAGTTAGTGGAAAAATATAAGGACAATATATGTTTTGAAGTGGACACCGACTACTGCTATGTCAATGCAGTAGAACCGAGATCTCAATCTTTGCCGCCTATGGGTTATGAGATTGAATTTGACATTACACAATAGTAGATAGATGCCTTTCTTGCACTGCCAAGGCATGCTACCGAGATTAGATACAGTACATATGAAGAAGTTAAAGAAAAAGTCAAAATGAGCATTGTAGTACCAAAGGCTACTAGGAAAGCAACAAAAATGATTAAAGCATTAACGGAGAAATTTGGAGAAGGTTCTTCCTCCACTCCTATCAAGAGCGTTCAGGTCATCACCGAGGAGGAATCTGAAGCCCAAGAAGTAGCTATTACATTAAGCACCGAGTTTCCAAAAGGGAAAATTTTAAAAAGGAAGAAACAGGATACATCACAGGTATCACCAACTCCTCCAGTGAAGCGCCCCAATACTATATCATCTGCAATGTCACCGAGCAAGAAACAGAAAAATGTTGCAGTTCCAAAGGTATCAAAAACTTATAAGAAGTCTACTCGGAGACTCATTTTGAATAAAGAGTCAAGTGACACCGAATCTGAAGACAAAAATAAATTTCAGATTGTCAAAAGCAAAAAGGAAGATGTACATAGTGTTGATAATTTTTGTGCCAACTTGAAACAATATGGTGGATTTGGAGCATTTAGGTAAGTCAAATATGACTCTCAGATAGAAGAAGAAAAGAGGCAAATAGAAGAATTAGTTGTATGTACACTTCTTAAATTTTGATTGGTCCCATTGGAAGTAACTAATTCTCTTCCAAAAGCATTGTACTTACACATTGATAACAGGTGGAAATATGCTATGGACTTGGAAAAGGAGATGAGAGAAAGAAGTCTAGTACATCTCTTTCCAGACATGTCGGTAGATGAGATAAGTGAACATCTAAAAAACTACAAGACAAACTTCCTAGTCAAGCAAAGAGCCTTGAAACTGATGAATGGCCTTTATCTTGAAGTAGAGAAAGAGATAAAAGAAAAATGGCAAGAAATTTTTCGAATCAAGAGTGCTGATGAGCAAGGTGAAGTTGAAATAGTAGATATCACCGAGCAAGATCCGCTAAAACTATACAACTTGATGAGGATGTCATGGATACCGAGGAACATGAACAGGAAATGATAGAAAGGAATTCTTATGACAAACTGGTGTCAAGTGAGTAAGTTTTGGACCAAGTCAAGTCCTATCCTCCGGTAAGTCAACTTGTTTCAACCGAGACACCTCAGGATACTGAACAAGGAAAAGAGGGTCACCAGTCTATAAAAGGAGAAGATACTTCTCATGCCATCGGGGAACAGACTTCTCAAGCCCCTTCAAGTACTGACAATGTTACAACTAAGACCTTGAGCAAGGATTCACCGAAGGCTACATCTGAGGCTAAAACAATTGACAAAAGTGTTGCCTCTACCGAGCAACCTACCGAGGGTGAACAAGCCTCCCAAGCCATTGTATTAGTTCAACCAATGAAAGCCTCCTCCTCTAGAGAAAAGAAAATAAAAAAGCATAGTTTCAAGTTAGATTTGTCAAAACCAATTGTGTTGCCGAATGTAGACATATCCAAATTAAAAGGGCAAGCACTTATTGACTTTGGTGAACTATGCAAAGCCAAAGCCGAACAAGAGAAACAAATGGCTATACAAAAGAAAAACAAAGTACTTCAAAAGGTCAAAGCACTATTAATAGAAATGCTACCTGAAGCTACAGTGATAAAAGATGCAGCCATCCATATTCAACTGGATGAACTCCTCACTAAAATAGAAGCATCTGGAGTAGACGCATCTAAATACCTGAGCAAATTGAAGGAAAAAGAGCTCACTTCAAAAATGATTGAAGAGGTATAGAAAGCCATTGCTATCGGTAAAGTAAAACTTGTCAAATTTATTGTTGAGTTGTCCCCTCAACTCAAGCACATTCTTTATTTATTTCAGAAACTCTATACATTTTCTTTATTCATTAAAGATATCAAGAATAAAATAGACGTGATTGAGAAAGAGATCACTGATCTCTCAAATAAATTTACCACTGAGCCAAATTCTATTCATAATTTCTACACCAAGTTACAAATGCTCATGGCTCAACCATTGGAACTTAGGAATGAAGAGCACAAAATAAGGATGGACATTATGACTCTTCAAACCTTATTCATTCCACACTTGTCCTCCATCCAAGAACAGATCAAGAAGGCTACCTCCTTATCCACTCAGCCAGAGGGAAGCACTTTAGATGGTCTGATTTCACTGTTAACTGATATTATAGCTTAGAATTCACTCATGGATAGTGTCAAGGATGCACTCTCTCCCACTCTCACTGATGCAAGAACAAAGTATAAATCCATTTTTGACCAGTTGCCTCCACCGAATGGTAACTAGTTTTGATGTTTGTCAAAAAGGGGGAGTATAGTGTATACAAGAGGAGTATACTGAGCAGATCAGCATATTCGAGTACACAGATAATTTTGATTGGGGGAGCAGTGAACTGAGTAGTGAATACAGAATATTGATCACAGTGCATGCATAATCAGAGTTATGTATAGTATATTGATAACGGGAGTATATATGAGTATACTATTTTATTGGCAATTGTATATACTGTCAGTTTAGTCAAATTTTGTAAGTATATAGATTTTTTGGGTTATGACTTTGAAAGAAGTTTTGTCAAACATTTCAAAACTAATGTCAAAAGGGGAGATTGTTACTATTTACTAAGTTGTCATTAGTTTTATGTCCAAAGTCATTCTATATACTCTAGTTGGTTATTACTACCGAAATACTCAGTCAGTAAGCACAGAGCAGTCGGTTACAGAAGTTACAAGTCACAAAGTTTAGTATACACCGAGTTGTCTACCGAGTAACGTTCTATGACTACCGAGCAGAAAAGATGGTATACCGAGTTAATACACACCGAGTAAAATGTGTTACCAGATTCATTGAACCTAGACACATATGGGAAACGTGTTACAAAACATCAAGGAACAAGAAACCGTTAACAAATTGGAAATTGCATTTATAGATTTTATATGATTTTGAGGGCATCTGTCCAATAAAATAATTTTGTATGGTTATTCATTTAATGAATCATGTTTGTAAGATCAAAGCATGAACAAGATCACCATTACAAGAGATCTATTTATACAGCATGAATTGAGGATCAATGAATGTGTGTGAAGCAAGACATATGTGAAAAGAAAAATCATGGGAAAGCACTGAGTGTTATGACTGTTATGATTGACAGATGCACAGAGGTCACCGAGAAGAATTTAAGAGAAGAGTCAAGGAACAAAGTAAACAGAAAGGTTTACCGAATTAATTTATGGGTTACCGAGGTATGCTATAAGCAAGGTAATTTCATTTTGAGCATATAGAATTTGCTATAACATTTCAGATGTGAAGTTGCAAATATTTTGTAAGATTTTGACTGTAATATTTTGAGTTGTAAGAGAAACCTTTAACAGGGTAAAAGACTCTAACAAAGTCTATAAATTGTAAAGCCTTTAACTAGGTGCAACATTTAGAATAAGTGTTGTAAAATCCTTTAGCAAGGTAGATCTAAAGATCTTGATACTCCTAATAGGGTAAGCTATCAGAAATAGCTAAACATGTAGCTCTAACCGAGCAACCTTTATTATTGCAGTAGTGAAGTTGTGGGTGTCATACCCACCGTAGTTTTTCTCTCTAACCAAGAGTTTTTGCGTAACCAAAATATATGTGTTATGGAGTGAATCATGTATGATTGTTATTTATTTGTTTTAGCATTATATTATGTTACAGCAGTTTTCAGTTTATGCTTGACAGTAAAGTTATTGTTAAAGAAAAGATTTGAAGTACTGATTCACCCCTCCCCTCTCAGTACATTAGCTTTCTATATTGGGCCTAACACTTCTCTCACATTTAAATAAATTAATATTTATTTGAATCCCCCAAAATCCCATCTCTCGCATTTAAATAAATTAACATTTATTTAAATCACCTTTATCCTCCACCCACTTGCATTTTCCTACAAATACAAGTTGCACAACTATTTTAAATAAATAAATTATTTATTTAAAATCCTATTTATCCTCACCCACTTGAAACCTTTAATGGTTTCCCTTAAAGTCTTCAAACTTAATGGCTTCCTTCTAGAGTCTTCTCAAGCCTTTAATGGTTTCCCCTAAAGTCTTCAAACTTAATGGCTTCCTTTTAGAGTCTTCTTAAGCCTTTAGTGGTTTCCCTTAAAGTCTTCAAACTTAATGGCTTCCTTCTAGAGTCTTCTCAAGCCTTTAATGGTTTCCCTTAAAGTCTTTAAGCATTTAATGCTTTATCTTCCTTTTTCTCATGTAAATAAATTAAGATTTATTTAAATAAAATCCAAAATTCACATTCACATTTAAATAAATTAATATTTATTTAAATATCTATCCAAATGCAAATTATACCACTTAATTGAAATAAATGATTTTATTTCAATTGAAAATCCCAAAATTCCTCCCACTTGCATGCCTAAATCTCTCCTAGATTCTTCTAACTCCTTCTAATTAGCCTAATCCTACCTAATCATTGTCACATTCCTAAATAAAAGGAAGTCACTTCTCAAAAACCTCCAAAGTCTTCAATAACCATTAAAGGTTTTGTGTATTCAAATGGTTAACCTCTAAAGTCTTCCAAACCATTAAAGGCTCTTACATAACCATTTATGGTTAACTCACCTTTTACCTTTGGTTAGAGACTTTCCTCTAACTTAACCATCCTTTTGACTCATGGGTCTCTTCAAAGCATTTATTTCTTTGACTAAGGTAGCCATTTAACCCTTGCACATTCATTTATCCCTTGGATAAAAGGAATATCCATTAACCTAACCCTAACCCAACCCCCTAGGGTAGCCATCATATCCCCTCAAGCATTCAATGCTCCTTATCTCTCCTCTCAAGCCTCCTCATGGTGACACTTGTCAACATGGGATTGGGTTGAAAGTATCATATGGATTGAATATCTTTCAATCCTAACCCTTGTTAAGATTTCTCAATCTTAACCCTTCATTTCCCCATTTCTTCTATAAATAGAACCATTCTCCTCAAGCAAAGGAAGGAAGCATTAGAGTATTGTTGTTATACTGGTATTAGCATAGAGATTTTTCATAGCATCACTATCTACACTTGCATAGCATTTGTTTATCATTTTCAACCATCTTGAATCTCCATATGGCATCCATGGCTAGTACTAAAAGCTGAGAGCTACACTCATGTGGAACTTGGAGAGGAGAGCAACAAGGGAGGAGCAAATATGAGCATCTTGATTAGCATTTGGACGAGTATAGTTTATCTATTCTATATTTATATGCTTTCTGTTTCATGCTTAATATCTCTCTTGATATGCCTGTTTAGGGTAATCTTTTGTTGCTAACACTAATGTTTGTTTCTTGTGCTCTTGTGTGTGTTGCCATCAAATAGATTTTCTAATCCTTTTTGCAGAGCATCACACTTCATTATTAATCACCCTGCATTCAAAGCGATTAAGAGCAACTAAGTGCGATCAGAGGCAATCAAATTTCTTGTTGAGCGACTTCACCGGCGTCTAGAAAAACTTGTTGAAGGTTTTCACCGAGAGTGATCTAAAGGTATTTTTTCTTGAAACATGGAAGCGAGATCATCTTTTGTTCCTATTTTTGTCGCAAATCCAACTATAGTGGAGGTTAAGGACCACCCCAAGCCGATTTTCAAGTGGTATCCACATGTGGCTACCAAGGAAGATTCGGTTGGAGCATTTTCTCGCATTCTCGAGGGAGTGGTGTATGTAGAAGATGTTAGGGAATACATTCACTATCATATAGAGGATTAGGAACTTCAAAAATCAAGGGGATGTATATGAATGAACTAATGGGAGAATTTGGAAAGATTAAATTGGTATATCAACACATTGAAGATCTGGGGTTTATAGATATTTTGGATATTCCAGAGTTTGAGGATGAAATAATTAGATATGTAATGAGAAGAGTACATGGGGAATTCATATGGCTAGACAGACCTTATAAAATCACTAAGGAAGCCATCCAGACAATTATTGGTTTGCCATCAGTAGGGAAACATCCGGATAAGAAAGTGTCAAACAACTTTGTGAGGTAGAGCATCGACGCATATCTAACAAGATATCGATGAAAGTGAGCACTATCACCGACACTAACATCAAGTTTGGTAGCATGGTTATAAGATACAAGGTAACTCAGTCAAAACAACTGAATTTTGTTTCCAGTTCATGTATTTTGGCTGCATATAAGATGATGAGAGAATATCTAAAGTTAGATATTTGCGGTTGGATGCTTGAAGAGTTATTGATCAACTTATAAAAGATTAAAGGTGAGAAGAAGGGCATCTTCCGATATGGAAATTTGTTAGTCTTCTTGATATTATACTTTTTAAATGATACACCTGGTTCTGGTAGGAAGTAATGGGCTTTTGACATCCTTTTAGGAAGAGAGTTAAAATAGTCAATTTTTGCAGTAGGAAGTCAAAAAGATGATAAGATATGGGGTCATTTCAAGGCTTTTCAAATATCTATGAGGTCTAGGATAAGAATACCTAAGCATATAGTAGAGAAATACTCTACCGACATATGTTTTATGGTTAAGAAGGATGTGACTCTTATGGAGACAGTCAAGCCCCAGAAGATTTGGATAGAGGAAATGGGCTATGAGGTAGATGCATTAATCCTTGATGCCTATGCAAAAATTATTATTTATGCAGAAATTGATGAGGCAAAGAAGCCCTGTGGAACTGCACAGCAGAAGACTCTAGAGGTTGAAATAGAGTTCAACCAGAAGTGAAGGGAAAAACAAGAAGGAAAAGAAAGAAAATTTGTACAGGAGGTCTCAAAGGACATAAAGGCACTTATTGATGTTGTCCCAGAGAAAGGGAGAAAGAGGAAGGATCCGGTAGTTCACATTGAACCTATTACTGTAGATTCTGAATCAGAGGATGACACACCATTAGCCTTCAAGAGGGTTGTTAGGAATAAATCGGAAGAACCTAAGATAGAAGCAAAGAAGCAACTGGTTAGAAAGGTCACAATTAAGTTATCGGCTCAGAAGCAAGCACCTAAGGCTACACCTATAGCTGCATCTAGTACTGCCAAAAGGAGAAAGAAGAGTGACATTGATTTGGCACTTGAAACTGGTAATGTAACTATCATACCACCCAAAACTTGTGCAGAAATTATTGATGAAATAACTAAAGATGGCATGCCGAAAAATGTTAATTTTTATTATGAAAAATTAGAGGTTGATGAACAAAGAGAGGTAGAGGAAGCGGTCTTGTTATACTTAGATATTTATTAGAAAGCCATAATAGAGATAGAAAATCAAATACCGGCTGAGTTATATAACATGTTAGATGCTAGAAGATTATATTCTATCAAGAGGATAAACACATTAAAATGCAAGAAATTTTAGCTATTTGTGTTAGTATAACTCCAAATGAAATGGATAAGACAATTGAGGTTGCAAATAGAAATTTTTTCAATAGAAAACATAGGATAACTAGCCTGATGCTAGGGAGAATGAATGAAGTAATAAAGGAAACTCAAAAAGCTTGGATTAAATTTTTGGAAGAACATAGAGGATTCTTTACTTCACCGGACACCAAGATCGACACTGTAGATACCTCAATTGAAGGGAAAGGAAAAGGGATTATGGGTACTCCACCCTCAATTTTGAAAAATATCAAGATAGTGGAAATTGAGCCACTAGTAAACACAAATGTACAGACAAATACTAAAACACCGGTTAAAACTAAGAACATTGTACACAATACTAACATTGAGGACAATTGTCCTCCGGATACTAATGTAGAGGTTGAGGATATTATTCCTAGAGAGGAACTGAAAGTTACATAGACTGTACCAAGTGGCAAAGCCACCAGTGCAAGTGAGGAGGTAATAAAGGATAAATCATCAGAGAAAACAGGGGAATCTGGCAAGGAACCAGTTGTTGGCACATCATTATTGACAATTGACACTTCTCTAGTAGAAAAGAGAACCAGCACAGAGATGAGTCCCATGGAACTGATGATGATGGCTTCTCAAAAACTGATGAAGGAAGGATCCACAGACAAGGGGATTCTACATCAATCAATCACTGTTCTACACAGATTGGTCCTAAAATGTAAGATTGAAAATGAAGTGAGCCCTTCCAGCAAGCTTAAGGTAATCACTGAGCACATATCAAAATACTTTCAATCCTTATAGCAGATCTCTAACCAGCAAGGACTTGAAAGATTCACTCAGGCTAAGAGAGCAGCTTTTGATCAAATCATTGAGAGAGAGAAGAAAAAGACTGAGGAGAAGTTAATTCTAATTGAAAATTGTTTGAAACAATGTACAAACATATATAGGGTATGTTGCAATACTGATATACTTACAGCAAATGTAGACAAAAACAAAAAAGAGATACAGGAGAAAATTGCTAGTATTGCTAACTCTTTTGATGGATTAATTTCATTGACAACATCAATTGATGGTCAAATTTTGACTTTGGAGAACCAAATTTTTTCTCTTGAAAAGGAAAGAGATGAAATCATTTGGAGATCCAGAAGTCTAAGAGGTTTAGTGTGTCAAAGATTGGATTCACTCTATGTACATAAGAAGGAATGCATGGATATGCTGGGAAAGACCACGCTAGCAGAGATCAATGAGAAAGAATATTTTGCATATTTATTGAGTGGACTTGTATCTATCTCCAACATTTTCAAAATTGGCTAGGATACTGATGTGGAATTACTAGAGAAAGCTTATTCAGAAATCTTGTAACTGGTCAAGCTTTGGTAAGACATTTTTGGACGTATTCAATGTACAGTACTTATTCTTTGAAAACATTTTTGGGCATTGATGTCAAAGGGGGAGTAGTATAAATGTGAAAAAGGATAAAAGGGTTGCATACATTAGGGGGAGTTACAGAGTTTTTGGAATTTTGGAAATATGGAGTATTTTGCATATTCAGCTCAGGTGGAGCACGGCGAGATGAAACCATGACCATTTTTCACATGAGTGTTTCCATCAATGCCAAAGGGGGATATTTTTGGCAATTGACACTCTATTGGTTGGTTTCACTATGTTGACATTTATGGAAACATGATTTTGGGTTCCAGATTCATATGGTGTATCGGCAGGCACCTCACACATTCTACACTAGCACCAGCACTGGCAGGTCAGAAAGATTTTTTTCGTCACCAGCAATGCAGGCCGAGATGGTATAGTAAAGGTTATCGGTATTGGAGGCTGACCTATCTTGGATCTGGCATCAAAAACTTGTTTTAATGTTTATTCATTTATGTTATCTGTCTGACATGTAATCTGATATTGTGTATATCTTTGTAAGCGTCCAACATAAGGCATAAATTTGTATAGGGTATATAGGGCAGATTGATTGGATCATTTTGAGATGATAAGGATATAATGCAATGGATATGTAAATGTAATATGATGCAAAATATATCAGAGAGATTATGTATGTGAGGAATTTATTGTAAGGGTTATTCCGGAAAAGGGGTTTAGGGTTTCAACCAAAACAAACAGAGCTTAAACTGAAACTGTATTCTAGCATAGAAGATGCTATATTAGTAGTTCATATTTCTCTGAATTGTTGTCTGGAATTTTATTAGTCAGTGAGACTCCTATTGTGATTGAGCAGTGTGCTCTAGGTTGTAAGCCTTTTTGCAAGTGTAGGCCCATCATATATTGTAATATCTCTTCATATGGCCAGTGAATTGATATTGTGGGTCACAAATCCCACCGTGGTTTTTCCTCATTGAGTTTTTCCACGTATAAATTTGTGTGTTATGGTTCTCATTTATGTGTTTGGCTTATTGGTTACTTTACTTCTTTCAATTCTGTTTATATCGATATACTGGTTGGTGCATGAATGTTTTGTTAAGGCTAAAATCTACTATTTCGGTATAACATTGATTTACCCCCCTCTCAGTGTTATTGGTTTCCAACACAATCCTCAAGTAAGAAGAGAACAAAGGAGGAATCTGTTCACCTTTATTTTCCCCGATGTAAATTCTTGGTGGACCTGGTTGTGATCATTGTTTTTTCTGTAGCTAGCAAGGATGAGCGTGCGTGAAAATTGGTGGCCCGACGTTGCTCCCTCATTTCTTCTTTGGTGTTCCATTTTTGAAGCAGCGTGGGGGTGATAAATGGCAATGCTCGAACCCACTTGTTTGCGCAGTATGCAAGTGGTTTCCTCGTAGCGGTCACCTTTTCCACAGTCCTTTCTCTTCTAACAGAATCAATTCAGTTCTGGGTAACCTCCAGGCCATTAAAGGAATTTGTTTTGCTGGGTGCAGCCTCCATTGTGACACGACATGTTTTTCTGTTCCGAGGAGATTGCGCCAATTTTGGATTTTTAGGAGAGCTATTTTTAGAAGCAGTGATGTATTTAAGGGGGGGATTTTCTCTGTCGCAAGGAGGTTTTTTTTTAGAGAAGAAGAAGAATAGTCTAATTTGCTAAGTAGGGGTTTTCTTTCATTTCCAGCCTTAAAAACTATTTGGGATTTGCTATAAGAAAGATTATTTGGATTGTGCATGTGGCCTTTGTGATGTCTTTCTTGGCTTACTATTTATAGTGTTTTATGTGCTATTGTTGTTGAAAATTCCGACAGACTTTGGGAATATTTTGTCTAAGACTTCACTGATTAAACTATGTTTTTCTATACTTGTTATCTAGTGAATGTGTGATGAATGTGTCCCTTATGTTTTCAAGCAAATTTGGTTGTTGTTTTGATTACTTCTTTGGCTCAAATGCTTACAGAAGTTGCAAGTGTTCTTTTATTTCTGTTGGTTCATTTCCTATTAATGATCTAGCGCATCGCCTAAGTATTTAGCATCTCATTTTTTTAAAAACTATTTGTTTCCTCTCCCTTTCCTCAAAACTCAAAGAAGAGTCAGCTTCTCAACCCCGGAGGTCATTTAGTGTTTATTTGCGCGAGTCGATCCCCCAACACTGAATTTCCCATAAGGATGTTCATCACTGAAGCAAAAGTTAGAGTCAACAGTTCTTTTTCTAGCACGCCCGGTGGGACCATTACCTTTTAAAAACAAAAAAAAACACATCCCAGCTAGTTTATGAGTCATAGGCCCATCACTAGGAGTCAAATGGCCATAAATCCCCATCTTCTTTTCCCTCCATTGGTGACCATCCATTCTGCCTCCGTTTCACTTCCACAGGGTTCCCCCACCATCATATACCCTGTAATGGCCCAGATTCCCCCCCAAAATTTTGTGACCTGGGACAATGGTAGCCCTCTCATCCCTCTAGTTCCACCCATAGTTTGGGGAGCCATTCTAGTAGCCGCGCTGAAAGCTATTCCCAAATTCATAGGAGAATGTCACAAAACCCCTGGAGAACATCTGCAGGACGTAGCTACTGTTTGTAGCATACACGGCATCACTAAGCAAAATGTGGCTTTCCGGTTGCTCGTAGCTTCTTTCAAAGGAAAAGCTCTGGACTGGTTTAGATCTCTAGGCCCTAGTACCATAGGGGACTGTGACCAGTTGGAAGATCACTTCTTTCAAAGATTCTCAGACAAGGCTGACAGATCATCCCTCATGCACCAACTCATTACGATCAAAAGACCTCCCATGGAGGCCTTAACTGATTTCAACCTAAGATTCCAGCGAACCTGGCAAAGGATACCGTTGTTGGCCCGACCTCCGGCAGATATGGCCTTCGTATTTTATCTAAAAGCTTTCAATTTTGATATATCAGTAATGATCCAATCCTTAGGGGGTAACACTCTTCTGCAAGCTTTTGACTTAGCGGTTCAAGCTGAAAATAACCTTATCGAAGCTGGAAAGCTCGCACCTCTCCCTACAATGCCAGTATTCCCTGAAATGCCTACCTAAGTAATGGAAGAAGTTGTCCTGAGCACTTCTACTCCACAGTCTATGTATTCGTTCCCCACTCCTCAAAATACCGTCCATTCCGCCTCTCTGGCTGCTGAAGTCAATGATATGAAAAATTTCTTAAGATCTTTCTCTAATGAAATCATCAACCTAAAAAGGGCTCAAGTCTCTCCTACCAAACCTCCTTTTCAGAAAAATTTCCAAGGAAATAGACCCCCCTATCAACATCCTAATTATCGGACTGAGAAAAATACCCCACCAAATGGCCAAATAGTCACCGTCCCTAATCCATTACAGGCCATCCACCCAAACAGCGGTAGAGAATTGACTATGGGTCAGAATAATTTGGCAGATTATGCCAATTCTTGGTGTTTTCCATGCAACAATGCTCACACCCCGAAGAATTTCCCAAGGGGTAATCTGCAACAAAAGGTCATGGAACAAAGGAACTCAGGTATAATACCAAATGAATCCGCATATATGTCCCCGGGCATGGATAATGTGGCTTTTGTTGCTCAGATGCAAGGAATGTCATTACAACAAGAAGCGGAAATCGCCCCTGATCACGAACTTTTTTCATGGATGGAGGATGACGATACAATACTAACTATTGAGGAAAGAACTTCAAAAAATGGGACCCCTATGGTGCATTAAGACTACAACCTTCACTCTAAAAGGCATTTGATCGGGGAGGATACCAATAATATAAGGTAAATACCCGTAAACAAACTTTCGAAACCACCAGTCATCATTTCCGCCTATCCTAGGAAGGAATTCATCCCTTACAAACCAAAACATCCTAGAGTTTCCATGCCCCCAGTGTTGGATGTAGTAGATCAGTTGAAGAAAGCTCTAGCCCATGTCTCTCTCTGGGACCTCCTGAGTATACCAGAGCAAAAAAGCCAGCTAAGGGAGGCATTGTCCCATGATCAAAAGGATACAGTCGTGGCAGCTCTGCCACCCTCCTAGACAAATGGAATGGATTGCCACTCAGCAGTTAACAAGACATGCTCCCCTGCTACTTTGATAAATGAAGGCTCACCCTCCACTGCACAAGGAGAAGGTAAACCTAAACCAAATCCTTTTTACCTCACCTTGATAGTTGGAAACAAACTTTTGCATAACTCCATGATAGACTTTGGTGCTAGCACCACGGTCATGCCTAAGAAGATCACTGAAGTATTAAACATTCAATATGACCCTTTAAGTAAAGGGGTAATGCAGCTTGATGAGAACAAAGTCCAGACAATAGGTCTCATCAGAAGCCTCCCTTTGACCTTATTTGCATGTCCAAGTATAACAGTGTCCCAAGAAGTAGTGGTCATCAACATCCCTCTCGTCTTTGGACTCTGTTTGTCCAGAGACTTCACCGCTAAAATAGGAGGGTATATGTCCCTGGATTGGTCCCACCTAATTCTCTATACCCAACATGGCGCTAAGATGAAGATCCTTTCAGAACCTCTTCATGTCGAGCATATAGCTGACCAAGCCTTGATTAATTTCGAGCCTACTCACACCTCTATAACCCATGATAAGAGAAAGGTGGTAGAACTGTTAGAAGACGAAGAAGTGACAAGGGAAATCCCACCCGAACAAGAAGCCTTCCTAAATGAGTTCATAAACTCTGATCCCTTCTCTAATTACCATGCCACCAGCCTAGGAACTTATTGCATTTTTTAAGAGGACCAGCCAATCCCAAAACTCACCAAAGATCCTTTCTCCAAAGATCAGTTGTCTTCGACACTATGGACCCTACACTTTGACGGCGCCAAATGCAAAATGGGCTTCGGGGCCGAAATTTGTCTCACCCCTCTGGTGGGCGATCTGATCTGAAGGTCTTTCCGATTATAGTTTGCATGTTCGAATAATGAAGCAGAATATGAAGGGCTAATTCAAGGCCTGAACATGGCAGAAAAAATGGGCATCAAGAAGCTTAAAGTTTTTGGTGATTCCGAATTAGTAGTACATCAAGTCTGAGGGATATCCAGTGCCAAGAACGTCTGTATGAGATCCTACCTCTCTAGAGTTTGGGATCTAATAGAAAGTTTTGATGCTTTCAATATCACCAGCATTCCCCGGACACTAAATATTGAAGTTGATCACATGGCAACCATAGGGGCTCATTTTGATCCAGCTGTAGACCTCTTGGCCGACAATGTAGCAGTCAATATGGTGGTCCACCTGGCTATCCCTTATAATAATACATATTCATAGGTATTTGAAAGTGATGAACAGATTGCTCTGTTTATTCAAAGCTCGGGAGAATTTTCTGATCACCTGCAACCTAGGATCAAAGAGGCTTACGGAGACCAGATTATCCAGCTAAAATCCAACAAGCTCCCCAACGGTCTGATCACCTTGGAGAATTTGTTTGATCACAAGGATGTTAAGAAGGATAAGCGGAAGCTCATAGCGAACAAAGGAGATTACACTAAAATGTTAGTGGGCTACGGAAGAATCCTCAAAGTAGGCAAAGGTGTTTCCGCTGAAGATAGGGCGAAATTGGCTCGATACTATGATGAATAAGAAGGCATCATGGCTTGGTCTTATGATGATCTAAAAGGTTACGATCCTAGTGTCATTCAACACACCATCAAACTCACAAATGAAGCTAAACCAGTCTGACAAAAATAGAGGCTTGTTAATCCTAAGATCGAATCCCTCATGGCTCAGGAATTAAAGAAACTGATCAAGTCAAGGATTATTTATCCTATAAAACACAGTACATGGGTATCCAATCTGGTCCCAATGAGGAAAAAGAATGGTGACATTTGGCTCTGTGTGGACTTTCGGGACCTGAATCGCACATTGCTCAAGGATCATTATCCCCTGCCATCGATGGAGCAATTATTAAGCACTGTAGCTAGATCAAAAATGTTTTCTATGCTGGATGATTTCTCAAGATACAATCAGGTGAGTGTCAAAACGGAGGATCAACACAAGACCACTTTTACCACCAAGTGGGGGATGTTTGCATATCAAAAGATGCCCTTCAGCTTGTCAAACGTAGGGGCCACTTTCCAAAGGGCCATGGATCTGGCTTTCAAAGAGATAATAAATAAGATTATGTTAATATATTTAGATGACCTAACTGTGTTTTCTAAACACCAAGAGGATCATTTCGATCATCAAAAGTTAGTCCTGCAAAAATGTCTGGAATTTGGGATTTCTTTGAACCCAAAAAAGTGTATTTTTTGGGGTTCCCCAAGGGAAGTTGCTGGCACATATAGTTTCTAAAGAAGGCATCTCTATCAACCCTGACTGGGTCAAGGCTATCAAAGAGCTTCCCCTTCTAGTCAACAAAAAGGGAGTGCAATCATTTTTGGGAAAAGTCAATTTTGTCAGTCGTTTCATTTTCGACATCGCTAGGATAATAAGACCTATCACCCTCATGCTTAAGAAGGATGTACATTTCAAATGGACCACTGAAGCCAAAAATGCCTTCAACCAAATAAAGCATGCCATCTGTTCAGCCCCAATATTATCTAATCCGGACATGTCGAAAGATTTCATAATGTATGTCTATTCCGATCAGCATAGTATTTCCATGGTCCTAACTCAAAAAGACACCCAAAAAGGAGAAGAGAACCCTATCGCCTTCCATTCAAAAACTCTCAAAGATTATGAGCTCTGCTATAACTTTGTGGAAAAACAAGCCTTAGCTGTTGTAAAAGGACTGAAAAAATTCCAGCATTTCATTGCTTGCAACAAGACCACAATGTATGTAGCTCACCCCGTAGTAAGAGAATACATTATGGAGGGTGACATTAGAGAAAAAAGACCAAATTGGATCACTAAGATCCTAGAATATGATGTTGACATCAGGCCCACAAAGCTAGTCCACGGGAGAGGTTTATGTGAGTATATAGTGCAGGATGGTGAATCTCGTGTCTTTGAAACCATCCTAGAAGAGACGGTTATGTTTATGCCCAACACCCCCAGTGGAAATTGGATTGACAATAGGAAAAATTTCTTGAAGACAGGGACCTTTCTCGAAAATCTCCCTTCGGCCAAGAGGAGATTCTACCGACTCCAAAACAGTGGTTTCCACCTCATAAATGAAATTCTTTTCAAAAGGAATTTCGACGGAGTCGTACTCCAATGTGTAGATCAAGGCCAAGCTGATAAAATTCTCCAAGAATTTCACTATGGCCCCTTGGGAGGTCATTTCTCCACCCCAACAACTGCGATCAAAATTACTCAAGCTGGATACTTTTGGCCATCCATGTTCAAGGATATACACGCTCCAGTAAGAGGATGTAAAGAATGCCAATATTACACGGGGAGGGGTAAGAAAGCGGCCATGCCGCTCAGGCCTGTGTCAGTTGAAGAACCTTTTTCTCAATGGGGACTTGATTTTGTTGGAATGATCAATCCCCCAAGCTCAGCCAGACATAAATGGATCCTGACCGCCATAGACTATTTCACCAGATGGTCTGAAGTCGTTCCCCTACGGAATTCATCTGAAAATGAGGTGCTAGCTTTCCTGGAAGAACTGACTTGTCGGTATGGTCCCCCAAAAACCGTTATATCTGATAACGCTCATGCATTCACTAGCTCATGGATCACGCAATTCACTCTTAGTAGAGATATTTATCTCAAAACCTCCTCTAACTATTATCCCCAAGGGAACGGTCTGGCAGAATCTACTAACAAGAACCTGATCCAACTCATCAAGAGGATAGGCGCGGAATATAAGAGGGAGTGGCACCATCACCTAAGGACTGCATTATGGGGTGACCGCATAACACCCAAGCATATTCTCAAGAATTCCCCGTACAAGCTGGTATATGAGAAAGACGCGTTTTTTCCTCTGTCACTGCAAATCCCGGCGTTACAGTTGCTAAAATCTATGGATATCGTCAAAAATGGCTCGATGGTTGTAAGGCTAGCAGATATTATGGAGTTAGAGGAAGTGAGGGAGGTCACCTTCATAGCTCTCCAAGATAGGCAAGAGTTTGTAAAAAGATGGTTCGATAGTAAAAAGAGCTCTGATGTTATATTCACCCTCGGAGACCTTGTTCTAAAGTACAATGAGAGAATGGCAAAGCCAGGTCAACACACCAAGTTCGACTGCCTATGGGAGGGTCCTTTCCGCATCATAGGATGTAAAGGTTTCAACGCCTTTGAGTTAGAGGACATGAATGGAGACTCCCTCTCCATCCCGGTTAACAGTTTTCATCTTAAGCCTTATTATTAAGGGTCCTTCCCTTTTTTCATGTAAATAGTGTACATTATGTGCATATGTGTGGTGTGTATTTATTTTAATTATTTTCAGCTCAGTGCCAAAAGGAAAGAGAGACTAGATAAAGAAAAAGCAAAATCATTATATTAAGTCTTTCTCATACTATTACAAAATGTGCGGGCCCTCGGCCACTATCTTGTTTACATCTATCAGTTCCAGCACAAGTTGCGCTTTGCCAATGACTCAGAGGCTAGTCTCAGTATCCTCCTCCTCAGTGTCAGAGTCCCCTTCTTCTCCTAGCCATTCTGAACTAGAAGAACTCTTAGGCTCCTCGTGCATGAATATAACCACCAGGTTAGGAGGCTGATCAGGCAATAGGACTCTTGGGAAGATATAGTCCCTGAAACTAGTATACCATTCCGTGCCTTCTGGAATAGGGACCATCATCTGCACTCACAGTAGAAACTTGGCAGCTAGCTCAGCACGGTACCTGTGGGAGGACAATGACATGGTTTTCAAGCCATTAATAAGTGGACACCACCTCACTTCTTCATTCTAAAAGATGAAGCACTCTAAATCAGATGCCACAGGAAGTCCGAGGAAAGGTACATGATATGCAACTACATCTTCAAGGCCCCCCAGATAATCTAAAGGAAAGAGGGCTTGCATCAGCTGCGTGGTCAGTAGCCCAGATTGGCCACAGTCCAGCAGAGAAGCCACGAAGCATGAGCAGATATCTGTATTCACCCTATATCGGTCTGGATTGCCAACGAAATCTTCCCCCAGTACCCATTTGATGGCAGCAATTATTAATGGATTTTTCCTTCTCGTCATCCCTTGCAATCTCTGGTCTGATATATTCCCTAGGAAAGTGACTTGTGCCCTTCTATTGATGAGTCAAACTGGAGTATCCATTTTTTCAGAAACTCCATCATTATAGCTCGCATTATGATGAAAAAATGTCCGAAAAGACATATTTATAGCAAAAATCTTGGCAGATAAGCAATTGGCAATTTGAGTTCACCCTAGCCCCATTTTAATGCCTCTGTCACACCTCTATTAATTTGCGTCATGTAAATGGGGTTGTTTCCAAAATGTTGGTGTCTAGTCAGTCACTTCAAAAAGGGAATGGATGGAAACAAAGAACCATACGTACTTTCAGGTATGCCCCCCCTTAAATGAGCCAGTTCTGCCAGCGCGTTTGGGCTCACGTGGCCATTATCCCTAGCTGATCTCCTTAATTAAAGAAATATTTGGCCCAAGGTACTTTTCCTGAGGAATGTCATCACAATCAAGTAGTTTTTGGGAAAGTGGGAATGACGGCTCCCCTCATTCGTGCAAGTTGATTGCAGTGGCAGTTTAGTTGGTGCGTGTGTCAGCCGAGCCTTAGCTTTCACGAAAAATAAAGCATGTCATGCATTTAAAAGCTCAAAGTTTCTCTCGGTCATCAATCTATTTATTTGATTGCCAAGAAGTTAAAAAAGAAGATGACGTGCAGGTTTCCATTCTCAATCTCCAGTCCGATAGCAGTCCAGAAAGAACGAGTGTCGCCTTGATGGATTCAATGGCTTCATCCGCGAAAGCCGCTCCTAGGGGTTTCTGGGTTGATATTTTCAAGGAACTATCTTACTCTTCTCATGCCATCCCACCAAAGAAGGATTATCCAAAGACAAAGGCCAAAAATAAAGCGATGACCCGAAACCCGTCGGTTGTTCTGGATTCCTTAGAAAACATCTACGAGCCTGAAATCCGAAAGCAGCCCAAAAACCTCAGTGAGGCCGCTTGTTCGAGGATGTTACATCACATAAATGACCCTCATTCTGTCGCAACGCATTTTTGGAAGAGTGGCGCTCCCCAATCTTTGGTCCCCACAGTTCCCTACTGTCCTGAACATATAGTCGCCTGTGCAGAGGCTTTTGATCCTACCTCATTTTCTATCAGTGACTCGTACTTGAAACTAATCATATCTTCAAAGGCCATTAGGGAAATGCTCTGCTCCCCAATCTTAGAAAATACTAAGGTTTTCTCGGAGAGATCCATGGAGGAATTCTGGAGCACCAAGAGAGACGCATTAACTTTCTGTCAAAATGCCCTCAACTGGAGTTTATCAATAGGGCCTCCAAAGTTCCCTTTGTCATACAGCGATCTGAAGCAAGAGGACCTTAGAGATAGTTCATCTACTCTAGCTTGGTTGTGTGGTCATGATAGCGATCGAAATATCACAGCTTTCATGATGGGCTTTCTTTTCAAATGCAGGAAGCGAAGGGAACCTTTTCACTTCAACTTCTCCGTGACTATCACTAAGGCCATGGTCAAATAGTTATCCAAATTCCAATAGCTGCAACGTTTTAGGTTCTCTTCAGTATTGGTGCACCTGCTTCTACATCAAAATGAGGCCTTTTTTGCACAGTTCATGCACTTGTCCACTTTCGATGAGATGGGAAGTGTATTGTCGGTATCTTGTTGGATGCCTCTACTGTTGGCCTCTTATGACTCCTATCAGTTTTCTAACTTGTTCTTGGCTCCTGTACTCAAGGATTTTGGAGTGATTCCCAATGAGCCTCTCACCCATTTCTCATAGGTCCAAATGAATTGGATGTAGAATGAATTCCCTTCTTGCGACTGGTTCGTGTGCTCGGATTTCTCTTTCATCCACGTGCATGGTTTCTTTGAAGAGCCATTCCAGTTGCCTACTCACATGACTGACAGAACCCTAGCTCTGAAAATGGCAAGGCAATTGGTAAGGGTCGAGCAAGCAATTGGAGCTAGGAAGCATGATACTTCCATCACAGAGGATAACAAGGCCATCGGCCCAATTACCCTAGTAAGAAGAAAAGTAGCCGAGGAAACCCTGACTTCAAAGCTGGTGCAGATGGGTTTCATTGTAATTGATGACTTGTGGAGTTACGACCCCGATAGCTGCTTGAGCAAAAGAAAAAATGTTGTGAAGCATGAGCCTCGAGACTCATGGGCAGAACGTACCAACCCTCGGGTTGACGACCCGAGAAAATATGTGGGTCCCGATGATTTTTCTATTTTGGATCGCCCCTCATGGTTAAAATTTTATTCCCCAGTGCAAAGAGTCAACCCCATGAAGCCAATTCCTTGGGCGTTGTTAGAAAGCATGAAAGCTTTATCCTGGTCTAGAAAGAAAAGGGAAAATTTTTGGGTCTATCATCAGGAAGTGAATCAACTTAGAGCTAACTTGGGAAACACACACCTGGACGAGCGTTTCGAGCAGGAATGGAGTAAAGTAAATAAATCTAACGATGATACAAGTGACAGTTCCTCACATGGGGACTCATCTCCCGAGATGGCTGCTCAGTAGGAAGTTGGGATTATAAGTACCGAAGGGTAGGAGCTAGAGCCAGAAATCCCTCCTCTAGACAGTTCAACTCGTAGACCTCATTCACAATCTAGTAAGAGGTGGTCTGAGAAGCAGTCCTCTGAAGGCCCCCCAAAGAAGAAGTCATATCTCAATGGGTCAGAAGAGATTGCACCTAATACATCAATGGTAGCATCAACAGATCTTTAGTCACTGCAACCTTCGGCCGATCAAGTATGTCCCTTTTTCCCTTCTTCCCATTCTTCAGATGTCCTTGCAGCTGCTCTCATGCCTATCATGTAAACCTCAGTCCCTATTGCTCTTATGTTGGCCTCTGCGGGCATGAAAATTAATCCCCAAAATGTGCTTGCACAGACTTTCGCTCCTCTCCCGGCTAGAACCCCCATACCTACAACTTTTCAATCACCCACATCAGAAGTGTTCCCTGTGTCGCGCAAGCTAGGTTTCAAAGAGTTTTCCCCCTAGAGTATGGTTGCGGTGTCCGCCAGTTCCTTCCCATTAGTGAGTTCCCCTTTTGTCCCATTATTTTCCCCACTGGCAATGACTCACCTATTCCAATCCTCCTTCGCCACCCATTTTTTGCATTTCCCTTTTGCTATCCCTCCTGGTGCAGTTTTTACAAGTCAAGCCATCGATCACCCAAATAGTTTCCAGCAGCAGGTTGTTTATGATCAAACCGTTAGTTTGAATAAGGCAAATAAGAGAAAGGAGAAGGAAGGTGCTTGTCATGCTCGTCCTCACCTGTAGACCCATTTCAGCGAGCAAAGAGATTTCCTTTACTTTGCAAATCTAGTTCCCAAGGTTGACAAGCCAGAATTTTAGATGAGGCCCGATGATTATGAGTTACAAGCAATGGGCGTTAGTCTCCAAAGCACCACGGCATCTGACAAGGTTGGAATGATGGAAGAAACTTCTAAAGTAGTGTTCATGGACTTTATTAAGAAGAGTCATCATTTAGAAAAGCTCCAAGCAGAAAACGCTAGTCTCTGCGATTCTCTTTCCCAGCAAAGGAAGGAAGATAAGGCTCGGGTATCAGAGATCAATCATCTGCAAAGCCTGCTAGCTCAAGCAAACATAGAAAAAGGAAAGTTGCAGTCATCCCTCAATAGTGTTGGTTCCCAGCTAAAAGGTCAGGAAGTGACGACAAATGTAGCCCTGAAGGAAGCGCAAGATAAAGATTCTGAGATAAAACGACTAGAGGCTGCTTCCAGGGATGTCACCCAGGTTCAGATGCAAATGCGTGACGAAATTTTTCTCAAAGAAGGTTATGCCCGTCAACTGAGTGAAGGCCAGGTGTCACAGATGGATGAGAGGATGACTTTCGAAGCTGAACTAAAAGAAAAGGAAGCAAGTCTCGAGCAGTCTAGTAAACATGTTTCAGAATTGGAAACTCTTCTGCAGCAGGAGGAGAACCATACATTGCAGTTGCAACATACAGTCAGGACTAGAGAAGAAAAAATCTTAGCTTTGGAAAATTAGGTGGCTATTGAGCAAAACAAAATCTAGCAACTCCAACAGAAAATAGTTGGGAAAGATAATGAGATATCTCGATTGATGAGCCTCCCACCCCCTCAGCCGATTGCCCCAGACTTCTCCACCATGCTGGTGGAACTGTATGTTTCTCATTGGAAAAAGGTAAAACAGTTCTACCCATCTTTATAGCCGGTGTTAAGATTTCTTAGTGATGCACAATCCCTCTATGCTGAGGCCGAGCACCTTATAAATAATTCTATGCTTATCATCAGTCTGAAATTCCCAATAGCCCAAACTCTTATTCAGTTGCTTTATTCCACTCAAGAAGAGGAACTTAGGGAGAAAGGGATTGCAGATTGCTGGCAATTGATCAAAAGGACTAATGTCTTCATAAATCGCCACAGGATAACTATGCAAGTGTCAGCTGCTCTGGCTCCTTTGCAATTTTCAGTACCAGATATTAAACAACGTGTAGACAAATTTGTTTCTCTAGGCTTGCCTTCCCCTTTCCCTGCGGATGGTTCTGTGCTACGGATTGGGCAAGTATTGCAGCAGATTGAGATTTTACAACAAGACAAAGTTTTTCTGTAGTGGCTGGGAAGCCCCATTTCAGTGAATGAAGTGGAATGTCTTTTGCATCCTCTAGCCCAACTCTCCGCTCTCCTGAATCAGGTCCAAGATGAACCTGTACCTTTGCCCCTGGATGAAGTAATTTGCCTGGAGCAATATTTGCAAGAGTTGGAAGTGCAAGTTACGCTCTCAAAGGATGAATGGCTGCCCTTGAAGCAGGTTTTTGATCTTTTTCACCCCATTGTGGATTGAGGTCTAGTCTTTGAACTAGCAATTTTGGGTTCTTCTATTCCACAGGCAGAAACGGCCCTGATAGTCGCCAGGAAACGTTCACTTTTATTTTTTCCGATGTAAATTCTTGGCGGGCCCGGTTGTGATCATTGTTTTTTCTTTAGCCAGCAAGGATGAGCATGTGTGACACTTGGTGGCCCGGCGTTGCTTCCTCATTTCTTCTTTGGTGTTCTATTTTTGAAGCAACGTGGGGGTGACAAATGGCAATGCTCGAGCCCACTCGTTTGTGCAGTCTACAAGCAGTTTCCTCGCAGCGGTCCCCTTTTCTGCAGTCCTTTCTCTTCTAAGAAAATCAATTCAGTTCTGGGTAACCTCCAGGCCGTTAAAGGAATTTGTTTTGCTGGGTGCGGCCTCCATTGTGACGCGACATGTTTTTCTGTTCTGAGGAGGTTGCGTCAGTTTTGGATTTTTAGGAGAGCTGTTTTTAGAAGCAGTGGTGTATTTAAGGGGGGGATTTTCTCTATCGCAAGGAGTTTTTTTTTTAGAGAAGAAGAAGAACAGTGTAATTTGCTAAGTAGGGGTTTTCTTTCGTTTCCAGCCTTAAAAACTATTTGGGATTTGCTATAAGAAAGATTATTCGGATTGTGTATGTGGCCTTTGTGATGTCTTTCTTGACTTACAGTTTATAGTGTTTTCTATGCTATTGTTGTTGAAAATTCCGATAGACTTTGGGAATATTTTGTCTAAGACTTCACTAATTAAACTATGTTTTTCTATACTTGTTATCTAGTGAATGCGTGATGAATGTGTCGCTTATGTTTTCAGGCAAATTTGGTTGTTGTTTTGATTACATCTTTGGCTCAGATGCTTACAGAGGTTGCAAGTGTTCTTTGATTTCTATTGGTTCATTTCCTATTAATGATCTAGCACATCGCCTAAGTATTTAGCATCTCATTTTTTTTTAAAGTATTTGTTTCCTCTCCCTTTCCTCAAAACTCAAAGAAGAGTCGGCTTCTCAACCCTAGAGGTCATTCAGTGTTTCTTTGCATGAGTCGGTCCCCCAACACTGAATTTCCCATAAGGTTGTTCATCCCCGAAGCAAAATTTAGAGTCAATAGAATCCAAGCTTGACAAAAACCCTAAAACAATGAAATATCAGTACCAAGGGTAGACCCTGGCTTCAAAGTTGGAGGATGAAGTTCAATGGGTGATGGATACAAAAATTGGGCACATACAGATTGAGGATATAAAAACTCAACTGGAAGATCAACCTCATACCCTATAAGTTGTTGGCATTATACACTCAGATGAGAATAGTTGATGTTTTCATTGATAGCAATCAACTGGTAACATGGTTCATAGGTTACACCGGCAACAGACATCATCTACCAGCACCAACAGGCACAACATGATTATTCTCACCAGCATCTAATCTACACCAACATAAGATCCTACTGGTACTCCCAGCTGACATGGAAATTATATTGTTTTGTATTGGAATTATATTGTATAGCCAACATGATGTATTGTAAAGACTCATATATGTATGAGATCTTGTGGGTCATTTTGAATGTAAGAAAAATGTATATAGGTAATGAATATAAGTGGTATGAGAGAAAATATATGTATATGCATTATGATGTAATTGTTTTATGAGCGAATAAGAGCAGAGTGGAGAGAAGAAAGGTTTATGGTAGAAGTATCTAACAGAGCTTAAATCAGTACTGAATCTAGCATTACAAATGCTATTTTGAGCAGTACATTATCATTGGATTTAATTATCCAATTTTTTAGTCAGTGTGACTCCTTTTGTGATTGAGCAATGAGCTCTATGTTGTTGGTCTTCCTGCATGTGCAGGCCCCTATTATATAAGTAATATTTAATCATATTGGCCAGTGAGTAAATATTGTGGGTCACAAATCCCACCGAAGGTTTTTCCCCTACCGGTTTTCCTCACCAAAAATATATGTATTATGGTGTGCATTGATGGTTATACTGTTATTTCTCTTTATTGCATTATTACTTGTTTACCGGTATATTAATTTGGGTTATAAAGTTGTAAACAAGTTTAAATCTTTTGCTAACCGGTTAGACACTGATTCACCCCCCCCCCCTCTCAGTGTCTTTAGGACTGTTCAAGTATCTAACAATTGGTATCAGAGCCTAGTCCTCTATTTGCAGAAGCCTAACATCTTGAGGAAGATTTTGAAACTGGTACCAATGGAAAGTTTGGACAACAGTTGGAAGGAGCTCTTAAAGATTTTGATGTAGAAAAATTGAAGAATATCAAACTGGAAGATGAACTCAGAAGTGCTCAAGAATTTATCAAAGCACTTCAAGATAACCTGGTTATAGAAAAGAATAAGAGAAAATAATTACATGTGCAATTGCAAAATCAAGATGATGAAGAAAAAGAAACTCTCAGAGATATTGCAGACAAATTGAGACAAGAGAACAGTAACATGAAGAATGAGATGCAAGATTTAACCATGAGACTATGCAAGGCTATTGAAGATAGGAAGAGGAATGAGGAAGATTTGGCCAAAAGACTAAATGAAAGATCAGATGAATCTCAAAGGCTTAGTTATGAAAATGATATGCTTAAAATTGATTTGATTCACATGAAACATAACAAAGAGGAACTTTTGAGACAACTTAGCACTTTGGAAAGTGAGTTGGTAGAATACAAAGACAAATTCAAGAAAAGTTCAGATAATCTTGATGACAAGCTAAAAAGTCTGAAACTTGATGGAGAAACAATTGGACTTGGATTTGAACATGGAGAAAGTTTCGGGACTACAAACAATCATGATCATAGCAAACCGGTAAGGCAACCTAATGCTTATAAATTTAATGGGAAATGTTTTAATTGCAACAAATTTGGTTATAGAGCAAATTAGTGCAGATTTAGGAATCATCAGAATACAAACTTAGCCATCGGTCAATATTCCAAATGCAATAAAAATGGTTATAACTCAGACAATTGTAGAATGAATGTGAAATGTTATGTTTGTGGTAGATTTGGACATTTATCTAATCAATGCAAAACTCAAACCGGTTAAGGTTATGGAAAGGCTATTCAAAGAAACAATATAACTTGTTATGCATGTAACAATATTGGGCATATTGCAAAATTTTGTAGAAGCAAGAATGTATAGCCAAACAATAAAGGATCCAATAACAAAGGCAAAGAAAAGGTAAGTAAAATCAAGCAATAATTTTCTAAACAATGGACTAGGAAGAGAGATCAGAGAAGTGATGAATTTGTCACTACACCGGCAGAATAGGGTAATCTTGCACCAGTAGGAGATTCTTCATCTAAATAAGGAATAATCCTTAGGGGTAAGGCAACAAATTGAAAATCATGCATTTACCCTCGGTTGGTGGTAATAAATTATATTTATTCTTTACCGGTGGATATGTCGAGTTTTCACTTCATCGGTGAAGCATTTATTGCAGTTGTAAGTCAATTTTTGGTTATAAAGGCATTGTAACCTCTCATTTCAATTCGCCAAGCATCCAAGCATTTGAAGAGAGCAAAATTGAGAAAAGGAATTCTAATGGCAAAGCAAAAAATTTCTTTTTAGAGTATTCAATGATTTCACAGTTAAAAGGTATTTAGCTTTTGCAATGGCATCTTCATCTTCTATTTTTGAATTTGTAGCAAACCATACCATTGTGGAAAACATTAAACAACCTAGACTAGCTTTCAAATATCATTCCTAAGATAACAAAACTGGATGACTCTATTGGTGCATTTTCTAAAATCTCGAAGGGAGTCACGTTTGCTGAAGACCCTAGGGCATACATACATTGTTCCATAGAAAGTTTAGGGTCTGAACATTTGATGAACATGTACTTGAATGTAATCACTGGCAAGAATGGGGTAGTGAAACCGGAACATAACGTAGTTGAGGATTTAGGTTTCATAGACATCCTCCATATGCCAGAATTCTCTGATGAAGCCATCTGCTATGTCCTTAGTAGGGTTCATGGTGAATTTATGTGGTTGGACTTGGTATTTAAGATTACCAAGGAAGCTATCAGGGCTATTAATGGTTTACCCTCCATCGGTTCTAGACCTGAAAATAAGAAGAAAATCCCTAACAAAGAGGTTATGAGCCTAACCGGAGCTACATTTGACAACCGGTCACTTAGGGTCAATGATATAAAGGATAAAAATGTTAAATTTGCTAGCATGCTCATTGGCCATAAAGTTGGTCATACAAATAGGTTGAATTATGTATGTAGTTCATGCATTCACAGTGCACATGAGATAATATTGAACAATGCAAAGATTGATATATGTGAATGGTTAAAGGATGAACTATTAGAGAATTTGCATAAGATCAAAGGTGATAAGAAAGGAACCTTCAAATTTGGAAGTCTGATAGTATGCTTAATGCTTTACTTTTTAAAAGAGATCCCCGATATAGGACACAAGGATTTTGCCTATGATATTTTTGTTGAAAAATAGATAAAGGAGGCAATCACCGGTATGGGAGCTAACAATGATGAGTTGGTTAAAGATTACTTTAAGAATTTACAAACTAAAATGAAACAGAAGGAAAGGATTCCATAGAGCATTGTAGATAAATATGACAAACAAATATGCTTTGTAGTGAAGAGAGATGAAATCTGGATGGAAGCAGTTAGACCTAGAACCATATGGATTACTAAAATGGGATATGAGGTGGACTCTAACATCTTGGACTCATATGCAAAAATAATCCTAGATTATCCATCGAAACCAATAGAGAAAATATTTGGTAATGTTGAAACCATTAAAAGTGATGTTGCTATGATGAAACAGAGGAAGAAAATAGATAAATTTATGAAAGATGCTTCTAAGATGGTAAAAGATGTTACAGAAGGTTTGATGAGTCTTGGCGGTATTGTTGCTAGTATGATAGAGAGTCAATCAAAGAAGAAACCGATACCTCACATTTCCCCTATGGCTACTTCTTCTGATTCTGACAGTGACAGGGCAGCTGAATTCAAGAGAATGGATGGGAAGAAAAGAAAACCCTCACCGACACCTGCTCCATCTCCCAAGAAGTCAAGGACACAAAGAAAGAAACAACAGGCTGTAAGAGAGCCCATTGGTCAGAACAAGAAAGTGACTCCAAAGAAGAAACAAGAACCTAAGGCACCGAATACTCTTACATTAGAAGAGTTGATAAATGAAATCACACAAGAAGGTAACCTTAGTAATGCGAATAAACTTTATCATTCTTTCAAAGATTCAGATAAGGATACTATAGAGGAAAGCATTATTTTGCACCTTGATATCTACAAGAAAATTCTTATTGAGGTAGTAGATGATTTGCCTAATGATTTGTACTTAAGGTTAGAGGCTAAGAGAATGTCGGTAATGGAATTAGACAAGAAATTAAAGGTAGAATCTCTACTTACTATGCATCCTGTTAATTCCAAATAGGAAATTGATGACTTAATATCAGAAGAAAATAGAACATTTTTTGTTAGTGGTCACTGGTAGCTTAGCCTTATGGCAAGCAGAGTGAAAGAAATAGTAGATGAAACGGCAGATAAATGGGATATATTTTTTGTGGAAAGAGAGAAGAAAGAAGAGAAGGATAGATAGAAAATAGACAAGTCATTTACTAGGGTATATCAGAAAGACAAAGGTAAAGGAAAAATTGGTAGTGTACTTGATATCACAGTCAAGGATAACCATCCTCCACCAGCACAGGACACCCCACCAATAACTACAGAGGCACCGGCACAAACTGATAGTCAACTAGAAGAGAAGGAAGAGGAAATGAAACAAGATGACACTAATCCAGAATCTGAAATTCTTTTTACCATGAATGTTGACACACAGGATTTTAACATTGTCATGGATAAGGAAACTACAGAGGTTAAGATAGCTGAAGCTACAAATGTTGAGGTCTCTGAGTCACCGGTAAACACTGTTGACTCTCAAAATATTGAGATACCAAATGAAGTTAAGAAACCCGATACCATCCCTAATGATACTCAGCTTAACATTGAGAAACCGGTAGAAGCATAAATAGAAGCACAAATTGAAGCAGAAAAAGGACAAGAATGGAGTATAGCTGAACCAGTAGTCATCAAGGTAGAAAGTAACGATGATGGTAACCATGAAAACAAAATTGAAAAATATAGTGAGCAAAAGGAAGAAACAGTGAATAAAGAAGAGGTCAATGATGGAAACAAGATAGCAGAAGTGGTTAAGCAATCCAGAGATGAGAAGAAACCAACTGCAGAACCTCACACTCTGCCTAGCACTTCCACTATGGGTTACAGACCTACTAATGTGACAAATGTACTTTTGGATTCCATAAAGAGGATCACATTTTGCAACGCCTTAGCATTTAAGGCCATTGATGATACTTTACCTATTTTGAAAATGATTGCAATGGCATGTAAAGTTGATCACATTGATAGATATTTAGGTAAATTGGACACATTGTCCAAATTCATTGCTTCAAATATAAGCGGTATATGAGAGCAAATATTTGTATATGTAGTATGTTGTAATTATTTTATGAATGAATAAGAGAAGAGTAGAGCGAAGCAAGGTTTATGGAAGAGGTATTTGACAGAGCTTAAACCGGTACTGAATCCAGCATTACAGATGCTATTTTGAGCAGTACATTGTCACTGGATTTAATTATCCAATTTTGTAATCAGTGTGACTCCTTTTTGTGATTGAGCAGTGAGATCTAGGCTGTTGGCCTTCCTGCATGTGCAGGCCCCTATTGTATAAGTAATATTTATTCATATTGACCAGTGAGTAAATATTGTGGGTCACAAATCCCACCAAATTTTTTCCCCTACCTAGTTTCCTCACCAAAAATATATGTGTTATGGTGTGCATTTATGGTTATATTGTTATTTCTCTTTATTTCACTATTACTTGTTTACCGGTATATTAATTTGGGTTATTAAGTTGCAAACAAGTTTAAATCTTTTGTTAAATGCTTAGACATTGATTCCCCCCCCCCCTTCTCAGTGTCTTTGGGACTGTTCAAGTATCTAAAAGAAGCCCCATATAAAAGGATTAAGACATCAGGCTTAGTAGAGGCAATTATATTTCCTCAAGCTATGCAGTCACCTAGACTCATAATGACTATTGCTAAATACTACCGACAGGAGACAAGGCAATGTTTTGATGTAGATGGGAATGTAATTGTAGACTTGTCCCCTGACATGATAGGAATGACCTTCAGAATACCAGTGAGGGAAAAGGTCTTTGTGACAATGAAAGAGCAGTCCACATCTATATTTGTGAAGAGAATGCTTCGAATTACAAAAGACACATTAATGAAGCATGGCTCAAGGAACCAAGGAAGGCAAGGCTAAAGGCTATAGATATTCTAAGAGCCGATTTCTAGGAGCCTCAAAGAGACCTTATCATCATGCTAAGCAGAGCCTTTGGAAAGCCATACTGCAGGCCTTTTCACAGATGGATGTTCCATTACATGACCATGATTTTGATTGGCAAAGAATATTTTGATTGGCCACATATTATTTCAAATAACATTCATAATCAAATGATCACAGTCCTTTAAATGAAGAATTTTTTCATGAATTCTTATGTTATATGGGTGGTCACTTAGGCTGGTAAGTTCCCAAGACTGAAGACTAAAGGAAAATTAGGAGAAGAACCTGAACAGAAAAGAGTGTGGGAATATTAAACACAATTGCCCATCTCTCAGGCTAAGTTGCATTTAAAAAGATTAAATGATGCACTTATTTATGTTGTAATAATAACACTGACAGGAGATGTAGGATACAGACAAACCCCAGAAGCAATACAAATGATTAAGAAATGGGGATGTTGGTTTCTACAAAACCAATGATCTACCTACCTTCAGGTCAACGAGTTTACATGGAATCCTTTTATTTTACCAAGATTTTGTAGAAACATGATGATTATTTTAGAATATGCTAGGCAATTGGTGGGCATATAGGCATTGTTTACTCTGAAACATAAGATGGGGATTACTTTACCCATGTCTCTATAACATTATACATGTCCTAACATATAGGTAGCCAATGTGGTAGAACAAGAGCTCCATAATTTGAGCTTAAAAGAATTTAATTACTCAAGGGACCTATATGAACTACATGGTAAGCTAAAACAACTGATGCCTATTTCTTACCACGGTCACAAGCCAGCTGTAGACACCTAAAATTGTCCAGTCAAATATTTTATTTATTTAATTATCTAAGCTTAATTATTCTATTAATTAAATAAATCTTTATTTATTTAATTAATTCATTTATCCTCTTCTAGCCTTATTTCTCATTTAAATAAATACATTTATTTATTTAAATTATCCTTTTCCTAAATTAAATAAATAAATCTTTATTTATTTAATTAATTCATTAACCTTTTCTACCCATGACACATGTCATTCATCTCTTAATTCATACACTACCTACCCCTTTCATTATTTTATTATTTCTTTTACCTACCCTCTAATCATAGCCGACCTCCTTTTACACCTCTCAATCTTATCCCTCCATTTCATATAGTGTCTTCTATATAAGGAGATGCTTTCTTCATTATCAAACCCCCCCGTTGACTACTTGACTACACTACGCTTTTGAACATAGGTGATCCTTCTTGCAACCACATTTCCGTTCTTTGTTGAGCTCTTGTGCACACATAAAATCTAAGAGCAAATATATCAAGCAAGATCAATGGAGATAGGAAAAATGGAGATCCAAACCCTATTGGACATGTGATGGTATAATCTTTGTGATTTCATTTGATTTGCATTGTCTTAGGTAATCTTCATATGTTATGGTGGATCTTTGTTGTTGTTAGGCTAGGGTTTTGTGGTTGAATTCATTTAGCCTTTCAATATCATTATTATTGTTATCCATTTTCACCATATACACCAGCTTTAGAGGATTTTTAGACTAACTTGTAGGACAACTTTGAGGAAAAAGGATATTTTAGGCTGTCAGTGCCACAAATCAGAAATTTTGAAATTGAGACAATAATCCTAAAGGAATTAAGGGACGATGGTGAGCTTCTTGATCCTACATTCAAAGAAGAGGGAATTGATCAGAGACCCCTCACTCCTATCAGATGCTCTAACCAAGAATAGTTGGATATTGAAACTATATTTGCAAAGGTTTTGGAGAGAACAAGGCAATGCTTAAGATTAAGGATTCGGCCAAGTGCTACCAAGGAGAAGAAAAAGGGAAAAGTTGTTGATAACCCTCAGACCAAAGTCTAGAAAGAATATGTAAGAAGAATGAGGTCTGATTCAAGGAAAAATACTTCTGCTGATCCAAAGGAGGCAATGATACCAACTAACAACTGGGACCTCAAGAGGCAATTGGATGCCAAAATGAAAGAGTATCAATTCTTTAAAATTGTCATTGAACATGGGATTACTACAGGATTACAAGCTATCCCACAGGCCTCCATAACTCCAATTGTTTCTTCCATAGGTATTTTTCTAGGAGAGGGTGCCTCTCAAGAGGAAACTACTGAAACATAACCTCCTCATGATTCTTCAAAATAACATGCTACATCTCCTCTCATGCTAACCCAGGAACAAGTTATCATCTATAACATTGAGACATATTCTGATGAAGATGATGAACCCATTACAGCCATAGCAAAGGGGAGGAAAATTGAAAATAAATCAAAAGAGCCACAAGAATAATTCCCTACAACCCAACCTAAGAATCAACCCGAAACTATAGGAGAGCCAATGGTATAGGTGCAACGAATGTAAATTCATGTACAGGTTATGGGAGAAGAGGCACATGAAGAGGCACATGATGATGAAAATGATGAACAAGATGAAAGAATGGTCCTTACTCCTCAAGACCAAGAAATATTGCTTTAAAAACTAGGAGGAAATAATCAAGGGCATGAAATTGAAACAAAAAAAACATTTGAAGAAGAAGCTTCTGAGAAGTTGGAAGAGATAGACAGTGAACAACAACCCGATCTAAGAAACAAGCCCTTCAAGGTAATCTTTCTCAACAAGTTTCCCCTCTCTAGAAAAGGCCACCAACTCCTCCAAACAAGAAAGAAGGACAAAAGGATGAAGAGAACCAGGAAGAAGAGAAAGAATTGAATATAGAATGTCACAGGATCACTGTGGATGTAACGGTGTAGGGAGGAGAACAAGACGATATTGTGCCTCAGTGGTTAAGTTTCACTTTCAAGAAGAAGGAAAAGGTCATCCTCCCAAATGTAATCTTATAGGAAGCAATTGCAGAATCTCCATGGAGAGAAAAAAAAGAAAATACAATTCATCATCTTTCAAGGCCCGACTCAGGAGAGGTAATCGCCAATATAGCAGCATCGATACAAGAGTTTGAGGGATCATCCCAACCTACCCCTAGATACCAAGTTGCTAAGGTTAACCTGGGTAAATAGACTAAGTGGGGAGAGATTAATACTCTACTTGTTGCTACATCTACTGTTCAATCAAGGAGGGAGATGGAATATAAAACTAAGGTAGAGGTTAAGGCATAATTGAGGTAGTATAAGTAGTTGATTATGGAAATAGATAAACATCTTGATTCCAGAACTAATGATACCTTACCATCCACTTCATTTCTCCCTCAAGGTGATATAAAAGCATTGTACGAGATCAAGAAAGTAGCAACAATGGTTAGGACTTGGGCTCAAGATCAAATGGATAAGGTTAAAATGTTCTTGCATGACACAATGAAGGTGTTTTCAGAAGCTCATGATAATGAGGAATCTCTTGTTACATGTTCCAAGCAGTGGGAACAACATATCCTTCATCTCTCACAATTGAATAAAATGCTTAAGAAGATTCAAAGATTAGAAAAAGAGACCATTGCAAAATAAGACTTGCTAGGTGGAGAGAGTGTCAGTAACTTGCAGTCATATATAGATATTACAGATTTAAAAATGGAGATCATGGAGAAGTGTCACACCAAGGTTCTTAAGGAACGTCCTCTATTTGTTAAAAAACTTGAACAATATAAGCATCTATTGGTTAAATTGTCGGGGAATTGTGGTTATAACCTTAAGCAATGAGGAGTACTACATCAAGAGACCATACTTAGCTGATGGGATTATTTTGCTGCTGACTATTTCGCAGCCACTACAGAATTCACCTTAGAAACAATGGATAGATATATGTATGTGGTGTTTCAATTCTAGGGTGCATAAGTAATGATGGATGATATGGTCAGTAGGTTAGAAAATGTAAAAGAGATACTTAGAGTATCCAAATTTAGAATCCAAAACATCACTGACCCACCTGTCACTTCAATGGAATGCCTCCTCACCAAATACCAAAATTACAAGAAGAATAAAAAGCAAAACAAATAATTATAAAAAGAAAATGCATGTTGGAACACCATCACCGCCGCAACAACTGAGCCTTCAACTGATGCTGCATTTAATGCTTGCTTCTGGGGCGTTATTTTTGCATGGTTCGATATTCTTGTTGTTGGAGCAACATTTTAGAAGTGGACATTGAGTACAAGTTTAGTAGCACTTAACTGGAGTTCACAAGCAGCGACTTGCATGTCGACTATGACTCCCTCCTTTTTGTAGTCCTAGTTTGGACGCATGATGCCTTCCTAAAATGTAGGGTAAAACTCTATAAATTATAGAATTTGGGCCATTTTGAGGGTTCCCAAATTGATGACTCAAGGCCATTTAGTTTGAAAATTTAATTTAATGCAATTTCTATCCCATGAACTCTTGAAGAATTTTGTTATTCATTTTTTACAAATATTAATACAAAATCAAACTGTGGATTGCCTGATCTACAGTCTTTGTTCTCTTGGTTTTTGTTCTTCTTAGTCTTGTATCTTCTTTCATTTTAATAAGCAACTTTTCCTTTCAAGATTAATTTTTTTATGAATCATATTGCACATGTTAATGGTATTTGAGGATTAAATAGTAGAGTGATTCTATAACCTTGTGATTGGAATTTTTGTTTTTGTCTGGGTTGTATGACTTCACATATCTGCTGGAACATTCCTTTTGAATGTTGATTAGATGTTATTTATAATGCCTTATTGTGATCCATTGACTTTGTAGTTCACCAATTTGTTTAGTATTGGTTTAGTTATTTTATCTTGCAACCCTAACCGATCTTTTGAAGTTTCTTTATCCAATTTAAATCAGAAAATACAAAAAGAAGATTTTGTTTGTTTTGTTTCAACCAGCATACCCCTTTATAGGTACAATCGCATCAACCACTAATTGACCCAACACCGTCATGACCCAATAGACACCTTGGAGTAATTAGTCTTTCAAGATTGATTGCTTTTCAAGAGAGTTGGTATAGATTTCATATTCTACCTAATCGCTGGTGAGTGTGTCAAAACACCTGTCAACATGGCTATGTACCTATTTATGTACACAGAGAAAAAATGGGTTCAATATGTTGGGAATGGGGGTTTGCCTTAGGTGAAACACTAGTTTTGGAATTAACCATGAAATTGAATTGAAAAATGTAAATGAAAGACTGCAGTAAAATACTTTCCATTTGAGGGAAGGCTAAAAATGATTGAAACACTAATGATATACCTCAATGAAGTTTTTTTGTCTCCACAAAGGAATTAAGGATTCATGTAGATTGTCTTCATAAAACATAGATCATGAATGTCATCTTGAATTCTTGAATCTTAACTTCACTTCTTCTCTAATGCTTGATGAAAGACTACTTGCTTGCTCACTTGAATTTAGAATCTCAATTTTTCTTTCTTGAGTTTATTAGGAATTGAATTAGTGATTTAATAAGGTTAAAACGAGAGGGGTATACCTCCTTTTATACTTGCTAGTTGAAAATTAAATTAAATTTCTGCAACAGGAGAACACGGGGCTAGTTTTCCCGCTCACCAAAGATGACTATTGGAGGGGGGCAATTTGGGGCTAATTTAAGAGATCCATGGCATATACAATTAGGACATAGGGCATGGTACATCTTGGTCCTGAATTGGGACCATGGTGTGGCTCGTCTAGGTCATGGAAATCAAAACTCCAAACTTGGGGTTACACTAGAAAATGGATGAAAATGTCAAGTAGATAAGTGGTGTGAGCATAATCAGAATTGCAGTCAGGCCTTTAAAGATGGAATTCCAAATTGAGGCCCAAGTGAGGACAAAATTGTAGGGAATTTCAATTTAAGATGCTACATTTAACCCCCACTTTAGCAGGAGTATGAGACTAATGATACTCACGGTAAAATAGAAAGGTAAGCATTGAAAATTTTCACCAAGATATCAAAGAGACAAGACGCACCAAGCCCCTAGAAACTTTCAGATCTTAATAATCCAATAACAAGATAAAAGGGACATCATAAGAAAGAGGAGAGAGAGGGAGAACATGACTACTAGCCTAGTAAAGTTTTCTTACTATGAGTCACAAAAAAAGAAAAATACCAAATCACAAAGCAAAAGGCTCAGTTTTCAAAGTAACTTGAATATTGAAATATGTAACGGTGTCTGCATAAAGTGTAATATTGAACAAGGTGTATGTCCCCACATTAAACCAATTGCATATGCCTTATCAAGAGGAATTTCTTTAAGGTATCATGCATCCAAAAGACAAGCACGTTATCACAATGAGATGTTCACAAAACATAAAAGCATATAAGGGATCAACTATCTTTGGGGTCAATATGTGCTTATGATAGATAATCTATCATGAATATTTGTATTGAATTGAACTCATTTCCCAAAGGTAGTGGAAATACAAGGTGATGGCAATAATGCAACAAATTGAGAGGAGGGTGAATCAGTTTGCACAAAAAAAATTTGCAACTTAAACCACAAATTAGATCTGATGATTAACAATTAAATCATGAAACAACACCACATCAATAACACACATAACACCAAGGATTTTGACGTGGAAAACCTAGTTAAGGGAAAAACCATGATGGGAACCTACCCACAATGAGATAATACCCTGTTAGGAGTAAATGAAATATTACAATGGGGAATGCTCATGCATTCAGGCACACTGCCTAGAGCTCACTACTTAATTATGAAACCCATAAAGGCTACAACCTTTAGGGAAGGCTCACTACCTTATAGGAAGTCTCACTGACTTACAAAAGCATTTGGACAACAATCCAGATTACATGAACTATGAAAATAGAATTTTCATATGTTTTGATACAGTACTGGTTAAGCACACAGTCTGCTCTACAATACTTCTCTTCTCTCCTTCACACTTCCGAAAGATAAAATTACTTGTTCACACATATAACTCAATCATACACGCCCTCAAAGATCAAAAACATACATCTTACATGATTATTACATTTATTTATACAAGACATCAACCTATATTTCAAGGTCACCTAAACCCTCAATACAATTTACAAAATAATAACCTCACACGCTACAACAATGCATGTGGACCAAAATGATGTTGACTAAGACATAGTCTAGACCCAAATAAATACCGCAAATATGAAACACCTCCAAAAATTATGCCTCGATCATTCGCAACACACTACAACCACCAAGAATGTTGCATAACACAAAGAACATCACCGGACAAAGAAAATCTTCAATAACGCGTACAATAATCAATGCGAACCACAAATATGCATAGAACTGTTAGGACTCAGAGGCAACTAAGAGGGGGGGTGAATTGGTTGTTTATTAATTTCAATCCAAATATAACTTAATCAAACTTGATGCATAATACTGATAAACCAAACTTAATGTCAGTTGGTAGTTTAACAGTTAATAATAGTACTGGTAAAGTTAATGCATGAAATAGAAAGACAAATAACATCCACAACACATAACATAGATATCTGTACATGGAAACCCTATAAGGGGAAAAACCATGGTGGGAAACATTACCCACAATCAGATGATACTACTGCAGATAGTATCTGTGTACAAATGGGGTTTGCACATGCAGAAAGGCCAACTGCCTAGAGCTCACTACTCAATCACAAAATGGGAGTCACACTAACTACAATTGGATGGTTAAATCCAATGATAATGTACTTCTCAAAGTAGCATCAACTATGCCAAGTTCAGTACCGGTTTAAGCTCATTCCATTACCAAAACCTTTGTTGTCAACTATATCACCTTATACAAAATTTTCATACTTCCATACATACATACTTCTCTATAATGACCTATAAGATCTCATACTTATATATGAGTCTTTTACAGTATGCAATGTCGACTTTACAAAAGATAATTACATTTAAATACAATAAACAAAATTTTATTCCCTGTCGGCTGGGGTGTCGGTATGCATTGTTGCCGCTACCGATGAAGTGTATGTCGGTATATGTAGATGTCTATGCCGGTGTCGATAACTATCGGTGGCTTTACCAGATGAGTACCAAAAGGTTTTCAAATGGTTGCCATCAATGACAACACCAACTATTCTCATAAGAGTGTAGGATACCAACAAGAACATGATCTAGAGATATTCACAAGAAACATGAATTGCGCCACAACAACCATAATAACTTGAATTACCAGAATCATCATCATCTCACTACCAGAGCTCAACAACACCATCATTACTATTTGTCAACCTAAAAGATTCACTTAAGGATTTCCAAATCATGAACCAATCAAACTAAGGACACACATCAATATCCAAAACATATCCCATACATCTACAACTAAAGATATAGCAATTTCGGAGCAATTCAGAGCACAAACCAAAATACCAAATAACACGAACAACTGAATATCAACCTCAATACCAGATCTCATAACTTGATCAAAACATCATGTGGACCTCTGCAAATAAGAATGAACCATCTAAAGACACCATATCAAAAACCCATTGATCTGCATCAGCTGATCTGCAATACACAGGCTAAACCAACTCATTCAACCAAACTGCAAAAATGGAATACACAAAAGAATATGTTTTGATTAAGCAAAAGCAGGTATTTGAAAGGTACCTGAACCTTGTACAAGCCAAGAGATCAGAATAACAAGAAAGAAACGTGCCTGATCACTTCAAAAAATAGAAAGATCCCACCCGAAAAAGGGATCATCTTATATAACATAACATAACATAAAAAACCAGAAATAGACAGTGAAAAGAAAGCACAGTAACAGCAAAAAGATAGAACCAAGGACCCCTGCTGAAACAGAGACAGAGACCTAAATACTTTTCATGATTTCCTCAGCATGAACAACCATTTGTTTCATGTTGTTCGCCAAGGTATTTAATTCCTCCAGCTCACGACCTTTGATGTCGCCCTTGATCTTTGTATTAGCTCTGGTCCTCTTTTCATGACCCTTCTTGTCCGGCTGTTCTTTATCACCATCCTTCTCTGTATTGTTCTCAAATCTATTGATCAGGATGTTCATGTTATCCATCGAAGCTTTGAGGATCTGAAAATTTTTATCTGCAATATTCTTAACATTGAGTTCCAGTCTATCGATTCTGCTACCCAAGTTGTTCATTTTATTTTCCATCTCCTTGTTATCTTCCATCTCATTGACATTTTTTCCTGTTGCTATGATTTTACCCACCATACATTCAATAGCTTCCACATTGTGTAGAACAGCAACCAGTTACTAAACATGTTCTACCAGGGGCTTATCACCAATTGTAACTCTTGTGATAGCCTTCATATCAGTCTTCAAACTGTTAATATCCTTCACCATGGTTTCGATGGTATCACAGAAAGCTTTTATAGTATCATTATCACCGATACCACTTTTATCCCCTTTATCCTCCTTATGTAAACTTGTGGTATTCAAACCCTCAATGTTGCCCATCATCGGGTTATCCTCCCCCTCTTTATCCTAACCCTCATCCTTCTTGTTCTCCTCAAAATCCTCCTTAGAATCAACCAGAATATGGCTGATGTCTTTATTGTTACCCTTTTTAGTGTTCTTCCTCTAAGTCTACTTTCTAGTTGCTTTCCCTTTCTTTTTTTAACAATTTTTTTCTCAAAGGATTCAGTTTCAGACTCCGACATGTCTAAATCCACCATAATCCTTTTCATCTTAGCCTTATTCCTCCCTTTTTTCTATTCTCTTCTAATTCTCCCTCAGTCTCCAAATCAAAGTTGAATCTGTTGGCTTCACTCTCCGTAGTCTCATCTCTTGCATTTTTGCCTTTAATAGGCTTTTCAATGCATTTCCCCTTAAGCATATGTTGACATCAATGACAAAAGAATATGTTGACATCAATGAAAACACATCATTCCAACATACTCCTTATAAACATCCAAAATAAGAACAATGGAAGAAGGGAACATTTGTCTTTTGATTCAACATGGAAGAGACCAAAAGAGATCTCAATGCTTTGCATCGTCCCCAAGTAGACAACAAAAGGGACAACATATAGAAGAATTGAGATACAAATAGAATAATGCCACAACATATTCGACCTCTTTATTGCCTTGCACCAACAGAGTGACAAGGGCGATCCAAAGAGAACCTAACATAACACAAAATCACATCACAAGAGAAACACATTATGAACAAGGAAACACACAAGAGAGGATCTATGACATGAATGAAGTTAATCAAGTAAATCATTTGCCTCCCAATATTGTTGAATATCATTTACGGAAGGTCGACAAGATGCAAGAGGAGATACTTTGAGCATGGTAATGGATCTACTATAAATTCCAAACAAGGACCATTCTCTAATGATGAGTCACTTTGTTTGTCACTATCCTGAGCTAGGGTTAATGCTTTTGAAAAATGTGAAGATAGATAATGATTAACATCAACAAGCTCATACATATCATCAAGATCATTAGAATCAACATTGTTAGCATGAAAAACATCATAATTCATTTCATCATCTAGATTAATTAAAAATAGGATATCTAACATGAAATGGGCATGAACCATCATTTTTCTTAACCATTTTTAATCTTGGTGATTTAGGTTGAACTTCCTCCCTAGGGTTAGGCGAAGGTTGGTCGAGTGGGATCATGTCAACATTTGGTTTCTTCAAGGAGGAAATAATTTGGGAAGCAAGTTCATGAGCCTTAGCACAACATCTTTGTTTATGTTCTCACGCACAATAATTCCTTTTAGTTTTAGCTGAGGATTCTGAAGGTTGAGGATCAATGGACATCGGCTTGTTTTCTTCCTTTGAAGGAGGATGAACAAAAGAAACCACATTAGGTTGAGACATAGAAGATACCAAGTTATTTCCTTATAAGACATGGGAGGCAAGATTGTGGCATAAATAAGAGGAATAGAAGGTGTGGGAAGAACACTAGGTCCGTCATGAGGAGGATTAGATCTAGGGTCCCTAGGCTTACACAATGATATGATCATATCAATTTTCTATTTTTGATAAGATAAAAAAAATGGCATCATTTTTTAGGCTTAAGAGGCTTGGGTTGTTTAGGCCAAAATTAATCGAGGGTGAAATTACCATGCTTTATTGTGGGTTGGTAAAGGCTATGATTAATTGTTATAATAGTGCCATTATAAGGAAATTTTAAACATTTATGAATAGTAGAAGGGATAGCTTCCATGGAAGAGAGGTAAGGATCTCCCAACTTCACACAAAATTGATCCGATATAGGAATGATAGAAAAAGTCACATCTAAGCACTTAGTACCAACCTCAATGGGAAGAGTAATAGAACCAATAGTAGGGCAAGAGAAACCATCATAAACCTTGACCATAACATCATATTTATCATATGTTACTTGATGCAATTGTAATATGTAAAGATATTATTCAGTTATCACATTTACCATATGCACTAGATTAATGAGCACCCCTCGTGAGAGTTTGTCTTTTCTCTTCGCAATGATATACAATGGGTTGTCAAATGCAACAATATTCTTACTAGGATAAAAGGTAATGCATAGGTCCTTAGGAAGTGTAGGTTTGTCAACAAGATTTATAACATTATTAGACTCAATACCAAGGTCATCATGAGAAAGGAAAGAGAATTAGACTAAACAACACTAGTAGAGTGGTGGAAAGGCAAAGGATTAGTGAAGATTTGAATATTTTGATTAGGAGGAGTTATAGATTTGTTTCCTTTGTCATTCACACCAACTACAGATATAGTATTAATATCAATGTAGTCTTGAATCTTACTCCTTAAATTATTACTCTTCTCAATATCATGACCTGGTTGAGGATGGTATTAGCAAAATGCTTTTGGATCATGATAGGATGGAAAAGGTTTGGATGTATCAAGTGGCTTGAAGGGAGGAAGTTTCAACACATTAGAATTTATCAACATTGACATTATACTATGCAAAGACTCAGAAAGAGGAGTAAATTCTTTTCTAAAGTATATGGATAAAGGGATCACACCTGATGTCATGGCTGCCACTTGAGTATTGATGTTGTCATTTATATTTATGTATAATGTGTTCAGTTTAAACTTTGCCAAATATTGTTGAGCACTCCCATTCTTATCAACTAGAGGCATCGAAAAAGATTATTCAAATTGACACACTTAAAGTTGATAATTATGAAGCACTGCACACAATTGCGTAAAGGTAAGCTCATATATAGAAAAATATCCCTAATGTATTTTTGTAAATTAGCAATAAAAATTTGTTGAGCATCATGATCAAACATAGGATAAGAAATTTGAGAATACAAATGTTTATATCTACCAATAAAATTAGTCATTGTTTCTTTAACTCATTGCTTACAATGAATCAAATAAGTCTAAGTAATCTTAGGACAAATATTATTGTAATTGTTGAATGAAAGCATTAGCCAATTGTTGAAATTATGTTATAGAATAAGGAGACAAAGTACACTACTATTACAAAGCTTTATCCTTAAAGGTTTGAGTAAACAATTTAGCCATAAGTATTTGGTCATGAGCAAAATCACTACACAAAGTTTGCAATGTTTTCACATGAGTCAAGGGGTCACCTTTTTCATTGTACAACTCCAATTGAGAAACTTCTATATGTTTAGGAGGGATATCACGAACAATGTCATCAAATAATGGTCTCACTACATCAAATGTAGGCACATTAAACTTGCATTGAGTCATGGAAGCTAATTGTTGTTGTAAATATGTAACAGTTTCGGCAAGTTTATTAATGGTTGCTTCGGTGGATGGATTGAAATTGGACATATTGGATTGTGATGGAGGACAAAAATTGTTTTATGTGGGTGGAGGTTGAGAATAAGGAGGTCGAACACTATGATATGTGGGTTTGGGAGATGGTTGAGATACAAATGGAACTCACTAAAGAGGATATCCAATAATATTGATTGATGGGATCTTCCTCATGACAAACATGTGTAGGATTAATATTTTGAGTGGCAGTAGTCATGATAGATCTAAATGTAGGAACACTAGGAAAGGATGTAGGCATAGGAATTGAATGATTTAATTGACTAGTGGGTTGAGAGTAACCAAGGACTTTTGATTGGCATGAGATTAGTGTTAATAATATGAACAAGGCCACACAACAAATCAACACCAATTTTATCAATTTGCATCATTCTCTTTAATTCTTCAATCAATGGGATTCAATCACTTTTTGGGTATTGTTGACTCATCCATTGTTGAGATTTTCAAATTTATTTTCAATATTCTCCAATTGGTCAACGATAACCCTAGTTAGTGATCCATCCTCATCATGAGAATTATGAAAAGAATGGGGATAAATGACATCATTTATTGAGTTGGAGGAAGCACCAACATTTTCATAAAATAAGATCCAAATTAGGCTCCATATCATTACTAATTAAACCTCGGGGAGCCTTAATTCTACTTCTTCATCTCAAGAGAATATGGTCTATAGAACTAATGGTAACAAAACTCATGCACAAATCAGGAAAATTTGAACGCAAAAGTTGAAAATTGTGATTAAACAATGTATTTTTTGATAGTTCTGATACGAAATGTAAGTACAGATCCAATAGCCAACAAGATGAGAGGGGGGGGTGGATCATACAAACTTAATCTTCTATAAAAACATTAGATTCAACCTCGGTAACATATATTTCAGTAATATAACCAAAATTGTTAAACATGCAAACTCAAAAGCATATAAACATCATAAACCTCACAACACCAGATTTAACGTGGAAACCCAAATAGGGAAAAACCACTGTGTGATTTTGGACGCACTAAGAAATATACTCTTCTATAGTATGTTCGGTTAAATGCAAATCCAGTTAAAGATTACATACACATTACTAGATGTGACCCGGTTAAGGGATTTCCCTCAGATCTATTAGGATCTTCACCTTGTTAGAAGTGACCTTGTTAAAGGATTTCAAACACTCAATCAGAATGTCACCTTGATAGAGGGTTTTACAAATAAGACTGTTAGGTCCACTCGGTTAAGAGATTTTTGTCACTTTCACAAAATAACAATAATAAAAATCTATTTGCAACTTCACATCTAAAATGGTAAAGCAAATTCTTATTTGCTCAATACAATCTAGACATAGAACTAATCTTGTCCATTTGCTGGGCTTCTATACTCTGTTATTCAAATAGGTCTTCAAGCTTCTATGCTCGGTAATCACTATGTAGCATCCCTGTGCATACACTTGTCTGCATGCATTGTTTATCAACAGTTCCCTATTTATAAACAATTAGCTAACCACTTAGTCTCCTTGATCACTTTTCTCATGATCAATCATAGCCATTAGATCATCAATCTTGTCCACGTTCAATGCATCTTTCAATCTGAAAACATTTTACCCCACCTAGGAACTTGCATATATTTCTTGGAGCATGTGCCAAGGTATTGCGGTTCAATCTGAGCTGTAGATCTTCATGCCGACTTTCCTTTGCTTTAGATTCATTAACAAGCTTCATGCACGGCATACCAATCATTTAATCAGTTCTAGCTCATCAGCTTCCTTCATTAAATATCACATGTAACCTTTTAATGCATTCTATTATAGCTCAGTTACAACTCAGTTATAACTTGGTAAATACTAAACTTCACTCGGTAGACATTCCGCCTTCATTAACCGGTAGCGATAACCTTAGGGTTTACCGACTAGGTTCTTTTCTTGGTAACATAGTATAGTATTAACCTTACAATTTATAACATATGTATGATGTTAAAACAATCTAAACATCATGATCTCATCATTGTCTGACTTGGTAATAGTTGCCCATTGAATACCTTATCCATCCTCTTATTCATCATAATCTTTCCTGTGTCTTTTACCGATATCTTTATATTCTTCAAATCATACTTCTCAAGATATGGCAACATCATACTGAATTAGAAAATCAACTTCTTGACATCAATGACAGAATAATAATATCAAGATAGTAAACATCCTTAATCAGTTATATCCATAATCATCAACAACCTTCTCAATATCCTTATTGAAATGTCAACAATCCTTCATTGTCTGTTATAATTCTATATTGCCAACAATCTCCCCCTTTGGCATTGATGGCAAAACTAATTAATTTGACCTTAAAAGATTCGGATTGCTGTGATTCTGAAATGCTGAAATGCTCTCCCCCATACATTAGACTTCTCCTCTTTTCTCAATCTTCTCAATCTGTCTTCTCAGTTTTCTCCCCTTTATATTAGTCTTCTACCCCTTTGACAACAAAGCCAAAAAGTAAAGAGCTAAAACATAATTTCTTCCTGTATGAAGTGAATTCATGTTGTAATGTGTCAATTCTGTCTCAGTTAGAGCATTTTGTCTTCAATTCATGTTCCCTGTATTGGTTCCTGTAATATTTCCTATACACCTATAGAAAACATCTTAAATTGTGTAAATCAGCATCAACTCCTAAAATATATTCAATAGAGTCATTGGATTGATGCTTTCACCAAACTCAGTCAATGAGTAGAAGATAGGGGTAGGAACCCTAACTTACTTCTGAGATATTCAAAAGTGTCCCTTGGTAGTGGCTTGGTGAAGATATCTGTTATTTGTTCCTTTGTGCTAACATACTCCAACACCACCTTCTTCTCTTGAGCTTCTTCTCTAAGATAATGATATTTGATATAGATGTGCTTTGTCTTAGAGTACATAACAGGATTCTTTGAAATGTTAATGGCACTAGTATTGTCACAGAATATAGTTACTGGCTCGGTAGCTTTCTCATTTATACATTCCAATAGTTGTTTGATCCATGCAATGTTGGTACAATTCAATGTTGCAGCAACATATTCAGCTTCCGTTGTTGACTATGAAACACATCCTTGTTTCTTGCTAAGCCAACTCACTAGTCTTTCTCCTAAAAAGAAAGCTCCTCCACTTGTGCTTTTTCTGTCATCAATGTTGCCTGCCCAATCAGCATCAATATAAAATTTTAAATCAAAATCATTTCCTTTCTGATATACTAAGCCATAATTCTTTGTGCCTTTCAAGTATCTAGAAATTCTTTTGATTGCTATCATATGTGTTTCCTTTGGATCTGCAAAGAATCTTGCAACTATACCGACTGCATGTGCTATGTCTGGTCTGTTGTGAACAACATATTGTAGCTTTCCAATCATGGATCGGTAAAGTGTCTCATCAACATATGCAGATTCATCATTCTTTGATAATTTATAGTTGGTAGTCATAGGAGTACTTACTGGTTTTGAATCCTCCATTCCAAATTTCTTCAAGATTTCTTTTATGTACTTGGATTGAGTAATAAAAATCTTGTTTTTCATTTGCAGTATCTATAAACCTATAAAATACTTTATCTTACCAATTAATGACATCTCAAATTCATTGCTCATTTCATTTCCAAAGTTCTTGCATAAAGAGTCATTTCCACAAAATATAATATCATCAACAAATATGGCTAAGATCAGTATTCCATTTTCATCATTCTTCATGTACATATTGTTGTTCTCACTTGTCCTTATAAAACCAATCTTAATCAAATAAGAGTGCAATCTTTCATACCATGCTCTAGGTGCTTGTTTCAAACCATATAAAGCTTTGTTTAATTTACATACCTGATCTTTATTATTCTCTTCAACAAATCCTTTAGGTTGTTCAATAAAAACTTCTTCTTCTAATATTCCATTCAGAAATGTAGATTTGATATCCATTTGATATACCTTGAAGTTTTTGAAAGCAGCATATGCCAACAATGTTCTTACTCCTTCAAGTCTAGCAACAGGTGCAAAAGTTTCACCATAATCAATTCCTTCTTCTTGAGCATAACCTTTGCAAACTAGTCTTGCTTTGTTTCGAATGACCTCTCCTTTTTCATTTAGATTGTTTCTAAAAATCCACTTTGTACCAATTACATTTTTGTCCTTCGGTCTTGGGATTAGTATCCATGTGTCATTCTTCTTGATTTGATCAATCTCTTCTATCATAGCATTTATCCAATCTTCACTGTTAAATGCCTCTTTCACTATTCTCGGTTCAAATTCAGATATCAGACATGTGTTCTATCTCAGTTTGTTCCTTGTCATCACTGGATCATTCTTATCTCCTATAATCTGACTTGGTGCATGATGTCTTCTGACATAATTGGCTAATACAGGCTCGATAGGCTCTGTATGATCTTCTTCCTCACTCGGTAACTGGATATTCTCTTCATTTTCTTCAACAGTCTTCTCGGTAAGACTTCTCGGTTGAACATAGACAAATTCATCATAGTCTCTGGTTCCTTGGAATTTCCTTCATCATTTCTTTTTGCAAATTCATCAATTTTCACATTTGCACTTTCTACTATTTTGTTAGATCATTTGATCAGACATTTAAATGCTTTGCTTCTAAAGGAATAACCTAGAAATGTTCCTTCTTCACTTTTCTGATCAAAGTTGCCATTTCTATCATCTTTGTGAACATAGCATCTACTTCCCAAGATTTTAAAATAACTTACATTGGGTTTCCTATCATACCAGATTTCATATGGTGTCTTCAAAGTACCTTTCTTCAATTGTGCTTATTTCTTCTCTCCAAAATGTTTGTGGCATCTTATTTTCAATCATCAGTGTTCTAGCACAATCCACAATAGATTTGTTTCTTCTCTCAGCTATTCCATTCTACTGTGGAGTTCTCGATGTAGAGACTTGTCTTTTAATACCATGATCATTGCAGAATAAGTTGAATTCATCAAATGTGAACTCTCCTCCTCTATCTGATCTAAGACACTTTAGTTGTCTTCCTGTTTCATTTTCAACTCTTGCCTTGTACCATTTAAACATTTGAAAAGCTTCAATTTTGTCTTTTAAAAACATTACTGACATCATCCTTGAATAGTCATCCACAAATAATATGAAATATTTATCACCATAATAACTTTGAACTTTCATAGGACCACAAAGATCAGTGTGCACTAGATCTAAATTCCCTTAGAAGTGTAAGACTTACTTGTAAAGCTTGATCTTGTCATCTTACCCATCTGGCATCCTCGGCACATAGCATTCTCAAGTTTTTCAATACTCGGTAGACCTCTTACTCAGTGCTTCTTACTTATTTTGATCAGATTATCAAAATTTACATGACAAAACCTTTTATGCCATAACTAGGTATCATCTATCTTTGCATACAAACACTTGTTACGAGTTGAGTCAAGGTGAAATGTGTTACCCTTTGTTTGTGTCCCGGTAGCAGCTAACTTTCCATTCTTGTCATGAACTTTGACAATTCCTTTCTAAAATTCTATTAGGTAACCTGTGTTGTTTAGTTGTGCTACACTCAACAAATTGTATTTCAAACCTTCAACCCAATAAACATCATTGCATCTTGCATTGTCAAGAAGTGTTATAGATCCTTTACCTTTTACTGGACATGGTGCATCATTACCAAATCTAACATAGCCTCCATCATAATCTTCTAATATAACCAACTTGTGTTTATCTCATGTCATATGATGTGAGCATCCACTATCTATGATCCAAGAATCATTAGTGTTTATGTGAGATATTAGGGCTTTTTCTTCATACCTTTCTTCATCTGATCCATCTTTGATAGCCACATAAACTACTTCCTTTGTATCTGTTTCATCTGATTTATCATCATTGGATTCCTCATCGGCTATTAAGCATGTCTTTCTATCTCTTCTTCTAAAGTCTCAGTGTCCTCTGTAATGATTATTTTTTTGTCTGTCATCTCGGTAATCTCTCTTTTCAGTAGAGTCTTTTTAAGGACAGTTAGAAGCTATATGTCCTATCTTATCACAATTGAAACATTTCAAAGGTAGTTTTCCTTTATACTTACCTTTGCCTCTTGGTAACTTTTAGCTAATAGTGCTTCAAACTCTTCTTGCTTTCTGATTTCCTCATACAGTTTGTGTACTTCTTCCATGTTCGTACAAAATCTTTCACTTGCTTCACTGTGATCTCCTTCAAAATACTTATACTTTCTTTCATTGAAATCATTAGATCCATCAAGATGAAAAGAACTAAATGCATATTCAACTTTATTTACCAAAGATCCACTATTATCAAAGTTACTTAACTCAAATGCATGTAGCTTACCAATAGAAGCATCTAAAGAAATTGGCATATTAGGTACAGACCTCAACTCATTGATTGCAGAGACTCGGATTGCATAATCTGGTAGAAGGGTTCTTAACAACTTACTTGTATCTTTTTCTTCAATAGTTTCACCTGCTCCTTTTATTTGATTGACAATCTCCTTTAGTCTTGTATTGTACTGAGTTATGTTCTCACCTTCATTCATCCTCATAGATTCAAGTTGTCCTCTTAGACTATCTACTTTTTCTCTTTGAACATGTTCATCTCCTCCATATACTAATATGAGCTTATCCCACATTGCCTTTGCATCATTGCAGCCTTCTAGATCATTAAACTCTGAATCGGTTATTGCAGATGTTATTTCAATCATTGTTTGAATATGTTCTTGCTTTGCCTTTATCTCTTCCATAGTCAATGGATAGGTGCTCGGTGTAACAAAATCATTCTCCAAATAGTATACAGCATATTCTCCAACTCCTGATAGATGTAGCTTCATCATTTTCTGCCATGTAGAGAAACTTGACTTGTTCAGCTTCGGTGCATCCCTCTTATACATCTTTGGATCTTTAACTCAAGTGCCTTTAAACTTTTCTTCTGGAGTCCAATGCTCTGATACCAATTGATATTTCTGATACAAAATGTAAGTACAGATCCAATAGCCAACAAGATGTGAGGGGGGGGGGTGAATCATACAAACTTAATCTTATATAAAAACATCAGATTCAACCTCAGTAACATATATTTCAATAATATAACCAAAACTGTTAAACATGCAAGCTTGAAAGCATATAAACATCATAAACCTCACAACACCATATTTAACATGGAAACCCAAATAGGGAAAAACCACTGTGTGATTTCGGACCCACTAAGAAATATACTCTTCTAGAGTATGCTCGGTTAAAAGCAAATCCTGTTAAAGATTACAAACACATTGCTAGATGTGACCCGGTTAAGGGATTTCCCTTAGATCTATTAGGATCTTCACCTTGTTAGAAGTGACCTTGTTAAAGGATTTCAAACACTCAATCAAAATGTCACCTTGCTAGAGGGTTTTACAAATAAGACTATTAGGTCCACTCGGTTAAGAGATTTTCTGTCACTTTCACAAAATAACAGTAATAAAAATCTATCTACAACTTCACATCTAAAATGCTAAAGCAGATTCTTATTTTCTCAATACAATCTAGACATAGAACTAATCTTGTCCATCTGTTGGGCTTCTATACTCTGTTATTCAAACAGGTTTTCAAGCTTCTGTGCTCGGTAATCACTATGTAGCATCCCTGTGCATACACTTGCCTGCATGCATTGTTTATCAACGGTTCCCTATTTATAAACAATTAGCTAACCGCTTAGTCTCCTTGATCACATTTCCCATGATCAATCATAGCCATCAGATCATCAATCTTGTCCAGGTGCAATGCATCTTTCGATCTAAAAATGTTTTACCCCACCTAGGAACTTGCATATATTTCTTGGAACTTGTGCCAGGGTATTGCGGTTCAATCTGAGCTGTAGATCTTCATGCCGACTTTCCTATGCCTTAGATTCATTAACAAACTTCATGCACGGCATACCAATCATTTAATCAGTTCCAGCTCATCAGCTTCCTTCATTAAATATCACATGTAACCTTTTAATGTATTATGTTATAGCTCGGTTACAACTTGGTTATAACTCGGTAAATACTAAACTTCACTCGATAGACATTCCGCCTTCATTAACCGATAGCGATAACCTTAGTGTTTACCGACTAGGTTCCTTAGGGTTTATCGACTAGGTTCTTTGCTTGGTAACATAGTATAGTATTAACCTTACAATTTACAACATATGTATGATGTTAAAATAATATAAACATCATGATTTCATCATTGTCTGACTCGGTAATAGTTGCCCATTGAATACCTTATTCATCCTCTTATTCATCATAATCTTTCCTATGTCTTTTACCAACATCTTTATATTCTTCAAATCATACTTCTTAAGATATGGCAACATTATACTGAATTAGAAAATCAATTTCTTGACATCAATGACAAAATAATAATATCAAGACAGTAAACATCTTTAATCAGTTATATCCATAATCATCAACAACCTTCTCAATATCCTTATTGAAATGTCAACAATCCTTCATTGTCTGTTATAATGCTATATTGCCAACATTTTTTAGTAAAAATGATTGATAAACCAATTAATTAAACAATTTGAAATATAAATGCCTCTAAATCATTGCATAACATGTCATAAAGATCAGATCTGAAAATAGAATGAAAAATTATGCAACCCACAAGTTAATTTTAGAATTATAAGTTAGGGTTTGTGTGAATTTAACCTTTAAATGTATGTAATTCAACTCAAAATGAGATCTATGAGTGCAAATTTGAATTTTAACATGCATAGACAATTAGATCTGAGAGAATGAATCAAAATTATGCAACCCACAAGTTTTAATTTTAGAATTATAAATTAGTATTTTTGTGAATTTAACCTCTAAATTTATGTAACTCAGTTGAAAATAAAACTTATGAGTGTAAATTTGAATTTGAAAATGTATGCAAATCAAATTTGAGATCACAAATTGGAAATTAAGGTGCAAGAAGTCAAGTTCACCAAACTCTAATAGTGAAAAATTAGGGTTACGGTTAAATAAAGATAATAGAACCACTAAATGACTTAATTAACCATCACATTATGGAGGAGAGGAATATAAAATATCTAGCCTTGAAAGACCAAGATTCTGATCAGATTCTAAGCTCTTTTGATAAGGCTTTCTCCTCCTTAAATTGAATTGAATTGAATTGTTGAAGATTGGGGAAAGATAGTGAACTATTGAAGTAATTAGATAGAAACAAAAAGTTATAGATATCATACGAAGCCACAAACCTAGATCTCGTCAAAAGAATATGTATTGTATCTATTCCCTGAAGTATGGGTTGATTTTTTGGGACCAGGTAGTATCAATTCGCCATGGACCTCTAAATTTCTCGCTGTCAAAAGTTGGACTTGTTCGTCTCTATGAATTATGTCGATCCTCTTGATTACAGCTTTGTACTTGTTCCTACACATATAAAAAATGGAAAATATGTTGGGGATAGAGGTTTTCCTTAGGTTAAACCCCAATTTTGGAATTAACCATGAAAATGAATTGAAAAGTATAAATGAAAGACTGCAGTAAAATACTTTCCTTTTGAGGGAAAGGATCAAAATGATTGAAACACTAATGATATACCTCAATGAAGTTTTTTTTGTCTTCGCAAAGCAATTAGGGTTTCATGTAGGTTGTCTTCATAAATCATAGATCATGAATGTCATCTCCAATGCTTGAATATTAACTTCACTTCCTCTCCAATTCTTGTTGAAAGATTGATTGCTTTCTCACTTGAATATAGGATCTCATTTTTTCTTTCTTAAGTTTATTAGCCATTAAATAGGGTTAAAATGAGAGGGGTAGACCTCCTTTTATACTTACTAGTAAAAAAACAAATTAAATTTCTGCAACAAGCCGGTACGAGTCTAGTTTTCCTACTCACCAAAGAAGATCATTAGAGGGAACCAATTTGGGGAAAATTTTAGAGGCCTAGACTGTATATGTCCTAGTCTTGATTTAGGACTAAAGAGTGATACATCCTAGTCCTGATTTGGGACCAGGGCATGGTACTTCCTGATCTTGGAAATCAAGACTCCAAACTGGGGGTTAAGCTAAAAAACTTATGAAAAATATGAATTAGATGGGTTGTGTGAGCAGAATTAGTATTGCAATTAGGCCTTGGAATACTAAATGCCAAAGTGAGGCCTAAGTGAGGACAAAATTGCGAGTATAATTTAGGACACTACATTTTTTAACTATTATTGTTTCATTTTAAACTTCTCATTTCATTCCAATTTTTTCACTTTCTTCATCTTTAATATCGAGTCTATTGTATTTATTCTACTGTGTGCTCCATGTTAGTACCTAAGCAGAGGGTTTTTGGTTCTTTTTGCAAGTATGTTCCTTCATGTGTTTTATTTAGATTTTTATGTTTTTCATTTATTTTTTTCTATTTTTACCTCTACAACACTCCAAGGGTTGGACAATTTTTGTCTTTCGATTAACATATTTTGTTGTGTTGATCGGGAAACAAAAATCCTTCAACACATAGTGTCCTTTTGATAAATTCATCCTTTTTCATATGGGTCAAGGTTCAAATCCCGGCCAACGTGTATTTCTTGTTGGATGGGCCTTGAATCCCATCCTACTTGAATGATCTTTTCACCATGAAGTTGTTGTTGGCTATGATTTGAAACCCAGCCAATAGTGAAGACCTTGCAAAACCAACACATGGTATTTGTTGGTTGGGTTTCAAACCCCGGTTAGCAAATAAAGACTGAAGCCTAAATCAAAATAAAATACTATTTGATGCATGTTGGTTAGGGTTTAAAACCTAACCAACATTTACAATATGTTGGTCGAGTTTCAAACATTGACCAGCAATCATTTGATGAACTACCTAAACTGAAATTGTTCATTGGGTTTTTGAACTCGATAAACAATCTAAATTCCCAAGTAGTTTGTTCATCAGGTTTTAAAACCAGATGAACACTTTTTAAGATTTACAAGTTATTAGCTAACTTGAAAATTGGGTTTTAAAACCCAGTTTGCAAGTCAAAGTATCATACTTGTGATGATTAATGATGAACAGTAACTAGCCAACAGATACTGAGAGGGGGGGTGAATCAGTATAGACAAAAACTTCTTAAACAACTTAAACTGCTAAGACTGCACTAACTGGTAAATGGTATTACCAATCTAAATCAAGGTATTACCGGTAAAATACAGTATGACTGTAAGAGACATAAACCGGTAACATCTAGATCTTTTCAAAACCTAATATCTCATCTCAGCTTCACCCATATGCTTAAGCAAGTAATACATCAGAAATACAATGACCATTGGATCAGCTTGCATTGTCGCTTAACAAAAAACACTAAAACATCACATGAAAAAGAATAACACATAACACACCAATTTTTCACATGGAAACCCAACTGGGAAAAACCACGGTGGGGATGAATACCCACAAGTTGTTCTTGAACTCTTCTGAAGTTCGCTCTATTAGGAGCCTAGTCTGGTTAAAAACTTTAAAATTGGTTCTGCTAGGAACCGATCCTACTAGGGATCGCTTGATTAAGGGATGGCTAAATACCCAGTTAGAGGTTAAAACCCTGTTAAAGGTTACCTTGTAAGAGGACTTGAAGAACTCAATGATTTTGAGTGACCCTGTTAAAGGATTTACAAAAAACCTGTTAAAGCTACCTGATAAAGGGATTTTCCATCTGTTGAAATGGTTAGAAGTCAATAGGTAATACACTGATCTAATAACAGCACTTAATGTCAAGGGAGATCCACTTCAGTTCCTTTACATCTACAATCACACTCTGCAAATCTCTACTTACTCCTTTGGTCTAGCAAGAATCACCTCACATACATTCATTTGACAACAACTTCAAATGAAAAACATCATTGACCTTATAGACAACAATTAGGTCGGTAGCCAAAACCTAAAACCCTAAGCATCTATATTAACAATATAGTCGGTCCAATCCTGGCCGTTTAAACAAATTACATAGGGTAAAACAATCTTGAATAAATCTCAAGACATTCTCAATCATTCATTCTACACCGCTTCTGGAAGCTGATAACCCATCATGCGCTCTCCATCGTTTACTAAGATTTTGCACATTCCCGAGGTAGATAGAATCAATCTTCTTCATGCAAGATCCTCAAGGAGATTCTTCACGTGCATAAGGGTGACATGGCAATGTGATCTAATCCTCATTTCAATGCTAACTCATCACAAGATGTCATCGGTTGAATCACACAGACTTGGAATGCATCAACTGAAAACCCTGAAGCTAAGACTACCAACCGGTAGTCATATCAAATGAAACCTCGATACAAACTTTGCATATACCGGTTCACTTGTTGCATATACCAATTCATACCATCATACCGACTCACTTGCCAGTTTTCTTACTTTAATATACCAGTTCATACTTCAGCATATTGACATCAATGATAGCATACAATCATACCATGTCATCAAACTCTGCACATATGCCAACAATCTCCCCCTTTGGCATTGATTGCAATACACAAAGATATCTCTACATCTTCTTCCATATAATATGTCTTCAATACTGCAGATATCTTCTCTGCTTCACATCTTCTCCCCCTTTAACAATAATGCCAAAGTGGAGGCATAAACATCCATGATCTACTAGGTTGCTCGCCCTAAGGAGTAGCATCCTTCAACACATCAATCCTAAAAAAAGATTTAACAATGCAATACCTAACTGATGTGGAGCACATATCTTTAGTTCACCTCTTGAAGGGGTAGCACCCCTAATTCACCTCTTAAATAGGTAAATATAGCCTTCAGTAGATGCTTGGTGAATATATCTGCTAACTGCTCTTTACTAGAAACATGTTCCAATACAACCTCTTTGTTCTGAACTTTCTCCCTCAAGAAATGATACTTGATCTCAAAGTTCTTGGTTCTAGCATGTAATACCAGATTCTTGGAGATATTAACTGCATTTGTGTTATCACAAAATATACTCACTGGTTCAGATACAAGGACTTTGAAACCACTTAATGTGTGCTTCATCCAAATTGTCTGAGTGCAGTTCATAAATGTTGCTACATATTTTGCTTCTGTTGTGGACTGAGAGATACAACTCTACTTCTTGCTCATCCATGAGACTAGTCTACCACTGAGAAAGAATGCACCACCAGTTGTGCTCTTCCGATCATCCACATTACCAGCCCAATCGGCATCAGTAAACACTTTAAGATTGAAATCATTATTGTATGGATACCACAATTCATAATCTTGTTGGCATTTTGATGATTATGTTGTGATTGTCATTGATGGGCACACACTTGCTATGAGATCACTTTGTGAATGTATAAATTATGCTCAACTGGTAATTGTTCCAAACTGGTATCATGATTGTTGCCTTTAGACTATTGATGTTATGTAGAAAGTGTTTACCGATCTCAAGCGGTATAAAGACCCAAGCGGCATAGAGAGATCAAGCGGTTTAAGGATCTCAAGCGGAGCAAAGAAAAGGAGCCAGAAGCGGTAGTTATCTTTTTCCTAGTCTTCAATTTTTGTCAACCGAAAATCTGTTTGAACCGGTATTACTCTGAGTTACCAACCGGTACCCAGAAAAGTTGTATAAACCGGTAATACTCTGTGATGAGTTACCAATCGGTATATTTTTGTGATGAGTTACCATCCACCGACACTTTGATGGTGATTTTGTGTCATGTTACCAAATGTGTCTAGATACAATGAACCTAGGAACTTGCAATGTAATCCTATTGGACCGACATGAAATCAGATTCCTTTTGAGGACATCATGTCTAGGTTTTTGTATGTGTATGTATGAGTGTAGCTGTTAGGTTTTGGTGGTTGTCGAAGCTCTTGTATGTGCGATCTTAATTGAGAAGATCAAGTCTGTGTACTGCAACAAAGTGTGGATTTATTGAAGACTGAATTAATTCTAAAGAGCATTAGCTATTAGCTACAATGGATCTAATCAAGCAGACTGTTCCATTTGCTAGATCATTCACTTGTTGATTACTCACATCTTTGACAAGTCAGAAACCCTTGACCGGGTAGGCCCAGAAAAGCCTTTGTATATCCTCTAACAAGGTGGTTCACATCTATGGATCTGAAATCCTCTCACAAGGTAGTCTTTAATCGGACTTACCTCCTAACAGAGATTGAGATTCCTAATAGGATCTTTTCTGGTAAAGAACATTGTATGACCTTAACCAGTCTGGTTACTATTTTGCAGATAGTTACTTGTGAGTTTCATCTCACCGTGGTTTTTCCCATTTGGGTTTCCACGTCAAAATCTCTTGTATTATGGTGATTGTGCTTCTATGGGTGAATGCCTTATTTTCTATTTGGTTTGCATGTGTGTTAACCGGTTTGTTTGTTAAACTATTTTACCGGTTTACTGCTAGATTGTTTAAGTGTTTAAGTACAATTTTTTTTGGTCTACTAATTCACCCCCCCTCTTAGTATTCATCAATTGGTATCAAAGCCAACCTTTCTATAAGTGTAACCACTTGGAAAGAGATATGGGTGAATACACTATGAGGGAACTTACTTATCAGCTCACTCAGACTGAGCAAGCCTATGATGAACTTAAAGTCAAATTTAAGGCCTCTCAGGCAAAAAGAAGAGAGCATGCTGAAAAATTGATGGAACTAACTGAAAACAGTTCTTCTGATGAAGCGGACATGGAAGCCCTAGTCTAAGAAGTAGAAAAAATGAATGAGTCCAATGCCAACCTAAGAAGGGAACTTGAAGGACTAACTATCAGAATGTGTCAAGAGCTTGAGAACCAGAGGAAAGCTGAAGATCTGGTACAAGACAAAGATCATGAGATCTCCAAGTTGAAGCAAGAGATCAGTGCACTTACCGCTCATCTTCTTGAAAATAAAATGGAAAAGGAAGGAATCCAAAGTGAACTACACATGGTTGTTTCTAAGAATGCAACCTTGAAGGAATCCAATGCTGCTATTACCAAAGAACTTACTGAGTTAAAGGAAATATTTGCCAAATTCAATAAGAGTACTGTCAAGCTAGAGCAGAAGCTTGAATCAGCTAAACTAGTAAAGAATACAAATGGACTTGGTTTCTCTGATTATGAGGAAGGTGAGACCTCTGGAATAGAAGATGGAGCATCAAAGAAACAACCGGCACCAAAAGATAAAGGTAAGAAAAAGTTTAAACCTATTTGCTTTAATTGTCTCAAGGAAGGACACACTGCTAATGTATGTAGAAGTAAGGCTTACAATAATTTTCCTTATTTTCTAAACGATAAGCCTAGACCCAATAGATTCAATGGTAATTGTTATGCATGCAACAAGTTCGGGCATAGAGCATTTGAATGCAAGTCTGTCATGCACAATATCGGAATGTATCCTAAAAGGAGTCAAGGAGTTTTTCTTGAACCCTCTGGGAACCAGAATCCAAACTAGTTTAATACCTATAATCATCAGTCAGGTAGTGGTGCCTATCAAGCGGCAACCGGATGGAGAGAAAACTATTGGATTTGTCATGGCCATGGTCACACTATTGTAACATGGAGAAGGAAGAATAGAAACATGAATAATGGACCTTGGAGAGCACCTGGAATGGTTTGTTATCATTGCAACAAACTGGGTCATACAGCAAGATTCTGCAAAACAAGAAAGAGTATATCAGATGATATACTGGTCACTCTAGAAGGAAAGATTGATGTTGAAATTGTTCAAGCAGATATGAAGAAAACCTGGAAGAAGAAGCTAGAAGAAGTGATTCAAGTAGAACCGGTTTCTGCACCTAGTGTGGAAGTCGTTGAACTAGCAAACTAAGCAGTCAGCTGGCAGAAGATCGGAAATAGTAAAAGACAAATTAGGGTTTACGCCCTAATAGTGGAGCATTTATTGTGGTAGGTGAAGAACTTGTTTAAAAGATTTTTTCAAAGTCATTTTTCACTTATCAATTCATGAGCGAAGAAGTTTTCAAGCACAGAGCAAAGAAAAGCGATTTGGATTGCGATTCAAAGAATTTATCAAAATCCTAAAGAAGAATCAAAAGAAAACATTTGTTGGTGAAGTGTAGAACACAAAGCAGCATTTCAACAACCAAAGGAGTGAGTGGCGTAGTGTAATTTGCAAGCCCTAAATTTTGAATTACGAAGGTATTTCTCAAAATTTCTCTGTTTATCATGGCTTCCGCATCACATGCTAGTTCTAGTGCACCTATTGATTCTGTAGACTTTATTCAACAGAAGGCAAATTAAAATACAATGCCCTATCTCAAATACCCATTGGTGTTATAGTGGAGGAAGGCATTTCTGATTACATTGACTATAAGATTGAAGATCTAGGATCTTTGATGATCCATTCTTAGTTTAGTTTGTTCTGTGGGAAGGACAAAAATATTAAAACGGAATTCAGCATTCTAGAAAAGAAGAAACTTCACAATGCTATCTATTTCCTTGAAGAATTTTCAGATGATCACATCTGCATTATTCTGAGCAGAGTACATGGTGATAAAATGTACTTAGAGTGGACGCATGATATTACACCGAAAGTAATTCATGCCATCACCGGTTTCTGCAATGTCGGTGAAGTGTCAACCCTAAAGATGATTAGCAAGACAGAAATGACTAAGCTCACCGGTTCAGTGAGCGATTCATGGGGAATGACTATTAGTTCCATCAAGGATGATCTAGTCAAATATGCATGTATGGTGATAGGATACCGGACGTTCCATGCCAGCAGAATCAACTTTGTCTCTGCTACAGCGGTAAATGTCACCTATAGGATGATCAAGGAATATGCATTGTTTGATCTGTGCACTCGTATGCAAAGACAACTTCTGTTGAACCTCAAGTCAATAAAATAGGACAATACCCTGAGATTTAAGTTTGCACAACTATTGGTTGGGTTTTTCTTCTACTTCCAAAGCTATTTTCTAGGAGTAGGTGATATTCAGTGGTCTGCTAACCAACTGGTTACAAAGCAATCAAGGAAAGCCTACAAGTGGTAGGAACCAATTATCCAGAAGTGTTGAACAAATATTTTAATGAGTTCAGATGCAAAATGAACCAAAGGGTGAGAATATCAGGTGATATCATCAAGAAATATGAAGATGACATCTACTTCACCATCGGAGTTGATGAGTGCATAATGGAGGCGGTTGAGCCTAGACAGGAAGAAGTGGAACCGATGGGATATGAGGTAATGTATGACATGATAGATGGGTATGCCTCTACCCTAATCACCTTGCCCCTTGATCCAAAGGCAAAGAGAACCGGCACCTATTTGGAAAGGGTTATACCAGTTGAAGAACTATCAGTAAAGAAGGGAAAGGCAGTGCCTTCAGTATCGGCACCAGTTACCACCGTAAGTCCCAAAGTGACCAAGCAGTCACCAGCAAAGAAGAAACTAGAAGCTGCACCCACCAAAGTCTTTGAGAGGAAGTGGAAGACAAAAAGAAATACACCAGACTCAAAGGACACTGTCTCTGAAGAATAGCCTAAGAAGACTAGGCAAATGAGAAAAAAGACAAAGAATGAACCGACAACATCGACACCGGTAAATATTGATATTTCCTCTTACAAACCTTTGACACATTGTCAAAGAACAATTAAGAATATTAGAAGAAAAGTACTTGGTGATTTGAAAGAGTGCTTTGATGATTTTAATGATGATGAAAAGAAGGAAGTTGAACAGGAAGTTATCAATTATTTATGTATTAATGACCGGTGGCCATCAAAAATTAAATCTGAGACACCTGATTCTTTGTATAATTCTTTAGATAACTAGTGGCACATTGCCATAGAAAAGGAACAAGAAATAAGAGAGGAAGTATTTGCACAATACTTTCCTAATGTGCCCAAAACAGAACTGTATGAAGTGGTGGAGAGATATAAGGGCCTCTTCTTCATGAGAAGAATAAGACTCCTGTTGTTGGAAGCAAAAGTTTTAGAAGTGGTCAAAGATACCCACTCCCTTTCTCAATCAGCTTTAAGATTGCATCAACTGGCTGAAGCCAACAAAAAGGCTGAGCAAGAACCGGAAATCACTCAACCAGATGAAGTATATGACAGTGAAGGAGAACCGGTCACTACTCAATTGGACCCGATTGATGTTGATGCCTTGAACGGTGAAAATGTTACTCCAGATGCACCAACCAAAACAGAAGGTCAGGAGAAACAGGAGGAAGACAAGAGAAAACAGGTAGAGAAAGAGAAGAAGAAACAGGAGGAAGAAAATAGAAAATAGGCAGAAATGAAAAAGAAGCAAAAGGAAGAAGAGAAGAAAAAAGTGGAACAGGAGAGAAAAGAGGAAGAAAAGAGAAAAGAAGAGGAGAATAAGAAACAAGAAGAAGAGAAGAAGAAGAAGGAAGCGGAATAGGAAAAGGAGAAGAAAAAGGAAGAGGAGAAGAAAAAGGAAGAGGAGAAGAGAAAGGAAGAGGAGAAGAGAAGGGAGCAAGAGAAGAAGAAGAAGGAAGAGGAGAAGAAGAAGAAGGATGAAGATGAAGAGAAGCGGAAAGAAGAGGAGAAAAAGAAGGCAGAAGAGGACAAGAAAAGAGCTAAATAGAAAGAGGGAGCGACACAGAGCACTCAGATGGAGACCCCAAAGGCAACCGGTAGTCAAGCCAAACTGGCTGACATTACCAGTCCCATTGACCTCCAATCTGCTAACGAATTGGAGATGCTACAAAGCATTAAGCTTGCTCAAGAACACCTAGAAGTAATAAGGAGGAAGAAAGAGAAAGATGTGATTCAAGCTGTGGTGGACACTCTTACCGGTTTGATACCCGGTACCATCCTCCCCAGTACCGATTCCTCTCTTGCATAATTAAAGCTCCTATCCATAGTTGTAGAAGACTAGGTGCAAAGCCTGGAAGAGGTTGCAGAAGCAAATGCCAAGAAGGAGCATCAAAAGGCTCTGGATAGTTCTTTGGTGAAAAAGTTAATAGAGCTCTGGTCTGATCTACAGAAGGCACACAAGGACATTAAAGATGCAATGGATGAGGAAAAATTATGTTGGCATATGCACACTCCAATGAGACATTGTATGTGATTGAAGGTTTTGTCATTGATGGCAACCTTACAATCCTATGGTACTGGCAAGGCATTACACCGGGGGGGCATTACATCAACAAGATAGTTCACCGGCATCAATAGATCACACTCTACACCGGCACTCAGACCATCGGCACCAACACAGAGAAAGGAAGCATACCGGCACAGAGGCCGACAGGATTTTTGTTATATTATATTTTGTTTATTATTGTAAAAACTTTGTAAGCCAACTTGGCAAGTTTTAAGATGACTCTTATATATAAGAGAGATCATTGTAGACATTTTGTAAGTAATGGAAGCAAAAAAAAAGAATATATTAGGCAAACCTATTATGCAAAATATAGGTTAAATGTTTTTTTTAAGAACAAAGCAGAAACTGGTACGGGATCAGCCATTATACATGCTATTGTAAAACAATACAAGATATTGGATTTGTATAATCCATATTGTAAGTCAGTGAGACTTCCCATTGAGCAGTGAGCTCTAGGAAATTGGCCTTCTTGCATGTGCAGGCCCCTCTTGTAAGTAATATTCTCTTATTGGCCAGTAAGTGGATATTGTGGGTCATAAATCCCACCGAGGTTTTTCCCACACTAGGTTTCCTCATTAAATCCTTGTGTCATGGTGTGTTTTTCATGTGGATGCTTTTAATTCTGTTTATTGCATTATTTCTTGCATATCAGTACACTGTTATAATATGTTCAGCATGTTTTAAGTTGAGAAATTCTAATTACCGGTTAGATACTGATTCACCCCCCTCTCAGTATCTGTGGGATTCCTAACAATTGGTATCAGATCTTGGTCCTCTATTTTCAGAAGCCTAATAGCTTGAGGAAGATCTTGACACTGGTAAAGATGGAAAATATGATGAAGCAGCTCTCTCAAACTATGATACAGAAAAATTGAAAAATATCAAACTAGAAGACGATCTAAAAGCGGCTCAGGATATCATTCAAGCACTTCAAGAGAATCTTACTATTGCAAGAAACAAGAGAAGGGAACTTTGTGAAAAGATGCAAAATGAGAATGATGAAAAGGAATCACTTAATGATATGTTAAGTAAGCTGAAACTGGAGAACATAACTACAAAGAATGAGATACAGGATATGACTATGAGATTTTGTAAAGAGATTGAAGATAGGAAGAAGAATGAAGAAGAATTGACTAGAAGACTAAGTGATGCAGCAAATGAGAACACAAGACTTAGCTATGAAAATGATTTATTAAAGATAGATCTCATGCACACTCAGAATGACTCCAATGAACTGATGAGACAGAAAGAAGTCTTAGAAAGAGAACTAGAAACTACAAATCAACATAAAGAAAAATTCAAGAAAAGCTCAGAGGAACTTGGTAACTTGCTGAAGAATCAAAAACCTAAAGGTGACACTTTTGGAATTGGCTTTGAAGTTGGTGAGAGCTCCGGTACTGCAAACACACAGGATCACAACAAACCGGTAAGGAAACCTAATGCTTATAAATTCAATGGATAATGCTTTAACTGTAATAAGTATGGTCATAGAGCAAATGAATGTAGATCTAGAAATTATCAGAATATCAACACACCCACCAGTCAATGTTCAAAATGCAACAAAGTTGGTCACAACTCTGAAAATTGCAGAATGAATGTGAGATGTTATGTTTGTGGAAGATTTGGACATTTATCTAATCAATGCATAACACAAACTGGCATAGGTTATGGGAAAGCTATTCAGAAGAATAATGTGACTTGTTATGCATGTAACAAGATTGGGCATATTGCAAAATTCTGTATAAGTAAAGGATCACCGACAGACAACAAAAGTTCTAGCTTAAAAGGTAAAGAAAAAGTTGAAGAGGTTAAGCAAGAATTCTCAAAACAATGGATTAGAAAAGCTGATCTAAATATTGGGAATACTCCTCCATCGGTAGAACCAATCAATGCTTCACCGGCAAGACAGAGTAATGCTTCACTAGCAGGACAGAGTGATGCTCCACCGACAGGAAGTTCTTCATCAAATTGAAGAAAGCTTCCTTGAGGATTTGGAAATCTAATGACACATGTGCTATTATTCCCTCGGTTAGAGATGAGAAATTGGAAATTACTTCATTACCGGCAGACAATGTTAAGTGAATACTTAACCGACATGCATTAAATGTGGTAGATGGAAAATAAACACTATAAATTTGTGGTTTTGGCTCCATTTCATTTCACCGTGATTTCAAACATTCGTAGAGTGCGAAATTTGCAGAGCTAAGGAATTTCAAGCAAAGAGGCGAAGCACTTCAAGCAATCAATCCATCCAAGACAGAAAAAGGTATTTATCATCATGGCATCCACCTCTGCACTTGAATATATAGAAAACCCTACTGTAGTCGAGGTCATAAAATGCCTTAGGCCCGTATTTCAACTAGTTTCCAAAGTAGCAAAGAAAGATGACAATATAGGTGCTTTCTCACAAATACCAAAAGGAGTTGTTTATGTTGAAGACCCCAGAATTTACATTCACTGCAACATAGAGGAATTGGGAGATGAAGAGATCAAAACTATGTATAAATCTATCATATGTGATCATTTCAAAAATGTGAAACCGGAACATAAAATCATTGAAACCCTAGGATTTACTGAAATCCTCTGCATTCCTAAATTTCCCAAGGATGTGATTTGGATAGTCTTAAGTAGGGTACATGGTGAATTTTTCTGGTTAGATGCAATTCACAAAATCACCAAGGAAGCTGTGAAAGTTGTCACAGGGTTACTGTCCATCGGTAAAAGGCCAAACAAAACCAAGAAGGACTCAAATGACCTAGTTACTAAGCTAACTGGTGCTACATCTGATAAAAGGTCCTTAAGAGTCAATGATGTAACTGACACCAATGTAAGGTTTATCGGCATGATATTAGGGTATAAGGCAACTCATGCAAATAGACTCAATTCAGTTTCAAGTTTATGCATTAAGAGTGCTTATGACATGATCACAGATAATGTAAAGATTGATATATGTGAGTGGCTGAAGGATGAGTTAATTGACAACCTAGGCAAGATTTAGAAGGATAAGAAAGGAACTTTTAGGTTTGGAAATCTGCTAGTATGTTTGATGCTACATATAACCAAACAAGTTCCCGGTATAGGCTACAAAGAACTTGGATTTGATATACCGGTAGGTAAATAGCTAACAAATCTATTCAACAATATGGGAGAAGATAAGGAAAACAATATCCATGATTACTTTCAAGCACTGAAGACCAAAATGAAGAAGACAATCAGATTATCACAAAAGATTGTTGACAAATATAAGGATGAAATATGTTTTGTAATCAAAAAGGATGAAATTTGGATGGAAGCAGTCATCCCAAAAACAATCTGGGTAACAGAGATGGGCTATGAGACAGATGATCATATAATTGAGACTTATGCTTAAGCACTTCTGGAAGCACCAAACGAACCGAAGGAAGAAGTATTTGGTAGTGTTGAGACTATAGAAAAACAAATACAATCTAAGAAGAGAGTGAAAAAGGTTGAGGTAGTTGTGAGAAGAGGCTCTAGATAGGCAAAGGCTATTAAAGAAGACATGTTAAAGCAAACCAGTATCACTGAGGATGAGCTAGGAACTCTATAGCCTGAGACTCATCTATCACTGGTAGGCACTTCTTTGGAGAGTGACATGCCTGCAGCTTTCAAAAGAGTTGTAAGGAAAAGAGATCCCTCATCGGCAACCACACCCTCACCTAGGAGGATAAGACAAAAACAACAAGCAGTGAGATCTTTGGTTAAGAAGACTACATCAAAGAAGAAACTGACACCCAAGAAGAAGAAGAGAACAAAACAAAACGTGGCTCCTCTTGACATAATATTGAATGAAATTACAGAGGAAGGGAAACTGAAGAATATAGAGAAATTGTATGACACTCTGACTGCAGATGAAAAAGAACAAGTAGAAAACAGTGTTATATTGCATATGGACATGTATGAGAAATTTTTGATGGAAGTTGTAGATGAAGTACCAGATGAACTGTTCAAAAGACTGGAACCAAGGAGACAAGCAGTAATAGAACTTGACAAGAAAATCAAGATAGAAAAGCTACTTGTTGTGTACCGAGTGAACTCACCTAAAGAAATTGATGATTTAATTGTTGAAGCCAACCGTTCAATATTCTCTACTACACACCGGCACATTGCGTTAATGGTTGGAAGAGTCAATGAGGTGACTAAAGAAAAAGAAAATGGATGGGATATATTCCTAGTTGAAAAAGAAAAACAAGAAGAATACAGGAACCCCAAACCAATAAAGGTATATCAAAAAGAAAGAGACAAAGGAAAAGGAAAGGTTGGTGGACCTCCGAGTATCAAAGTAAAAGACACCTTACCCCCACCTCCTTTTACATCACTGGTAACAACAACTACAGAAGATCAACCAGTAGTTGAATGTATGGATGTAGAGGATGTCAATCCTAATCCTGAAGTCTTATACACAGTAGATGTTGATACACAAAAGATCAACATTGTGGTAGACAAAGATACAACTGGTAAGACTGAAATGGCTAGTGAGCCACCGGTAGCTGAGCAAACTGATAAAACACAAGAGAAATTGGTAGATGACAAAGAACAACAGGCAGAAACTCAGACTGAGACAGTGCAACAAGAAGAGCAATAGCAACAAGAACAGGCTCTGGAACAGGTACAGGAACAGGTTCATGAGCAGACAGTGCAACCGGCAACTGGAGAAGTACACAAACCATTGCTTAAAGAAATGCAAACACAAACAGACCTACCAGAGGTCACAACAAGCTTGGCTACTTCTTCCACCAGCGGAATTCAGAATGTTGGTTCCTCCTCAGCAAGCCACAAATCAACAAATGTAACTGAAGTACTTTTGGATTCAATCAAAAGGATAACAGATTGTAGTTCACAGGCTTATAAAGCTATAGATGACACAATCCCAATTTTGAAGGTAATTGCTCCTAACTGTAATATAGACAATAAAGATTCTTCAGGACAACTTGATACTTTGTGTAAATACATCACTAAGAATATTGAGAAATTGAGAAAATAAAGGAAGAGACATTGAAGGACAAGGTAGAAATTGAAAAGCAAAAATTCTTTGAAGATCAGATAAAGAAGTGTACTAGGGAATTTGACACACTTCTACCAGAACTGTGCAACTTATTAAAGGAATACAAAACTCTGTACAAAGAAACCTGCAAGACAAACTTTTTGACAGTAGACATAGATAAGAAAATAAGCAAGGTACAGGATGAAATCAATAAACTTGCTGATAATTTTATTAACTCACCTGATACATTATCAGTTTTTGAGCAAAGGATAACAAATTTTGAGGAAGAGTTACTTAAATTAGAAAGAGAAAAGGAGAGAATAGTCAATAAGGCAAAGCATTTGAGATTAAAACTAAGTCCAAGATTGGACTATCTAGCATCATTGCGGAAGGAAATATCTGGGGCACTGATACAGGGACAGAAAACATCGGCAAAGCACATGCAGCACCTCACCGGTACAGTTAAAAGAACAAAGATAGCAATAAGAGACAGTAAAAAGTTTATGGAGAGTATAAACTTGATTTTGGCATATCTATTTCAAATTGTAACTACCTAGTTACAAGGTTGAAACTACAAACTCTACTGACATATTGACAACCTTTGTCATTGATGCCAAAGGGGGAGTAGTGGTATGAGAAAATTCAGTATCACAGGAATCATACGCTTAGGGGGAGCACACATTTTTGGTAACATTTTTGACTTCACATTTTTGGATACACTTTTGAAATTTCTCATGAGTGTTGCCATCAATGCCAAAGGGGGAGATTGTTGGCATATGCACACTCCAATGAGACATTGTATGTGATTGAAGGTTTTGTCATTGATGGCAACCTTACAATCCTATGGCATCGGCAATGCATTACACCGGCAAGGAATTACACCGACAAGATAGTTCACCGGCATCAATAGATCACACTCTACACCAGCACTCAGACCACAGGCACTGGCACAGAGAAAGGAAGCATACCGGCACGGAGGCCAACAGGATTTTTGTTATATTATATTTTGTTTATTATTGTAAAAACTTTGTAAGCTAACTTGGCAAGTTGTAAGATGACTCTTATATATAAGAGAGATCATTGTAGACATTTTGTAAGTAATAGAAGCGAAGAAAAAGAAGATATTAGGCAGACCTATTGTGCGAAATATAGGTTAAAGGTTTTATGTAAAGAACAAAGTAGAAACTAGTACTAGATCAGGCATTATAGATGCTATTGTAAAATAGTACAAGATATTGGATTTTTATAATCCACATTGTAAGTCAGTGAGACTTCCCATTGAGCAGTGAGCTCTAGGCAATTGGCCTTCCTGCATCTGCAGGCCCCTCTTGTAAGTAATATTCTCTTATTGGCCAGTAAGTGGATATTGTGGGTCACAAATCCCATCGAGGTTTTTCCCACACCAGGTTTCCTCGTTAAATCCTTGTGTCATGGTGTGTTTTTCATGTGGATGCTTTTAATTATGTTTATTGCATTATTTCTTGCATACCGGTACACTGTTATAATATGTTCTGCATGTTTTAAGTTGAGAAATTCTAATTACCGGTTAGATAATGATTCACCCCCCCCCCCCCCCTCTCAGTATCTATGGGAATCCTAAAAAATTATTGCTAAGTAAGATATGTCAACCTCATTTATTTTGTGATGATGTGCTTGCTCAGAAAGCCAAACTACAATCTGATATGCAGTCATTTATAAGCACCTTCAAGACGCCATATGATTCCTTCTCCACATATGGACAAACCGCTCACCGGTTTCAACTCCAGTCTGGAAGAATAGAGGCAGAGATAAGCAACCAGAAACGTAATTTGTAGGAACTTCAACTCATCCTACTGCCAAGACTGCAAATTCTTCAGAAATGCTATCTAAATCTGGATGCCCTAACAGTCACTCAAGAGATGAGTACCTTGGATGCCATAGAAGAGCAGGTCTATCAGATGCAAACAAGGAATGAGGTTGATACTATTGGGAATCATCAAAATTGAGTCAATTTTAGAGGCCTATTTCAAAAAATTTCTCGGTATGTCAGAAAAGTACCTGAATAAGTCAGTTTGAATGACCTAGTTAGAGAGGGGGTAAATGGAGCCGGTTCATTTTTAGAGGGTAAGGCTCGGGATTCATGTCCCACACCTTTCATTTGGCCTATTCAATGATGTGAAACTTTTAGAATTCAATTTGGATAAGTTTATGAGGTACCCATTTTGAGGGGTGAGCTGAAAGTGCATTTTAGGCACAAATGCAGATTTTATTGAGTAGCCTACTTTGAGCAAGTATATCTTTTGCCCTGTTTATTGTCATGAATAAATTCAAAATGGATTCAATTGTATGCATAAATGTGAGTCAGCCTGCAAAATTTCAGGTCTTGACGAATCCATTTGCTCAGTTTTTGAAGCCAAATCCAGTTGCAGTTTGTGTGTTTTGGCAAGTCCCTGTTTCGACAGCTAGTCGGAGCCCTATTTCACATAAGTGTAAAAGTTGCCCCAGTAAGCATCATATTAGAATGTTTGCTCCAAGTTATTACTGGTATAAACAATGAGCTACGTTTAAAATTTCAAGTCTTTATCAATCCATTTGATCGGTTTTCAAAAGGATTCATTTAGCTATCATTTTCAGTTATCCGTACTTTCAGTGCCGTATCAGTTAATGTAGCCATTTTTGTGAGTGCACCATTTGCATCCTGTCAGTCTGGTGATCAAACTAAGAATTATAAGTTTTAATATGTACTTAAAGGTACTCGTGTTTCAAATTTGAGGGCTTACGGAGGTCGTTTGATATTTTTGAGAAAGGCGTCATGTGTTGCCAGGGCATTGACTTCATCAAGTCCGCAGTGTCGACAAAGCCAGTTTGTCATTTTCGCCGATTAATATCTCTTCGTTTGGGGCTCGTCTTGAGAAACCGTTCAGTAGATTTCATGCTTGCATATCAGAGTACACGCCTGTCAGATGGCGAGCTCCATAAAGGTATTTTGACAGGTTTGAAAATTATGTATTCGCGATTAAATGCGAAAATGTGGCATAATCACCTGAAGGTTGCAAAATTCAGCTGATGATCCGAAATCGATGCCAATCATTTCTAGATGTATGTTTGAGGTCCGTGAAGCATTCCAGGGGTCATTTGCATGAAAATGAAAAAAAAATTTAGTCAGACCCACTTTGGGGCCCGACCTGGCTCAACTGCGATTCGCCAGTTGGACAATGAGAGAGCAAAGAAAGTTCAAAATCAAGTGCAAATTGGTAAGTGGCAAATGTGAGAAGATATTTAAATTGCCAAACAAATGAAGACCAAATCCATTATGTCTTGAGGTGATTAAAATGCCACAAAATGACTTCAACTGTGAGAATAAGATAAGAGCTGGAGGATTCATTGTTGTTTTCAAGGGAATTCTTCCAGACTGAAAAAATGATTGCAGTCAAGCGTATTTATCCCAAAGCGAGACAAGGCATTAAAACCTCAATGAATTGCAGATTGGTGTGTGGAGACCCAAGTCCATGTAAATTCGCCAATGTCCCCTCTATTGTGGGAGTCAACAATGAAAATGCATTTTAATTTTTAAACAACAAATTCAATATGCTGGTGGAGCGCCAGATTGGAGGTTGAAAAGAGGCGTTGAAGTTTTCATTTGGAATTTTTAGCAATTGCAGCCCATTAAAACATGTTTTAGCAAATGTCATTAGCAAGCATCAAAACTCCATGAAAAGGCATTATGTCAGGCAGAGTGTGGCGTGGGTTTGTGTCTCCAGCGAATGCAAATGTCAAACAAGAACCATATTCCTCCTTCCTCACATGCCTCCTTATCCTTCTCAGTTGGCGGTGGTGTTTGAACAAAGGCATTGAAGTTGCAGCAAATGCAAATTGCAAGTGTATTAATGTCTCCCCCTACTGCGTCGAAGTGGCAACAATGATTTACAACCTCCAAGCAAACTGAAACAGCTTTCCCACTCACGTGCCTCCTTATCCTCCCTGCTGAACATGGTGTGGTGAAGGGTTTGCAGAGTATGTCTGCATGGCTGGAGAAGGGGCTGCAGGTTTAAAAATTTTGAAGCAAATGCAAACCAACATTTCCTCCTCCCCCACATTGTCTTTCCTTGTTGGATGTGGTGTTGGTTGAAGCTTCTGCGTAGATGGAGTTTGGAGAGTGAGATATGTAGAAGTTGGAGCAGCACCCTTTCCCCACGCAAAGCCTTTGGCACAAATTAAAACAAAATGAATGCTTTTGGCAAGAGTTCTCCTTCTCCTGCGTGGTGTTCAGTGAAGCATTGTTAGATCCCAACAAAGGAAAATTGACAGGCTGCGTGGTTGGACAAAGCATGGAGGCTCTTAGGCAATTGCAATTTGATAGATGTATTGATAGGGATGAGACTCTCATTCGGCGTGGTAGAAGACAAGGCATTTCAAAACTTTAACCAAATGTAGATTAGCAATGTGTTGTGCAATGGTGTATGCCCAATCTCCATGACTTTGCTAACATCCTCCATTTGCATGGTTGAGAGGGCCATTGAAGTACATGCAAGTAAAAATCGCCATTAAAGTCTCAGGAAAACCTCCAAAAACGCAGCTCCAGGCATAAGCCTTAATCCCACATGCACTGGGAAGTGGTTCTTTTTTGTATTTAAATGCAAAACCTTACTAATGTAATATGTCTAAGCCATGAAGGTTGACGAATGGTGCCTATGGGTGCCCAAGGTGGGCCCATGCCCGGGTGCGGATCCCCAGGCGATGGAGGAGGTGACTGAGCGGCGACAAGGTGGACCCCACACAAGCACGCTTCCCGAGGAAAATAGGCAAAATTTTGCAGAGAAAGGCTGGCTTAACTAGTGAGCAAGTCCGAGATGATCCGACGAAGCATGTGATTTCGTAGGCTGAAGTTGCTCGCCAGTTAAGCCCTGCGAAATGGCGAAACACGAAATGGCAAAAAGGGTGAAAATGCAGCATGGTAAAGGTTGAGCATGTTAGATGGAGATCGATGGCCCGTGCAGTTTCACAGATTGAAGATGTATGAATGTTAGAGGCCACAAAATGGAAAAAGCCAGGTGGCATGCAAGTGGTAGGTCCAGTCAGTGGTCCAGCAGGCGGGTCCCGGTGACGTGGCGATGACGTGGTGCAGAGGTGGCGATGACGTGGACGACAAGTAAGCGGACACGTGGCAAAGTGACAAGGTGTCATCCAAGGTGGCGCCCAGTGGACCCCATCGACCAATCAGGTTTCGCCACGTGGCAAGGCGTCAGGGCACAATCAGAGCAAAAATCAAAATTAAAATTAGTTAATTACATAGTGCAAACTATATCAAATAAATGAAAAATTTAAATGATGTGCACAAATGGGGAATTAATTCGCCCAGGGCTCAATTTTTGGCCAAAATAAAAAGTGTTATATGTTTTCGGAAAGCTCTCGGAGTGAGGAATCCGATTATGGGGTTAATTTTGAAAAATGTGGGATATTTTGGAATCAATTTCCATGTGAGTGAATTTCAGTTAGAGAGGAGACACTTGGCAATTTTCAGTTGCAGATTTGATTTTCTTCCCTCTCCTTCTTATTCCCAATTCTTCTCAGTTGTAAGGGTTCTAGAAATTTGGAAATGCTCTAGATTTGATGGCTTCCACTTTCTGAATATCATGACCCAGATTTGTGAATGCCTCTGTTTGGTTTCAGGGTACAGAGATTGCAGTGCATTGTTGTAAATGTGATTTTAGTTGCAGGTCTTGCTTGTGTCAAGCATGAGTAAATTCCTTACAGTATTGTCTCTAGGTACGCATTTCATTATTATAAATTGAATCCTCAAGGACGATGAAAATTTGTCAATTTTAAGGAAATTGTGTGATTGTTTATGGGTATCCTTCAAGGAAGGTTCTAAACTCTGTAGTCAGTCATAAATGATGAAATGTGTTTTCAGATCTGATAAATTTGTGAATGAATCAAATAGTGCATTAATATAAGGTATTGGTGCATGAATATCTTGTTTAAGGAAAATAAGCTTGCATCTATGATTCATATTTGTAGTTCTGTCTGTGACTCTGTTGCCCAATGAACAAGGCATTGGTCTTGCAAGTTTGGGGATGTTTTTAGATATACATTTTAAAAGATAAATCTAATTTCCCTTCATGTTTAGGGGTGTTTGTGTTCCATTCTTTCCAAGCTCTATTTCATCCTATTGTTTGTACAGATCTAGCCAATCTGTAATGTTTCCTAACCTATTGAGCTTGTGAAATGATCTATCTGCTTAGTGTCGATGCAGCTATGTGTTTGTAATTGTTGTATTCAAAGCATCAAAGGGTGTCCCCCCTAGTTCTAGCGGAACCTAAAGTGCAGGAGGATCAATTAGGGTCCTATGTTATGTTGTCCAAGCCCTTATGTGTTTTGTAGATTGAAATTGGCCATTTCATAGAAAGATTTGCAGGTGTTCTTGGGTTATCACTTTTGGTGAACAACAGATACCTCATTGCTTGAATCATGGTCTTTATCCATGAGGACATTTATGAAGGACTTTAAATCAGTTTTTGACAAGTTTCACTCTTTATTGTCATAAACTCTTTAAATCAGTTTTTAACGCTAATGGAACAGGGGTTTTTTAGCTGTACTTTGTCATTGTTGGCAAAGGGGGAGTAGTATTCCATTTTTAAAAAAAATTGATGGGGAGTAGTATTTTGTATTTTGATGCATGCTATGTATACTTTCATCTTTATCTCAGTATGGAAGTAGTATACATTGTATTTTCTGCAAAAAGGATAGTGTATATGCTTAGGGGGAGTAATTTTGATTATGGCATAATTTTGTTGAAAAACACTTAGATGTCAAAAATTTTCCTAAGTGTTGCCATCAATGCCAAAGGGGGAGATTGTTGGCATTTTGATGATTATGTTTTGATTGTCATTGATGGACACACACTTGCTATGAGATCACTTTGTGAATGTATAAATTATGCTCAACCGATAGTTGTTCCAAACCGGTATCATGATTGTAGTCTTTATACTATTGATGTTATGCAGAAAGTGTTTACCGATATCAAGCAGTATAAAGACCCAAGCGGCATAGAGAGATCAAGCGGTTTAAGGATCTCAAGCGGAGCTGAGCAAAGGAGCCAGAAGCGGCAGTTATCTTTTTCCCAATCTTCAATTTTTGTTAACCAAAAATATGTTTGAACCGGTATTACTCTGAGTTACCAACCGGTAACCGGTAAAGTTGTATAAACTGGTAATACTCTGTGATGAGTTACCATCCACCAGCACTTTGATGGTGATTTTGTGTCGTGTTACCAAATGTGTCTAGATACAATGAACCTAGGAACTTGTAATGTAATCATATTGGACCGACATGAAATCAGATTCATTTTGAGGACATCATGTCTAGGGTTTTGTATGTGTATGTATGAGTGTAGCTGTTAGGTTTTGGTGGTTGTCAAAGCTCTTATATGTGTGATCTTAACTGATAAGATCAAGTCTGTGTACTGCAACAGAGTGTGGATTTATTGAAGACTGAAGTAATGTTGAAGAGCATTAGCTATGAGCTACAATGGATCTAATCAAGCAGACTATGCCATTTGCTAGATCATTCACTTGTTGATTACTCACATCTTTGAAAAGTCAGAAACCCTTAACTGGGTAGGCCCAAAAAAGCCTTTGTAAATCCTCTAACAAGGTGGTTCACATCTGTGGATCTGAAATCCTCTCACAAGGTAGTCTTTAATTAGACTTATCTCCTAACAGAGATTGAGATTACTAATAGGATCTGTTCTGGTAAAGAACATTGTATGACCTTAACCAGTCTGGTTACTATTCTGCAGATAGTTACTTGTGAGTTTCATCTCACCATGGTTTTTCCCATTTGGGTTTCCATGTCAAAAGCTCTTGTGTTATGGTGGTTGTCCTTCTATGGGTGAATGCCTTATTTTCTATTTGGTCTGCATGTGTGTTAACCGGTTTGTTTGTTAAACTATTTTACCGGTTTACTGCTAGATTGTTTAAGTGTTTAAGTACAATATTTTTTGGGATACTAATTCACCCCCCCCTCTCTAAGTATTCATCAAATCTATAGTTCCCTTCATATATCTAAGAATCCGCTTGACTGCTACCAAGTGGGATTCTCTTGGACTTTTCTGAAAACATGCAACAATGCCCACTGCATGTGTAATGTCTGGTCTACTGTGTACAACATAGTGCAACTTACCAATGATTGACTGGTATTCCTTCTCATTCACCAATGTTGAGTCATCTTCTTTAGACAATTTACAATCAGTCATCATCGTTGTACCAACCAGTTTGTTGTCTTCCATGCCAAAGGTCTTCAACACCTCTTTGACATACTTGGACTGAGTGATAAAGATACCATCTTTTATTTCTTGAATTTGTAGTCCAATGAAGAACTTAATCTCTCCGATTAGTGACATCTTGAATTCCTTCTTCATTTCATCTGCAGATGCATGGATCATCTTGTCATCTCCACCAAAAATTATGTCATCAACAAACACTTCACAGATTAGAATTTGAGCTCCTTTTGTCTTCAGATAGATATTGCTATCTTCACTTGTTCTTTCAAATCCAATCTTCACAAGATGGGAGTGTAAACATTCATACCATGCTCTAGGTACTTGCTTCAATCCATACAAGGCTTTATGTAGCCTACACACCATATCACTGTCTTATGATAGGGAAAACCTATCTGATTGCTCTATATACACTTCATCTTCAAGTATTCCATTCAGGAATGCAGATTTCACATCCATCTGATACACTTTGAATATCTTGAAGGCTGCATATGCAAGTAGCATTCAAAATCCTTCCAATCTAGCTACTAGAGAAAAGTTTTCTCCATAGTCTTCTCCTTCTTCATGAGCATATCCCTTACATACCAGTCTTACTTTGTTTCTTACCACTATGCCATCTTAATTCAGCTTGTTTCTAAAAACCCATTTGATGCCAATAACATTTTTGTGCTCGGGTCTGGGTACCAAAGACCATGTACCATTCTTTTCTATCTAGTCAAGTTCTTCTTACATAGCCTTAATCCAATCTTCATCTTTGTGTGCCTCTTTAAACATTTTGGGCTCAAATTTAGAAATCATGCAAGAATTTTCTCTAACCTTTCTTCTTGTAAGTATTCCTGCATCCTTATCCCCTATGATTTGATTTGCATCATAATGCAGATTTACATACCTAGGAACGATCTTAACTAATTCCTCGTGCTTTTCCTCTTCATCCTTATTTTCATCTTCATTGACATCTACTAGTGCAGGAGCATTATTGCTTGTACTTGGTTGTTTTGCAACTGGTTCATCTACCGCTCACTCGCTACTGGTTTCCTTAGGTTTCTCAGAGGTTTCATCAACTCTAACATTGATACTTTCAACAATTCTCTGAGTCCCATAGTTAAAACACTTGAGAGCTTTGCTCTTGGTGGAATACCATAGGAATATTCCCTCATCATATTTTGCATCAAACTTTCTCTGGTATTCACTTCTCTTGATATAACACTTGCTACCAAACACTCTAAAGTAGCTTACTACTAGAGTCTTACGGGTCCAATACTCATAAGGAGTTCTATCCTTACCTTTCTTGATGAGTACCTGATTCATAGTGTAGACTGCAATGCTCACCGCTTCTCTCCAAAAAGTGTGAGCAACCTTCCCTTGAATCAACATCGTTCTAGTAGCTTCAACCATAGTCTGGTTGTTCCTTTCTACTAGGCCATTCTATTGTGGAGTCCAGGGGGCAGACAGTTTCCTCTTGATGTCATTCTCTTCACAATACTTATTGAATTCACCAGAAGTGAACTCACCTCCTTGGTCGGTTCTAAGGCATTTAATCCTCTTACCGCTTTCCTTTTCGACTAGTGCTCTGAAGGCCTTAAACTTTCCAAAAGCTTCATACTTGCCTTTCAAGAATGTAACCCACATCATTCTTAAGCAATCATCAGTAAGAATCATAAAGTACATATCTCCCTAAACACTCCTAGTTTTCATAGGACCACACAAATCAGTATGCACAAGATCAAGTAAATTATCTGTTGTGAAAGATTTACCTTTGAAGGTTGAGGAAGCCATTTTCCCCAGTTGACATTCTCTATACAAAGGATTCTCCAGTTTGTTCAACACAGGCAATCCTCTAACTGCCTTGGTCTTACAGGCCTTCACAATATTATCAAAATTTAAATGGCAGAGTCTCCTATGCCATATCAAACTGTAATCAAACATAGCCATTAAAAATTGACTGATATTTGTATTTAACTGAAATAAGTTACCTTTGGTTTGCATACCGGTGGCCATCAGTTCACCACTCTTTCCTTTTATTTTGCACACTCCATCTTTGAATTCTAGAGTGAGTCCTTTATCATTCAGTTGGGCAACACTCAAAAGATTATGCCTGAGACCTTCTACCCAATGCACATTATCATCACTGCTTTTTCCATTTAGAGAGATGGACCCTTTGCCTTTTACCATACATGGTGCATTATTACCAAATCAGACTACACCTCCATCATACTCTTCCAGAGACAGAAACTTCCTCCAGTCACTAGTCATGTGGTGAGAACATCCACTATCAATAATCCACTCATTAGAATTATCAAAGTGGGAGACAAGAGCCTTCTTGTCTCACACATCTTCCTTAATAGCTACAAACACTATGTCTTCACTTTCTTCATCTTCTAATTCATCATCAGTGACACCTTCATTGACTGCAACAAGATAGTTTCTCCTATTTCCTCCTTTGAACTTTTTAAACTTCTCCGGTTTTTCCTTATTATCACTGTTGGGACAGTTGACAACAATGTGTCCTATCCTATTGCAAGAAAAACATTCAAAGGGAGCTTACCTTTGTATTTTCCAGTTCCCTTAGGAATTCTCTTGGCAAGAAGAGCTTCAAACTCCATCTGGATCTCCTCATCATCCATATCCCTGCTTTGTCTGGGTTCACAACTAGTACCAACCTCTTTTCCCTTTCTGGATAGTGTAGCAGATGCTCTAAAGGCTGATTTAGTCTTCTGAACACTGCCATCATAACTTTTTAGCTCATATGTGGTCAACTTAGCAATGATACAGTCAAGGGATACCTTTGTCTTGTCAATAGATCTCAACTCCTAAATAGTGGCAACCCTTATTGCATAGACCGGTAATAAGGATCTCAAAACTTTGCTAACAATGGTGGAATCATCCATTGTACCTCCTGCACTCTTGATGCCTCCAACAATAGTTTTAATCCTTATACCATATTGTTGAATGGTCTCTCCTTCAACCATTCGCATGTCCTCAAACTTTCCCCTAAGGCTCTCTTCCTTAGCTTGCTTCACATGCTCATCACCGCCATAGATAGTCTCCAGAGTATCCCATACATCTTTGGGATTGTCTTTATCCTAAACATCTATAAACTCAATATCAGATAGACTGTTGATAAGAGCTTCCATGACTTGCCCATTCTCCTAAATTTCTCTTCTTTGATCATCAATGAGAGTACTAGTAAGGATAGCATAAGTATTCTTAACATACTTCCAGTGTTGAGCACCCATTCTTTTAATGTAGATCTTCATTTTGTCCTTCCATATCTTAAAGTTATCTCTGTTGAACTTAGGACCTTCCCTCTTCATCATTAGAATAAGATCTTTTCCTCAAGTGGTTAAGCTTATAACACAGAGGACCTAGAGGATGCTCTGACGGCAATTGATGATTAATGATGAATAGTAAATACCCAACAGATACTGATCAAGAGGGGGGGTGAATCAGTATAGACAAAAACTTCTTAAACAACTTAAACTGTTAAGACTGCACTAACTAGTAAATAGTATTACCAATCTAAATCAAGGCATTACCAGTAAAACACAATATGACTGTAAGAGACATAAACCAGTAACATCTAGATCTTCTCAAAACCTAATATCTCATCTCAACTTCACCCATATGCTTAAGAAAGTAATACATCAGAAATACAATGACCAATGGATCAGCTTGCATTACCGCATAACAAAAAACACTAAAATATCACATGAAAAAGCATGACACATAACTGACTAATTTTTCATGTGGAAACCCAACTGGGAAAAACCATGGTGGGGATGAATACCCACAAGTTTTTCTTGAACTCTTCTAAAGTTCACTTTGTTAGGAGCCTAGTCCGGTTAAAGACTTTACAATTGGTTCTGTTGGGAACCGATCCTGCTAGGGATCACCCGGTTAAGGGATGGCTAAATAACCGATTAGAGGTTAAAACCCTGTTAAAGGTTACCTTGTAAGAGGATTTGAAGAACTCAATGATTTTGAGTTACCCTGTTAAAGGATTTACAAAAAGCCTGTTAAAGCTACCCGATAAAGGGATTTTCCATCTGCTGAAATGGTTAGAAGTCAACAGGTAATACACTGATCTGATAACAACACTTAATGCCAAGGCAAATCCACTTCAGTTCCTTTACATCTGCAATCACACTCTGCAAATCTCTGCTTACTCCTTTGGTCTTGCAAGAATCATCTCACATACATTCATTTGCCAACAACTTCAAATGAAAAACATCATCGACCTTATAGACAATAATTAGGTCGGTAGCCAAAACCTAAAACCCTAAGCATCTAGGTTAACAATACAGTCGGTCCAATCCTGGTCATTTAAACACATTACATAGGGTAAAACATTCTTGAACAAATATCAAGAAATTCTCCATCATCTGTGATGAATACTAAGAGGGGGGGTGAATTAGTATGCCAAAAATCTTTGTACTTAAACACTTTGCAAGACTAGCAGTAAACCGATAAAATAGTTTAACAAACAAACCGGTTAATAAACATGCAAACCAAATAGCTAATAATGCATTCACCCACAGAAGCACAAACACCATAACACAAGATATTTTGATGCGGAAACCCAAATGGGAAAAACCACGGTGAGATGGAACTCACAAGTAACTATCTGCAGAATAGGAACCAGACCGGTTAAGGTCTTACAATGTTCTTTACCAGAACAGATCCTGTTAGGAGTCTCAATCTTTGTTAGGGGATAAGTCCAATTAAAAACTACCTTGAAAGAGGATTTTAGATCCACAGATGTGAACCACCTTGTTAGAGGATTTACAAAAGGCTTTTGGGCCTACCCGGTTAAAGGCTACAGACTTGTCAAAGATGTGAGTAATCAACAAGTGTTTGATCTATCTAATAGCACAGACGGCTCGGTTAGATCCTTGATAGCTCATTCTTAATGCACTCTTGCATTACTTCAGTCTTCTACACATTCATATTCTTTCCAACTCCTCAACCACCTTAAACCCTAGCCGCAATATCAACTATCGCAACAACAACAACTTCAACAACCTAAAACCCTAGACATGATGTCCTTATAAAGGAAATTGATTTCATGTCAGTCCAATAGGATTACATTACAATTTCCTAGGTTCAATGAACCTGGACATACTTGGTAATACGTCACAAAAAGCACCGCTACAGTGTCAGCACCATCAAACAATTAGTGGATGGTAACTCATCACACAATGTCGGTTGGTAACTCATCACAGAGTATACCGGTTCATATAAAGTGTCGGTTGTCGGTTTGACAAAAATGAAGACTGGTAGAAATGTGTTATGCTGCTTCAATCCCTCATACCACTTGAGGTTAACATGTCGCTTCAGACCGGGAAACACATTCTGCAAAACATCAATAGTCTAAAGACTATAATACAACCAAATACCGGTTGTTGTCTAACTTATACATATAAAGAAGATCTCAATGCAAGTGTGTGTCCATCAATGACAACCACAACATAAAACATCAAAAATGCCAACTGCCTGTTCTTCACCACTTCTAGAAGCTGATAACCCATCACGCACTCTCCACTGTTTACTAAGATTTTGCACATTCCTGAGGTAGATAGAATCAATCTTATTCATGAAAGATCCTCAAGGAGATTCTTCATGTGCACAAGGGTGATGTGGCAACGCGATCTAATCTTCATTTCAATGCTAACTCATCACAGGATATCATCAGTCGAATCACACACACTTGGAATGCATCAACCAGAAACCCTGAAGCTGAGACTACCAACTAGTAGTCATATCAAATGAAACCCCGATACAAACTTTTCATATACCAGTTCACACTCCAACATACTAGTTCACTTGTTGCATATACCGGTTCATACCATCATATCGGATCACTTGCCATTTTGCTTACTTTAATATATTGGTTCATACTTCAGCATATTGGCATCAATGACAACATACAATCATACCATGTCATCAAACTCTGCACATATGCCAACAACTTGCAAATCAATTTTTAAAACCCGATTTGCAATCTTTTTTGTTTCAGTCCATATAACTTGTTAATCGAGTTTTAAAACCAGATTTGCAAGTTTTCAGCCTTATTGACTTGTAAATTGGGTTTTAAAACCTGATTTACAAGCCTGCCATATAATGAAGCTCTCTAATAAACTGTGAAATTTTACCAGGCAGGTTCTCATTACTAGATGTTAGATCCACAACCAAGCAAGAACATGACATACAAATACAAAAAGTACCTCAACATGTTACTGAAGAATTTGGTCTCCTTGAATGTCAAGGATATTAAGGATATTGAGATTAGGCATGTTGATATGGTGAAGTTCTTGCAAAAGACTAAGCAATTGCCACAAAGCTACAATATTCATGCACTTGTCAAGAGAAGATTACACTTGGTGGCATCATTGCCTATTGCGGCTCATGACCCAGAGTTTGTTTTGCCAGAGGCAACTCACTGTGACAAAGAAACAAGAGTTGTCAAAGGACCTAATGGGAAAGTAGTAATTAGGTTAGATAACAAATTCTTTGATAGGATTTTTCAGGTGTCCTAATGTAGAGGAGTATACATATGTGCCCTTTGACATGGCCAAGACTACTATGACAAGAACATTGATAAGTGTAAAAAGGGTATTAACACCATGCTATCTGGCGTATGTGTAGAAACCTGTTACAGATTGGTTTCCATCAATGACAACATCAACCATATTCTCATAGAGTGTAGAATTCCAATAGTATCATCTTCAATCTTACCTCCGGCACTCTATATACCACCTAAAACTTCCTTAATCCTTTGCCCATATTGAGCTATGTTCTCACCGTCAACCATTTTCAAATCATCAAATTTTCCTCTCAAACTCTCTTCCTTTTCCCTTTGTACATGTGCATCTCATCCAATGAGATTGGATTACAATTTCCTAGGTTCAAAGCATCTAGACATATTTGGTAACACGACACAGAAACACTACCAAAGTGTCGGTGGATGATAACTCATCACACTATATAGTTTTACCAGTTGAATCACTGCATCAGTGTCGGTGGATGATAACTCGTCCCACTTTACAATTTTACAGGTTTAACACCGTATACCGATTACTGGTTAACAAACAACTAGGTGGCCCAAGCTTCTAATCAAAAGTGATTTGAAAGAGGAAATACGAGATATAATAACTCTCCTAAGCAGAGTCATGGGTCTTCCAACCTATAATGTGTTTCAAGAATAGATGTATCAATTCATTCAGATGATCAAAAAGGGTAGAGATGTGATTTATTGGGGAGAGCTAATCAGTGACTCAATATATGGGTATTTATCGTAGGTAAACACAACTCTCAAATTATACATTACATCAATTTGGTATACGCAGTTGCATCAATGAAACACTTCTTAGACCTTACCACAAAGGGAGACAAGAATGTTGTCCTTGTATATAAGTACTATCCATAGTTAACCTACAAGCAGAGTTTGAATCACTTCCAAAGGGTCAACGATGCTTTCATTTTGGCAAGAGACATTGTTTCAGTGATGTTAGATGCATGGATATTACTTAAGGGTTGTCATTGATGGCAACTCAGTCTAATAATGCTATTTCTTACCTATAGATTTAATCTACCGAAAGTCATAATGACTTTAGGCATAAGTCCAACAAAATGTGAGAAAAGTATTGTAGATTCATTGAGCATAATTCATTCTAGGTTGTACAGTTTTGGTCATGGTGTTTGGAGTAGTGACTGGATGTTTGAGGTATCTTACTTCATATTCTCAGCCTTTGATGTTGATTGTAGTGCATGATTCTTGGTCCGGTATCTGATGATTCTGAAAGAGCAGAGATATTGTGTAGATAAGTTGGGTAACATGTGTTGTGGAATTATAGGGATGATTTTGGTGATTGGTTTTGTGTTCATGAAGTTTGTTTCGTTGGGGGTGAAGCTTGTGATCATATTTTTTAGGTCTAATATATGGATTTGAATGGATTGAGCCAACATGAGACTACATGTTTCATATTTTGTAGTTTGTGAAGCCGACTTGTTGAAGATCTATTTTGTTGGTGTGGATATATAAGATTGACTTGGATGATCATTTTGATAGAAAATGTGTGTGAATTTTTTTTGGGAGCAATTGAGCACAGTTTCATGTTCACGTCTTGAGTTTTGGTGATCCAGTACTTGGCAGCAGAGCATTTTGAGCTTAATCAGAATTGATTCCTATAATTTGTAGATGTTGTATACCAGTTCAAACATTATGCTACGAAGGACGATATTCTAGAAAGAAAGACAGCTGCTTTCTGGGAAGCAAAATTCTCATACAATAAGTTTCAAAGGATGGGAATATATCAATTTGACACAGAAGAGTATGCAACAGAGTATAAACCTTTAAATACACCAGTAATCTATCTAGCTCGTCGATTTCTTTGGGATCCCGTGAGTATTCACTTTCTAAATAAGCACCCTGCTTTTGAACGAAGAGAACTTTTTGTTCCTAAAGAACTCGTGAAGAGTATTTATCTTACTTATTCTTCAACAAGGGACCTAAAATTCAATATTAAAAAAACGTTAAAGGCTATTCTAAAGCGTAAAAAGGTCAGAAAAATAGCCCTAGGAATAAAAATTCAGACTAATGATGACGATTTACCTCTTAACATTAAAATGGAAGAAAAAGAAAATTTTGAAAGTTTCAAACGCTTTCAAGAAATTGGTATCCGATTGAGACGTGTATTACCATATTCCCAATCGGTGATAAGTGAACGTTGGTTTCGTGAAAAAACACAGGATGATAAGTTTAAACAACATTTGCTCAAGGGAGAAAGGGAAAATAGAGATTTATTATCTAATGAATCTCTTATTTATAAAACTCTATCTGAAAGTCATGAATATTTATCAAATTTATTCTTCTCTAATAGAATGTTATTTAAACAAATGATTGATACATTGTTAAAAACAAAATGGCTTTCTCCGAATGCCATTGATTGCTTATTAGCGGAAGGATTGAATAAGAATAAAAAAGCCTAGATCTTTCATTTCAATATAAATTGATATTACGATGATGTAAGAGTAAGCATAGTAATAAATATGAACCAAGTCAGTTCGCTTGAACTTGATGAAATATTCTCTACTATGTTTACTCTTTCTTTTTTATTCCGAAGAAATAATCTTTCATTTGATTCTATAGATTCCTATTATTTGTTCAAATTCGATCGGTCCCGATTTTGCAAGACTTTGAAAACAATAATTTTGAGTATTTTAGCCCGTATCAAAAAAGAAAATAAAATTGATATTATTTCAATTCGATTTGTCGATATTACGATTTGTTGATATTATAATTATAATATCAATTGAATTGCTCATTCAATAGACATTATAGTATGTCTGCCTTGAAGAGGACTCAAACCTCCATGCTATTTAGCACGACGTTTTGAATGTCGCGTGTCTACCATTTCACCATCAAGGCATCCAACAAGCTAATTCTATTTCATGGATCAAATATTTCACAATACAATATTATAATCGCATATCATTATATAGTTCAGCCAAGGTGGATCAAAAGGATATAATATGAGCTAGATATTATTCAATATCTGAATAATATCTAAATAATATCATGTTCATGCTATAACTAGCATGCATGAGATGGAAATAAGCATTTAGTAAACAAAATGAAAGGATATTGATAAACATCTTTCTATAGGAAAGATATTGTATAGATGATAGATAATTCATAAATCGACTTCGTCCACGAAGAAGGGAGCTATAAGTTAGACAGTGTGAATTGTTGCACGATAATGAAAAAAATTGTTGCACGATAATCAAAATAAACTAATATTTTATATGTGCCTAAAAAAGATAAAAAAAATTGTTGCACGATAATCAAAAATAAACTAATATTTTATATAGATAAAAAAATTGTTGCACGATAATCAAAAATAAACTAAGATAATAAAAAATAAACTAATATTTTATATGTGCCTAAAAAAGATGAAAAAAATTGTTGCACAATAATCAAAAATAAACTAATATTTTATATGTGCCTAAAAAAGATAAAAAAAATTGTTGCACGATAATCAAAAATAAACTAATATTTTATATAGATAAAAAAAATTGTTGCACGATAATCAAAAATAAACTAAGATAATAAAAAATAAACTAATATTTTATATGTGCCTAAAAAAGATAAAAAAAATTGTTGCACGATAATCAAAAATAAACTAATATTTTATATAGATGAAATGAATTGTTGCACGATAATCAAAAATAAACTAAGATAATAAAAAATAAACTAATATTTTATATGTGCCTAAAAAAGATAAAAAAAAGAAACAAGTAACATGGGTTTAAAAAATGTGCCGAAAGTGCCATATCAAGGGCCCGAAAAGTATGTTACTAGTAACTTGTTCGACTCTTTCTCCATTAGGTAATATTCTTTCAGACCAAGCGAGAATCTGCTCGGGAGAAACTAATCCAATTCGAAGTTGTTCGTGTTTATCCTGGTCACTCATAAAAAATAAATTTTGATTCATTTTGATCAAACTTCCTTCTTATCTATCTGAAAGTCTATCTCAGATAGAATACTATGATTCAATTCTAGAGCTAAAGATCGTAGTTCTCTACTGAGCAATCGGAAAGATTCTGTAGGAGTGCTAGGTTTAGGCATTGGTTCTCCGTTGAAAATGGAACCAAATATTTTTTCACGAGTATCCATATGGTCAGATTTTAAAGTAAGGATATACAAATAAGAACTAGCCCCAATGAAAGAGTGGAATAAATTATATTAGTAAGTAATACTACTCATATACCTCCGAATATAAGACTTAGCGTTAGAGGAGCCAAAAGAAGATCATATATCGATTCAGGTTGATTCATTATGTGTACAATAAGTTTGAATATTATTTCCTCCCATTCACTAAATAAAAAGTTACCCCATTTACCTATATGCTATACTGGATTTATAATTTCATTTGATATGGGCACTGATTAATTAATCTATAGATCAATAATAGATTCCAATCAATCACACATGTGACATTATTAATGGAATATTATTAATTCCCGATTTGTCAAAAAAAAAAAATTTATTTATCAGATACTCTTTGATCGGAGCTCAATCTGAATAATCGTAGAAGTGATTAAAACATAAAATTTGTCCGTAGTTTCTTTAGACATACTAAGTTAATATGTTCAGCTCGGAATTGTTTGAATTATTAAATCTTCAACAACCGATATTGGTAAACGTCCTAAAGCAAATCTTATTAAGAATCTTGCTAGAGATACTTCTAGCAGATTATCTCCCATGAAAAAGATAGACTTATCACATACCAAATCAAGATAATCCTTTAAACTTTCCTATATCCATTCCTCCCTTTCCTCCAAACCTTGGGGTTCAATACCAAATATAGGACAAATCTTTTCAATCCAAGCATGCGTTCTGTCTGGACCGATAGGAAAAGGAGCTTCAATTAATTGACATTTCTTGTCTCTTATCAAAGTTGTAGCTATCCAGTTCAAAAATGGGTTAACACTAGAAACATAAACTCCATCACCCAATGATGGAAGATCGGTGTATTTTTGAGCAGGTAACCAACCTGATACCTTGATGGATTGATGTTTTAATTCTAGATTTAGTTGAGAAGCCACATTGGATGGCGAAGATCCAAAAAGAACTAAGGAGGGGTGATTTGCATATTCAACCAAATCCTCTTTTTTTCTAGAATGAGAAATGAAAAAATTTTGTATAGTTTCTTTTCGTTCATGAACAGAGAATTCCGGTTCTAGACAACGATGTGCCATCGTAGCTAACATAGTATCTTCTCCTTGAGTAAAAGCATAATCGAGTCCATTCGCTCTTGCCACTAGAATTGGGATTCCAATTTCCCATTCTAGCTTGGGTGCCATACCTTCCAAATCCATTTTGATTATCTCTGTAGTACAAGTACCTATCCATATGATCACGCTGGGATCTCTATCTTTTTTTATTTGAATACAAAGTTTTTTTAATCCTTCATAATCATTCAATTGAGCCGAGATATCTCCTTCTTCCAATTCTGCCATTACATAGCGAGGTTCTGCAAAAATCATTACTCCAAGTGCATTTTGCAGAAAATAACCGCATGTCTTTGTACCCACAACTAAAAAGAAACTCTCTTCAATCTTTTGATATAACCAAGATACACAGCTAATTGGACAAAATGTATGATAATTACCTGTCTCACATTCGACAGTGAGAGTTTCATCAATTTTCACTGACATAAATGATTATAACTATGTTGATTAAATCGTCGTAAATCCAAGTAAATTTTCCTTATTATTTTCATGTTTCCCCTCATCAATAGGATTGAGATAAAGGTCAGAGAGCAAACTGAATAATTCCCAATCTGGAATCTCCTTTGGCACAATACCTTCTGGTTGGGACAATATTTGATCCACTATGTCTAAATAATATTCACATACATAGTTAAGTGATGTTTCGGATCCAACCATTTCAAATAAGGTTTTGCCCTTGACTCTCAAAACTTGAATATCTTCAATAAGAGGTAACACTTCTATTACGGGCATTGGACAGGCTTCTACATATTTATTGATAAGATCTCTTTTAGATGTACAATTTCCAACCAAACCTGCTAATCGCAGTGGATGTGTACGAGCTTTTTCCCTTATAGAAGCAGTAATACGATTAGCTGCAAATAATGCATCAAATCCATTATCCAGTAATAATGACACAATAATCTGCATAGTTCAACGGAGCAGCAAAACCTCCACAAACCATGTCTCCCAATACATCAAATAATATTATATCATATTCGTAAAATGCATTTAATTCTTTTAACAATTTCATAGTCTCTCCTACCACATATCCCCCACATCCGGCTCCTACAGGTGGCCCCCCAGCTTCCACACAATCTACCCCTCCATAACCTTTATGAATGACATCTTCGGACCAAATATCTTCATAATGATAATCTTTGGACTGCAAAGTATCTATAATTGTAGGTATCAAAAATCCTGTCAGAGTAAAAGTACTATCATGTTTGGGATCACATCCAATCTGTAACACTTTTTCACCACGTCTAGCTAGGGCAATTGAAATATTACAACTAGTGGTTGATTTACCAATTCCGCCTTTTCCATTAACTGTTATTTTCATCTTTTCATCTCCTTTTATTTCTTTTTTATCTTCCGAACTTGTGATTCGTTTGATCTAATTTTGAGTTGAACTTCGCCTTATTTATATTATATAATTGTAGCATGTTACATTGTTTGACATTTTTTTTATTTATTTTTTTAGCCCCCTCACATCTTAAACCTCATTCTCTCCTGAGTAAATGGAGGAAGCCAAGCAAAAGACCCTTCCTCCATTCCCAGATCAATACAATTTTATTCATTAATTTGAAGCGAATGGAACTCCCCGCTAATTAAGACTTAGTTCTCTTTATTCAAATAATAGAATAAAAAAACCAATTGACTGCATGGCAAATGATAAGAGGAGAAGATAGGTTTGGGATACGAGGCACCTTACTGTTAAGTTTAGCTTTTATGGAAGCTTTAACTATTTATGGATTAGTTGTAGCTCTGGCACTTTTATTTGCTAATCCATTTGTTTGATCTCGGAGACCAAAATCCGTATTCTTCAGGATTTTAAAGACCCCCCTCTATCAATTTTCTTGTTCAGCCAATAGGGGAGGGGCTGATCCAAAATAGTGGACTTATACTTCACTTGTTTCGGTCAGAAAGATTTGCGACACTCTGAGAAGTAGATAGATAGAACAAAGTTTTTTTTCATAATTGTATCCTTATTTATCGTTATGCGGGACCTGGGACTTACTAAGTACTCAAAATCTGCTTATCCGAAATTCGAATAATAGTAGGATCGAGTCGAAGAAAAAACTTTGTAAAAGTATCCTTATCTATGAGGGGAGAGCATATGAAAAATGTAACTGATTCTTTCATTTCCCTATCCTCCGCTGAGGGTTTTGGGTTAAATGCCAATATTTTAGAAACAAATATAATAAATCTCAGTGTGGTGCTTGGTGTACTGATCTATTTCAGAAAGGGAGTGTGTGTGAGTTGTATATGTGAATAATCTAGCTGGATCCAACCAACTGCACATTGTAGATAGAAAAGTGCATGATCTCAACGAATTACTTCTAAAAGGGAAAAAAATATGGAAGAACTATAGCATTTCGTAATTGATTGGGAAATTATATTACCAATCCCAACCAACAAGAGAAAATATTTAGAATGGTTAAAGCTAAACTGCTTGAAGTCTAAGCACAACTGGGTACTCTTTCCACCACTATGCTAATATGAGAAGGGTTCAAAGGCATAGTTGGAGGTTGATCCGATATATAACATAATACATGTTTCTTTACCTATTAATCAACTCTTAGATGCTGGAGTGGACCCTAAAGAGATACCACTTCCTCATGAGTTTATTTTAAATCATGAGCTTTTAGCTCAACTTTATCCCAGTTTCGCTAAGGGATTGACCCCATTTTTCACCCTGAATTGGTTGGAATATTTAGATTTTTTGACTTTTCATGAAGGAATCAACCCAGTAACGGGGGGTCTATGGCTGACCGATACTACACACCACCATTTGGCTATTGCAGTTCTTTTTCTAATCGTTGGTCATATGTATAGAACCAATTGGGTTATTGGTCATAACCTCAAGGATATTTTGGAAGCTCATAAAGGTCCATTTACAGGGGAAGGACATAAAGGTCTTTATGAGATCTTAACTACTTCATGGCATGCTCAATTAGCTCTTAACCTAGCTATGTTAGGGTCTTTAACTATTGTCGTAGCTCACCATATGTATTCTATGCCTCCCTATCCATATCTAGCTACTAACTATGGTACCCAACTGTCTCTGTTCACGCACCATATGTGGATTGGTGGATTTCTCATAGTTGGCACTACTGCACATGCAGCTATTTTTATGGTAAGAGACTATGATCCGACTACTCAATACAATAATCTTTTAGACCATGTTCTGAGACATCGTGATGCAATCGTATCACACCTCAACTGGGCATGTATTTTCTTAGGTTTCCATAGTTTTGGTCTATATATTCATAATGATACTATGAGTGCTTTAGGATGTCCTAAAGATATTTTTTCAGATACTGCTATACAATTACAACCTATCTTTGCTCAATGGGTACAAAACACTCATGCTTTAGCACCCAATTTGACAGCTCCTGATGCAACAGCAAGCACCAGCTTAACCTGGCGAGGTGGCGATTTGGTAGCAGTAGGTGCCAAAGTGGCTTTGTTACCTATTCCATTAGGAACTACGGATTTTTTTAGTACACCATATTCATGCATTTACTATCCATGTGACTGTATTTATATCTCATTTGTAGGATGGTTAGTCCTCCGGGGTTGCATCCCTATTTTGTATTTGAGCAGTGAGCTCTAGGAAGTGTGCTTGAATGCAAGTGCATTCCCCTTTTGTAATATTGTTCTACTACTAGCCATAGTATAATAATATCATGGGTTCAAATCCCACCATGTTTTTTCCCTTTCTGAGTTTCCACATAAAAATCTTGGTGTTATGGTTGCATGGTTAATTGTTTTATGTTTCCGCTTTTCACTTTCTTTCTTGTGCATATGGTGGTTTAAGAATCAGCTTAATAAGTTTGCAAATTATAAAACATTGATTCACCCCCTATTAGTGTTCATTGATTCCAACAATTGGTATTAGATCCTAACTCCTCCAAGGAAGCCTAACATCTTGAGGAAGATCCAAAAAATTGAATCAATGGACTCTAATTTGTAGAAATAGCTTAGTGTGACACTTGAAGATCTTGATGCAATAAGAAATGAAGTGAGTTCCCTGAAAAAGAAATCTAAATGCAATAGAATACTTCATTGAAACCCTGAAAGATCAAATAAGAACTTCCAGAGAAAAGAGAAAGGAGTTGATGGACAAACTGAAGGAGAAAGAAGTGTTGACAATCAAGCCCTACAAGATAAGACAGATGAATGTGAGAAGTTGGCTAGAGAGAACGCAGTCTTGAAGAATAAAATGCAATCCATTGTAATGAAGCTAATAAAGGAGATTGAAGACCAAAAAAAAAATGAGGAATCCTTGACTCAATCATTGAAGAATAGATTTGATGAATGTTGCAGATTGACATATGAGAATGATCAGTTGAGGCTTGAATTGGTGTAAAGCAAGAATGATGGACAAGAGCTTGAAAGGTATATCATAGTTGTGAGAGATGAGTTGACTACTGCAAATGAGTACAAAGAAAAATTCAAAGCTATTTCTGTCTGGTTGGATGAGATGCTGGAAAGTTAGAGACATGGGAAAGACATGCCATGACATGGATTTGAGAAAGGAGAATCCTCTTGTTCTGGACAAAGCAATCATAAGAAGGACAAGAAACCTCTGGTAAGACAGCCTAATGCCTATAAATTCAATGGTAAATGTTTAGTTTGTGGAAAATTTGATCATATGGCAAATCAATGTAGAAGAAGGATGAATAATGGGGTGATGAATAAAGTGATGAACAATGGTTCTACCTTTACCGGTCAATGTTTCATATGCAACAACTTTGGTCATAAGTTAAACATGTACAAAATAGGGATAAATAATTTTCAGAATAAGAGATGTTATGCTTGTGGAATGTTTGGACATATCTCTAACCAATTTAGGATGATACCTAATCAAATGAACTTCAGGCATATGCAAAGGAAAGTTGTTTTCTATGCATGCAACAAATCCAGTCACGTTGCAAAATTCCTGCAAAAGTAAAAACATGAGTAACAATGGTCTTGTGAACAAGAACAATTTAGATGAAAAAGGAAAAGCTAAGGTGGGAGAGATCAGAGATCGACATAAGAAGATGTGAGTAAAGAAGGAAGATTCTAATGTGTAGAATGGCTCCACACCTGAATCTAGTGTTGGAACCTCATCCAGTAACTAAGGCATTTTGGCCTTAGGGGATAGATTATCATGCAGATCCATAGAACGCCCTTGCAAAGATCTGTAACCAGTTCTAGAAGGTTGCAGAAGATCTAGATTAGATGTTCAGATGCTATTCAAAATAATTCATGACAATTTGAGATTCTGGTGGAAGATTTCATGAAAAACAAGGTATCCAGAATCTTTTAGGGTTATGAATTTATTGCAACTAAAAGTTAGTTTTCTGAGGATAAAAGGGCATTTAGTTTTTTGAGGATAAAAGGGCATTTCTCTATTCATTCTTCACAATGCGATCAAAGAGAAAAGAGTATAGTAGAAGAGAGAAAGTGATATAGAAGCAAAATTCGAGCTTGTAGCCATTTGACAGAGACTCCTTGCATCCAGTTGTGACTGAAAAGGTATTTATCCATTTTTGAAGCTATCAATTCATACCCTAAAATTTGAAATGGCATCATCCTTTGGCATTACAAATCCACTTGTTGTTGAAATAATTGAAAGAGCAAGGCCCGTGTTCAAGAAACATCCATTTAAGTTGGTTGAAGATGATCTAAATGGTGTGTTTTCCTCTGTATCGTACGAAGTGTTGCACAATGAAGACATTAGGGCATACATAAATTGCAACTTAGAGGAGTTAGGTAATTCAAATATGTTATCTCTGTATGCTAAGCACATGGTTGATGCTTTTGGGAATTTAAAATCAGATTTCAAGAATACGGATAAAAAGGGTTTTATTTAGTTTATACACTTCCTGGTATTTGACGAGCCCAAATGGGTGAGGTATGTTCTAAGCTGAGAATTCATGATGAATTTCTATGGCTAGAAAAACCCCATAAGATCACCAAGAAATCCATTGAAGCAGTAACCTATCTGAATGCTACCGGTGAAGTTCTTGCACTCCAGAATGTGAAGAATACCATTGTAATGGAGGTAACTGGTTCCAAGCATGACAGTCAATCGATGACCATTAGTGATATTGTGGAATTCAATGTAGGATTTTCTCTGATGTTTACTAGTTATAAGGTCTATCAGTCAAGTAGTAAAATTCAGTATCCGGTACTGCTATCTATGCAGCTTATCATATGCTCAAAGAAGATAAGAGGTATGACTTGTGTATAGTGCTTCTCGGTGAGCTAATGAGAAACATAAAGAAGATCAAACAAGATAAGAAGCATGTGATCAAATTTGGTTCTTTGATCATCTATTTGGCACTGTATTTTCTAAATGAGATCCTCGATATTGGTAAATTTCAATGGGCATATGATAAACTAGTGGCAGCTCAAATAAAGGTTTACTAGGTTTGGGTGATGTAGTTGTTGGGGTTACTTCAATAAATTTGAGGAGTTGATGCAAGGTAGAGAAATAATTCCAAATTCTATTGTTGAGAAGTATGAAAACAAAATTTGTTTCATGGTGGACAAGGACCAGTGCCACATGGAAGTAGTTGAGCCTAAGATTTTTAGATCTTGTCAATGGGCTATGAGGTGGATGAAATCACTCTTGATACATATGCACAAAACCTCCTCAATAAGTTGGTGGATGATAAGGAGAAAAGTTTTGGTACTTTTAAAGAAAAAGACTTGAGCCTGCACAAGCAGTTTACTAAGTCCAACATGAAGAGAAAGGCTAAAAAGGAAGTTGAACAACTTACAAAACAGATGGGTATAACTAAGGAAGTTGTGTAGAGGGCCCATGAGAAAAATATTTTGAAGAAGGAAGACATGGTGAAGCCTAAGGTTAAATCAGTTTCTACTCCTCCCAAGCAATCCAAGGCTAAACAAAGCAAGTTGACACCTACCTTCGGTGCGCAGAAGGTAGTCCCCCCACCTAAGCCACAATCAACATCAATCGGTCGAGCAAAAAAGAGAAAGAAGGAGAAGCTGGTCAAAACATATATTGTTGTTAAAGAGGAGACTGAATCAGATGAATAGGTTAGAGAAGTAAAGAGGACAGCCACTTATGCCCAAGTGGTGAGGAAGCCCCCATCCGGTGAAGCTCAACCAGTAAAGAAGCCTAAAAAAAGGTGAGCCATCCAGTAAGGCCAGATGAAGAAAAAAAAAGAAGTTGGAACTTGATGAATCTCTTAAATCTTGTAATCTTGAAGGTCCTTACACAATTGTACCACCAAAATCAGTACATGAAATAATAGATGAAATTGTGAAAGAAGGAAACCTGAAAAATCTACGTGTGTATTATGAAAATTCTAATGATAATAAACAAAGAGTTATTGAGGAAGAAGTCGTACATTATATGAACTCTTTTAGTAAAGCATTGATTGAGCTATCATCCATGATCCCAAAGGAGTTATGTGAAATTTTGGATGCTCGGAGACACATAGCTAGTTTAGAGGATGAAAGGTTGAAAGAATATACCTTAGTTAATCTATGTCCTAATGTAACACAAGATGAAATAAAAAGAATTTTGGGACTTGCTAAGGAAAACTTCCGAAGCAAACACAAAGTAAATAAAATAATGTTCGAAAGAGTCAATGAAGTGGTTAAAGAAACAAAGGGTATTCTAAATAAAATATTGAAAGAAAATAACTATCAGATCAATCCGGAGAAGGATGATTCTCAACCGAAAGGGAAATCAAGCAAAGATACTTGTACTCTAGTAGTTCACACTCAGTTTGAGGTATCTTGTCAACAGAAAGATTGGACATCTATGCAGATTGATCTAGTTGAGCATGAAGTTGCAGAGGAATCCACTGATAATCAAGTAGTTGGAAATTCCAGTCAAGTTGTGCAAGATCCTCAAGTTATGGAAGTTCACTCAAAGGAAGTAGCCAAGGAGATTGTAGATGAGAAGGGAGTAGGTGAGAAAGAAAAAGTAGAAGCTGATGCAACAAAGGGTGATATATGTGCTAGTGCTGGTGCAGAAAAAGGAAAAGGAGAAGAGAAAGTTGATGAGGCACCAGTAACCATGATAAGAGTCATTGTAGCTGACAAAGGTAAGCATATTGCTATTGATAAAGAGGCCTTTTCCCATGGACCAATTGATTTGACCACACTATCTCCCATACAAGCATTGAATTTTCCCACCCTTGCCCAAATTAAAGCAAGTGAGGACTTACTAAAGTCTGAATCAAAAGATAAGGAAGTTATATCTTTGGCAACTAGTGTTTTAGAGAAAATTTTGTCTTCTTTTAAGCAGGATTCTTGTAACTCTTCCTTTAGTAAGCTTAGAAACATGTTACAAGCAGTTGATTCTTATTTTATGTCCTTGGAGAAAGCTAAAGATATGAAATTTTTGAACAAATTTGATGAAATGAGATTCCAAACCTTTTTGAAAGTGGTTGAGGATGACAGGGTAGTTTTGAAATCTGTGGTAAAAATTATTGAGGATGCCTTAGATGAAGGTGGTAAGATCTATAAGTCATGTATCATTTTTTCGAAGTTCACTTAGACATTGACAAGAATGTTAAGGAATGTGAAGGGCAGTTAGTTGCAATTTCCCAATCTTTTTCCCCTCTTTCAGTTTTTGCTAGCAGTCTTAAAGATCAAAATATGAATTTAACAGACAAAATCAAGATCTTGAGTGCAGAGAAGGAGCGGATGATAAGCGGAGTGGGTGAATTGAGGAGTCTAATAACTCTCTGGTTAGACACATTGCTTGGCATCTAGCAGGATGTAGTGAGTGCTTTGGGTAAGGTTGTCCCCTTATACCTTAAGGGTGTAAAAATGCATGCCTACATGTGTTGAAAATTTGGAGGAATTGATTATGTGTTTCATTGATGTTTTCCATTGATGTCAACACTAGCTATTTTGTTTGTCTACCAAATTTTGGTAGAGTGGTTGGACTTTGATGATGATCAAGAGATTTGTCTTCAGTATATTCTGATTGCTGGAATTGGTTTGGTTCGGTCATTCATGTGGTTCAAATGCTTGTCGCATTTAGTTGGTTCAAGATATGGTGATCTGGAAGCTATCATATGTTGTAGTAAGCCTTTTGGTTACTGGTTAGGGCTTTATCAGCAAACCTTCCTTGAAGATCTTTTGATGAATTTGATAAGTGGTGTTGGTGCAGCTTCTAGAAGGTTATTAGGATGCTGATGGTTATCATGTTCATGTTCTAGTTGATTGGTGGTATCTCATTTGGCTTATGGCAACCTATTTTAGGTTTGGTCTTATTCTGCTAGGTTATGGACTGGTTTATGTAACGTGTTGGTGGATTCTCCCAATGTGTTATCAGTTGGATTTATTATTTGGTTAATGTTGTTTTAGTCTTAGGACAACTTGGTTTATCATCGGTTTGTGGGTTCATGTAATGGATTTATTATATCATCTTTTATGTGGCCGACCTAATTGTTTAGGTCTCGATTTGGTATAAATATGATGTAAGATCTCTTTGTAGGTCGTAGGTCAAGGTTATGGGATTATCTTTTTGTGAATAAAGTTGTAATAATATGCAGAAAGTTTTCTCAATCATAGGTGATCTAATTGGGTTTGTGCAAGAGGTTTAAGACCTCTGATATTGAGCTTAACTGGAATTGTACTCAGGCATAGGAGATGTTATTCTTGCAGTTCATTCTTATTTTTGGATTGTAGTCTAGATTTCTTTTGTAATCAATGAGGCTCCTTTGTGATGAGCAGTGCGCTCTAGGCTATTGGCCTTCCTACATGTACAGGCCCCTTATTGTAATCATATACTTACTGCAGAAGTATTATCTGACTGTGGGTAGGCTTCCCACTGTGGTTTTTCCCTTTACCGGATTTTCCATGTACAAATCTTGGTGTTATGTGTTTTGGATGCATGGTATTTGGTTTATGGTTTATGTTTGTGCTTAATTGATATATTTGTTATTCTGGTATTTGGTTTATACATTCCAGTAGAAGGTTTTGTGTGCTTAAAGTTTCATAATCTGTTAACAATTGATTCACCCCCCCTCTCTTAGTTGTTCACCAGTTATCCTAACAACATGTTTAGTGCCTTGATAAATGTTTTGGACTATTTTCTAAGAGGATGGAATGAATATATGAAATCCCTAAAAACAACCTATGCTGATATTTATAAATTTATGTAAATCACTGTATATACTCTTTTGTGCAATGAAAAATGGTGCATACTCTTAGGGGGAGCTAATTGTACAGGTTTTGCAATTTTTGGAGTTTGGCAATTTTGGGTTGAGTTCATTTTTCACAGTATTGCCATCAATGCCAAAGGGGAAGATTGTTGGCAAGAAACATTGTCCCAGTGATGTTATATATACAGAGCTAACTTAGGGGTTTTCATTGATGGAAAATTAGTCTTATAATCTTATCTAGTACCTATAGATTTGATCTACCAGAAATCATATTGACTTTAAGCATAAGTCCGGCAAAATGTGATCACAGTATTGTAGATTCATTGAGCATAATTCATTCCAGGTTGTATAGTTTTGGTCACGGTGATTGGAGTAGTTGACTGGATGTTTGAGGTAGATTACTTTGCATTCTTAGTCTACAGTGTTAATTCTAGTGCATGATTCTTGGTCCAGTATCTGGTGATTCCAGAAGAGTAGAGCTATTGTGTGGATAAGTTGCACAATGTGTGTTGCAGAATTATAGGGATGATTTCAGTGATTGGTGTTGTGTTCAAGGAGTTTGTGCCTGAAAGGAAATACAAGAGCAAGGAAAGAAAAGGAAATACAAGAGCAAGGAAAGAAAAACAAAATCCAAGTAAGTTTATTGATGAAGTAAATGTTACCAAGAAAAATGCAGAAACCTTGGAGCAATCACCCAAATGTGAAGAAGGACACACAAGAACTTTTGAAAGGGGAAAAGCAAAGAAAAACCCCTTGTGATATTATGAATAAGGCAATGCCTAAAATGTGAGAGAGAGAGAGAGAGAGAGAGAGAGAGAGAGAGAGAGAGAGAGAGAGAGCAAGAAGCTCTTTACAATATTGTCATTAAGAAGAAATGAGAGAGGATACATCTCTTAAATAGAGATGAGGAGAGGAGTTATAAAGTAACTCCCAAATCTATGAATGCCACCATTCATAAAATGTGTGTGCCATGTGTCCACATCCTCTTATGGAGGAAATCTAATATTTTAAATAAAGGAAAATAAAAGAAATGACTTGTCCTCACACATGTACTAGAGGACAAATTACATGTAGGAATTCCAAAGGAATATCCTAAACTAAATACAAATAAACCTAAGCCAAGTAAAGATTAAATATTCTAACACCCCCCCTTAAGATTTACTTGGGGAGTTTACATCAAACCCTTCAATGGGTTGCAATCCAAGATTTTTACAATGAAATTGGAACTTTTCTTTATAAAAAGGGTTGGTCAAAATATCTGCAACGTGGTCTTCCCCCTTGCAATAGAGGAGTGAAACTTGTTTGTCTTCAATTTGTTCTCTAATAAAGTGGTGTTGGAGAGAAATGTGTTTTTTCCTTGCATGGAAAACTGGATTTTTAGCCAAGGCAATGGCACTTTGGTTGTCACAATACAATTGAGTTGGTTCGTGTTGAGGTAGACCCAAATCTTCAAGCAGTCTTCTAAGACACAAGACTTCTTTAGAAGCATTAGTGCATCCTTTGTACTCAGCTTCAGTGGATCCAAGAGAGGTAGATTGTTGCTTTTTACTATTCCAAGAAATTGCTCCTGAACCAACAAAAAAACAATAACCACTAGTAGATTTCCCATCATTGGGATCTCCACCTAGATCGGAATCAGTAAAACCTTTTAAAGTAAAATCAGAATTTGCATCATAAAACAAACTTACATTAATAGTTCCTTTAATATATCTTAAAATTCTTTTAGAAACTTTAAAGTGTGTTTGTTGAGGTTTAGACATGAATCTTGAAACCAAACCAACACTATAAGCAATATCCAGCCTAGTAAGAGTTAAATAATTCAAACTTCCAACTAATTGTCTATACAAAGTAGGATCAACAAGAGGAGTTTTCATATCAAGCATTAACTTAGTGCCTAATTCAATAGGAATAGAAACATGGTGAGCATCATTCATTTTAAACTTATCTATGAGATCTTGAGCATATTTACTTTGAGATAAGAAAAATCCTTTAGAGGTTTGCCAAATTTGCATTCCTAAGAAATAATGTAAAAGACCTAGATCAGTCATTTGAAATTTTTTATTAAGTTGAAACTTAATATCAGAAATCAAAGTATTGGAACTTGAAGTAAGAATCAAATCATCTACATACAAGATAATAATGATAATATCATCTTCACTATGTTTAATATACAAGTTAGGATCATTTTTACTTCTAATAAAGCCTTGAGAAAGAAATAATGCATTAATCTTTGAATACCACTCCCTAGGAGATTGCTTTAATCCATAAATTGATTTCTTTAATTTACAAACTAAGTGTGCATTACCTTCTTTAATAAAACCAAGAGGTTGAGACATATAAATTTCCTCATGTAAATCACCATTAAGAAAAGCACTTTTAACATCCATTTGGTGAATAGCCCAATTCATTCTAGAAGCTAAAGCAAGCACAAGTTTAATTGTAGGCATTTTAGCAACAGGAGCAAAAGTGTCAGTATAATCTAAGCCTTCAATTTGAGAAAAACCTCTAGCAACTAATCTAGCTTTAAATTTACTAACTTGATTATTAGAATTCAATTTGGTTTTATAAAGCCACTTGCAAGAAACAAGATTTTTAGCATGAGGCAAGGGAACTAAATCCCAAGTTCGGTTAGAAATTAAAGTATCATATTCTTCCTTCATTTCTTTTTGCCAATGTGGTTGATTTTTAGCTTGATCAAATGTTTTAAGATTATTAGAATTCATAATAGTAGTCATTAAAGCATAATTACAATAGTTAACTCTTCTAGCTTGAAGTCTATCCATTCTAGCTAAGTATTCATCACTATCCTAAATTAAAGATTTAAACCATTTAGGTCTTCTTTTACAAGTAATGGATTCATCACTAGAAGAAGAGTCAAGAGGAGTAGAGTTATTATTATCATCATTACTATCACTAGAAGAAGAGTCATGAGGAGTAGAGTTATTATTGTCATCATTACTATCACTAGAAGGAATAGAAAGAGATGCATTAGGAGTAGGGTTAAGAGAAGGAGGTTTCCTCCACAAGCACAACTTGGCTTTGAGAAAGTTAATCATCCTCCACTTTAGAACAATCATGAATGCCTTTTTCTGCAATACAAACATCTCTTGCAACTTTTACCTTGTTAGTAATAGGATTGTAAACTCTATAAACTTTAGTATTTTCATCATAACCAACAAAAATAAAAGGAGAAGATTTAGCATCTATTTTTTTTCTTTTCTCCTTAGGTTTGTGAACATAAGCTATGGAACCAAAAATTCTTAAATTCTGCAAATTGGGCTTTCTACTAGACCAAGCTTCTTCAAGAGTTTTAGCCTTTAAGGCTTTGGTAGGTGTTCTATTAATTAAATAAGTTGCACAAGCCATAGCTTTAGCCCAAAACTTGTAATCCATATTTTTTGCATGCAATAAACATCTAGCCATTTCAACAATTGTCCTATGCTTCCATTCTGCCCCCTCCATTTTTATCAAATACTATAGAAAATAAGTTGCACAAGCCATATCCATCACAAATCCAAAAATTGTCCTATAGTATTTGTAGACGTATAAAAATGACCATATTCCTAAATGAATATTTTATGTTCATTTCTCTATTTAATTAAATCCAATTTAATTGAATAACCCACATTCCTCTATTTAATTAAGTAAATTACTGAATTTATTTAAATTAAATTCACTATACCTCTTTTACCATTTAATAGAATAAATCAATTTTATTCAATTAAAACCCCTATCGACTTTTTAATTAAATAGTTATCCTAAATTGAATAAATCTAATTTATTTAATTTCCCCAATTGCAACCAAATTGAATTAAATTCATTTTATTCTATTAAAAGCCTATTATCCCTTCATCCACTTGCAAAGTCCTACACCTCCCACTTGCCTCCTAAGCCCTATTTCTAACCCCTTCTAGATTCTTCTAATTGCTTCCAATTAGCCTAAACCCATCTCCTAAACTTTTTCACATCCCTAAGCAAGGGGAAGTCACTTCTCAAACCCTCAAAGTCTTTGAAAACCCTTAAAGGCTTCAACCACTTAACTTTGAAAGTCTCCCAAACCATTAATGGTTAACTCAACCCTTTAGCATGGTTAAAGAATTTCCCTAAACTCAACCTCCATGTAACCCAAGGGTCTCATCAAGAATTTATTGCTTTGACCATAGTTATCTCTTTAACCTTTGCACAAGAGTTTATCCTTTGGGTAAAAGCTTTATCCAATGGATAACCCTAACTTAACCTTAACCCTTAACCCCTAGGGTAACCATGAGGTCTTCTCAAGCATTTAATGCTTCTTACATCTCCTCTCAACCAACCTTATGTTGACAATTGTCACCATTTCATTGGTGCCAATTGTAAACATGGATTTCCAACTTTCAAACTTAGCCTTTGATTAACTCTTTCAATCCTGACCATCCATTGCCCTATTTTTGCTATAAATAGAGCTCTTATTCCTCCATTTTCATCATCCAAGTCTTTAGCATCATACTTATACTAAAATCCATCCAAGCTTTTAATATATCATTTGTGCTCATCATTTAGCCTCTCTTTTCAATAGGAATTAATCTAAATATGCATGTTTAGAGTATTTTCCTTATCATTTAGCTTAATCATAGACTAGTATATCATGCTAGGATAGTCTTGCTACTAATCTTGTCATCTTATAAACTAGTTTATTGCATTTTATAGGATCATGCATATCTTAGGATGAATTTCATCTTAAAAACAACCAAAGTGTCCCTTGTTCTTGCATTTGACATCCCTAAACCACTTTGCTCAATGATCTGAGACCAAAGACATTGGTTTGAGGGACCTTGTGAGATAGAGAACCAAGGAACCAACCTTGGGAAGCTGAGTCATACTTCATGACTCCATATCTTGCACCAAGAAGTCTTGTGGGTGTGTGAGCAAGGCTCCTTAGGCTTCATTTTTCACATATTGAGTTCTATTGACTCGCTTTTCCCGCATACATTTCTTCAGATGAATGCTATTAGTTGGTTCGTCGAGCACATCCATCGTATTGCTTTTGTGATTCTTTGGTTAGCACATACGAAAAATTCCGTAGCGCATAGGGTTGTAATTTAGGGTAGCGTCCGAAAAAATTTAGGGTAGCACATGGAGTTTTTAGGTTAGTGCATGGCCTTAGGTTAGCGCATGAGGGACATAGGGTAGCGCTTAGGGTGAAAAGGGTAGCGCATCGAGTAAACCTAGCACATAGTGTGCATAGGGGGTCGCATGGGCAAGGGTATGTAGCGCGTAGGTTAGACCTAGCTCATAAGGTTGAATACTTAGCACAGGCACAGGTTAGGTTAGCACATGGATCGGGTTTAGCGCTTAGGGTAGATTAGTTGGTGCATGGAGAAAAAAGGGTAGCACATAGAGTTAGTGTAGCGCATAAGGTAGATAGGATAGCACGTGGAGAAAACAGGGTAGCGCATGGATATGGTTTAGCATGTAGCCAAATTTAATTAGCGCATGCAGTAGGTTTTACAAGATAGGACGATTTGTGAATGTAGAAAATTACATAGGATAAGGTCAATTTTGCCTGGGGAGGTGGATTTTTGCCATTTGTTGTGTCGGTTGTCATGTTTTTGATAGTTTGTCCAATATGAGCACTGATATAACTTTGTTTGATTTGCAAATGTTCAAGTTATTTATGTCGATATTAATGTGTTTGTGATCTAAACTCGATTTGATTTGCATTGTTTCAAGTTAATATGTGTGGAGCTTGAAATGTGTTACAAGTTGATATGATTGTGGAACTTGATTTATGTTACAAGTTGATATGGGTTGAAAACTTGAGTTGTTTTACAAGTTGATATGGGTGGGAAACTTGAATTGTTTTACAAGTTTATGAGTTGGAAACTTGAGTTATTTAACAAGTTGATATGGTTTTTGAAAACTTGAGTTGTGTTACAAGTTGATATGGAATGATATGATGTGGAACTTGATTAGATTTGCAAAATGTTTCAAATTTTTGATGTGATTTTGATTTTGATATCTTTTTTTTGATGAGGAAACTGATATTGCACTTGTTTTTCTTTTGACAGGAACGATTGGGAATGGTTCAATTGCGCGAGTGGTTCCCTAGACCATGGGCATTGATACCACGGTTGGCACAGGCTGACTTAGATATTATTGAGAGATGTGGCATGTCGTCTTTATTAGATATGTCTCAGTTTACTGTGAACCAAGGTTTACTTACAGCGCTCACAGAGAGATGGCATAGTGATACGAACACCTTCCACTTTGCCACAGGTGAGATGACGGTGACTCCTGAGGACTGTTACAGGATATTGTGGATTCCTATAGCAGGTGCATTATTGCCTTATGAGAAAACTAAGGAGGGCGGGACAGAGGCACTACGTCGCATATTTCATGATGAGACAGTTTGTGGATATGAGATCCCTTGGCAGGAGTTCTTGGATTTGGACTATGCGCCTCTTCCGTCAATACTAGCAGGTTTTATAGGTGGATTCCTATGTCCCAACTGTAGGTCGAAGGGATTTTCTATAGGTTGGGGATTGGTGCTAGAGGAGATGGTGACACAGGACCACAGGTTTGCATGGGGATCAGCCATGTTAGCCCATTTGTATAGGGACTTACATGAGGTGGTATACCTGGGTTATGGTAGTTTGTCAACTGGCGTGACACTCCTATAGGTATGGTGTTGGGAGCACATTCCAGCAGCTAGGCCACTGGTGGATAGAGACAGGTCTGCTGGGCGGGCATATGCATATGGATACAGGGGGTTAGTTGTCCAGTGGAAGCTGGGCAAACTTGAGCACTAGAGGAGGGTATAGGATGAAATCGATACGGTCATCTAACGACCGTATACAGATTGCGAGGTATGGGCCGAAGATGGACTGGAGATGCCATATGTGTTTATGAGTCAGTTTTTGATAGGGCAGATGCCCTTTGTGATCAAGAGATTTTTGGTTGGCAGAGTTTTGCGGTAGTATGGTCGGCAGCAAAGGATACCATAGGGGACCTGCTTGTATGCGTGTCAGAGGTAGGATATACTAGATTGGGGTCTGACTATTGATAGTGGAGTGGTTGTAGATGAGTTTTCTAGTTTAGCAGGCCAGATATGGGACTATGCTCCTAAGATATTAGATGTTGGGATGACACATGAGTTTTCTAGTTTGTTTGCAGCTCATGTCGTGGCTAGGATATCAGATCCTGAGGAGATGCGGCCTGCTTTTGATGATGACGAGGATGAGGTAGGGGGAGATGGTGATGAGGGAGATGATGGAGGTGGTGGAGGAGGATGATGAGGGAGAGGATATCAGAGGAGGAGAGGAGACAGAGGTAGGGATGGGGTTGATAGGGGAGTGCAAGTGGAGAGAGCAGTTTAACGAGCTGTGATGGATACAGGGAGAGGAGGTTTGGCGATTGGAACAGGGGAGGAGGGGAGAGTGAGAGAGGTGATAGCAGTGGTGGGAGGGACTGATGAGTGGAGACGGCCAGCGCAGAGGAGGAGGACTGATGAGTTACCTCCACCAGCACTGAGGACAAGTAGAGGGATAGGGGGTACCCCGTCACAGGTGTCCCTACGAGTCCAGATCCTGACACATGTGGAGGACACCCGGATCAGGACCTTATAGTTGGTAGTATAGTAGCTGCAGGCACAGCTATTGACACAGTAGCGTCAGATTACCCAGCTGACCCTAGAGCGCGATACTGAGATAGAGCGGCGGGGTCGAGCAGAGGAGCTAGCAGGGAGTGTGCAGAGAGCAGCAGCAAGTGGTCCAATGAGGGACATCATGAGAGAGTTGTCCTTGAGAGTCAAGGAGGTAGAGTACTATCATCGCCACTATGAGGATGTGGTGCCCAGGGAGCGCAGAGTGCAAAGCTTTATGCAGTCAAGATCGAGTCGATCTCGAGAGACTGGATTGCGGTCAGAGAGTAGAGGCGTGACGGGGCCTTCGAGATAGGATCCCCCTGGAGATCCAAGGGTTGGGACATCAACGGCGAGACCATCCCCCTCAGGAGATAGTCATACTTGAGAGACAATGTCTCTATTGTATTTTTGGATCTTTGTTTTTATTGTACGAGGCACAGACATGACAAATATTTTACATTTTGATCATTTTTGATGATATATATATATATGACACCATTTTCGTTGATCATGTGATGTGTTATGGATGATGCTTTCTATATGCTTGTGTTTATTTTATGATGATGCAATGCTTAGATAGATGATAGGATGAAGTGAAATGCATGATGTATGATGTTTATGAGGTGTGCGATGTATCTTGAAAATGAGATGTATGTTTTTACATTCTGTGAGATGTATCTTGAATGATTCTATATGCTGTGAGATGTATCTTGAAAATGAGAGGTATGCTTTTATATGCAACTAATTGTAAAATGATATGCAACTACTTATTTTTGGAGCATCCTCATTCTACATTTGTTATCCCTAAACCACTTTGCTCGGTGATCTGAGAGCAAAGACATTGGTTTGAGGGACCTTGTGAGATAAAGAACCATGGAACCAACCTTGGGAAGCTGGGCCATACTTCATGACTCCATAGCTTGCACCAAGAAGTCCTGTGGGTGTGTGAGCAAGGCTCCTTAGGCTTCATTTTTCACATATTGAGTTCTATCAACCTATTTTTCCTGCATACATTTCTGGCACCCACCGTGGGGCCCGACCCCATATATCAAATCAGTTTTTAAATTTAACATCTTTTGTAGGTCCACGGGAAACAAGAATTAGTGCGTGGGAAGCATTCCCTAGCGCATCTAGTTAATAGCCTAGCGCATCCTGCTTACTGTTCAGTGTGTTGGGTCCATCATATAGCACGTAAAGCCTTTAAATTAGCACATCATCCCACCAATATTTTCCTATAGGTCTTGACGCGGGAGAAAAATAGCGCAGCACATCTGGAAACCAATTTAGTGCTTTTGAAAAACAGCTTAGCGCATCGGGTTTGTTTGATAGCGCATCTAGCCCATTCTGTAATGCATACAGTTTGTCCTATACTGCATCACCCACAGAAAACAAAACAAAATAAAATTGTAACCGAACTTAAAAGTTAGACTTGTAGAAGTCCACCAGATCCAAAATCTTTCTAACTATTTGGAGTTGATGTTTTGCAGGATTTCTAACATCTTATTGCAAGGATGAGCTTAGTTATTTTTTAGAGTTATACATAGTTTAGATTTTTACTTAGTTAAGTTAGTTAAAAAAAAATTTAAAAAAAATTTAACTCTTGTTAAATAAAATCGAACTCACCTTATTTGGGCTGTAAAACGAACCACAACAACAAATTTTTCTTGCTTTTCTAGGAGAGAAAATTCTCAATTTGGATTATAAAAAGAACAAAACAATCTTTCATTTTGCAAAGATAGCTTTAAAAAGAACCTCACCATCCTTTGGTGTTTAAAAGGATTCACTTCATTTTGCAAAGTAAAAGAACCTCATCTTCATTTTGTGCAAGGCAAAGAGGGAAAGTTTTCCCCTATCAACTTTAATTTTGTTGACCAAACATCACGATTTACTTTGTTAACCAAGCTTGTTTTACAAAAGTTTTGGAAATACACACTTTGCTATGAAAGGTTAAAAAGAACACCATGCTTGTTGGAGCAACATCTCCAAGTAGAAGTTAGCAAATCATTGACTTGAAAGGTAAAAAGAACTTTTTTTGCCTTCTCTTGAAAGTGGAAGGTATATGCTCTCCCCTTAACTGGGTGACCAAAAAGCCAAACCACTCTTACGCTTTCATCATTTCAAGCAATAAATCTTTTAGCAGGCCTACCTTCCCAAGGAGTTGAAATCAACTCTTAAAGTCATTTATGGCCGGTGTGAAGGGAACGACCTAAGTGGGAAACGGCTTTGATGCCAAGTGTTCCAACCCACTATAATCAAAAGTGGAAAGTGATGAAAGTCCTTTTCAATAGTTGCGCACAGTGATTAGTCTTCCCCCAGTATCCTTGTGATACGTAAAGCCTTTGTTCTAAAGGTTGGGAAGCCTCCTGAGGGAGTTTATCACTAATGGCCGAATAGGAAGCTCAATTATGAACCTTAGAAATAGCAACCTTGAGCCGAGTCAGTAACCAGACATTTGTAATATCATAGTGCAAGGGTGGGGAAGAATCCGTCCCCAAGATCGCTCACCATATATCTCCCAAGATAACTACTCAATTGTGAAGCAATTCACTTTGAGTTAATTTTTGACAAAAGGCAAAAAAATGAGCGCCCCCTAGGGGGTGACATGGCTGTTTGAGCTGACGGAGTATCGAGACTAGTGGGCTATGATATTACTCATGACCTTTGAATAAAGAGTCTTCTTGAAGTGTATTATTTGTATCCAAACCTGTTAAAACATTGGGGATTTGAACACATCCTCACAGAACATACACTTTTTGTTAGATTAAGCAAGATGGTTGGCTCTTTGGTGCTATGATTGCATTTATTACTTCAGAAAATCATCCATCAAAACTAAAAAACTGATAACAAAAATCCAAAAATTGCAAAAACCAACCAAAGGAAAATATCTGGACAGTCTAGTGTGTGAGAACAACCTCTTAGCACGTGTGGTACTTTTTTTAGCACATCAGAAGATCAAGTTAGCTCATCCAGTTGAAACAGTAGCATTCTACCAAAATTTCAAAATAGCATTAAATAGTTAGCGCATTCAGAAAACAGTCTAGCACGTTCAAACATCAGCTTAGTGCGTAAGGTTTAACAGTTAGCATATAGCAGGCCCATATTAGCGCATAACTTTTCAAGCAAAACAAAAAACAAATTTTAGCAGTCTAAAACAGTTAGCATGTGGTCAGGGGCAGCTTAACACATGTGGTCTTTTGCTTAGCGCATAAAGAAATTTTTGTAGCGCATCCCATCTCTGTTTTAGCACGTAACCAAACCCAGAAAAATAGGGGGCAAAACAATGAAGAATTTTGAAAACTTAGAAGACATTTTTGGAAACCTCTTTTTATCAGCGTCATTTTTCGTCAAAACAGAGTATCGAAAACAGAGCTTTAAAAACTATTTCTTGAGCAAATTTGTGTCAAACAAAAGTTGTAAAAATCCAAAACTGGTTGCGCGATAAAATATATCTATCCTATCAAAATCGGGAAACACCATCACAAGTGACAAATAGGTCCTTTATCATCTCGTGGATTTTATCTCAAAAACACTTGTTTAAAACCTCTGGTTGTCAAATCAAGTTTCCATATCGGGAGACTTTATCCATATCATTTGACACGCTTTGTCATGAGGGGGCCATCTAAACCTTCACTTTGATAAAGTAAAACTTGAATTTTTAAAGCAAGATCAACTGAATCCAAAACAATTCAAAGGAAACCATTGGTCATTTGTGCATGACTAATCCTCATGTTCTGAGAAGAAAGAATATTTATCGTAACACCACGTTGAAGAAACAACAACCAAGTTTTTTCCAAATTTGTCAAAAGAAACAAATTTTTATACATCAATCATCAACTCTTCAAATCTCATCGAACATTCCTTCATCACGTCAAACTGTATATCCAGAACAAATCCAACGAATTTGACAAAGAGCCTTTAAAAAATAGAGCATATTGTCAAAAATCCGCATTCAGTCATATCATAAACCGTGGAGGAAAGATCAATCCAGCATTCTTTCCCGATGAGTGCATCACTTACAACATACCCCAATCTGAACCACCAACCCCCGAACAACATATCGAAGAGGACTTTGTCCCCTTTGTCACAGAAATCTTCTACTAAAATGTCTATTACTCGCTCTCAACAAAACAAACAAAGCGAGGCACAAGCAAAATCCAGTATGAATCAGAGGTTATCAAATCCTTTTGAAGGTCCACATCTAGAGGATACTGAAATTTCTGAAGAACTTCTTCAGGAATGCCAAGAAAGTGCTTCATTCCAAAAGCTTGTGGAAAGACTCGTGAAAAATGACAAGGAAAAATACTTGCTCATGCTCACAAGCAAAGAGGTCAAACTCCCTGAAGACTTTGACACAGACATGTTTAGAACAAGACCTCAACATTTCAAATATCAAGAACAACAATGAGAAGGGGAAGCACGCGACCCGGAATAGGACATCCCCAAGAAAAACATACCGGAACAACATACACTAGGCAAAACATTCTTGAGCAACACATCCCCGAGCAAAACATATCGTTCCATACACCATTTCAACCTAGGATTAATGCAAGGGAAGAACTCTTCCCTCAGTAAAACAATGTGCCTCTGGTTGCCCTTACTCAACAAATGCAAATGTTACAAAGACAAATGCAAGACATGCAACAAGGGATGACAGTACGGTACTCATTAAACGAAATTTGTCCTTATCCCTTTGACAGAAGATTGCACATGATCCCTTTTCCTCCAAACTCAGACGTACCTAAATTTGACAAGTACGATGGGAAAAGCGATCCCCGTGATCACATCAGAGAATTTTGTACCATGAGTCTTGAATTTTCTCATGATGACACCTATCTGATGAGGTTGTTCCCAAGAAGCTTGGGAGGACAAAAAATGGAATGGTTATCCAAAATCACACCTCCTGTCAAATCATTTGATGAATTGGTCAACAAATTCATAACACAATATTCCTATAACATTCAACATGATATAACCATGCTAGATGTCTGCAACACCAAACAGAAAAACAATGAAACATTCATGATATTCCTTCAACGTTGGCGATGTATGGTTTCATGATATCCTCAAGACATTTCTGAAAAAGGAGAAAATGGAAATTTTCATCGACAACTTCAATGGTGAGATGAGTTACAGGCTCAAACTCCAATGCATACTGTCTTTCTCTAAATTGATTGAAAATGGCATTCAAGTAGAAGAAGCATGTGTCAAAAAGGGAACGCTCAAATTCTTCAAAGAAGGAACAAGTTCATCAAACTACAATAACCAAAACAACAACTTAGACAAATCTAGATTCTGGACTCGAAACAAAAATGAAGGCGGCAATGAATCACATGATCCAAAATCTAAACAACCAGTGCTCGCATTATCAGGAAATCCTCAAGCTAAAAAGAATCCTAAAGGTGCTAACCCAGACACTAACACATACACACCGAATACCAATCAAGGTCAACCAAACACAAACAACACCAACGATACTCAAAACAAGGCCACAAATTGAGAACCTAATAACAATTCGCGAGACGGCACCAACAATTTCCAAAAACGCGTCTTCACACCACTGGGACAATCACTAGAGTCAGCATTCAGAGAACTCCTGACAAACAAGATTATCTCTTTACCTGCAATCAGCAACTATGAACCCCAAATCAAACCACCTTGGTGGAATGACTCACACTTTTCTGATTTTCATCACAACAAAGGTCATCGAACGAACGATTGCATGAGATTGAAAAACATTGTTCAGGACATGATTGATCGAGGTGATTTAATGGTGGATGGTCTCAAAACAAATGGTGACCATGAGGCCTTTAAAAATCCTCTTCCAAACTACAACAAAGATGGAGCTTCAACCTTGAATGATACACAGGGAGCTCGTATCAATCACATCTACAATAACACCATCAAAAACATATCAGCTGGAGACAATCATGTAAATATCATCACAATCCGAGACCAGCATAATCATGAATCTGTCAATGTAATAACTAGAGCTCAAAAATATGTCTTGAAGGGCCACACAACAACAACAAACACTACACCAAAAATCCAATATGATTTAGTCAGCCAACTACGCAAAACTCCTGCTCAAATATCTATACTAGAATTGCTGAAACTATCGCCAAAACACAAAGACATATTGGAACAAGCGCTATTGGAAACCAATGTACCTCAAGATCTAGATGTTGAGAAATTCCAAGCCATGGTCACTCATATGACAGGGCCTCATACTCTCACCTTCTCAGAGCATGATAATACTTCCTTAATTCATCCACATAACACTCCTCTCCATATTGAAGTCATCGTCTATAAGCACCAAGTAAAAAGAGTATTGATAGATGGAGGAGCTGGACTTACAATATGTACCTTAAAACTTATCTGTGCATTTGGCTTCTCTGAGGAGTCTATTGATCCACGTAAAAAGATTACCATAAAGGCATATGATGATGAGGAAAGATCATCTAAAGGAACCGTGATGTTACCTATTCAAGTTGGACCAGTGCAAAAGGATACTATGTGTCAAGTCTTAGACATAGACCTTACGTACAATATTTTATTAGGTCAACCCTGGATACATGAAATGCAAGCAGTGCCTTCTACGTATCACCAGTGTGTCAAATTTCCCTATAACGGACAAGAGGTCTCTATATCTGTTGATCACAATCCATTTCAACATTGTAATGCAATGGGGGTAGCCCAGGATAGTTTGGTTCCCCATAATAGGGAAAAATAGAAATCCTCAACATCAGATCTATAGAAGGCAAAGCCCGAATCATTACCTGGATATTTTAAGCAGAAAATGCAAATCAGAGAACAAGGCATGGGGGAATACTCTTTGGAAACCATGTGTTTGGCCAACTTACCAACATCACCCAGATCTCATGGATTACCCACAACATCAACACATTAGGTAACTCAGCCCATCACCAAATTTGATGGTACCTTCATCCAACTTGGCACTCGAGCACATGAATCAGAGGAAAAGGACATCCTTAGCTGGTTATACAAAGATGAGGAAGAAGATAATAGAGCAGCTGCTCTAGACATAGTTCTACCAACACACCTCTATGGAAAGGGCTACTTAATCATGCAACAAATGGGATATGATGGTAAAGGACCTATTGGAAAATGCAAAGAAGGAGTCACTGAATGAATAGACCTTCCTTCACAGCTCAGTAAAGACAAAACAAGATTGGGCTGTAAACTCACTTTTCGACTAGGAAAGATACCATGCATAAATCCAAAACCTCAATGGAAAGCAAAGAAGAAGTACAAAGAAGAATCCTGGCAGGAAGCACTATTTGAATCAGCAGCAACAATCTGCAAGGACCATGAACATAAAGAACAAAAGCAACATCAGGAGAAACTTCTCAATCACAAGAAGGCCATATTTGCAGCAGTAGCTCATATTCAAACACCAATATCTAAAAAACTAGAACTACCTCCTGATATCATTATTCCTCCCCAAGGAGGAACAGTATATAAACAAATACAAAAGGTAGAAGCAGGATCTGACACAGAATCAGAAAAGACTATCAAACTGGTATCAATCATCAAAAATCTATTTTCACCATACAACATACCTGTTTACAGCACTGAAAAGATCTGGGATAATACCTCTGAGACTAATTCCAATGAATATGAATGTGGTAGCTGCTTAAACACTACTGGAGATACCGCTGACAATACTAGCTCCATATCCCTTTCTCAAGAAGAGCATAACATAGAAGATGGACTATTTGAATTTGGACCATAGAATATCTATGATGCCAAGGAAAGCGAGCAGAAACACTATGAACAAGTCTATACGGAGGATGATACCATCGAAGACATCGACGAAATCCTACACTTCTTTAAAACCAAAACCAATCACGATGAAACCTTTGTCTTAACACTCACAGTAGTAGAACTTGATCCACCAAACAATTCCTTACCACTTGTCTTTCCCGACCTCATTGACTAGGATGAACCCAAAATGCATGATATACCAATTTTCCCAGACGATGAATCTAATATCCACTACCTATGTACCATTAACCCAGAAATAGGCTCTACCAGTAAACATGATGATGATGTCTGCAAACTAGGGAGTGCCAAGTCTCTCAGTCGCAAAAATGAACCAAATAAAAGATCTGATGCTGAAAACTAGTCAATGACAGCTCTAGATCACAAAAAAGTAAAAATAAAGGACGCATCTGAGGGTGAAAACCTTTTTAAGGCACCTAAGGATGGGAGACTTGACACTCTTCCTGAACATTTTCATGAGCGATCACCCATATTGACTGATCCCACTCAATCAATCAACATTGGTAATACAGAAGCAACCAAAAACATACACCTGGTAGAATCTCTGACAGAGGAGGAAAGATCAGCATTTCTCACCTTTTTTAAAGAAAATAAAATTAACTTTGCTTGGTCATACACAGATATGCCCAGAATTGATCCACACTTGATCATGCATCAATTGTCCATCTCTCCAGGAGTTAAGCTAGTCAAGCAAAAACTATGAAAGATGAATCCATAGGTGGCACTCATGGTCAAGGTTGAACTAAAGAAACTATTAGATGTTGGATTCATTCGATCCATCGACTATGCAGAAAGGATTTCCAACATCGTACCGGTATCAAAACTAGATGGCAATATCAGAATCTGCACTAATTTCAGAGATCTCAACAAAGCCTGTCCAAAGGACAACTTTCCTTTACCCGGTATCAACATAATTGTAGACCTCACAACGGGTCATGCAATGCTCTCACTAATGGATGGTTTTTCAGGCTATAATCAAATAAAAATAGCCCTAGAGGATCAAGATAAAACAGCGTTTACCTATCCTTGGGGAATGTACTGTTGGAATGTTGTGCCTTTTGGCTTAAAGAATGCAAGAGTTACTTATCAACGAGCAATGACAACAATCTTTCATGACATGATGCATACCTTCATGGAAGACTATGTGGATGATTTGCTAGCTAAATCCTTCACCAGAGCAGAACACCTCATCATCCTTACAAAGATCTTTGATCGATTGGAGAAATTCCAAGTCAGGCTCAACCCTAAGAAGTGTGTCTTCGGGGTTACATCAGGCAAGTTACTAGGCTACATAGTCTCAGCTAAAGGTATTGAAGTGGATCCAGCAAAGGTACAAGCCATTATGGAGATGCCACCACCAAAGAATATCAGTCAACTCAGATCTTTGCAAGGATGACTTCAATCAATCAGGCAATTCATCGCTCAACTAGCTGATAAAATTCTACCATTCAATCATTTGCTACATAAGAATGTACCTTTCAGATGGGAAGCCAAGTGTGCAGAATATTTTTATCAAATCAAATAGTATCTGATGAACCCACCAGTTCTAGTACCACCAATAGTAGGAAAGTCACTCATTTTATACATTTCAACAACAGATATATCCCTGGGGGCACTATTGGCACAAGAAGATCAACAAGGAAAGGAATGAGCCATATACTACATCAGCAGGACATTGAATGGCTATGAACTCAACTATACATTCATTGAGAAGGCTTGTCTAACAGTAGTCTTCGCATCTCAAAAGTTTCGACATTATATGCTAGCACACACCATTAAGCTAGTGGCAAAAATTGATCCTCTCAAATATCTACTCGGCAAGGCAGCTCTTATAGGTCGATTGGCTAAATGGGTCATGATTCTCAATGAAGTTGACATCCACTACACAGAATAAAGAGCTATCAAAGGACAAGCAATTGCAGATCAACTAGCTGAAGCACCACTACCATGCAAGCAAACTATGGAGATTGAATTTCCGGACAGGGATGTTCTTGCTATTTCTACCACACAATGGACCCTATACTTTGACAGATCCTACACACAACATGGTTCAGGTGCTGGCATTTTGTTTATCATTCCTAAAGGACACGCCATACCAAGATCATATCGGCTTATGTTTCCATGCACAAATAATGTGGTTGAATATGAGGCATTGGTTATAGGCATCAAAATGGCTGTAGAATGGAAAATCACAGGGTTAATGGTCTATGGAGATTCACAACTAGTCGTCAATCAAATCAACAATGACTATCAGACAAAGGATGACAAGCTACTACCCTACAAATGAATGGTGGATGATTTCAAACAATATTTTGTACACATCATCTTCGAGCAAGTACCAAGGTTGAACAACAAAGCAGCTGATGAAATGGCTACTATCACTTCATTACTACAAATTCCAGAGCAACAGAGTCGTTACAAGTTTTTGGTAGAGCAACTGTTCTCCCCGGCCTATGACCACTCTAAATCCCATGTTATCTATGCCTTGACTGGTTTGGATTCTCCTTTGTATGGACCGATATATGATTATCTAAAGAACAACATCCTACCCATTGACTTGTCCCAAAACCAAAAACGTAACTTATCCGACAAGCTGCCCATTATACCCTTACCGCTGATACTTTGTACCGTCGAGGTCTAGATGGTACTCTTCTTCATTGCCTTGATCGTAATGAATCTAATTCCGCTTTACACGAGCTTCACGGAGGTATTTGTGGCACACATTCAAGTGGGACTACTCTTTCTAAAAATCTTCTAAGGATGGGATACTACTAGCCTACAATGGAAAAAGGTTCTTACCACTTCGCCAAGAAGTGTCCTAAATGCCAGATCCATGGCAATCTCATACATGCACCAGCACAGGAACAGCAGCCATTTACAACATCTTGTCCCTTTTGTTAGTGGGGACTCGACTTGGTTGACAAAATTCATCCTTCATCTTCACATGGACACAAGTTCATTATAACTGCAATAGAATACTTTACCAAGTGGATAGAAGCAGTCCCCATGACCACAATAACTAGAAAACAAATTGCCTCTTTTATCCTAAACTATCTAATCTGCAGATATGGTATTCCAAGTTCCATCATCACTAATAATGGATAACCGTTCAAAAACCAAGATGTTCGAGAACTAAGTGAACAATTCAAAGTCCAACATCGGTTCTCTACGCCATACTACCCCCAGGGGAATGGTCGGGTAGAAGAATCCAACAAAACAATACTGAAAATCCTAAAGAAAATAGTGAATGATGCAGGCAAAGATTGGCATGTACAACTCAATCCAGCACTTTGGGCATATAGAACTAGCATCCGTACACCTACAGGAGCAACACCTTTCTCCTTGGTCTATGGATCAGAAGCTATTTTACCACTAGAGGTAGAAATTTCATCTCTTAGAATCTCTCTAAAAGGCTTAATCCCAAATGAAGAGTATCGAGTCAACCGACTACAAGAACTAGAACTATTAGATGAAAGACGTTAGCATGCTTACACTCATCTCAAAGCATATCAGCAACGCATGTGCAAAAGCTACAATCACAAGGTCATCCCTCGAAACTTCAAAGTTGGTGACCTAGTCCTCAAGGAAAATCTAAGAAATCAGCAAGATCGAGAAAAGAAAGGGAAATTTGAACCTAACTGGTTAGCTCCCTATGTCATCATATCAGTCTATGGATTGGGTGCTTATCATCTTACAACTTCAGAAGGAGATGTGCTTGACGAACCAACTAACAGCATTCATCTGAAGAAATACTACACTTGAGTAGTCTAATGCATGGAAAAAGTCAAAAACAAAAAAAATTGAAAAATCAAGAAAAAGCAAATAAAAAGGTACAATAAAAGCAACTAGTGAAAACCTGGTAATAGGTTCTATTGTGAGAGGACAGCTCCTTTATCTATATCCATATCTCCACAACCAAAAACTATCAGCCATCGCCCGACACTTAGCAAATATCCATTCAGGACATACTTAGTGTAGTCACTATCCTGGTTTACCCCTATATCCTTTCACCACATCTCACCATGGCTTGGTAATCATTGTACATATCCACATCATGAGGCACACTTAGCTAGGGGCAATAACCGTCAAAACTTGCAGCATGTTCAAACCATCCAGACTATTTGCAAAATTCAGAGCACTGCATCCAACAACCAAAAACTTACTCAATCACAGAGCAAAATAGTATTTTCTTGTATTAGTTCTAGTTTTACAGTTTGCATTTTGTTTTTGACAATTTACATGCCTACTTCTACACTACATATGTGGTTTCCATGTAAATAAAGTACAATTCCTAATTCAAATAGGATTGTACTTTGAATATCATGTTAGTTATAGATTTCCTATTTTTCCTCATGGCTCTCCTCTATATAAATTATAGGCCTCATTATAAATAATAATCTTTTGGCTAATGCATAGAAACTACGCCTAATTGGAGAGCTATCATAGACTTTGTGCTTGTAGTGAAAATCTGAAAGTTCTTTCAATAAAGAAATAGAAGTTGTTATTCAATCTTTGTCTTGGAAGCACTTTATGGTATGTGAGAGTGTATGTATGTCATTCTTATCATATTATCTTTATATAATGAATTGTACATTATGAGAAGTTATTGAGCTAAAAGTTATAAAGGTGAAGTATTTTAGACATTGTGCTATAATATTTTGTTGTTAATCAATTATCTGTAATTTTTAATAAGGTAAAGACTATGCATTTTACCAAGTTATATTTTTAAGAGTAGAAAATATTATGGTATATGTGTGAAACTTTGAGCTACCTATATATTCCAATTCAAGTTTCAAGAATCAGTAAGAAAAAGATCATATAAGACTTTGGGCTTACTGTGGTTTCATAAGTTAGTATAGATTTACTGGTACATCTCTAAGTTATTATTTTATTTGACTAGGAGTTTTATCGGCTATTATTGCTTGGATTTGTATCTTTTAATTTGTAGTTTGTTGTAAAGGAGAAAGTCTACTCTAAAGAAAGAGAGTTGGGCTAACACTTATTCTTAAAAAAAGAGAATATAGTGATTGTAACACCTTGGAAATAGTTTAGGAGATAGAAGTTAAATAGATACTAATTTTCTTGTTGCAATAACAAGGCAACCTCCCATTTGCAAAGAGAGATTCAATCTCATCATACTATGACTAAAAACTACCTTTTTGTAAACCTTCCTACTTTACAAAATTTTCACCAAACAGTTTTTGGTGACTCCACTAGGGATACAAACACGCAACCAAGGATTTTTATACTTTGGTTGAAGTATTCATTCTTCCTTACCATCGGTCTATCTTATTTCTGATTTACTTTTTTGTTAGAAGGTCCTACACTGGTAGAAAGGACCTATACTCGAGGAAGAAGAAATCGAGGTATAGTTGATCCTACATTTGAGTTGTTTCAAAAATATAATTTTGATTATATTCCTCCAAGAGAATGATCTCCCCTTCAATGTACAAGGAATTTCCCACCAACTAATATAAGATCTCCTATACCTAGTGAAGCATCTAGTGCTATCGGGACTTTGGTAATACCACAAGTACAAAGTTTTGTAATCCTGCCATTCCATCCAGTGAAAATGGCAACTCAAGGTCCTTGGGGACATAATTTTGGTCTTCTCAATTTGATTTCACCCCTTCATCCACTCCTGTAAGGTTTATAAAATAATATTCCCAAGTTTACGAGGATGGAAAGAACCATCCAGACAAGCATATCATTGTTTTATATATTGCATGTGGTATTCTTGGTGTTGAAAATGAAGATGACTCAGTAAGGCTTTTTGTTGAGACATTACAAGGTGTCGCAGCAAATTGGTTCTATCACCTAGCACCGAAAACCTTACCAACTAGGATACACTCAAAAACTAATTTGAAGAAAGGTTCAAGCCAATGGAAAATGCACATGATCTTTTGGCTTAGCTCACCCAAATGAGAAAGGATACACATGAGCCTATGCATGATTTTGTTGCAAAGTTCAACAAATTGAAGAATTAGATTCCAATTGTCACTTAACCTACTCCTAATAACTTAAAATGTTTCTTTGTTAATTCTTATTTGTTTAAGGTGGGTTTCCCATTAAGAAGAGCATATATAAGGGATTTGACTCATGCACAGTCTTTGGTTGTAGAGGTTCAAGATGATTTGATTCTTGCTAGTAAAATAAAAATGGATTCTAATTAAAAAAGTAAGTTCTCTTTCTTTAGAATCTTTGAATTCTTCATCTTCAACTTCAATTGATCCTTTGGTGAAAAGGTTGGCTAATGAAGTGTTAGCCTTGAAGAAGAAAATATCTCAAGAGTCCTTTTCTACTCCATATAAGGACATTCCTCGCAAGATGCCCAAATAATGCTTCAAACTATGTGGATAAAAATCATAATTAACTTTATTTGCCTCCAAAAAGACTCGCTCTTGAAGCTCCTCCTACTAATGCAGTAGTAGGATATTATGAGGTGGAATAGACTGATATTACTCCAAATGAAAACTCATCAGAAGATGTTGCTAATATTTTACAAGAAGAGGAAGTAGAGCTAGTTGGCAACTCTATAAGTATTTGGTTCATGCAATACAAGGAAGACAAAGAAGAATATCAAGATGAGGTAATTGCTATTTTTACTTGCTCACAAGCATAGAACCAACCTGATCATCAATCAGGTGATAAGGATAAAGCTAAAAATGTATCCCAATTTCCTATTACCCTTGCCAAGAGAGGAACTCCTTTGCCTACTTTGCCTAAGGATCATATTACAAGTAAACAAGTATGCTTGATCTTCCTTATTCTCCAGATGTGTCTAAATCTAACATCTCTACTTCTAGAATATTAGGTGATAATGCTCCATCTTCTTCGACATTACCATATTAGCCATTTGATATCATGGACCATGCCAATAAAACTAAAATCCAAATGTCTAAAGTAGAATACCTTCAAGCTAACCCAGATCAATTTGATAAGATGGTCAAATTTATGAAAGAAAAAGAAGTCCCCTAGACTCTAAAGCCTTCCCAAAATAACTTAGTTGTTATTCCATCATTAGTACCTAGTTGAATTGAACCTTTATATATTTCCTTATTGATTAAAGGGTTTAAATTAAGCAACTGCATGATTGATTTTGGGGATTTAGATAATGTGATGCCAACCAAAGTAGCTAATGCATTGGGTCTTACTCTAACTAAGACTTTTGGCAAGTGTTTCCCTGTGGAAAACAAGCAAGTACCCCTTATTGGTCAGATAAGGGATGCACAATTTGCTTTTGCTTCTTTCCTAGACAAAAGAATCAAAATACTCATTCTTGTAGAAGATGTGCCACCTTCTTATGGCATGCTCTTAGGAAGAAATTTTGGCATTGATGTTAGGGGAGAAATTAATATGGATTGGTTAGAGGTCAGGATACTCATTAAGGGTGACATTCATAAATTTCTTTTGGAGAAGGAAGTTAAACTTTTAGTGGTTAATATAGATGAAAAAAAGACTCAAATAATTTTTGAGTCATCTAGAATGGGAACATATTTATTGGAGACTGAGGGAGCTTTGAGTTCTTCTACTACTTCAGATAATAAGGATCAATCATCTGAAGATATTGAGTCAGTCTCTTCCTGTGATGAAGCTTAAAGTTCCCAATTCAATAGTGATAACAACTCCAATGACATTTGGACATTGTAATCTAATAGCAATTGTTCAACAGTTGGCTCAAGAGTTGGGGTTGTTATGATATCGTCTGAGGGAGAAATATTGCCTTTTTCCTTCAATTTCTAATTTACTAATACAAATAATACAGTTGAGTATGAATCCTTTCTCTTAGGTATGGATGTTTCTCTTCAGAAGGGCATAACAAATTTAGATGCTCAGGGTGATGTTTAACTTGTGGTTTGTCAAGTAAGAAACTTGTATCAGACAAAGAATGAAAGGTTGAAGAATTACCATAATAAGGTATGGGACTGCATTAAGGAGTTTGACTCTTTTAATATGTCAGTGGTGCCAAGGGAATTCAATGATAAGGCTGACTCATTAGTAGTGTTAGCCACTCTTTTAATTCCCCGCAAGTATTTTCAACAGGACAAGTATACCATTGAGATGCTTTTAAGACCCAGTGTTCCAAATAATTCAAAAAATTAGCAGGTATTCAATGATGATCAGTAGATCGTCAATTTTATAGAAACTAATGATAATTTCAATGAATTGTACTTTGAAGGAAGTGATTCTCCTTCTTGTGAGTCTATCACAGAAATTGATTAAAGCTCTAGTGAAGAATTCATGCAACTAAAAGGAAATAAAATTCCTAAGGGATTGGTTTCCTTAGAAAGACTTTTTGACAAACATGATCATTATGTCAAAAAGCAACAACAATCAAGACCTAATTCAACCATGGAGATAGAACATGTGAACTTGGGAACACCAGAGCACCTGAAGCTGGTGAACATAGGAAAATGCTATGCTATAAAAGAAAAAGACATGTCCATCAAGATATTACAGCAATATATTAATGTTCTTTCTTATTCTTATGATGACCACAAGTCTCTCCATCCTAAGGAGGTGAAACATGATATTCTATTGAAGGAGGGATTTGTGCCTCATTGGAAAAAGAAAAGGCAATATAATCCTAAGATTTTAGGTACTATCCTTGTGGAAATTCAAAAGATGTTGAATGCTAGGATTATTTTCCCAATTCATCACTCTACATGGATTGCCAACATTGTGCCTATGCAGAAAAAGACTAGTGAAATATGTGTGTGGATTTCTGGAATTCGAATTAGACATTGTTGAAAGACAACTATCCATTGATAGTGATGGATCAAGTACTTTAAATAGTAATAGGCTCCCAAATGCTATCCATGTTGGATGGTTTTTGGGATACAATCAAGTGCAAGTCAGTGAAGAAGACCAGCATAAGACAACTTTCACCACACCTTGGGGTACTTTTGCCTACCAAAGGATGCCTTTTGATATGATAAATATTGGTGCCACATTTTAGAGAGCAATGAACTTAGCATTCAGATATTTCCTTGGTAAGTTTATTGTTGTGTTTTGATAATTTTTTCAAAATAACATTAAGATCATTTCTTCCATTTCCAACAAATTCTTGAGAGATGTCGTCAACATGGAATTTCTCTCAATCCCAAAAATATAATTTTTGGGGTGACAGAAAGAAAGCTCCTTGGGAATATAGTGTCCAAGGAAGGTATTAAGATTGACTCTAAACGAGTCAAAATCTAATCAAAGTCTTGTCTTGCCAACAAGTAAAACTGCAATTCATTCCTTCTTTGGCAAAGTGAACTTTTTAAGAAGGTTTGTTCCATATTTTGTTGAAAATACGTCATATTATGAATGTGATGAAAGGAAAGTCCACTTTTCACTGAATTATATAAGGGAAGATTGTCTTCAATGATATTAAGAAGGAAATAGCACATGCTCTAGTTCTAGTGTATCTTGATTACACAAAATATTTTATTATGTATATTTATGCTTCTAAGCATACTCTCTCTATCATTCTTGTGATGAAAAATCAAGAGGGGATTGAATCTCCTATTTCATTTATGAGTTGTCCCCTCAAAAATCATGAACTTAAATACTCCCAAATGGAGAAGCATGCCTATGTTGTTGTCAAGGCAATTAAGCATTTTCACTTTTACATTTTCAATTCCCATGTTATTGCAATGGTTCTTGATACAATAGTTAAGTCCATCTTGACTCAACAAAATTTTGGAACTAAGAGAGATATCTGCATAGAAAAAATCCAAGAGTATGACATGGAAATAAAACCCATGAAATTTGTTCATGGGAAAGGGTTGTGTCAGTTGATTGCTGACAACAAACCTGGAGATGCATCCATGAATAAGAAAGAAGTACAAAAATATATTACAACGTTGTTGTTTGTCAACACTACAGATCAGTGGTATTCAAATATTGTTTATTTTCTTACATATGGAGAATGTCTAGAACATTTCACATATAAGGAGAAGAGAATTATCAAGCTAAACTCTGCAAACTATGTGCTCTGAAATAATGGTTTATACAAATGGAACATTGATGATACTTTCTTGAAGTGTGTGTACAAGTTTTAGCAGACTAAGTTGTTGGATTCATTTCACAATCTAGCCTGTGGTGGAAATTTCTCAACACTTAATATGGCTCACAAGATTCAATGAGCTAAATATTATTGGCCTACCCTTTTTTAGGATGAATATGATTGGGTTCATAAATGTGAATTGTGTCAACAATTTGTTGGGAAGCCCAAGCTAGCAGCATTACCACTCAAGACGGTAGTAATTGAGGAACCTTTTCAATAATGGGACAGTGAATTCATTGGTTTAATGAATCCATCATCAAGCATATGTCACAATTATGTTCTTAGAGTCATGGATTATTTCACCAAGAGGGTGGAGGCAATGTCTATTAAGCATGCTACATCTGAGGTAGTATGTAATTTCATAAAAGAGAATATCATTTGCAGGTTTGGTGTTCCAAATAAAATAGTAGCGGATAATGCTACTTATTTGTCATCATATGAAATAACCCAGTTTTATTTTTAGTATGGCATTATTCTTGCTCACTTGTAGGACTATTACCCACAGGGAAATGGATAAGAGGAATCTAGTAACAAGAATTTAGTAACTCTAATAAAAAAGCTATTTAATGATAATCAACAGTCTTGGCATAAAGCATTGTTTGATGCATTATGGGTAGACCACATTACCCCTAAAAGAGCCTTCGTTATGTATCCATTTCATCTCCTCTATGGCATTGATGTGGAAATTCCAATTACATTGGAGCTACCAATATTGAAATTAGCTAAAGAAATAGAAGATGAGACTTATGGTAGTTCTTTGGATAAGCACATCATGTTCCTATTGAAACTTGAAGAAAAACATCTAAGAGTGGTGGATGATATTACGAAGCATCAAAGTCGGGTCAAGAAATTTTTTGATAAAAGGGCGAAGTCTTGAATATTCAAGGTTGGAGATTAAGTCTTATTATGGGAAAAAAGAAGAGAACCCAAGGAAATGCACAAAAAAATTGATTCAATATGGACGGGTCCTTTCAAGGTTCATCAAATTCATGATGAGAATAGTTATCTCTTGGCTTATTAGAATAGGACACCTTTTCCATTGCCTTATAACGGTCAACACCTTAATCTTTTCCCACATTAAGGTAGTAAAAAAAATTTGTACAACTGTATATAGACTTTTGGTTTTTGAGTCTTTTCTTTTTAGCATCGTTTTGTCTCCTGACTCTATGCCCAATGGAAAAATAAAGGCACTGAGAAGTATGGGAGTTATACTTCCTTTGGTCGTTTCAAAGAATGAACGAAGAAAGTTCCCTAGTCAGATCCAGTTGTTGTCCTTAGTTTTGAATTTCTTCAAACTAAGGACCCCCCTTCTAAATTTTTGTCTATTTCCAGCTTAAATACTCTAATGTGGTTTTTGAGGCGAGTTTTAGCCTCTTGGAGTAATGTCTTGAGATTTGTGATTGCTAGTTTTAGAGGCTTGTTTCATTTTAATCACAAGTTAAGTCATTTTTGTTCTAACTTGTAATTTGGGTTTTAAAACCCGAATTACACATTGGCTTGTGATCAGGTTGTAATGCAGGTTTCCAAACCCGAATTACAAGTCTTTTATTTTTGCATTGTTAATTGCACTTTAGGTTTAATGTGCATCATATTTATTGACATTAATGATTTTTAGATTTCAAGTTCTCTTTAAACTCTTATTGTTTCATTTTAAACTTGTCATTTCATTCTAATTTTTTCACTTTCCTCATCTTTGGTATCGAGTCTATTGTCATTTTTTTTCCATGTGCTCCATGTTAGTATCTAAGCGGAGGTTTTTTGGTTCTTTTCGTAGGTATGTCCTTTTTTGTGTTTTGTTTAAGGTTTTATATTTTTCATTTTTTTTTACTATTTTTCCCTCTACGACACTCCAAGGGTCGGACGGTTTTTATTTTTTGATTAACACATTATGTTGTGTTGATCAGGAAACAAAATTCCTTCAATACGGTGTTCTTTTGATAATTTTAGCCTTTTCCATGTGGGATGGGGTCCAAATCCTAGTCAAAACATATTTCATGTTGGATGGGATTTGAATCCTATCCTACTCAAATGAGCTTTTAACCATGAGTTGTTGTTGGTTGAGATTTGAAACTTGGCCAACAATGAAGACCTTTGAATGACAACACATGGTATTTGTTGGTCAGGTTTCAAACCCCGGCTAGCAAATAAAGATTGAGCCTTGAATCAAACTAAAACACTACTTGATACAAGTTGGTCAAGGTTTAAAACCCGAACAATATGTACAATATGTTGGTTGGGGTTTAATACCCGCCCAACATGTACAATATGTTGTTTAGGTTTCAAACCCTGACCGACAATCATTTGATGAACTACCCAAATTGAAATCATTCATTGGGTTTTAAAACCCAATGAACAATCTAAATTTCCAAATAGTTTGTTCATCAGGTTTTAAAACCCGATGAACACTTTTAAATATTTACAAGTTTTTAGCTAACTTCCAAATTGGTTTTTAAAACTTGGTTTGCAAGTCAAACTCTCACACTTGCAAATCAAGTTTTAAAACCCGATTTGTAATCTTTGTTGTTTTATCCCATATAACTTGTAAATTGGGTTTTAAAACCCGATTTACAAGTCCTCCCATAAAATGAATTTCTCTAATAATCTATAAAATTTCACCAGGCGGGTTCTCATTACCAGATGTCAGAGCCATCACCTAGTAATAACATGAAGTACAAATATCAAAAGTACCTCAACATGTTCCCAGAGAGTTCAATCTCCTCCAATGTCAATGATATTAAGGATACTAAGATTAGGGATATTGATATGGTCATGTTCTTGCAAAGGACAAATAAATTCCCACGAAGCTACAATATGCATGTGTTCATCAAGAGTAAATTATGCCTAGTTACATCATTCCCTATTGCAGATCATGACCCAAAGTTTGTTTTGGAAATAATAGCTCGATTTGACAAAGAAACAAGAGTTGTCAAAGGACCTAATGGGAAATTAGTAATCAAGATAGATGTGGAATTCTTTGATAGGATTTTCAGGTGTTCTGATGCAGAGGAGTATGCAGATGTGTCATTTGACACAATGCATGACTACTATGATAAGAACACTGATAAGTGTAAAAATATATTAACACCATGCTATTGGAAGCATCTGGGGCTACAACAACCAGATGGCCCAAGTTCCTAAACAACATTTATTTCAAAGAGGAGATAGGAGATATGATAACTCTCCTAAGAAGGGTCAGGGGTCTGCCAGCCTCTAATGTGTTTCAATAATGGATGTATCAATTCATCTAGGCTATCAAAAAAGGAAGAGACATGAACTATTGGGGAGAGCTTATCAATGACTCAATCTATGAGTGGTTATCATAGGTAAACACAACTCTAAAATTCTACATGACATCATATCTAGTATATGCAGTTGCATCAATGAAACACTTCCCAATCCTTACCACTGAGGGAGACATAAATGTTGTCCTTATATATAAGTATTATCCACAATTAACCTATAACCAGAGTTTGAATCACTTTTGGAGGGTCAATGATTCTTTCTTTGGAGCAATAATGTGCTCACTTGATCTAGGAGGAGGCCTGGAATGTACTAAAAAAGTATGGTTGTCTTGTCCTCTAGTTTCCCTCATTCACTTACATCGGAATTAGATACTATGAAGGTGAACCCTTCATGTTGCCCAAATACCCTAGTGATAAGATCATTGTAATGGAGTTGAGCAAGAAAATCATAATTGTCCATGGTCAGCAATCAAAAGCTCACAAAGCAGGTTTCAAGTTCCCTCTTGAAACAGGTAGTTATTCAGTGATCACATCTTATAAGGCAAAATAGATGGAAAATGAGATGCAATGGGTAACAATAACAAGATTCAAGAGTAAATAAGACTTCAATTATCATGGCATGAAAGACAAACTCAAGAAGACCTACACTCATGTACACAAGATCAAAGACATCTAGGCAGAATGTAGAACTAGTGAAGATGTAAGGAGGCTAGATTACAGTCGGCTCACACTTAAGCAGATTGAGAATCTCAACCTAGTAGATATTTCTAATACCATGGAGGATTTTGATGGTATAGTGGATCCAAAATATGTATAAGGAAAAATTGTAAAAACTCCACTCCCTAAGATCTAGTGGTTATAAAAGGAATCTACTTCCATCAGGGAAAGGTTTCAGTATATTCTTTCTAATACAAATGTATGGTTGCAAAAGAAAGGGATAAAGTTGAAACCTTTCAAAATAGGATTTGAAGAAGACATTGAGGGGCCTCCTATGAAAAGATCAGAGCTTAGGACCAAAAATAGTGAAGATCCATCTACTCCCAAGAAAGGTCCAAAGCTCAACTTCACAATGGGAAAAGAAAAGAAGCATAAGGATGAAGCACCTCCTCATGTGCAAAATTAAGTTGATGTTGTGGAACTTGATGAAGAACAAGAGCGCAAGGAGGATACACAAGAGGAAGATTTCTTTGAACCTCCCATTGCAATAGGATAGGCATCTAACTATGAGACAACTATAGAGGCCTCAGTTCCTCTTGCCTCTACAGGTATGCAATATTTTGATTATACTATTTCTATCCCTCTTTTCTTGACATTTCTTTTGTATTGTCAACACCTTTAGTTACTAACATTTCCTATGTTGCTCCTTGTTAGTTCTGATACTTAATGTAAAGTACAGATGCCAATAGCTAACAAGATGAGAGGGGGGGGTGAATCATACAAACTTAAACTTCCATAAAATCAACAGATTCAACCTCGGTAACTTATACTTCAGCAACTTAACCAAAAAATTTTAAACATGCAAACCTAAGAACACATAATCATAACAACACTCATAACACCAGATTTAACGTGGAAACCCAAATAGGGAAAAACCACTGTGGATTTCGGACCCACTAAGAAATATACTCTTCTAGAGTATGCTCGGTTAAAAGCAAATCCTATTAAAGATTACAAACACATTGCTAGATGTGACCCGATTAAGGGATTTCCCTCAGATCTATTAGGATCTTCACTTTGTTAGAAGTGACCTTGTTAAAGGATTTCAAACACTCACTTAGAATGTAACCTTGCTAGAGGGTTTACATATAAGACTATTCAGTCCACTCGGTTAAGAGATTTTTTGTCACTTACAAAATAACAGTAATAAAATCTATCTACAACTTCACATCTAAAATGCTAAAGTAGATTCTTATTTGCTTAAAACAATCTAGTCATAGGACTTATCTTGTCCCTCTGCTAGGCTCTCTACTCTATTATTCAAATAGGTCTTCAAGCTTCTGTGCTCGGTAATCACTATGTAGCATCCTTGTGCATACACTTGCCTGCATACATTGTTTATCAACAATTCCTTATTTATAAACAATTGCTAACCGCTAAATTTCCTTGATCACATTTCCCATGATCAATCTTAGCCATCAAATCTTCAAACTTCACTAGGTTCAATGTATCCTTCCGATCTGAAAATGTTTTACCTTACCTCGGGACTTGCATTCCCATCTTGGAACTTGCATAAGGTTATTGCGGTTCAATCTGCAATGTAGATCTTTCTGCCAATTTTCCTTCGCCATAGATCCTTAACAAACTTCATACATGGCATACCAATCATTTATACATTTCCAGCTAATCATTGTCCTTCATTAAATAATGCTTTTATCCATCCCATGTGCACTGTCATAACTCGGTTGCAACTCGGTAAATACTGCACTTTACTCAGTAGACATTTCACCTTCATTAACCAATATCGATAACCTTAGGGTTTACCGAATAGGTTCCTTAGGGTTTACCGACTAGGTTCCTTGCTCGGTTGCATAGTATAGTATTAACCTTACAATTAACAACATACGTAGGATATCAAAACAATCTAAACATCATGATCTCATCATTGTCTAACTCGGTAATAGTTGCCCATTGAATAACTTATTCCTCCCTTTATTCATCACATTCTTTCTATGTCTTTTATCGACATCTTAATTCTCTTCTAAACAATCTTCTCAAGATATAGCAACATCATACTGAATCAAATAATCAATTTCTTGACATCAATGACAAAATAATGTTATAAAGATAGTTATCATCCTTCTTCAGTTATATCAATAATCTTCAACAACCTTCTCAATATCCTTATTGAATATCAACAATCTTTCTTACTGTAATGCCAACAGCTCCTATCATTTCCATCCATTCATCCACTTCAACCGAGTCAATCCTGGATACACCTCAAGACAATGTAACAAATATTTTTGTCTCTCTTTCCTCTTTTCCATGTTTTTAAGAATTAACTACCACCATTATTGATGAGACTTACATTGACTTTGATAATCTCATGTCTGATGCCCTTCCAAGAACCTCAACTACAGAAATTCCTCCCTTAGTTATGACTCATATAGAGCCCATTGTAGTTGCCTATGTCCCACAATAAACCATGCTAGTCCAAACTGTAGTAGCTTGCATAGGATAAATTTATGCCCTTCCTCCTTGGTTACAGTCAATGGCCCTAAAAAGGAAGAAACAAGTTATCTTCCCAGATGACTTTCATTTTGGGCAATTGGCACCTCCTAAGACAAAAAGTGTCAAGAAATAAAAAATCCTTTGAAGGATTAAAGTGGATGAATCAAGGAATAAACATACGAAAGTAGAAATTTCACCTCAAGGAAAATCAAGGGATGATATACAGGAGACAAATTATGAGATAAGAAGGATTGATCTCATAAAACAAACCCATGAGAGTGCCAAGGAGGATGTACATTCAACACTTGATTCTTTGATCATTAGGTGTGACAGAGATAAAGAGATCAAGGATAAACTCAAACTGTGGGTGGAACAACTGACTTTTGTGCTATACAAAATCACTCAGTCATCCCAAATGGTTGAGCCTATTGGTTCCTCCATTGATGAAGAAGCAATGAAAATGGTAGATCAAACTTTGGTACATGGGGTGAATAGAATGTTATCTCAAGGAACTCATCTTTTGCGTTCTACAATCAAATTGTTAAAGAGCCTAGATAGTGTGGGATCTCAATTGGATGAAACACTTGTCATAAGAAATACATGTGCGAGAAAAGGACCTTGATGCTTGGCTCAAGCTTGAGGATTTTGATTCTTGATGTTTTTGTTGACAATGAAGTCATTATCACTCAACAAATGTATATTAAAAAATGAGAAACCCTAGAGTACAAGATGGATGCATTTGAACAATTGGTCAAAGATCTTCAAAAATCTCAGAAGGATTGCAACAAGAAAAATCTTGGTATCATTAATAAAGTCTTTGAGTTTCCTTGCAAGCTAGTTGATGAAGATTAGAAGCTCTTGTTGATTGACACCATTATCCAAGAATACAATCTATTGGATAGTATAGAAATGGATAAGGAGAATTTTTCAGAACCTTTTGTTGATAAATTAATAGACTTTCAGCTGATCTTGGATAATTTAGAATCTCTTCTTAAGAAACACAAGAAAGGGTGTGTCAATGTTGGTGATTCAATCACTAGAGTTCATGATATTATCATTCGCATCAATGGACTTGATGAATCATCAATGAAAGAAGACCTCTGCAAGTTCGAGCAGTTTCTGAAGAAGAATTCTGATGAAGATGAATAAGTGCCACCTAATATTTAGTATTTTCTTATATTAGTTCTAGTGTTGCAGTTTGCATTTTGTTTTTGACAATTTACATGCGTACTTGTACAAATGTAGTTTCCATGTAAAGAAAGTACAAGTCCTAAGTCAAATAGGATTGTACTTTGAATAAGTCAATTTAGTTATAGATTTCCTATTTTTTCTCATGGCTCTCCTCTATATAAAGGAGAGGCCTCATTGTAAATAATCATCTTTTGGCTAATGCATCAAAACTCTATTGGATTGGAGAGCTATCATAGACTTTGTCCTTGTAGTGACAATCTGAAAATTCTTTCAATAAAGAAATAGAAGTTGTTCTCCAATATTTTTCTTGGAAGCACTTTGTGGTATGCGAGAGTGTTCTTATGTCATTCTTATCATACTATCTTTAAGTTTTAAATTGGGGTGAATCCACAATAGTGGGTTACACTTTTTTGCCAACTTTGACATTGCAATATTCATTTTCAGAAAAACATCAAATTCAGACACCTATTACTGCTAAACTGTAAGGAATTTGTAGATGATGTGAACAAGTGATTTGTGTCATTTTGTGTGTAGATTCTAAAAATATTTTTTTGATAATTTTTGGAATCAATTTGCTTCCATTTTTCTAACTCCCTCAAAAACTAGTTTTTTACAAAAAACCAACATTTTTAAAGAGTGATACTCATTTGGTCAAGCATAAATTTTTTTCTATAATAGATATGAACGTGATTCTTTCGAATTTAGTTTTTTAACATCCATATCTAGTGTTTAAAAATATTTTTGTAACATTACCTTCAATATTTCATATTTTATTAAGTTTTAAAGTTGAGTTAATTGTAATTTTGACATATGTCCACTATCGCACATAACTTTTTGTATATGTAATGAAAATCATTTTTTTTTCTTGGAAAGAGGACTTCAATACCTAGTGCATAAATATTTTTCAGAATTTTTTTTCATTGGTTAACTGTTTTTCTATAAGTGTTGAACTCAGAAGTTGATGTTCGGCATGAAACCTATGTTCAATTAACCTAAAACAAAATCTTAATAAACTCAATATATATTAAAATAATAATCATTGGAATGCTTGCTTCAAGTACTAATATCATCCATTTGGGTTTGTCAAAAATTCATCCATTTGAGCCCCCAATTTGAGCTTTGAAGGCCAAAAATTTGTATAAATCAGGAGAGTTTTGGGGGGAGATCTCTAGCAAGAAGGTTCGATAGAACATATGTTCTGTCGAAACCCCAGGGGTTCGATCGAACCCCTTCGAGAAAAAGGTTTTTAAATGGTCATGTTTCTTTTAAAAAACCATTAAAAAGGGGGGTTCGATTGAACCCCTTTTTTAATAATTTTATATTCAATCGAACGTATTTAAAATAATATGTTCAATCGAATTGTTTTTTTGGTCTGATCGAACATGCCATTTGATCGAAAGTGGTAAAAATTATGTTTTGAACAAACGAGAGCAATTTCTTCGTCCAAAAAAGTGTAACCCACTATTGTGGGTTCATCCATGCATTGTGAGAAGTTAATGAGTTAAAAGCTATAAAGGTGAATATTGTAGACTTCGTGCTATAATATTTTGTTGTGAATCAGTTATCTATGATGGGTATTAAGGTGGACATTGTGTTGTGCCAAATTATCTATTTAAGAGTAGAAAAGATTGTGGTGTATGTGTGATACTTTGAGCTACCTATATATTGCAATTCAAGTTTCAAGAATTGGTAAGAAAAAGACCATATAATACTTTTGGCTTACAATGGTTTCATAGGTTAGTATAGATTTACTAGTACATCTCTAAGTTATTCTTTTATTTGAATAGGAGTTATTGTGGTTATTTTTTCTTGGATTAGTATCTTGTAATTGGTAGTTTGTTGTAAAGGAGAAAGTCTACTCTAAAGAACGAAAGTTGGGCTAACACTTATAAAAAGATAATATCATGATTGGAACACCCTGGAAATAGTTTAGGAGATGGAAGTTCAATAGATATTAATTGTCTTGTTACAATAAGAAGGAAACCTCCCTTTTGTGAGGAGAGATTCAATCTCATCATTCTATGGTGGAAACTCCCTTTTTGTAAACCTTCCTAGTTTACAAAATTTTCACCCAACATTTCAATTTTCATGCAATATTTTTTTGTGAGCATTCGGCCAATTTTTGGGTTTTCCCATAAGTCTTTAAATGTGTTGTGGAGAAGCCCGAGGATATTATAGAGTAGAGTTCTTTTTTCTAGGCATCTAATGATGGCATTGATCACAATGGTTATTTCATTCACAGATGTGGTTTTTGAAGCGTTGTTGGCCTTTTGGGTTGTTCTCCACACTTCTTAGAGAATATGACTATTTATAGTAAGTTCTCATTTTGGCATCAAACATCTTGTCTCACCTTCAATTAGTCCTTGGTGTGATCAGTTTTAGTATTTGAGGTTTTGGTAGTGTTTTTTGTAAATGTTTTGAGAATATTTAAAATATGCACTAAATTTCTAATGTTAATGTTATTTTATTTGACATTAGCGTTATATTTAATAAAGTAATGTTATGCCTCCTTAACTTTATTCCTAGGGAAAAAGGAGACTTTGTCATAAGTTAATTTTAAACTGAAATAAGATATTTAAGGGAAAATAAAATATTTCAAGTTTAAAATTGCTCATTTTTCCCTCCAACTCTGTAAAATTAGGATTATGGTTATCATTTCCATTTTTCAAGAATGCAAGTGTAATAGGATGTTGTTGCAATGAATATTGAATTCTTCTAGGGATTGATTGAGAAGAAAACCCTCATCAAATCACTACTTCTGAGTCTTAGAGATGATCCCTAGCTAGTAAAATTATTTAACATGGGAATCACATTGCTTTCGCAAAGTTTTATAATCAAAGGTTTCAAAAAAATAAAGTTTTTTTTGTGTTCTAATATTACAAATTTTGGTGAATGTTTTTTTAATTTCTATAAATTTTTTGAGAAATTTAAATGGAGATTCTTGGAGAGCTGAGTTGATGTATTCAAAGGGTTTGTTTCAACCTAGCCATATTTCTTTCTAGAACATTCTATACCACTTAGTTTCTTGAGGCTACAATAGAAATCTCAAATCTTCACGACCCTTTTGGGTTTGCTTCTTCACGATTGGGTGACCAAGATAGAACTATTTTTGGGATTCACTACTATAGTTTTTTAATTATGTGGGAGGTTTGTACCTCTTTGAGAATGTCATACATATACTTGATTATTGGTGAGTGAGTTTGAGATCTTAGCACAGGCCTTTGAAGGCTTATTTCACCCTGGTGGAGGGCTTCTAGACCCCTTGTGGTCATTGGAAGTTCCTAGGGCATTATTTAAATTGATTTGGAGGAGTTATGTATCATTTTATGAATCAACCCTACCTTTAACACTTTTCTTTGGGGTCTGATTTGGGTTTGAGTCATATATAACTCATTTTTTACACTTCTCTTAGTTGATGAGTGTATTTATAGGTTGTTGAGTGAGTGCAAGGTGTTGGTAGGTTGTTTGGGGTGGCTATTTGGTAGGGTTTGACATCAAGAAAGGGGATGGTCGGTCCTAAGAATGACTAAAAATTGTCTAATGCACCTGTGTACTTCATTCCTTGTCGGTTTTAGGCAGTTGGTGATAGTTGGACAATTGTGGAGTGGCTATGAATCTTGATGGTGAAAAGTATTTGAGGGAGAAAAACTCTAGAGGTCTCTTTAAAGTGATGTCAAACTTGCCAACAATAACAAAAAACTTGTAATTACCTTTTCATGGCATTTCAAATCTAGAAACTATAGTTTATCCACTATTATTCAAGGTATTTTAATATGAAGTGCATTAGTTATTGTTATTTCATGTAATTAACATCGAAGGCATTTCCTTATTTGAAATTCTTGACCTTCTTTATGAAATCAATCATTGTGAATATAGCAAAAGGATTGCAAGACGATTGAATCAATCAAAGTCATTCGTAATTTTCCGCCACTGATTTTAGCTTTTCTTTGCCATAGGGAAAATATTTTGTCGTAGATGAAAAAGAAAACATCAACATTAAAATAAAACAATAATATTGAAAGGCTAAATAGATTCAACCACAAAACCCTAGCCTAACAACAACAAAGATCCACCATAACATATGAAGATTACCTAAGACAATGCAAATCAAATGGAATCACAAAGATTATACCATCACATGTCCAATAGGTTTTGGATCTCCATTCTTCCTATCTCCATTGATCTTTCTTGATATACTTGCTCTCAGATTTTATGTGTGCACAAGAGCTCAACAAAGAACGGAAATGTGGTTGCAAGTAGGCTTGATCGCATATGAAAGTTTGAATGCTAGGATGATTAGGGTTGATAAATGAAGGAAGCATCTCCTTATATAGAAGACACTATAAGAAATGGATGGATAAGATTGAGAGGTGTAAAAGATAAATGGTCGGATAGGATTAGAGGGTAGGTAGAGGAAATAAGAAAATAATGAAAGGGTAGGTAGTGTAGGAATTAAGAGATGAATGACATGTGTCATGGGTAGAAAAGGTTAATGAATTAATTAAATAAATAAAGATTTATTTAATTAATAGAGGAAGTGGGATCAATTAAATAAATAAGATATTTATTTAATTTAGGAGAAAAGGATAATTTAAATAAATAAAAGTATTTATTTAAACGAGAAATAAGGCTAGAAGAGGGTAAATGAATTAATTAAATAAATAAAGATTTATTTAATTAATAGAAGAATTAGGCTCAAATAATTAAATAAATAAAGATATTTATTTAATTAGATAGGACAAGTTTAGGTGTCTACATTTTGCCCCTCTTTGAGAATGTAGCTTGTCGCGTTGTTTCAAAGAAGATAATATGAACTGATACAAAGTTGCCCCAAGATGGGAATGATATTCCCCCTCAAGAGATTGGATGAAAATGTCTGAAAAGATCACAGACAATCTCTCAATAAGAAAAAAAAAAAAAAAGGCTAGAATGGACTGACCCGATAGGATAGAGTTACAGAGTCACGGGATAACGAAGACTGACTCGGGAGATTGGGAATAGGGCTAGGGCTAGGGCAATCTATAAAATAGACCACAAGGGGAAAACATCCTCATTATCATCCACACATCCAAGAGATCAGAGTGCAGAGAGAGAATAGAGCAGCAACAGTCACCAGTGATGGCATTGGTTCACAGATTCGATCGCGTTTACCGATTTCAGAGGCTAGCAAATGCAGGAGATCTGGTAAGTACCACAAAACCTCCTTGTACTTTGTTACAATAAATGTTGTCATTAATGCATGCTAGGTAGGGTAATAAATGCACATTTAGGTATGTCAAACAAGGTCAAAAAAATGCTAAGGCACGTCTGTGTTGGTCCCAGGCACGTCTAGGTTGGCTAGGCGCATCTGTGTTTGTGTCAGGCGCGTCTACGAATGAAATAGTGTTTGTGTCAGATGCAAGCACGTCTGTGTTGTGCAGGCACGTTTGTGCAAAGTAGGCATGTCTGTACAGAGCATAGGCACGTATGTGTATTTCAAGTGCGTCCATGCAGAGCAGGCGTGTTTGTGCAGTATGTAAGCATGTTTATGTCATGAAGGCGCGTTTGTGTCTTCAAGGCCAAATCGGCAGTTCTGTGATGAACATACGCTATCGATTGGATAAGCTGTTGAGAGGATACACTCAAGTAGGTCCTCTAGGGAAGACTAAAATAGCAGATAGGGCTAGGATTGACAATTCTATGATAGAACATACGTTGCCAATTAGGAAACTACTCAAGAGGATACACTCAAGCAGAGGCCCTAGGATAGGATAGATCAAGGCACTTCATGATGAACAGGGAGTACCAAGACAGAGTACTTTGTGATGAACAAGGAGTACTAAAAAGAGAAGCACTTTGTGATGAACAGTGAGTGCAAATATGAGCAGCACTTTGTGATGAACAGGGAGTGCAAAAACACATAGTACTTTGTGATGAACAGGGAATACCACTAGGATAATCAGCAACACTTTGTGATGAATAATGAGTGTCACTAGGATAATCAGCAACACTTTTTGATGAACAGTGAGTGTCACTAGGATAGAGTATCATAAGCACTTAGGATAATAAGCAACATTTTGTGATGAACAGGGAATACCACTTTAACTGACACGGTTGATTTGTTTGACTACAGGAGTACCTACCTATGTTGGAGTCATGGGAGAGATTCCCATCGACTCAAAGTTTACGACCGAAGCTGACATTTGAGGATAGAGAAGCTATTGAGGTTATGGGCTTGTGATTTATTTTGTATGTGCCTGAGTTTCGGGTGAACATGGGATTGTTGACTGCGCTAGCTGAGAGATAGCACTCAAAGACTTGTAGTTTTCATTTGCTGATGGGTGAGATGACAGTCACCTTAGAGGATGTATATAGGATACTGAGGATACTAATCGATGGGGAGTTAGTTCCTTATGATCGAAATAGAGATAGGGATGCGCTGAGATGGGTGTTTCAAGATCCAGGATTGGAGATGAGGGCAGGACATGTGGCTTGGGATACCATGGCATAGACAGGATTAACACTACCAGCAGTACTGGCAGGAGTGATCAGTGGGTTCCTATGTCCGGATAGGGTGACACGAAGGTTGGTTGTAGCCATATGTATTTTGACATCATTGTATCATGACATTTATGATTTTTTGAGATATATATATATGAGATGATTCATCTTTGCGGCAGCTATATGCATGTGTACCTATGTGATGAGATGTTTCTATATGATGTATGTTTCTATGTGATGCTTATGAGATGGATACAAATATGTACATGATGAAATGCAATATTTTTGTTCTTTTATGTTTTTAATATGTTATGCCAAGGTGAATGTGAATGTATGAAATGCAAATGAATATGATAATGCAAATGAGTATTTACATCATGAAAATGCAAAATGTGCTAACATGTGTTGTATCCAAGATGTGATGCAATTGTGATATCTATATGTATGTATGAAATGCTTAATATGTGGTAATGTAGGTGAAAAACTACATGAAATGCAAATGTTTTTGGTGTGTCATTATACTCAGTCATGTGATAGCGGGCTACACGAACTCAAGAAGGATGATAGAAGTCAATCAAGAAAGGGGGATGGAAGATAGAAGATATGAAAGTGAAAGAGCTTCTTGTGTTTTATCATCATTGAGCTTTATTATGGCAAGTAGGTTATGACAATCAAGGCATATGTTCGACCCAGAAAGTCATTGTACCCATTTGCATGGAGATAAGATAGTCATAAACAAGGAATGCCCTAGTTCATACTAGACTCACAGTGTCCTCATATCTTTGGACAAGTCATAGCATTACTAAGAGACAATCCACAGATAGCAAAGAAAAATAGGTGACGATACCCCATCCTCGCCTTTCTAGTCAAAAACATCCTGGAGATAGAATCTCTAGTCAGAGACAGCCTAGAAAAGCTAAAAGACATGTCACCAGAAAGATAAAATCAAAAGAAAACTAAGACTCGACACCAACATCCACTATAGTTCTCAAGTTTAGTGTCTCTTGTCAGTTATATAAGTCTATTTGATTATGGTCACAATGTTTACTTTCACAAAATGATAGATAGCACTGAACCATAATGTTGTCTAAGTCTATTGAAAGATTTGATTTGTTGAAGCCCATTGTTGTTGTGTCTCACCTGAAACTGACTAAATCCATGAAACTGATACTTTATTGTGGAGAAGACGGAACTTTATTGCTGATATGTGATGCAAGTGCTACTTTATTGCGGATTGTGCATGGATATACTAAAGAAAAGTTGGAAGAGACTGTACTCCTCAAAGCATGTGATGCTCGCAGTTCCACACCCATCACAAGACATAGGTTTTGCCTTAGCCACAGATAGGAGCTAATTTATTATGGATGCAAAGGGGTGAAAAGGAATGTTTACTATGAATGGCTAACCAATCTTAGGTGGATCAATGACAAGCCATGATGGGAATGGGTAAATTTATTATGAGTGGAGAGGTTGTGAGTGTGTGTGAAGTGAAAGGATGACAGAGAATCTTGAAGGAGGGAGGAGCAATGTCTCTATGCATGGTGTCGGTGACCCAGTTTTCACCATGGTACTTGCCCAGGGCGCCCCCGAAGTGGTTTTCACCATTGGACGGATTATTTCTTTACTTTTTTTATTTTTTCATTTTTTTTATTTTTATTTTATTTATTTTTTGTGTGTCACAAGGTGCCTGTTTGCCAAGTTTTCACCAAGTAACGATTTTTTTATTTTTATGATTTTTTTTGTATTTTGTTGAGTTTTTTTGTTTTTTTTGTATTTTTGAATTAGGATACCCTGAAGAGCTATTTGTAAAACCTGTGAAGGTACATGTTGTTGATGGGATCCTCCAAAGGTTCACCCTCTGTGGTTGAGAGTTGATATGCACCAGATCCATAGGCTGTTGTGATGATGTAAGGACCATGCCAATTTGGTTCAAACTTTCCCTTCTTCTCTCTGTCTTGCTGATTTTTAGGATTTTCTCGGAGAACCAAGTCACCTACCTCAAATGTGCGAGGATTGACTTTATGATTGTAGTTGTAACTCGTTCATTCTTGATAAGCCTTGAGATGATTAAAAGTAGTTTGTCTTTGTTCATCTAATAGTTCAAGTTCCTATAAGCGAGAGACCCTGTAGTCTTCATCACTGATGATGTTTTGCAGAGAGATTCGTAAAGAGGGTAACCCAACCTTGATAGGAAAGATAGCTTCAGCATCGTAGACAAGTGAATAAGGTGTAGCTCCTGTAGGTGTGCAGATGCTTGTGCGGTAAGCCCAAAGTGCGAGATTAAGTTGGATATGCCAATTGCGACCAGCGTCGTCGACTGTCTTTTTAAGGATTTTAAGAATGGTTTTATTAGACGCCTTAGCTTGACCATTGCCTTAGGGGTAATAAGGTGTGGAGAAACGATGGGTAATATGGAAGTGATCACAAAGTTCATGAACATCTTGATTTTTGAAGGGACGCCCGTTATCGGTGATGATGGAGACAGGAATACCGTATCGACAAATGATGTAGTTGAGAATGAATGTAGCGATTTGCTTTCTAGTGACTTGTGTAAGAGGCACGGCTTCGATCCATTTGGTGAAATACTTTGTAGCAGTGATGATGAATTTATGACCATTGGAAGAAGAAGGGTGAATCTTGCCTATGGGATCGAGTCCCCACTGATAAAAGGGCCAAGGAGTTGCAATTGGTTGAAGTTCTTGTGCTAGCACATGAATGAGGTCTCCATGAATTTGACACTACTTACATTTCTTGACAAACTGATATGAGTCTTTTTCCATATTGGCCAGTAATATCCAGTCCTGATGAGTTTCTTGGCTAAGGTGGGACCACTAGAATGTGGACCACATATCCCTTCATGAACTTCACGTAATGCAATCTGAGCTTCGTCCACTTCTAAACATCTAAGAAGAGTGTCATCTATTCCTCAACGGTATAGGATATTGGCTAAAATAATGTATCAAGAAGATTAGCGAATGAAAGTGCGATGTTGGTTATTGGATAAGTCAGGAGGAAGGGTATTTTCACAAAGGTATGTGAAAATGGAACCATATAACTGGGAATCAGGACTAACGACACATATCATCTCAGTAGGAGTGATCTCATACGAAGGAACCAAAAGGTTATCCACCAAGAACTCATAGCGGGTTTCATTCTGTGGTAGATCAATTAGTGAAGCAATTGTAGCCATGGCATCCGCGGCTTGATTCTGCTCTCTTGGTATCTACTCAAAGTCTAACTTTGTGAAATGTTGTTTCAGGTAATCCACCATTCTTTTGTAAGGCATTAATTTTTCATCCTTTATTTGGTAGTCATCAGTTGCTTGACGAATTACAAGTTGAGAGTCCCCAAAAACATGAAGTTCCTGGATTTTCCACTGAACTGCAATCTGTAATTCAGTTGTTAATGCCTCGTATTCTGCTATGTTATTAGTGCAAGGAAATGATAATTGATATGATTTTGGTATGGAATCCCCTTGAGGTGTTATGAAGAGGATGCCCACTCCTGCCCCAAGCTATGTGTATGAGCTGTCAAAGTATAGCTGCCAAGGCTTTACGTGTGACACTGTTAAGATGGATTCATCTGGAAATTCCGAAGTTAGAGGAACATCATCTATCATAGGAGCATCTGATAACTGATCTGCAATAGCTTGTCATTTTATTGCTTTTTTGTCCACATGTTCAATGTCGAATTCACTCAGGAGCATCACCTATTTGGCTAGTCGACCAATAAGCATTACTTTATTCAGAAGGTATTTCAATGGATCGATCCTTGTGACCAACTTAGTTTTATGAGTTAACATGTAATGTCATAATTTCTACTAACCAAAGACCACAGCGAGACATGCATGCTCAATTGGTGTGTAGTTTATCTCATATCCCACCAATGTGCAACTGATGTAGTACACTACCTTTTCTTTGCCCTCAGCAACCTGTTGTGCTAAGAGTGCCCCCAGTGTTGTTGAAGTAGTGGATATGTATAGTAATAGGGGTTGGTCTGGAACTGGTGGCATCAATACTGGTGGATTCAAAAGATAATCTTTGAGTATCTGGAAAGCTTGTTGGCAGTTATCATCCCATTTGAATTTGATATTTTTGTGTAGCAAATGTTGAAAAGGATGACATTTGTCTACAAGTTGTGCTATGAATCTTCATATGGATTGGAGTCTCCCTTACAAAGATCGAAGTTGACTAATATTTCTTGGTGGTTGCATCTCTAGGATGGCCTTGACTTTTGCTGGATCAGCTTCAATTCCTCTTTTTGAGACAATGATTCCCAGGATCTTCCCACAGGTTACTCCAAAGACACATTTCTTGGGGTTTAATCTTACTTTATATTTTTCCAACCGATCAAAAATGACTGAAAGTATGTCCAAATGTGTATCTTTGCCTATTGATTTGCCCAAGAGGTCGTCAACATAATCTTCCACAGTAACGTGCATGAGATCATGAAAGATAGTAGTCATGGCTCTTTGATATGTAGCACCTGCATTTTTTATCCCAAAGGGCATGACATTCAAGCAAAAAGTTCCCCAAGGACAAGTGAATGTTGTTTTGTGCTGATCCTCAGATGCGATTTTTATTTGATTATAACCAGAGAATCCATCCATCAAAGATAACATCGCATGACCTGTTGTGAGATCTACGATCAAGTCAATATTTGGTAATGGAAAGTCATCCTTAGGACAAGCTTTGTTGATGTCTCTGAAATCTGTACATATTCTGATGCTACGATCTAGTTTACTGATAGGCACTAAGTTGGAGATCCATTCAGGATAATCAATTGGGCGTATGAATCTGACATCCAATAATTTTTCAAGCTCTGCTGACTAATAATGCCACTTGTGGATGCATCTTTCTTAATTTTTGTTTCACTAGTTTTGCCCCCAGTTTAATTGTCAAATGATGCATCACCAAATCTGAATCCAATCCAGGCATATCAGTGTATGACCATGCAAAATTGATTTGTCGCTCTGTGAAGAAACTTATGAACTTTGATCTTTCTGTCTCTGTCAAAGATTGAGCCAGGAATATGTTATGTGGAATTTCTTTTGTACCAATGTTTGTTTTGATGGTCTCCTCTACCAACATAGATGATTTTTCTTCATATGATATTGGGAGAATGTCAAGCCTTCCATCCTCGGGTGCCTCGGAGAGGTTTTTGCCCTCAGATACGTCCTTTCTTTTTACTTTTTTGGGGTCAGACAGCGCCACAACGTGGTTTTCACCATAAGACCCATGATTTGTTTTTTATTTTTATGTTTTTGCGATCGGAAGGCCCAACACCCTCACCAAAATATGCCACGCTATTGAGTTCTATACTGTATCCTGACTTATGGTCCCCAGGGGGAAGATCATCTCGTATGCCTAGATAGTCCATAAAGGCTTCATCATTTTGGAATGTGTCGAACTGTGCAGGTCCTTCATGGTCCCAGTCAATAAGTTGGTGGTGAACAAGGGGAAGGCCTTTGATGTTTTCGAAGTTAGTGGGGCTAAGGGTGAAGATGCAGTTATATTCAGGTATGTTGAGTTAATCATTGAGGTCATCGTTGGCACTCTCCTCATCTGTCTCGATCGTGAATGAATCCAAATTGTCATCACTAGTAGCGCATTTTGGGATAGGTGTTTTCATTCTTCATGATTTTGACCTAGAACCTAGAGGCAAGGACTGTGTGGGATCCTCGGGGGTTGTTTCTTGACCAACTTTGAATTTTCTATAAAATTCCTATTCTTTTGTGGGTTCACCTGGTTCTTTGAATGTCTCGGTGAGCTCATAGTCACTGGAGGATTTGTCTGAATCCCATTCCCATTCATTGGAATCTGTTGAATAGTGATTCTCTTGTTGAATTTTGGCAGCTTTTATTTGTAACGCTTCTCTTGTCTTTTGAGTATTTACCTTGGAAGACATGAAACCAAGTCCTTTCGAGTGTTCCTTTTTGAATGTCAATTCAGGTTGTAAAGGTTCAATGATGCCTTCCTTTCTTAAGCCAAGAGGACTTTTGCCATCATACCCAAATTTTTGTAGGATCTTGAACCCTTTGCCATTTTTTCGCATGGTATGCTAATGTGATCTTGTGTATAATTTTCAGGGTCTTTGTAAAGCATTTTGTATAAGTCTTCTTCTTCCATTTCACCCCACTTTTGGAATATTGTAGGATCCTATTTGAGCGTAATTATAGATACCCGCTTAGTAGGATGTGGTCGTCCATATTCTTTTGGTGAACTCATAACTTTTTGTAAGCACATGGTTTGATTCAAAGTGTATTCACCCATGCCCTTATCCTGGAATTTCCCTTTAAGCTCACCTTGTTTTGACATTGAAGGTTTTAATGATTCAGGATCAATGTATGCAGAAGAAGGAACAACTTCCCTATTACTTGGAATGATCGTCTCAGTTTTTAGTCTCAAGTTATTGCAGTATATGAATGGATTAGGATCACCATTAACCGTTATTTCAACTCCATTGTGAGGAAACTTAATGCATTGGTGATATGTAGATGGGACTGCCCTCATCTCATGAATCCAACGATGGCCTAGTAATATATTGTATGTGAGATCCGGGTCTAGGACTTGACAAACCACATCCTTTGTAACTGGCCCAACTCTGAGAGGCAAGGTGACTGTACCTTTAGATGAATGTTCTTCATCATCATATGCTTTGATGGTAATTTTGTTTGTAGAATTCACAGCTTTATTAGAATATCCCAATTGTTTAATAGTGCTCAATGTGAAAATGTTTAGACCTGCTCCTCCATCTATCAGGACTCGTTTTATTCGATGTTTGTGTAGGAAGGCTTCAATATGTAAAGGTGCATTATGTGGCTGACTTACGGAGGCATCATCGGCTTCTGTGAATGTAAGGGAGTGTGGAATGGAAAGGTATCCCACCATGGCTTGAAACTAGTCCACGTTCAGATCAGTAGGGACAGAAGTGTCTCTCAAGATTTTGTCAAGAATAGCTTTATGTGCGGGGATATGCGTAAGAGCTCAAGGATTGAGATAAGCGTGGGTGTCTTCCCTAACTATTCTACAAGGTCATACTCAGGCTTGGTTGATGAGGAAGTGGTGTTTTTAGCTGGAGCACCTTGCAAAGTGAATTTACCTCGACTAGTTGTAACATTATATTCAGAGGATGATTCAGAAGAAGATCTGATGCCTTTTAGGACAATCTTGGGTCTTTGGGTAGAATTCTCAAGCGTTTTGTCCTTGATGATAATGGTAGAGACATAATTGTCCATCAAAATGTGATTGACAGTTGAATCATAGTTATAAGATGCTCTGGTATAGTTGCTTTGGTCATATGTGGCTTTAGCTTTCCCTTGTCATGTTTTGGGAATGGTTCTTTAAACATTTCATGTTCTTGATTGGATGAATGTCCTTCAATCTCAATGTCACCTCTGTCAATAAGATCTTGTATGATGTTCTTCAGTCGATGAGAATTTCTTGTTTTATGTCCCTTTCTTTTATGAAATTCACAATATTCATCATCATTCCACCAATTTGGTTTGACCTTTGGCTCATATGGAGGCAAATCTCGAATTTTTATTATTTTGTTTGCCACTATCTTTTAGAAAATTGACTCTAGTGGTTCTCCCAATGGGGTGGACTTCCTTCGTGACTTTGAAGTTGTTTGAGTATTCACTTGATTGTTTGTAGAGCTTGATCCGGAAAAAATGATTTTAAGTCGCATTGTAGTGGCATCAACAACACCATCATTGGTTGTGTTCTTGTTTTTATTCCAAAATCTTGGCTTGTCTTTTCCTTTAAAGTCCTCTTTGTTTTCTTTGGGTATCTTAATGACTCCTTGCTCAATTAGGACCTTCTTTGTTGCTAAGCCTTTTTCAATGACGTCCTTGAAGGTGGACAAACAAGCTTTTCTCAAGTCATAACCAATGTCTTTGTTAACATTTTGGGTGAACATCTCTACCATTTGTTTTTGTGGAATTTCACAAGAGCATCTGCTGGCTAGATTTCTCCATCTTTTTAAAAATGATGAGAAAGATTCTCCATCCTTTTGTTTGGTGTTGCACAAAGTAGTGATTGATATGTCTGTCTCTATGTTGTATGAGAAATGTTGGATAAATGCCTCTGCTAAGTCACCCCATGACTTAATTCCAGGTGGGAGTTGGGAGAACCATTCCATAGCTTGATCACCTAAGCTTTGTGGGAATAATCTCATCAAATATGTCTCTTCTACTGCCACCTCAATGCATGTTATGAAAAACTATCTTGTGTGCCTTAGGATCCCCTTTTCCTCTGTACTTATCAAACTTAGGTGTCACAAAGTGTGTAGGAAATGGAGGCATTGGAATGCTTTTGTCAAAGAGATGGGGACATAGGTCTCTCATTGTTTAAGTTAGCTTCGGTGCATTTATATCCTCCATTTTCTTTTGTAAGTCCTTGATTTGTTGTTCCAAATTGTTCTTAGGTGGAGACCGACTTCTTAGACCATATGCCATGCATGAGCCACTGTGTGGAGGAGGAGCATGTTGCATATATGGATGATATTGATCATACACATGTTCATATGGAGGAGGTCTATAGTGATGTTGCGTATAAGGACCACTTGGTATAGAGTCATGATGAGGAATGGAATATATGTTTTGTCCATGTATACCATACTCTATAGGCATGTCATGAGTTTGTTCTAGTGTGTTACCCCCAAATTTGACATGAGGTTTCCGTGTGTCCAAATTTTGAGCATGCCTTTGGATATCCAATTGCTTTGGTGGTTGGTCCTTAATATTGGAATGTGATTGAGCATATTTTTCTGCATAAGACTTCCATAATGGTCTATGAAGGTGAGTATCATATGCTTGACCATGTGTATGTAGGACCTCAGGTTTTTGAAAGAAAGATGATAGTGATTCAGGAACAATATGTGGTCCTCTATTGCCTCCACTATTAGGCCTCCTTTGATCCATGTTGAGGTGAGGTTGTTGCAAACATTGATTTTCCATTATTTGAGACATGTCAAAATCATGAGGGATCTTGGCTCCACTTTGTGCCATCACTTGTAAGAAATATTGTCTATCTCTCCTCATTATTTCCTCAACCAATCGATTAAAATGGGGATCCATAATGGAGTCATCCACTTCTATTGAATGTACTAAAATGTTGTCCATATTGTCATTGTGTGTATCATTGTTGTTTGAGGTGTCCATGTTCTAAACATTTGGAATGTTTCTATAGGCGTCCATGTCAGGTAATGTAGTATGATCAGAATTGAAAAAGACATCATTGTCATACTCATAGGCACTCATGTTTGCAGACTCTTGAGCCTCTTTAGTTTCTCTCCTAGATTTTTGGGAACGGGTTTCAACCATGAACTAAGTCTTGACCAAGATGTGAGAGACTAGATGAAAATGGAAAGATTATGGAAGACCAAGAGTTGGATGGAATGTAAATGAATCTGAGGTGTACTTGCAATGTCCAAAGTGTAAGACCAAGTATGTATGTAGTAGAGTAGGTGTGGCTTCCAAAGAGATGATAGTTTCTCTTGATGAGGTAAGTTGACCTTGACTCCAAGTAAGACCAAATGAGACCCAAAGGTGATAGACCTTGATGAGGGACCACTTAGCAAAATGTTGTATGTAATGTGTTGACAAAGTATGATGAGGACAAGCAAGTGACCTTTTGACTCAAGTTTAGACAAATGTGAATGTAATGTAAGGTGTAAAGCAATGATGAACTTTGTGAGACCCAAAGGTAGGTTGAATGCTAGATGAAAATCTAGAGAAATAACTTAGGAAGCTCAAGAATTCTGAAACTGATTGTTCTTGTTTGTTGGACTATAAATTTTTCCAATTTGTGAAGTTGTTTGTTGTGACCAAATCTAATTGTTTTTCGTGACAAGAGGACACAATGTTGATGAGGACTCAATGTTTGTAAGTGTTTAGACCCAAAATGACTCAAAGAAAAGTGTGTTGTTTGATGTAAAACTATTTTGCAAACACTTGAAGACACAAAAGACACAATGTTTTGATGTTTGATCTTGAATGTTTGATTGTTCAAAATAAGACAAGAACAATTATTATGGTTGGCCAGGACAATAGTTGTTAATCCCACATGAGGCTACGCTATTCAGAGAGGATACTTAGATGCTTGACCCCACTGGCTCCACCCTCGGCACTCAATTCTCAGGGCAGCCAAGCATTAGTCCCCACGAAAAATCCCCGTGTTGAACTTTGTATCTCTACTAAGAACTGTATGTGTGCGGGTCGCTCCAAAGGTCCGACCTCCTGCCCCAACAACTAGAAGGAATTTGGATTCCAAAACAAAAAGGTGCTAGTAAGGGCATCCGCTTGTGTGGCCATACATGCGGCACTTTCAGCTCTGTAAATACAGAAGGCTCCTAGCCGGTAGGGGTTACGCCCTATAAATGATCAAATAAATTTGATCAAACGGGTTTATGGGGAGACATAGTGTCGGTATGAACTAATCAGCACACGTTATCTTTGGTTCTCACCATAAATACAGTTGTTTATAGTGGTTTGAAAGAGGTGAGTTTTCCTCGCTACCACTTGGGTCATTCTCTCCTCACTAGTAGTCCTAATGATAACATGGGGAGACAAGCCCTCTAAAGATGAAACAAAAAGAGCCTATTGCCCAAGACACAAAGGACACTGGTTCAATTTTAGTGCACCAATTGAAGTGTTTGCTAATCTATGAAAACAAGGCACACAATGAAAGATCAAAAACCCTTGCCAAGGTCCTACAACAAAGATCTAATAGTAGTTTGGATTGTTTCAAATGATCACCCCTTCCTGCAAGCACACCAGTTAGGTAAATTTTAGATCCAAAAGACTTTGTGAAATAGGGGCCTTCGACTAAATGATTTTGCTTTCAAGACAAGCTACACCAATTTTGTTAGCTAGATCTGAAAATGTTAGCTCAATATGCACCAGATATGAAATCCGAATAATGAAAAACTAAATCAAAGAAATTGAAATGCAAAAATGAACACAGACGCAGTTATTAGTAACACAAATGCTATATAAACATGCAAACGCGCCTAGATCTGACACAGACGTGGCTCCTGAACACAGACGTGGCACTGTAATCTTCAAAAATAAAATAATATCGAAGACGCAGATGCGATTCCAGACGTCACAAATGCGGCAGAAAATCAAAAACGCGATCCGAAAGTGCATAGATGCAAAAATGTTGAAATGTTGTCAGAAATGTCAGATCTACAACTTCAAAAGCACAAAATCTACAACAAAAGGTATTAAATGCAAAAGGGACAAGGTTCCCACCGGGCGTGCCAAGATTTTTATGATGAAAATGGATAACAACAATATTGAAAGACTAAATGAATTCAACCACAAAACCCTAGCCTAACAACAACAAAGATCCACCATAACATATGAAGATTACCTAAGACAATGCAAATCAAATGGAATCACAAAGATTATACCATCACATGTCCAATAGGGTTTGGATCTCCATTCTTCCTATCTCCATTGATCTTGCTTGATATACTTGCTCTCAGATTTTATGTGTGCACAAGAGCTCAATAAAGAATGGAAATGTGGTTGCAAGTAGGCTTGATCGCATATGAAAGTTTGAATGCTAGGATGCTTAGGGTTGATAAATGAAGGAAGCATCTCCTTATATAGAAGACACTATAAGAAATTAAGGGATAAGATTGAGAGGTGTAAAAGATAAATGGTCGGCTAGGATTAAAGGGTAGGTAGAGGAAATAAGAAAATAATGAAAGGGTAGGTAGTGTAGGAATTAAGAGATGAATGACATGTGTCATGGGTAGAAAAGGTTAATGAATTAATTAAATAAATAAAGATTTATTTAATTAATAGAGGAAGTAGGATCAATTAAATAAATAAGATATTTATTTAATTTAGGAGAAAAGGATAATTTAAATAAATAAAAGTATTTATTTAAATGAGAAATAAGGCTAGAAGAGGGTAAATGAATTAATTAAATAAATAAAGATTTATTTAATTAATAGGAAAATTAGGCTCAAATAATTAAATAAATAAAGATATTTATGTAATTAGACAGGACAATTTTAGGTGTCTACAGTGAATATAGCAAAAGGATTGCAAGACGGTTGAATCAATCGTAGTCATTCGTAATTTTCCGCCACTAATTTTAGCTTTTCTTTGCCATAGGGAAAATATTTTGTCGTAGATGAAAAAGAAAACATCAACATTAAATATATTCATCCCCCTTCCTATTGAGTCGGCAATGTAGTTACTCTTAGCTTATTAATCTTATTAGTCAAAGTAAAAATAATTAAAGCAGGAAAAAATAATTTACACATTTTTACATTTGGGATTTTCTATTATTTATACATTTAGATCTTTTTTTATTTTTTAATATTTTAATAGTTTTTTATTAAGGAAAAAATAGGTTTTGAAGGGGCCCCGAAACCCTTTACATTGCAAGCAAAATAGAAAAAGCAACAAGAAACAAAAAGGAATAGGCCAACGTAAAGCCAGCAAAAAACCAATGAAAAGAAGCAAAAGTCCCTCAGAGCCAACAAAACTGATCAGACCCAAGAAGATAAACTAATTGATTTTTTTCAAGGCATTATCCAGGGTGTTGCTAATCCCATGCAGTTCTTTGATGTTATCCCTGAGATTTGGGAGATCCATAGCAAAAGCAGCCACAACTTTCTTGACACTCGCCCTAGTCCTCTTGGCAGCACCACCAACCGTAGGAGCACCACCACTGCCAATCTGGATAGTCTCATCATCCATGTCAAGTTCCACTACTGGCTTAGGAGAGCTGGTATAGTCGAAGACCTTGGCAATATCCTCTAAATTTTTTGTGACGGCTGACAGGATATTCGGGATAATACTCATCAAATTTTTCATGGCCTCTCTCCCTTCTTCCAGTGATTTAACCTTCTCCTCCATATCCTGCTTCCATTTTATCTACTCCCTGTCATCCTCCTTCATCTCATCCTTGTTTTTCCCCTTTTAATCCAGGTTCTTCAAGAGATCATAGGTCCATCTATCATAATCCAGTCTTGCCTCAGAAAGTTTTTTGAGGTTATCCAGGAATAACCCGTTATTTTCCTTGTCCTTGCTTAAACTTTCCATAGTCATATTCTTCTCAGGTTCCTTGTTTCTTTCCCTCTCGAAATTATCATCAATATCCTCATTATCCTTGTAATCCACATCCTCCATAGGATGGTTGTTGTCCTTGCCAGGGCATTCGCTGTGGATAGGGCTTTCATTGCCAGACTCATGCTCACCACTTTCCTCCTCGATACTCACCTCCTCATTTTTCCAGTTGTCATCACCATCGGAATTATATGTTTAAATCTTTTTAAATATTTGTATTTATTTAAATATATTATATAATATATATAATAATTGATTATTATATAAAATTTTAATAATATTATTATTTAACTTTCTAAAAATATATATAGACAACAAAAATTAATAAATATCTTTTTGATAAAATAATAATATTAATAATTATTATTATGCATATATATAATAGAACTTTCTTTAAAATAAAATTTATTGTTATTTTAAAATCGTAGTTTTAAGAAAAATAATATTGTATTTAAAAATAATAATATTGTATTTTATATTCTATATAATTAAAATTTATTTATAAATAATATTACAATTATATCTATAATTTTATATTATATTTTATAATAAAAACTATTAAATATAGATATAACATAATATATTACATAGTATGAATTAAATTAATATATACAAATCTAATAGCTTTACCTCTATCTCTATCTCTCTTTCTATTTGTCTTCCCTATCTCTATCTCCTTAGCTCTCTCTACATATCTCTCTCCCTCCTCTAGTCTTTCCCACTATATCTATCTCTCCATCTCTCTATCCCTATCTATCCCTCTATATCTCTCTACTTCTCTGTCATCTTTATTTCTCTCTTTCCCTCTCCCACTCTCTCTTTCTATTTATATCTATATCTTTGCCTTGCTATCTCTATCTCCATATCTCTCTCACTCACTGACACACTCCCTATTTTTTCCTCCCTATCTCTATCTCTATATTTCTCTCTCTCGTGCACACATGCACTATTTCTCTCTCCCTATCTCTATCATTATCTAACTATCTTCCCCCCTCTCCCTCTCTCACACATACACACCCTATTTTTCCCTCCTTATCTCTATATCTATATCTAGATCTATCTCTACCTATATATCTATCCCTCTATATGTTCCCTCTCTATCTCTCCCTCTCTCTCACTCTTGCCCCTTTATCGCTATCTCCCTATCTCTCACTCATCTCTATCTATATCTCATTAGTCACACCATCTCTACTACTCTATATCTCTATCTATATATTCCTCTCTCCTCATCTTGCTCCTCTCTATCTATATCTTTCCACCTCTATCTCGTTATCTCTTTATCTATCTCCCTAAATCACTCTATCTATTTAGATATATTCCCCCTCTCTCCTCTCTCCTCTCTCCTCTCTCCTCTCTCCTCTCTCTTCTCTCCTCTATCTCACATACTTACTCCATCTCTCCCTCTCCCTATCCACTCTATATATTGAGTTATTTCTCCCTCTCTATTTATCACCTATTTCTCTCTCTCCATCTCTTTATCTCTCCTTCTATTCATCTTTATTTGTCTATCTCTACTTCTCTTTGTTTATTTATCTCTCTATCTATCTCTCTTTCTTTATATCTCCCCTCTCCCCCTCTCTTTATATCTCCTTATATCTCTATCTCTCTATTGTTCTATATCACCATCTATATCTCTCTCTATCTCTCCCTCTCCCTCCCCCTCTTTATCTCTCTATCTCTTCCTCTCTTTCTCTACCTCTCCATCTCCCTATCTCTATCTTTATCTCTATCTCTATCTCTACCTTTCTCTATCCCTATATCTATTTCTCTCCATCTTCCTCTATCCATCTATTTTCTTCTCTATCTTTATATACCTCTCTTCCCCTCTATTTAGACATATATCCCTCTCTATTCATCTATATCTCTCCCTCTCTCCCTCTACTAATCTCTTGCATCTCTATATTTCCTTGCCTCCTCTCTTCATTTATCTCTCCCTCTCCTTCTCTTCATATCCCTCTCCTCCAAGTCACTCCCTCTTTAGATATTCCTCTATCTCTCTCTCTATCCCTCTCTCCCTAATTATCTTCTTGATTCGAAGGTTTTATTTCAATCATGTTTGAATCCTTGTAAGTGGATGAATAGTTGATTTGAAGCTATCACTTCTCCATTGAGACCATTGTTGCATAAACAAAATTATTTGTTAAATGACCTACCAATTGACCTCATGTGAAACACAAATGTATGCAAACAATACAACAACTTTTTTCTTAATTGGCCTTCCACATCTTTTCGGCATACCCATTGCACACCAAGGTGTGATTGCTATTTGTATGATTATGAATGACTAACAATCACTAATATCTAGCAAGAATAATTTCTGCACTATCAACTGTATATCAACCATTCAATGACTATAATAAATACCATTGTAATGTTATTTTGTTAATGATCATTTATGCAAAAAATTACACCAAAAAATTAGGGGTGGTAATTGCAGTGGTATCATAACTGGCTTTCCTACCAGCATGTGCTTTAATCCAACTATGTGACTACAATTGTCTCTATGAGAGAGAGGGAATTGATAAATTACACCCAAGAATAGAGAAAAAAAAATCACAAACTCCATTTGAATATATTTTTGCAGTAGATCTACGATCACATCAATGTTCTACTAGTGACAATGATAGTTTTTCAAATCACAATCCAAATAAAACTATGGGTGACAAAGCAAAGGAAAGGGCTAGTTCAAATAGTCCTAATTCTAAATTTAAAAGGAAATGTGATGCCATGCTAGAGATGGTGTCCCAAAGTTAAGCAAAACTTAATCAAACTATGACACATGAAGCTCAAAATAATTTATGGAGTACTCTATTACAAAATGATGAAACAAGTGTTGTAAAATAGGATATCACTAATGAACATATAATTGCAACAACATCAAGGTTTGTTGTAGGGTCCACCCCTGACTTGACTTGATTGACTAGAGTTGACCTTTAATTCATACGTGATAGACACTATTGGGCATAGGCTATTTCAGATGATTTATAGGATGTTGATACTATCATTAGTGATCGTGTGATTGATTAGACACTATATGCTTATTATGTGATTGACTATCGAAAGATTATATTGATCATGTGATTTGATGAGCATAATTGTTGATGGATTTTACATGTCTTACTATAATCGTGAATTATACTAATCATGCACTAGATGATGTTTTTATGTACTAACCATATTTAATGATTATCTATGATGAGTTGATCTTATGGTGTGTTTGATTGTTGTATGACTGTCTTTGGGATAGAGACAATTCCACATCACTCATTGTGAGCGGGATGTGTCGTTGCGATTCTCTAACCCTTGTATGTTATAATATATATATACATATGTCGTATCGTTGCTTTTTGGATGCAGGATTTGCAGGTACCAGACATCGACTCCACCTAGCTCCACAGGTCTAAGCATGTCTTTAAATCCCAATGGTATGTGGTTCGGAGTTGGCACAATTTCTCCTCACATACTCTAGGTCTAAGTTGTTCACTGTGAGTCGTCAGTGTCTTGGCGCAAGTCGTCATGATAGTTAGTAAGCTGGGTTTCTTCTGTGTTGTGAGTATGTCAGTATTGGCTGATTATTCCTTTTATGTTGAGATTGACTATTTGATTATTGATGCGAGATTAAATAATTAATGATGTTTATTTTAATTATTTTGATTAATAGGGATTTGATTATTTGTTTATCTAATGTTTAATTTAATTTATTGGATTCTTTCCTTTTTGGTTATTTGATTATTTGATATTTAAATGTTTATTTATTTTAATGATGATTTAATATTTATTTAATTTTTATTGTTTAGCTTATGATGTGTTTTATATTTATTTGTAATTTGACCTTTATTGGTATTTATTTATTTATTTAATCGCCTGTGGTTTAATATTTTTTTGGCTTTTAATGTTTATCTGGTTCATTAATTCATTTATGAGACTTTGATTTATTTTATTTTATTTCCCCATTTGATTTATTTAATTTCCCCATTTGATTTATTTAATTGTGGCTCATGTTTTATTTATTAGTTGAGTTTTATATTAAGTGGGTTGTATAAATAATAAAATGATAAAACATTCCCACCAAAATGTAAAAGCATGATTCATATTTACCTTACCTACCCTCTTCTCTTTTTGGTTGAATTTAAAAAGGGAGGTAAAATTATAATATATGGTGGGGTTGGTAAAATATATTATAGATTGGAATATTTTGATTGGTTGAGATTGAGGCTAGGGTTTTTGGTTAATGTTTGTCTTTTTATTTTCTTTTCCGTGAATTTTTCGAGGGTTGGTTCCTCTTTGGAAAATTTTCTCCAGCAAATTTTCTTCTTGGTTTTGGTTTTCTTCTCTCTTGGATTTTGGTTGGAGCTTGGGTTGGATTTGGTTTGGCTGGTGCAATCTCTTCTTCAGCTTCTTCCATAACACGGGTTGCGGGTTGGAGATGTATTCTACTTTTTTTAATATTTTATTTTACAGTTTTCCTGTATGCTTCATGTCTTTAGATTGAATGTGTGAGCTTGGGGAAATAAATCTAAAATTTGTATAGTGAGGAAGAAAATATATGAAGGCATAAATTTGTTGTAAGGTTTTATTCTATAGTTTGTGGGAAATATTTGTATTTTTTGGTTTGTGTTTCTGAGTCTGTGTCGTGCATGGAGTTTTGATTTAATATTGGCCTTCAAGTGTGTATTATTTATTTAATGTTGAAGTGAATTTTATTTATTGGGTAATATTGTTTTACCCATTAAGTAATTAAAAGGGGGTAATTTGTATTCTTTTATTTAAAAGTTATTTTCACCCAAGGTCAATGGTTTAATTTATTTTACCTACCCTTGGATTTGATTGGCTGGAAGTTTATGGTAGGTAGAAAATATATTTTATTTTCTTGAACTTTGGGAAGGTAGGTATGGAATATAATGTTTTTGGAATATTTTGATTGGATGATGGTTTTGCTCGGTTTTGTTTTATTTTATTTTTTAATTTTTTTATAAAGAGGCCTTCATGTGAATTCACGGGGGTTGGCATCTTTGGTGAATGAATTTCTGAGATTAATTTTAAGATTTATGGTGGTTGGATTTAAATTGGATTAAAGGCTTGGACTAGTTTTTCCTATAGTTTTTTTCTTGTAGGTTAATTTGTTAGTTGCTTGATTTTGTGGTACTTTCCGGATTAATTCTTGTACCGGAGGCATTGTTGAGGGTGTTGATGATTTATAGTTTTATATCTGATTTTATTTGATGTATTTTGTTGGTTTCAAGCATATTTACCTTCCTATGTTATTGGGGAAAGAATTGTGCTTTCATCCATATTGATGTGCTATGGTTGGTGAGTTGGAAGTGTTGCTATTTTGGGGCAGCAAGTGAGTTGGCCTTGTTGTGGTTTTACTTTCGTTAATGACAACAAATTTAATGGCTTGATATGCCTTTGTTTATTGCTAGCCAAGAGGCTCATTTTGTTATATTGATGTTGTTGTAGCCTTGCATATGTTGTGAGAGTATGTGTGGAAGTTATTGGCTGCATTGAGTATTATTTTAATGTATTTATGTTGGTAGAACCTCTTGTGATGTGTTGTTGGGCCATGTTAGGAGGAGTGGGCTTCCTTGTGATGACCGGGGTCATGAGAGATAGGCTGGCATGAGGTTCCTTGTAAGGATGCATGAAGTCTAGACCACCAAGGCACATTGGAGTTTTCCATGATTTATAAGCAAGTGATAACATTGATAATGAATTAATTGGGATGGGAAAATTATAACTCACTTAAACAAGATAATGAATAGTTTTGAGCCTCATGACTTATGTCCTAGGGAGGATGTTTTAGGATAAGCATGAGAAGGCCGTGAAGATGGTAAGCTAATCTCCCTTGGTCTCTCATAGATCGAGATGGCTCCACATGTCCATTAGGCTAGTGTCTTGTGTTATTATGTTATGAGGATGGCATGTGATGACACTCCACTCCTACATGTGTTCCCCCTTTATGATTTATGGTTATGCTTATTGGATGCATTTATGTCCTGATGAGTTTTACGCCTCTGAGAGTTTATTCTTGTGGCTCTGTGTGAGTTCTTGCTTGAGATTCCTTGTTGGTTAGTCTCTTTGGTTTTGAATGTCAGCCTAGATGTAGAGTGTGTGTTGGGACCTTGTGTCATCTCCTAGCACAGGGGGTGGTTCCTTTGGTTCCACATGGTCGGGTGGTTGATGTTTTTAAACCATTGGGATGTTCCTGTCTTTGGATTCTTCTTGCGTGGATGAGGATGCTTCTTTAGATAGTTCATGGATAATAATTGCAGCAAGAATGTAAATGATGATGTGATTTATGTAATGAAATTCTTATGTAACGGTTGTAAAAGAAGCCATGCTTATGAGAAATGATTATGTTGTTCTAGTTATAGTAATAGCTTTTGGTTATGGTATGTGATTATAATGATGAACCTTGAGTTGTATTGTAACATATTTATATTAAATAAAATGGATGCATGAGATGTGGATAAGTATGGTGGTTTAGAATTTAATGATGCATTTCATGTTCTTGATAAGCCATGTTAAAAGAAAATGGTGTAAATGTTATGACAATGGTATTAGATCTGAAATGATGTCTTTAACTAATGCTTTAAGTAGAAGAAATGTTATGTCTTGATAGGATGTGTGAGTTTGAGTAATGTTGGAAGATGTCTTAGGACATGTTTATGAGTTGTGATTAAATAATTTGAAATTATAGTATCATACTTCGTAGACAGTGACCTAATGATTGAATTGAAATCTTATAATGATTGGGGTGTGATTGAAGGTTCCTTATGAAATATTGTATAGATCTTCTTAGTGAATGAATTGCTAATATTATTAATGGAAATTACTAGTAAGTGTATGGGTAGATGGTAAAATGAATGCTTGTCTTTTAGAAAAGAATTATAATGTATCATGTGTTATGGTTTAATATTATATCTCCATTTGGTGGATGTTATTAGTGATTATGGAATTAGGATATTGTATCATAGTTTGTGTTGAGATGAATTCGTGTAGTTACCTGATTTGTAATAAGATGATTGTTGGTTAATTGATATAGTGTAAGAGATTTTATGAGTATTAAACGAGCTATGGGTTAAATGTTTGAGGAGACTTTGTGAGTATTGCATTATGTGCTTTTAGAATCATGATGAAGTAATAAGTATGCTAGGAGCATAGAATTATAAATGACTATGTAGAAGTTAATTGTAAATGGAAATGGAAATCATGTTAATGCAATGTAAGGGATTACTCTCGTTATGTGTATGGCAATGTTCATAGTAAAAGGTTGGTTAATGGTAATAGGAACATTTGGACTTGGTGTATAAAATGAATCTAAGTGAAAAAGGAAATAGTGGTGCATTGAAAGATAGAATCTCATATTAAATGAAAGACTAAGAAGGTTGCATATCATGAGTGTTAGGTATTGCTATGTTGCACCTATGTGTGTATAATGATTAAGATTATGAGGTATTGAACTGGAAGAAAGTAAATGTTTATTGCTTATGTAGGTAGATTAAGTAATGGCGTTGAGATACCCTAGGGAGTTGGTAGTAATGATTTATTGTATTCCGCTTGCGTAATTGTTTGAATAGCTTGAGTGAATTATTCTATGTTCATAACACTTAAATGTTGTTGTGTGCTCACTGCATTGCTAAAGTGATGTTATGTGTTGTATTGTTTTAAAAAAAAAATTAAATAAACATGTTTTTAGCTATATTTCTCTGGGGTATTTTGGCAGGCATTACATTTGTGCCTAGAACTTTTTAGCCTACTTTTATACATAGAAAGGAGGTGAAAAATTCTTCAAAGGTTCAACTTCCTTTGGTAGATGAAGTGATGGCTAGTTATGCGAAGTGTGACACACTTCTTGATGAGATTAAGAATCATTTTTTCCTAAATAATTAGTTGAGTTAGAGGAAGAAAAGAGGAGGTTGTGGAGTTGAATAGAGAGGACCAACAATTCAAAGAGATATTCAATAGGCATTATGCAAGGTAGCATTGCCACATTTTGATGGAAGTGACAAATTGCAAGGGAGGAAATTTTTCATCTTAAGGATGATGAATCCTCAAGGAAAAACTAACCCTTTGTTACCTCCTTGAACTAGCGCTAAGATGAGCCAGGGGATAACAAAATTATACAAGAAGTGTCAGACACCCGAGAGGCATCTCTGGACGGCTCTGCAGAGCCTATGTCCTTGGGATGAGCGCACAAAGTTGGGACACCAGTGTGGCGCATTGTCGTCATGTGTGGACGGAGTGTAGAACACCGATAGAGAGTCTAGGATGTACTAACAGAAAATACTGAAACAATGAAAGGGTACCGAACTATTAATAAATACAGATTACGAATAAAAACAAGATAGTGCAAGGAAAATAAAGGAAATGTTACAATGAGTCCACGCTTTGAAGCCTTCCGCAACTTGATGTCCTCCTCATGATAATATTCCTACACACATAGGAGAGAGGAAAATGTTGGGGTTGTGTTTTGGAGTCTGACTTACCCCCCTACCCCCCCCCCAAGCTATAGTTCTATGGTTCTCCCTCGACATTCTATGGGCAGCCGAGGGCTAAATAATTATGGGATTCCATCACCTCGCTCGAATGGATAGGAATACATATCCACCAGCTGATCGAAATTAGCAACAAACCTTCATTGCATCTATTCGGTATCATCCTCCCCCCCACCCCATACCCGTTTTGGTGTTTCCACCTCCACAGACTACCCAAGAAGCCACAAGAAAAGAGAGATGATAAAGATAATAGATAATGCAATACGAGTTTGGAAATAAAGATTGGAAAGTGAAAAGGAGAGGTTTGAGTAGGCTCCCCTTCCATGAACGATCATTGGAGTGTTGGTGTGAAGTGCTTGAAAATGCTTGAAGTACTGCAACAATGGTGTTGTTCTCAAAAATAATCTCCAAGAGCTCAACCTACAAGAAGGAATACCAAAACGCCAAAAAGAATCCCCTCAAATGCCTCTAACATGAAACATAAAGGCCTGAGAAGGAATTAGGACTGTTGGTATTTTGGTATGGTTTTGTCATTGATGTCAACACCTTCTAAACTCTTATCAACACTAGCACTTTGGAGATCCAGCAGCATTCACCGGCAAGCAAGTAACTATTGCATAGTTACTGGTATATGGTACACCGGCAGGATATAATGATCATCGACACTTGGAATGGCATGGAAAACACTTGGTAATATCGAAGACATCGTGTGGACATCTTGTCTTAATAAATTGATCATTGGTATATTCATATTTGCATATTTGCTTTTACTGGCAAATAGGTCCAGGGTTATCCAGGGTTACACCGGCAGGTTTATATTTTCCAGATCAGCATGGCACACTATGGAGATGATTAATTATTGTTGTAAATGCATTAAGCCGACATGTTCAATTGGTTATTGCATCAGAGATTATATTGTTTGTAAAATGTTTTATTGTAATATCGTGTAGAGCCGACCTACTAAAATTGGTCTTAGGTTATGATATAAATGTAAGATCTTATTTGTAAGATCAAATGGGGAATGCGAAAAAGGATTGTGTGAAGGTATATGCGAGATTAAGCAGAGATATGCACGCAGACATCATTTGAAGGTGAAGCTAGGTTTTTGTGAAAGCATATCAGCATTACATCGGTACTGAATCCAGCATATGAAGATGCTATTTTGAGTAGTACATTCTTATTGGACTTAACCATCCAATTGTAGTCAGTGTGACTCCCATTTTGTGATTGAGCAGTGAGCTCTAGGCGGTTGGCCTTTCTACAGTAGTATCATCTGATTGTGGGTAAAGTTTCCCACCATGGTTTTTCCCCTTACAGGGTTTCCACATACAAATATTGGTGTTATGTGTTGTGGATGACTTTGTGTTTATGTTTCATGCACTAATCTTTACCAGTATAGCAATTAACTGTTAAAACTGTCTACCGGCATACTTAACTGGTTTACCAGTAAGCATTAAGTTGGTCAAGTTGTTTTTGGTTTGAATTTATTAGAAAACTGATTCACCCCCCCCCCCTTCTCAGTTGTCTCCGGACCTAACAATTGGGATCAGAGCTAAGTCCTCTTTTGCAGAAGTTTAACAACTTGAGGAGATCCAATTTCTACTAACTATTTCAGGAAGGACAGTCCTAAACTTGATGGAACCAACTATGGCATATGGAAGATCAGAATGGAGACACATCTAAATTGCATTGGAAAAGACATATGGGAAGTTACAAAGAATGGTTATACTGTTGTTGTACCAGGTCAGCCTAGTCCAGCTAACTTGACAAAAGATGAGGAAAATGATTGCAAACCAAGAGAAGCACTTTTGAGCGCATTATCAGATCAACAAATCATGTGACTATCGGATAGGTCTACTGCTAAAGCTATTTGGAATCATTTGGAAACACTGAATGAAGGAGACTCCACAGTCAAAATTACAAAACTTGAAAGCTTCCGGGTCAAGTATGAACATCTGAAAATGGAAGAAGATGAAAGAATTTCTGCTTTTATGGAAAGAGTAAATGAAATTGTTTTGGGTATTAAATGTTGTGGAGGAACCTTAAGTGAAGATGAAATTGTTTCAAAAGTTTTAAGAGGATTGCCACCGGCATATAAAATGAAGGTTACTACTATAAATGAGTTAAGAACAATGTCTAATACATCAGTAACTATGGATACATTGATTGGAAAACTTTCAGCTTTTGAAATTGAAGAATTTGGTCTTGTTGCTACTATTACGATAGATTTGGCCTTTAAAGCATCAACATCATCTGCTCCATCATTTGATAAATCTGATTGGAAAACCTTTTATGCAAGAGAACTTGAAGAAAGTAGGAAAGAACTTGAAGAACTTGAAGCACTATTTGCAAGGAAAATGCCTAAAGGTCCAGTTGAAAGTAAGTGTGAAGGTAAAGCACCCTTTAAATGTTTTAACTGCAATAAGATTGGTCATACGGCTTCAAGATGTCCTGATAGACATGCTAGACTAAGAGAAGAAGCTAGAAGAACATCCAAGCCTAATCCTGAATATCAGAGATACAGATTTAAGAAGAAAAAAGACAAATCTTGTTACATTGTTGATGAAGGTGTGACTGATGATTCCGATGAAGATCCGGCAGACAATGGATGGGTTTTTGTTGCTATAATTGAAGATCAACCGACACCTGTAGTGCAACCGGTAGAACAAGCCCTAGCAGCTAAAATTGAAGTAAAGGATGAATGGATCATTGATTCTGGATGCTCACATCATATGATAGGAAATAAAGGTAAATTCTTGAACTTTCAAGAATATAATGGCAGCTTAGTGAGATTTGGAGATGACAAAGCTTGCTCAATCAAAGGTAAGGGTTCAATATCTCTTGATGGTAAGCATAACACTAACAATGTTTACTATGTTGAAGGATTAAAGCATAATCTTTTCAGTGTTGATCAATTAGTTGAGAAAGGATTTTAGTTACAATTCAAAAATGGAAAATGCAAAATCATGAACAGAACTGGTTTAGAAATTGCAATCGATAATCAGACTAGAGGTAATATCTTTCATTTGAATAATAGTGAAAAGACATGCTTGCACATATAGATGAAATTTGGTTATGGCATAAGAGACTATGTCATGTAAACTTTGATTGCATGGTAAAGATTAGTACTACTAAGGTAGTTAGAGATCTACCTAAAATTGTCAAACCTCACAATACAGTATGTAAGGAATGTCAATTTGGAAAATAGGTTAGAGCTAGTTTCAAAAGTATTCCAGAGAAATCTAATAATGCTCTTGATTTAATTCATACTAATTTATGTGGTCCAGCTAGAACTAAAATCTTACAAGGTGATAGATATTTCATGCTAATCATTGATGACTATTCTAGAATGTGTTGGGTTACTTTTCTCAGAGAAAAATCAGAAGCACTTGGAAAGTTCAAACTGTTCAAAGCAATGGTTGAAAATGAAACCGGTAAGAAAATCAAATGTTTAAGATCAAATCAAGGAGGAGAATTTACATCTAAGTAATTTAATACATTCTGTGAAGAAAATGGAATCAGAAGACAGCTATCAGCACCTCAGACACCACAGCAGAATGGAGTTGTTGAAAGGAAAAACAGAACTATCTTGGATGCAACAAGAAGTATGTTATCAGAAGCAAATTTACCACATATGTATTGGAGAGAAGCAGTCAGTACAGCGGTCTATACATTCAACAAAGTTCACATCAAAGGTGAAACCGGTAAGACCCCTCATGAACTATGGTTTGGTAATACTCCTACTCTTAAGTATTTCAGAATTTTTGGAAGTAAATGTTATATTAGAACAGATGAGTATATTGGCAAATTTGATCCTAGAAGTGATGAAGGAATATTTCTTGGTTATTCATCTAAGAGAAAGGCATATAGATGTTTTAACAAGAGATTGCAGAAAATTGTTGAGAGTACAAATGTAAAGATTGATGAACAATTCAGAGGAACTTCAAGGTATATAGACTCTGAACCGGCAACAGAAATTTTGACAAATGAACCTACACTGAATCCACCGGTATAGAATGAAGATCCAGTTATCCCGGTATCATCTGAGGATTCCACAGTAACTGAAGAACAACAGTAAACAAAGGCACCCTGGTATGTAAGATTGAATCATTCTGAAGATCAGATAATTGGAAACAAGTTTAAAGGAGTTATGACAAGAGGAAGATTGGCAAATGAAGAGGTATGTCTTATTTCTCAAATTGAACCATCATCAATTAATGAAGCATGTGAAGATAGATTTTGGATTAAAGCTATGGAAGAAGAATTAGAACAAATTGAGAAAAATAATACTTGGACATTAGTTCCCCGGCCTAAAGATAAAAATGTAATTGAAACCAAATGGGTATTCAGAAATAAACTTAATGAAGATGGTAAGGTTGTCAGAAATAAAGCAAGACTAGTGTGTAAGGGATATTCTCAGAAGGAAGGAGTTGATTACAATGAAACCTTTGCACCGGTAGCTAGAATTGAGGCAGTCAAACTATTTTTGGCTTTTGCAACACACTAGAACTACAAAGTTTATCAAATGGATATTAAATGTGCATTTTTTAATGGAGATCTTGAAGATGAAGTATACATTGAACAACCTGATGGATTTTCTTTGATAGATGACAATGATATGGTTTGCAAGTTAAGAAAAGCTCTGTATGGACTAAAACAAGCTCCAAGAGCTTGGTATGCAAGATTGGATAAGTATCTCTTAAAGATTGGTTTTACTAAAGGAAATGCAAATAGCAATTTATATTATAGAGTAACTAATGATGACATCTTGATTATAGAAGTATTTGTTGATAATATAATCTTTGGAGGAGAAGATGGATTATGTAAAGAATTTTCTATTAAAATACAGCAAGAATTTGAAATGTCTATGATTGGAGAAATAAAATTCTTTTTAGGATTACAGATTTCACAGACTGATAAAGGTATATTCTTGAGTCAATCCAAATACTTAAAAGAGTTACTAAAGAAATTTGGGATGGATAACTCTAAACTGGTAAGCACACCTATGACAACAAATGACAAATTATCACAAAGGGATGAATCTACACCCGTTAATCCAATTAGATACAAATCTATGATAGGAGGTTTACTATATTTGACACAAACCAGACCTGATATTATGAATGTAGTATGTATTGTTTCAAGATTTCAAAGTAATCCTAGAAAAAATCATGAATTAGTAGTAAAAAGGATTTTTCGGTACTTACAAGGCACTATAAATCTTGGATTATGGTACCCCAGAGATGAAAATGTTGATCTATGTGCATACATAGATGCAAATTGGGCAGGAGATGTGGATGATAGAAAAAGCACCACCGGCGGAGCATTCTTTCTTGGAAACAGATTAGTTTCTTAGTTGAGTAAGAAACAGAGTTGTACATCTTTATCAACAGTAGAATCAGAATATGTTGCAATAGCAACTAACTATACACAAGTACTATGGCTTAAGCAAATGTTGAAAGACATAAAAGGTAAAATGCAAGGAACCTATTACTATCTATTGTGATAACACTGCAGCAATTGATATATCTAAGAATCCGGTATTACATTCTAAAACAAAACATGTTTCTATCAAACTGAATTTTCTAAGGGAAAAGGTTGAAGCAAAGGAGATAAAACTAGTTTATGTGAATACTAAAGAGCATATTGTAGACATTTTCACTAAACCTTTGCCTAAGGAGACTTTTGAATATCTTAGAGATCATCTTGGGGTCATACCCCCGCCGATAGAGACTTAGGAAATTGATGATTGTCATCAACCGGCAGAATTAACAGACAAATCTTTTATTCGGATTCTTGATGGGACGCTACTTCTCAAGGGGAGTAGTTGGTATATTGAATTGATTGGTATTTTGTATATGAACTTGGTTTTGTTGTAACTTTGGCATTTGATGTCAAAGGGGGAGAGATTGGTATGGAAAAACTTTGAAAAACACAAGGAAAACACGTCTCCCAGGGGGAGAGATTGTTGTTTGGGAGAGATTATTACTCTCTATATCTGTATTTTGATTTCTGGTTATGATCTTTTTGGAGATTGTTGGTTTTTGGTACTTGGCATTTCTGTTTTGGCACTTTGATGGTTTTTCCATCTTGTGTTGCCATCAATGCCAAAGGGGGAGATTGTTGGTATTTTGGTATGGTTTTGTCATTGATGTCAACACCTACTAAACTCTTATCAACACTAGCACTTTGGAGATCCAGTAGCATTCACCGGCAAGCAAGTAACTATTGCATAGTTACTGGTATATGGTACACCAGCAGGATATAATGATCACCGGCACTTGGAATGGCATGGAAAACACTTGGTAATATCAAAGACATCGTGTAGACATCTTGTCTTAATGAATTGATCATTGGTATATTCATATTTGCATATTTGCTTATACCAGCAAATAGGTCCAGGGTTATCTAGGGTTACACCAGCAGGTTTATCTTTTCCAAATCAGCATTTAATTATTGTTGTAAATGCATTAAGCCAACATGTTCAATCGGTTATTGCATCGGATATTATATTGTTTGTAAAATGTTTTATTGTAATATCTTGTAGAGTGGACCTACTAAAATTGGTCTTAGGTTATGGTATAAATGTAAGGTCTTATTTGTAAGATCAAATGGGGAATGCGAAAAAGGATTGTGTGAAGGTATATGCGAGATTAAGCAGAGCTATACACGCAGACATCATTTGAAGGTGAAGCTAGGTTTTTGTGAAAGCATATCAGCATTACACCGGTACTGAATCCAGCATATGAAGATGCTATTTTGAGCAGTACATTCTTATTGGACTTAACCATCCAATTGTAGTCAGTGTGACTCCCATTTTGTGATTGAGCAGTGAGCTCTATGCGGTTGGCCTTTCTGCATGTGCACTTAGTATCTGCAGTAGTATCATCTGATTGTAGGTAAGGTTTCCCACCGTGGTTTTTCCCCTTGCAGGGTTTCCACATACAAATATTGGTGTTATGTGTTGTGGATGACTTTGTGTTTATGTTTCATTAACTAATCTTTACTGGTATAGCAATTAACTGTTAAAACTGTCTACCGGCATACTTAACTGGTTTACCAGTATTAAGCATTAAGTTGGTTAAGTTGTTTTTGGTTTGAATTTATTAGACAACTGATTCACCCCCCCCCCTCTCAGTTGTCTCCGGGACCTAACAAGGACATCGGTGGGCGTATGCAGAGGCATTACAATTCCTTTCCGATGTAGAAGTAATACTCAAACAGCCACCTGTGAACTATCAGATTCGCATGATGCTAGCGCTCCGCACGAAAGTCTTCAGGTCGTGCTTATGTCCCCGAAGGTGAGAGGTTGGCGGAGTTGGTAATACTTCGGATAGAGATGACAAGGATGGTCTAAGTGGACAAAAGGACAAGATAGCGGAGTTCAGCCTCCAACGGCATGGGGAAGGCACCATTTGTCACATTTATCGCAAAGGGGTGAGATTTTCAAAACTACACAAATGCACAACTAGAGCATGGGTATAGAAGTTAGACAACTATTTGGCACTCAAGCCCATATCAAAGGATGAAGCAATCAATTTTGTTACTTTGCATTTGCATGGGATAACCTACGAGTGATTGTATCATGGCTTTATTACACTAGGCCACAACCTAATCACAACATACATTGAGTTCACAAAAAACCTCATCAAAAGGCTTGATAAGAAAGATCCTGAATTGCACTTTAGAGAGCTTGTACAACTAAAATAATGTAATTCCCTTGATACATTCATTTAAGATTGCCAAATACTTTTAGTTATGGTTTCTAGTATCAAAAAGAGGAAACTTGTTGTCATTTTCAATAGAGGACTAATGCAACGTATTGATGATGGGTTTAGGCCTTTGATTCACCAAGTTTGCAAGAGACTATAAGAAAGGCTAAGAGTATGGAGGTTGTTGCCCCCATAACACAAATTATCATCAAAGAGCTTTCAGTGTGATAACAAAGAAAACATTAAGCCCAAAGAACCCTCTTCAAGGAAGTTGGATGATGACCTTAGAAAGGAGATATGAAATAAAATCTCTATTTTACATGTAAGGAACCTTGTGCCCCATGTCATAAGTGTGTTCGAAAAAGGAAAAAGTGTCAATTGGAGGCATTTTTAGATGATAGTTCTAAACCAAAAAAATTTAGACCACCAAGCTGAAATACAGGAAAGTGAAGAAGAATTAGTGGAAAATTTTGGGGAAGAGAAGGAAAGTGGAGGTACACTTTCTATGCTCTCTAATCAAAAAAGAAATGATTCATTCAGGGTTAGAGGTATGTTGGAAGGGTAGGCAAATTGTTGCTCTTATTGATATAGGTGCTACACATAATCTCATTGATGAACACTATAGCACAAAGAGGGCTCAAGACTAAAAAAAATGGAGGCTTTAGATTCATGGTTGCAAATGGTCACACTTGTCATGTATGAGGAAGATTCCACAATTGAGACTCCTATTGAACCATTACAAATTAAATGATGATTTTTATGTTGTGAACACAAAAGATGTTGATGTGGTACTTGGTATGCAATGGTTTCGCTCACTAGGTGAGATCACCTTGAATTTGAAATCCATAGAGTTGAAATTTTAGGATGATGGAAGTGTTAGGAAAATGGTGTCTCAATATTGCAATAAAAAAGGTTATTGCTATATGATTTCGTCTAGAGGGGAGACAACAAGGGGAATGGCGAGTGCGGAGCGAAAAGGAGCGGGAATCCCAAATTTCAAATTGGGAAATGGCGGAATCCCTGGGAACAGCGGATTTCCTAGAGATTGCAGTTTTTCTGGGATTGGAACTGGTGATCAGGCAAGGGGTCAGATGCCTCAAGGGTCAGAAGAGGACAAGGAAAAAGAAAAACTGGGAGAGGACAAAGATTCAAACCCCAAGGACCCACACGACAGAGGTAAAGGAAAAAAATGGTCTTCGCTCTTCGGAGTGAAACTGCTGGTTAAATCTGGGCTCCCAGAAGTAACAAACATTTCAGACCCTGCCTCTGGACAGTTTGCTATTTTTGTTCTAGACAAAGTGGTCAATATGATTGTTTTTGGCCTTTCTATGACATTAGTAGGACGATTCTCTGTCTTTAGGCCTAACATTGATGATGTTAGGAATTTCATAAGGAGAAAATGGCTTGTTAAAGGACAAGTGGAAGTGGCAGCACTGCCCAAAGGGTTTTTTACCTTCGCTTTCAACTCTGAAGAAGACATGAATAAAGCTCTCTATGAAGGCCCTTGGATGTTTGGCAAGTCATCCCTGGCTCTTCAGAAATGGGCCCTGAATCTCGTCCTCGATGAATCCTTCTTTATTTCTACGCCAGTCTGGACGCGCCTCTTGGGTCTTTCGTTGGAACACTGGAATGAGGAAGTCTTCAAGGGTATTGCAAAATCCTTCGAAGAACTCTTGTCGATCGACCCGATGACGGCGGCTAAATCAAGGTTAGTCTTTGCTCGCATTTGCGTAAATGTTAATCAAATGACAGATATGTCTCAATCCATAGACATCACTTCTAAACTTGGAAAATGGTCCCAAGCTATTGAATAAGAATCTCTACCATTTGCTTGTTTCCACTGCAAAAAATTGAGGCATTGGGCTAAATCATGCCCGCTCAAGAAAAATAAGGAAAACAAGATTGATAGCAACAACAAGAACAAAAAGACCTGGCAAATGATAAATAATAAAGAAGACTCATCAACAACTGAGAGTAACCAAAATAAGGATATGATGGAACTTTTGAATGAAACCAAGAGGAATGGGAGTAGTAGCAACGACCAACAAGATTGTGTTTGTTCCAATGACCAACCAGAGAGAACTAAAGAAGCAGGGCAAGGAACTGAGTTGAACAATAAAAAAAACCCAGAGGACCAGGAGACTGGATCTGTTAGTCAGGAGAAGGAAGAATCCATTCCGGACCAGGAGGCTAGATTAGTGAGTCAGGAGAAGGAAGAGACCATTCCAGCCCTATCTCTATCAAAACCAGCTGAGGAAAACTTTTATGAAGCACAAGTCCTTTCTGATACTGAGCCTTTACTGCTTTTAACCAATGGAATCCCAAAGCCCAACCTCTGTAAAACCCCTTCTCATAGTGTGGATTTGCTGGATGGGAATCTCCGGATATTTGGATCGAGGGAAGGAAATTCGAACAAGGAGGAATTCAATGGAGGAATCTCAACTAGAAGCAAGATCAAGAAAAAGGCAGATGTTGGAAGTCAGAACAAAAAGCAGGGTAGGCCATCCCTAAAACATCAAAGGGAACAAGAAAGCTGGAAGAACCGTGCTGATGGAACACAGTGTTCCATTGAGTCAGCCCTATCCCCAGTTAAAGTATGAAGATAATATCCTGGAATATTAGAGGGTTGAATGCCCCTCATAAGCAGGATGTGTTACGGAACATCATCAGAGATCATAAACTGGATGTAGTCCTTGTTCAGGAAACCAAGATGTCTAAAGAAAAAGTTGAAAAGATTAGAATTTTCAAAGAAAATGGAGTCATAGGATCAAACTCGGAGGGAGCTTCTGGAGGAACTGCCATTTTTTGGAACCAAAAAACCACTACTGGAAAGGAAATCATCTCTTCTACTAATAGGATCTCTGTTCAGCTTGAGCATATTAAGGACAACTTTGTTTGGGTGTTATCCAATGTTTATGCGCCTAATACCAAATCCGAGAGAGCTAAATATTGGAAAAGCCTTGCAGCTGACAGACTCAAGTTTGCTTATCAAAGCTGGATTATTATGGGAGACTTCAATACCACGCTCAAAGATGAAGAGAAGATAAGAGGTATCCCCTTACAACTTGATGGGAAACAAGACCTCATGGACTTCATTAACGACCAAGCTCTCATTGATGTGGATCTCTAGGGCATCAATTTCACCTGGACCAATAGAAGAACCGGAGCTGATCTGATTCAAGTCAAGCTTGATAGATCTTTAATTTCTCCTGACTGGCTTTCTAAGTATAATTGTTCCCTTGCCTCTGTTATCAAAATTGGTTCAGACCTTTACCCCATCTCCTTTACTGCCAACTCTTTTTCAGCAAAGAGAAACTTCCCTTTCAGATTTGAAAAAGCTTGGCTCTCCCATCCTTCTCTGGAAGCTTGCATTGTTGAATGGTGGAACTCTGAAGTGGAGGGCAAGGCTCTTTTTAGAATCACCAAAAAGCTCAACATCATAAAAGCCAAAATTAAATCCTGGAACAAAGAGTTTTTGGGGGACATATTCAAGAACAAAATTCAAGTCAAAGCTGAAATAAAGTATGTTCAGGATAGAATCCAAGAGGTGGGGTTGACCGAAGATCTTATGACGGCTGAAAATGATCTTTTATCTAAATACCACTCCATCATTTCTAATGAAGAGACTTTCTGGAGACAAAGATCCAGAGCATTGTTTCTGAAGGAAGGCGATAAAAATACCCGCTTCTTTCACTTAACTGCTCTTAAGCATAGGGCAGCCAACAGAATATCCAGACTAAATTGCAATAAAGGCATCTTAACAGAGGACTGTGACATAAGGAAGGAAGCTCTCGAGCATTTCAGTACCCTGCTGGGTGATGTGGATATCCTGGATTTCAGCAAGCAAAACACCCTTTTACAAGCTATCCCTCCTATCCTGTCAGAAGCTGACAACCACCTTTTATCCCATATCCCCTCTAATCTGGAAATCAGAAAGGCGGTGATCTCCTTCCAGGGTGATAAATCCCCTGGTCCGGACGTCTTCCCCATGTTTTTCTTCCAAAATTTCTGGCACATAGTGGAGGCTGACATATGCAATGGTGTTAAGGAATTCTTTGGCTCTAGAAGACTCCTAAAGGAACTGAACGCTACCTTCATTTTCCTAATCCCAAAGATCCCCAGAGCTGATTCTCTTAACAAGTTTAGACCCATCAACTTGTGTAACTCTGTTTACAAGATCTTATCTAAGGTTCTGACTTCCAGGTTATTGAAAATTCTTCCAAGGATTATATCTGTCCAGCAAAATGGCTTTGTCCCCGGAAGATAGATTTTGGACTCCATCATTTCCGTTTATGAAAACATCCACTCCCTGAAAGTGGCGAATAACCAGGGATTCTTCTTAAAGTTAGACATGACTAAAGCTTTTGATAGAGTGAACTGGCAGTTTCTCCTTAGGATCATGAAAGCGTTTGGTTTTGGTGACAAAGTTATTCAACTCTGCTCTCAACTTATGGAAACTTCCTCCTCTGCTATTATTGTCAATGTCTCCCCGTCCAGTTTCTTCAAAAGCTCTAGAGGTCTCAGACAAGGGGACCCCATATCCCCTATCATGTTCACTATTCTTGTTGAATGCCTGGGAAGATTCATCCTTAAAAATGTGGAAGATGGCAATCTTAAGTGCCTGAAACCTTCTTCTTCCAATGTTGTCTGCTCTCATGAACAATTCGTTGATGACTCTATCACCATGGGGGAAGCCACCATCATGGAAGCTAAAAATATGAAGATTATTCTGAACACCTATGAATCAACCTCTGGCCAAAAAATGAACTGGGATAAAATCTCTCTGTTTTTCATCAATACCTCGGTTCAAAGGCAAATAAGGATTGGCAGGATTCTTGGCTGCAACATCTATGAGTTTCCATCTACCTATTTGGGGCTTCCTCTGTGTCTCAAGCCTGAGGATTCCTTCTGGAACAAGCTAATTAACAGAATCAACTTGAAACTTGCTGGCTGGAAAGGGGATGTCCTAAGTCAAGCAAGAAAAATCACTCTGCTCAAAGCCACTCTCCAAAATCTTCCTGTGTATGCTCTTAGCTTGTTCAAAATCCCCTCAAAGTTTGCGGAAGCCATTGAAAAAATCCAAAAAAAGTTCCTTTGGTCGGGAGTGGAAGCTAAAAACAGAATTCCCCTTATTGCCTGGAATAAAATTTGCTGCCCTAAGGCCTCTGGTGGGCTAGGCTTAAGGAACATTGGTTCTATGAATAAATCTTTATTAGCCAAACAAATATGGAGATTCAAAGGGGAGGAAAGAGAATGGAACTCTATCTGGAAAAACAAATATCTCTATATGCAATCTTCTAAGGAAGAATTCTTTGACAACTCTTTTAATGTTGAAGGATCCGCCATATGGAATGTTGTGCAAGCAGCTAAAAGCTGGGCTACTACTGGCAGAACTTGGAACCTTGGAGATGGGAGGAGAATAAGATTTTGGGAAGATAGATGGATCCTGGATAAACCTCTGGAGGAAATCCCAATCCTTAAAGATTGGAAAGACCGATTCAAAAGCAGGTATGGAGAAATGGTAAGAGATTACTGGAGAAATGGGAAATGCATTGACTTTAGCCAGCAGTGTCCGGGACTCAAGTTCCTTCAAATAGCTCTCTCTGCCAAAATCCTTAGAGACAACAAAGATGACAGATTGATATGGAGGGAAACTCTGGATGGGAAATTCTTTGTTTCCTCTGTTGTGGCTATTCACAATGTCCCAGTGGAAGAAATTCCCATCTGGGCTAAAGTCTGGAACAAGAAGTTAGTTCCTAAGGTCAATATCTTCTTCTGGATTTTCATCCAAAATAAGGTATTAACCCTCAACAATCTTCACAAAAGAGGTATTATTTTTCCTAACAGGTGTTCTCTTTGCTGCAGGGAAGAAGACACAGCTTGCCATATTCTCAATCAATGTTCTTTTAGCCAGGATATCTGGAAAATCATCCTTTCCATGTGGAACCTGAGTTGGGTCTTCCCGAACTCTCTTGGTGACACCTGGCTTCAATGGCATTGCCCTAATTCTAATCCTAAAATTGTGGAGACCTGGAAACTTACTCTGCCAATTGTTATCTGGAATATCTGGAAAGAGCGCAACAACAGGATTTTTAGGGATAAAAGGGCTTTTCCTGAAGTGGTTGTAGATAAAATCTTTAGGAGTATCTTTGAAAGCCTCTACTGCACTGATCAGGGACCTGCTGCTAAAGATGATTTTAAAGACAAGTGGAACCTTTCTACCACTACTACTAGCAAGGAGACTGGAAGAGAAGGTCTAGTCTGGTGTTTTCCCTCGCAAGGATGGATTAAGGCTAACTTTGATGGGGCCTCTAAAGGGAATTCGGGTAAAGCTGGATATGGGGGCATTGTCAAGAATTTTGCTGGAAGTTATCTTAAGGCGGTTGCTGGTCCTCTGGGGAATCAAACTAGCCATTTTGTTGAAGCCTCTGCAGCCTTGAATACCTTAATTATAGCCAAAAATCTAAATTATGATAAAATATGGCTTGAGGGAGATTCACTCAATATCATAAAGTGCCTAAAGGGGGAATCGGAGCCTTCCTGGTCTATTGAAAATATCATCATAAAAGCTAGGGAGATCATTGTCAGTTTCAAAGAAATCATTATTCAACATGCCTTCAGAGAGCAAAACAGCGTGGCGGATTTCTTAGCGAATATTGGAGTTAACTCTGACTCCCAAATGATTTGGCACGAGGATCTCAATTTAAATATCAAAGAGTTCATTAGAAATGACCGTTATACGAGGAGAGAAGGACAATTTAATCATGACAAGTAAAAAGCATCATTTATGCCTTGCTGGAAAGGCCATCATTGCTTGGCGCCGCAACAGATCTTCTATTATCTCTAATAAATTATCGCATGCTTTGTGGGTTACCCAGTTCGAAAACTTGAGAAACATCGGAAAAGAAGGTGATAACTTGCAGAGAAATAGAACAGACAGCCCGTATCCGAAGATGGGAGGAGACCTAAGGCGGGAAGAACCAGACAATACGTCGACCTGGAAAGCGATGCCAAAAGTCTGGGCGAAATTGGAGAAGGGCTCTCTTACCAGCTTCATGGAGAAACTTGAGGACTATGACAAAGGTAGGGTTAACTTAGCCGTTTCCAAGATTTTCGAAAACTAGTCTAATGGCTCTTTTAAACTTTATGGAGTTAAGTTTAAGCTGGACGCTGGGCTCATTTCCACTGTGACCGGAATGCCCCACTCTGGGCTTAATTTCTTTCGAGACCTTAAGGTCTCCAACAACGCGGTTAACCTATTCCCGCAAAAAGAGAAAGAGAGAGCTAAAATTGGCAAGGCTACTGGGGGCTACTACGAAGCTGCAAACATCAAGAAGTTGTGGGGCTGGGTTCTGAACGCAATTATGGAGTACATCATGGTTGAAGGCCATTTTTCTAGGGCCCACACCTACCACTTCATGCTCTTAAACCATTTCAGACACGACAAAAAGGTGTCCCTGCCCTACTACCTCTTTCGGTCCCTCTCCAAGTCCCTCAACAAACACAGGACTTACCCTTCCAGCCCAGTTCTCCACTGCGGGCTTCTGTTGCTCATCTATGAGCACTACAAAACCCTCACCCTACTGGAGAATAAGAAGATTTCTGCCTCTCCGGGCAAGAGAAAGATGGAAGAGGGAGAAACTAGCAAGGAGAAGGCGTCCTCCAACAAAAAAAGGAAAAGCATCCCTGGGTTGGAAACAAAGGACATTGTTAAGGAAAGCAGCGGAATGGAGACGGACGACTCCAACGGTGAAGATAGTTGGAAAGACGAGGAGCTGGGTAACGAGGAAGAAAGTGGCAATAATGAGCCTAGTTAAGAAAGCCCTACCCTCAGCGAACACCTTGGTAAGGACAACAGCCATCTGATGGAAGAAGCGGAACCCAAGGATAACGAGGAAACCGGAGTGAATTCTGAGAAGGAAATGAACAAAGACTCTGAGAAGGACCTGACTGAGGATAGGGATAGCAAGGACAAGGAAAGTGCTAGTAAAGGGCTTATCGTGGATAATCTCAAGAAGCTCTCTGAGGCCAGAATGGATTTCGATAGATGGACCTACGAAACCCTGAAAAACCTGGATAAGAAAGGGATTAAAATGGATGAAAAGAGGGATGATGAAAATAGAGAGTAGATTAATTGGAAGCAGGAAATGGAGAATAAGGTAAAATCGCTGGAAGAGGGAAAAGAAGCGATGAAAAATCTGATGGGAGTTATCCCAAGTATCCTCTCTGCTGTCATTAAAAACGTGGAGGACATCGCCAAGGTCGTTGATCATACCTACACTCCTAAACCGATCATGGATCTTGACCTGGAGGAAGAGACCATCCAGACTGGAAGTGGTGATGCTAATCCGGTGGGCGGTACTGCGAAGAGAACCAGGGCCAGTATCAAGAAAGTTGTGGCTGCTTTAGCAAAGGATCCCCCTAACTTCAAAGACAACATCAAAGAGCTGTATGATATCAGCAACACCCTGGCTAAAGCCCTGGAAAAAATCTGAATGCTGGAAGGCCTGCTAGCTTTTTGGGGCTTTTTTGGGTTTTCTTCGATTTTCCGCTGGTTTTTTGTGGTTTCTGTTCTTTTCTGTTTCTTGTAGCTTTGTTGTTTAAGTTATGCTTGTAAAGGGTTTCGGGGCCCCTTCAAAACCTGTTTTTTCCTTAATCAAAAACAAAAGGTTATTGTTGATAGGTCAATGTTGGGGACACGAGGGGGGATGATACCCCTTTGTGGTGTCTATAGGGCTTATCCCCCCCCCCCCCAAACAGGGGGTCCAAAGGCAATGCGCCCTAGTGAATATTGGGGAGCAACAACCCTGAAAGTCACATTTTATGTATAATTTATCATTGTAAATTTGACCATTTATCATTAGGTCACAAATCTAATAGTAGAGATTATACCAGATTTGTTTGCCTAAGAAGGTCACCCTATTTTATGTGGGAATTATTCTATGAATAGGAATTGCGATGTATTCTATTATTTTGATAGTTGTTGAATTGTCGCTAGATCTCTGGTTGGTGATACTCCTATAAGAAGCTTACTCTACAAGTATATTATAAATCTTGTTGATTTTTGAATAATATATTGGACGAATTTTTGGAGTATCAGGTTGTTTTCCCCACGCAAATCATTGTGTTATAGTTTACTTGCTATTAATATTTATTTCTATTAAGTTTTTGTAACTATTGTAAAGATCTAAAAAGTTTTTGCATTACCCTCCTCTCAAGATTAGTGTAGGAAGTGGTTTTGCTACCTTAGCTTTCTTTCGAGCAGGAAGGTTGTGTTTTGAGGAATGTCTTAACAGGGATCTTGTAGTGTCACATGCAAGATGATGCAGGGAGTATCTAATCATGGGCAAAAGAAAGACACAACGAAAAAATGAATTTTTTTAATTTCCAAATTTTTGCTAATCCCCTTTTTAACATGGACATTGAGATGGAAATTCATAATCCTCTTTTTGAGATGCATGTTAATAGTTTGGGGAAACAACAGATTTAATATGATGGGTTGCTACCTGAGGTGAGTAACAATGGGTTGAGTCATCATAAAATGTTGGATGACCTTGTGGATTCGCCACAAGGAAAGGAGTACTATTGTGACCTTGAGGTTAATAGGGCAGAGAGCATTACTATTTTTGATTAAGGTAAAAATAGGTTTGAAGGGACCCAAAACCCTTTAACAACATAGCATAGAGTAGTCCAGACTTAACAAGGCATTAAGCCAAAAAGAGACCCCAAAAGACCAAACTGCCCCATAAGATATACATAAAGCTTCATAACAGATAGGGGGCAAACAAAAAAACAAACAAAAACAATAGAAGCCTGAACACAGCAGAGAAAACCAAAGAACAAAAACTCCAGCAACAACAAACCCAATGAAGAGGCAGCAGAACACTAGCACTAGTCCAACAGCTTCATTGACTATGCCATTTCCTTTTCAATCTCAATCATTGTGTTGGTGATCTCCTTTAGCTTCTTAAAATCAAGAGGAGGTCCCACTGCCTTTCTCTTCAAAGTGTCTCTCATTCTTTTGTTGGGGCCCAAGGAGATATCCTGATCATTATTGGTGTCCACATCCACAATGTCTTTCAGTTGAAACTATTCTTCAAGACTGCTAATCATATTCTTAAAGCTCTCCACCATGGCACCAATCACACCATGACTAGTTTTAACATCTTTGATGGAATCCTTTATTTTCCTAATTTGTTCTTTCTGGGTCGCCATCCTAGCTTCATAGTCTTTTTTGAAATTATCAAAGGCCTCCATAGTTGTCTTTAGGCAATTGATGACAAAGGCCTTCTCTTTCTCAAACCAGGGACTATTCTCATTAGAAGCATGCACATTACCCATATCCTTAACTTTTTCTTTCATTACCTCCAAGTTACTACTATCTTCTCTCTGTTTAAGTTGGATATCTTTGGTCTCATGGAAGATCCATTTGAAAATTTTGAAAGTATCCACTGCCCCATCTTTGGCTAAGGCAAGGACATCAGATACAGACTCTTTCTCAGCACTAAGCATAGGTGAAGAGGGGTCAAGGGTATTCGGAAAAGAAGGTTGCCTCTCAGTGTTAAGGTTAGGTTGAGAATCAATGGAAGCCAAAGGATATGGATGCTTGCCCTGACCCAAAGGATAGTCAGCCAAAACACCAATAGTCTTAGAGCCCAAGTGAAGATTCCGAACAGGGGGAGGGGAGTTGGAGTTACAAGGTTTTTTAGATTTGGGGCTTTTAACAGCAAGGGCTTTACCCTTGGTCTTAGGAGGGGACGCTCTAGGAGAGAAGTCATCATCATCAGTGGCAGTATGGTAGTCGTCCCTCAAAGACTAAGAATCATCTGAAACAAGATTAACCTCAAGGGGGGAGGAGGACACAGGCGATAGAAACTTAGCATGTTCAAAAATTAGAAGGATTAAACCTTCATGTAGACAGGGTTTTTAACAGGATCCGTCTTGTGTTCTACAATGTTGGCATTCAACGAGGACGCAAGGAAGAAGGGGAAAGAGATTCTAACCTTATGTCAAAAGTGATTAAGGAGCACAAAGTGGTAAGCAAAAGCTCTTGTGTACCGCCCATCAAGGGTAATGTACTCCATGAGCACTTTCAAAACATCACTCCAGATAGTCTTTATCTTTTTTGTGTTGTAGCTTGTGGTCTTGTTTCTCACCAAGTCTTTCTTCTCATTCTCCTCTTTCGGAAAAAGTTTGATCGCCTTATTAGAGAATTTTCGGTCTTTATAAAACTTCGCCCCATCAGTTGAAAGAGCAATAACCTCTGCAATAAGGTCTTTATTAACAACAATTTCCCTTCCAAAAAGGGTGATTGTCCCCTTGTAATTTTTGGCAAACCCTCTCGGCACCTTGGCTTCGACACCATGCAATTTTTCAATATAGGCGGTAAAACCACCCTTCTCCAAAATACGCCATATGGTTTTGTTATTTTTCAACTCAGTGTAGTCCATTGGCTCCTCCCGTTTCAAATCCCCACCTATATTGTGATAACCAATGTGCACATGAAGAGGGAATATTTTGTATTTGACAGAAGCTTTGTAATTCTTCGAACAAGAAATGGCCCCAAACTGAAGGTGAACACAAAATAACCCCAATTGCACCCAGAAAACATGTGAGGAGAAGCCTCTAGAATGGAAATTAATGGGAGGAGCCCATGTCGTGTTCCTTGCACAATAAGCTCAACATACACTCATGGCAAAATTAATCATGCCAAGTTAAGTTCTATGTTGGTTAGGCTATCCAACCTTAATAATCCCCTCACTTCATCATCCAATTGGTCCCCTTTTCGCCATATTCTTTTATCATAAACTTGAACTCCAAAATTGACAAAATAATCTACAACTTTATTGCTTTCCCTAAATTTGTGGGAAATGTGACAATTTTCAAAAGAATCAATAATTTTATGGGATGTTCCGTTTTTGGGAGTCATTGCTATAGTTTTGAATTATGTGGGAGGGTCATACCTATGTGAGTTTGGGAGGTTAGCGCAGGCGTTTGAGGGGTATTTCACCATAGCGAAGGGTGTCTAGACCACTTGTGATCATTTGCAATTGTTAGGATGTGATTTCGGTTGATTAGGAGTTAGTGAATTCAACCCTGCCTTTACCGCTCCTCTTTGGGGTCTGATTTAGGTCTAAGTTTCATATTCAATTCATTTTTTTGCACTTCTCTCAGTTGATGAGTGAGTGTAAGGTGTTGGGAGGTTGTTCGGGGTGGCTATTTGGAAGGGGTTTGACGTCTAGAAAGTGGTTGATCAATCTGAGGCGTGATCAAAATTTGCTTGACAAACCTGATTACTTCTTTCCTTGTGGGTTTTAGGTAGTTGGTGATAGTTGGATGGTTGTGGAGTGGCTAAGAATTTTGGAGGTAACACGTATCTAAGGGAGAAAGAGTTTAGAGGTCGCTTTAAAATGTTGTCAAACCTGCTAACAAGAACAAAAAAACAGTAATTACTACTTCATGCAAGCTACAATTTATCCACTGTTATTCAAGGTATATTTTAATATTCATGTAATACTGTTCTTATGAATGATTGCCAATCACTGATATCTAGCAACAGCAGTTTGTGCACTATGAAATATATATCAACCATTCAATTACTAGTAAATATCATTGCAATGTTATTTTGTTAATGATCATTTAGAAAAAAAAATTATAAATTCATATTAGGGGTTGTCATTACATATTTTATGTCTTCAAATCTTGTTTACGAACAAGTTTTGCTTGATGTTTATAACTGCAATAAGATTTGGTTGTACCTACAACTTCAATATGAAATCTTGACAGTTTTCATGAACACTATAAGAGTTTGCTATACAAGGAAAATTTTATGCCTTCAAACCTTGTGTACCTAGGAACAAGTTTTGTTTGATGTTTATAACTGCAATAAGACTTGGTTGTACCTACACCTTCAATATGAAATCTTCGTGGTTTTCCACTATAAGAGTTTGCTATACAAGGAAAAGTTTGTGCCTTCAAACCTTGCGTACCTACAAACAAGTTTCACTTGATGTTTATAACTGCACTAAGACTTGGTTGTACCTACACCTTCAATATGAAATCTTGGTGGTTTTCATGAACACTATAAGAGTTTGCTATACAAGGATCTTCATTTTAGACAATTGGTTGATTCAATGATTCGATGATTTTTATAAAATGTTTGATTTTCGTATATGCTATGATGGTGATGATGACTTGTAAGTTGAATAAAGTGTTAAAATGGTGATCCACTTACCAAGTGTAAGAACCATGGTTTGGGAACTCGTTAACAAAAAGGCAATGCAAATTGGAATAAATAATGTACAATGGTGTGAACAAGACTAATTTGTCATGTCTCCTCCTTGATCGTTATTTATATATATCAATTATTATTATTAATTAATATAATAAAGTACCATTTGTTCCGGAGTAAATATGAGCATCATACACCAACATGTTGGGTATATGAAGCCCAATGGTCACATGACCATTCGACTTCTCCAGACTGTTCAATTCATACCTGAATATGAATGTATAAATATATGTGTGCAGTCTATGTACTGGATGTATTGGGATATCAGTTAATATAAGATTTTCCTGCTTGAAAGTGGACATAGGCAATTGCCAAACCACTGCAAATCGCGTCTCTTGTTATATGCTTTTATTATGTTTTTGTTTTCATTTTCTTTGCTCGTTTTAATCTTTATAATTGGTATCAGAGCCATGGTTGGCTTGAGCAAAGATGGAAAGTGGATAGATAGAGGATTGAAAATTCTCGAGAAGATGCAGAAGTTCGAAGTTAGAGAAACCGGTTGCTGGTATTGTGGCAAGCGAGGCCACGTCAAAAGAAATTGTTGGTCTTTCAAGAAGGCTGAAAGGCAACTAAAAGATGAAGACATCAATTCAGACATCGAGGAATTTCTTGCAAATTTAGACTCGATGGAGAGTCAAATTGTGCAAGTGAAGGCTAAAGCAAAGCGCCATGTACATTGGTGGATGGCTGGAAAGATGGTGAAAAAGAGGTCGTTGTTGAAGAGAAGGAGCTCTAGAGATTGCAAGAGGAAGAGTGTGTGCCATCGGAGACCCAAGTTGAATCTGTTGTTGACTCCCAAGATGAGGAGGGTGCAGATTGGAGTAAGGTAGCAAGGAAAAGGAGCATGGGATTATTTGTGGCTTCAGAGAGCTCTGCAGATGACATGACCTTGGCAAAAATGGAAAGGCACTCCCATGACGATGAGGATGACTCTCATGACAATGACAATGACAACGACAATAGACTTGGACATTCTTCTTTCAGTGAGGCCCAACGGGATATGTTTGCAGCGAAGCATGGTTTGACAAAGGAGGATTTAGGGTGCCTATCAGACGTGGTAGACAAGAACGGCTTGTGTATCGGCCAAGGAAAGGGTCAGGAAGACCAATTTGTTGCCCGACTTGGAGACATTGAGGCACTGAAACTTTGTCACTGTGAGGTGATGCCCGTAGATAAGCCAAAGCAAGCAGAACTTATTGTAGACGCCACTAATGACAAGGGGTTGATTGAAGTGATTCCTTGGTTGAAGGAGGAACAAGAGGGGAATCGAATCGACAACGTCGTGGAGTCTGTGCTAGACGAGGTGAGGTCCTTCCAGATTATCAACAAAGAAGGAATACAAAATGGAGAAAGCATTGCCTCGATTGCTCTTTCAAAAGTTGAAGGGAAAGGAAAATCCTTCGGAACCCACCACAATCTCACTTTGCTTGAGGTCCGACGATGCCATCTTAGACCAAATTTTGAATAACAGCGTGACTATTCAAGGAAGCCTTGATGAGGAAGCTCTTCTCTACAAGCGCGCAATCGAGATGAGCTTCTTGCGTGACTGTGACAGGTGTGATGGCAAGACAGTTCGAGCACTGCTCTCCATGCAACGGTAACCAGACTCTCGATATCACCAGCTTAGACCTAATGTCAGTTAATGTGTGGAAGGAGCAAGAAGAGGAGATGGTAGTCAAAATGGCTTTGGATGGGCCTATTGATGATTACGTCAATGCAACAGTAGGAGGATATGCACAGAATGGGTATGTGAGAGCTAACGAGGCGATGTTGTAGATGTGCGTAGTTCTTCAAGCCACAGTGGCATCCATCCTATACTCTCTGCAGCCATGTGGCAGCCCGTCTGATCATGGACCCCCTATGATAGGTGATATTCTAGCAGTGATGTGCCAGATGATTGCAAAGGAAGATCAGAAGACCATGTTTATGGTGATTAGACCAACGGAGAGCGAGGGTAGCACGTCAAGGGTTATTGTTCGTGGTGTCCGTCTGGTGGAAGAGCAGACCATTGCAGACTTTATTTACGGCCTGGAACAAGAGAACCTTTCCATGCTGCCAAAAGTGTGCGAGATTAGGAAGACGACAACCCTATCCTGGCACAAAGACCACCTGAGAAGCATGCAAAGCTGTCAGGACCCTGTAATGGAAAATTTAGGTGAAAGAATACCGTCTGAGATGGTTGATTTGGAGAATGTAATGCTTATGCGCATTGAGGGGAGAACGTGGATGATTGCAGGGTATGATCAGAATAGGTTTAGTTATAAGGTTTTAGAATTGTTCGAGGTCACAGAGAAGAGCATAGGGGCAAGTGACCATAAGGGTTCTTCTGTGGATGAAGGATTGGTTTTTGAACCTCCAAAAAGTGGATTTGTGCCCGAGTCTTTAGTAGGGAGGAGATGATATATTTGACTCCAATTTAACCTGGAGAAGGCTTGTTCGCAGTGTTCGTGAACAGTCTTTGGCGAAGTTAAAATCTTCTATGGGCCTGGTTTTGTAAGGATCAAAACGGAGAGCAAGGGATGCTACAGTGCATGGATGTCCCTGTTGATCTTCACGAGGGAGATTGTTGGGTATATGAAGCCCAACGGTCACATGACCATTCGACTTCTGCAGACTGTTCGATTCATACCTGAATATGAATGTATAAATATATGTGTGCAGTCTATGTACTGGATGTATTCAGATATCAGTTAATATAAGGCATCCCTGCTTGAAAGTGGACGTAGGCAATCCCTGCTTGAAAGTGGACGTAGGCAATTGCCGAACCACTGTAAATCGTGTCTCTTGTTATATGCTTTTATTCTGTTTTTGTTTTTGTTATATGCTTTTATTCTGTTTTTGTTTTCATTTTCTTTGCTCGTTTTATAAGTGTTGATCACTACGAAAGAATCGTGAGCAAGACTTAAAGCTAAAACAAAGAGTGATACAGAGCGATTAAGTAAAGACTACCGTATGGCTAGCAATTCATCTCAAAGTATTAATAATGCTGATAGTAAGCATGGGAGACAGCGACCAATACAAGCAATTAATCGCTAAATAATCCATTTATAATAATCATATTGAAGAGATGTGATCTATTATGGAGAGACATGGAAGACATGACTTAAGATATCCAAGAGGTACAACCGTTGAATCACAAGATATATAAAACCAGATCGAATCCCATTCTCAAGGGGGGGGAAATAGGAAGAAAGGGAATGCCACGATAGGAAAGAAGAAACGCAAGAGGAAGTTCGATTGCCTTGGGAAGGCATTCACACAGGCATGAGAGATAACTCCCTACCCGTAAGGGAGACAGCAGGTATGAACCATTACACTGTAGGTTCACAGTATAAAAATAATAACTTTAGTTAAATTCATAGTATTACTATGTGTTCACAGCATGACAATGATAACTTTAATCACTGTATGTTTACAGCATTAAAATAATAACTCTAATCAGATTTACAAAATCACAGCAAATTAATATAAATATAACATGGTAAGATATGGGACTGAGATATGGGACTGAGCATACTCTAAACATTGGGAACAATTAATCAGAATATAGATAAAAATTAATTCTAATTCATTGAAATTTTATTCATTATAAATTTCTGCACTCTCAATTTTATTTGAATAAACGGAATCGACATCAGATTCTTGGTTCTTGGTGTTTCCAGATCAGAATTATTATTAAGTCACAGGCAGTAACATTTTGGTTCTTGGTGGTTCCAGACCAAGCTTTAGTTGACATTAGTGTCCCTCTATTGTAATCACTATGCACTAATATTGTGATTCAAGGCCAGAATATAAGAGGGTCCCATTAGGGGGCATTACAGAGGTTATAAATCAGATTGAATTATCAATTTAATATCAGAAAGAAGATTATGTTATCATCATTTGGATTCATGTTAAGATAGTTTTGTCCCCTAATCAATTTAATTTAAGTCATGATTAATTTAAGTCATAAGTGTGTTGAGGTAGAGTAATTATGGTTAAATGAGGCCTAAACTTAGTGGGGGACATTACATAATTATGAATATTACAATGCTAAAAGTGAGTAATTTTAAATGAAGGATAATTTTGGCCCTATATTGATTATTTAAATGACCTATAACTGATGTTTTTTATATTTGTCCGAGGTGCACAATTTGGAAATTTTGTGCAAAAGTTGACACATAAACAGCTAATTGGAAGTGGGTTGGCTTCGGCTTAGGTTAGAATTTGGAGTTTGAAATGTTGAGCCAATCCTACAACTAGGCAAATGACCTGGGGTCAAAACCACAGTCGTAGTTTGACCGTTGCGGAAAAAACTACAAATTTAGAATTTCAAATTTCGTAACTGTCTAACCAGAAGTTATGTTTCTGATAGAAAAATTAAGTCTCGGGTTAATGAGTGCCATATCAGTCAAAAGTTTGTGGTAAGGCTAAGTATTTAGAACACCCGTGCAGAGTGGTATAAAACACTGGGTAAAAGTACAAAGGCATGCACTTTTCACCCTTGCAATATTGTATGTAAGCCCGTCACCCGTACAATGTTTTATGTAAGCCCCTATATATTGTACTCAAATTATATATTGCACAAAATTACATATAGTTGCGAAATCTAATGATACAACATTTAGATTAATAAAGAACAGGAAATGGTTCAAAATAGTTGGTCATGTATGCTAAATACACAATTGGAACTGGCAAGACTACCTATGAACTCATCAGATCCCAATAATATGGTCTATAGTAAATCATTAACAAGGGTTAGATGCCTATGGATTGCATCTTAATGAGTTGCGTAGCCAACATTTATTAATCTTGCTTCTAAAATCCACAAAAAGTCCACCTTGCTCTGGCCTATTCATCTTCTGTCTCGTGAATTCTTTTTAATGATTTGCTAATGAAGATTTAAATGCATTTTTCATATCACTCAAACATTGTCATTGGACCTTAACCATTATGTCTATACCAGCCACATGCATCATGACAAGAAAACTACCAAATTTTTCAAACCAAAATAAGATAAAACTATAAACAATTTGTGTGCCTCTGAACTGTTTCACATTTAGTTCACGTGTATATGCATGTAACAGGCACATCTATTGGACTCTTCAAATGTTTTGCTTCAGAAGGTTACTCATGAGGATTGATATCACCTCCATATGTAAGGGAGGGCTTCTAAAGTCCCAGTTAATGTGTACAAAAATTAGTAAAAATTGAAAATAAATTATGTGCTTGAAAAATACAATTCATGGCGTTCTCAGCCTCTTAAGCTCAGATTCAGGTAGGTCTAATTCAGCCTCATTCGGAGAAAAGATGTTTTAGCCGATCTCATTTGTAGCATCCAGTGTGCTCTATGGATTAGATGTTCATCAACCCTCTTTAACTAGTCTCAGAATTTACACCTCAAAAAAATACCGATATTGAAGTCTGAATTATAAATAGATTTGCATGATTTTACATTTTTCAAATCTCATTAGAATGAATTTTCAAACTTCCCTTCTACATCACGACGCTAGATTTTACACCTGGAAAGTACCGATATTGAGAGTTTGAGTTGTAAAAAAGATATCGCACAATTTTACAAATTTTCAAATAGCAGTAAACAAGAATTTGGAGCTTCCCTTCTCAATTATATTTCACACTAAAATCCCAAATAAACTTGAGATGCCACACCTTGTCACATGCAAGTGAAAAAGGTCTTCACCAAAAAAAACAGAAACTTGCAGCTTATGTAATCTGATTCGAATAACATAAATGACAAATTGAAAGGCAATATAGATGTAAATGTTGTAATTACCATGAACCATATTATTAATTATGATATTATTGATTTTCTTCGATCAACACTCGATGAAAGCATGTTAATGTTTTGGAGAATGTCTTATGAACATTGAACAGATGAACAAGACTACCATGCTCTGCACCATACAAGCAATAAATTTTCTGCCTCAAAACACCTCACTTAAACATGTAAATACATAAATTAATCCACATCCCTCCCTTGAATGAGAGTGAATGGGAAACCTTTTCCAACAAACCTGACTATAAGATGGGCAAATAATCCACCCATTTACAAGTATTGGAGTGACTTAAATGACCATCTATATACAAAATATCCATTACACCTCTATTTTGATTGAGGTGAAGTTTCTGTATCCATGGTAATAGATGAAATTTGATGGTCTACTGCCTTCAGTCAAATAGATAAGATAAATGTCGAATTTGACCTCTATATCTAGCATGGCAATGGCAACATATCCCACCAAATAAGCAACTTGGACCTCTCACTTCTATACACTTTTTCAGGCTGGATTCAACAAAAGAATCAAACTTCCTTGCAAATCCTTCAAGCTGCTATGATATACCACCAAAACTTGCCCATACAATAATTACACAATTGACAAGACCAAAGACATAAATCAGGACCACAGAAGCTCAGATCTGGAGCATCTTCTGCTACAAAATATGGCCACTATGGTAGTAGACAAAAAATGGTTTGAACGTACAGCCTGCAACATGTTTTACTTAAGAGGCACTCTTCTTGTATACATTTGTATACGAAAAGATAAGAAATGACAGATTTTGGCATTCCTGCCTTATTTTATATATAACTTAATTGACGGTAAAGGTATCAATATTTGTCTTCCCCTGTATTGGAAGTAGTCTCTTCAACATTTGCGGGTGTCAATACATCATCACAGCTGTTCCCACTTTTTGTTGGACTTGCAGGGTGGCCTGCATTGGTAGAGCTCTCATTTGGACTAACTTTGAGGTTAGCAGTCAATGGGAATGGCTCCTGAACATAAACCATACAAACAATCTTCAGCTTCTTCAGCTTTCCTGTTAAGGTTTATGCTCAAAGAAATAGTTGGATGTCAAGCAATTCAATTTGATCAGATGACCAAAGATTACCTGATCCCCAGCCTCTGGTCCCTCAGAGTGAAAAAGAATGGGACGGCATCGCTTATCCTCATTCATCAGGCTGGAATTTTGAAAATGTGTTACAAGAGCAGCTTTTCCTTGTATCCGAGCATATGCTAGAGAAGCAACCTTTTCACTATTGAACTTTTCCCACTTCTTTCCATTGAATGCCTGCTAGCAATGAAATAATGTTGTTGAAAGCTCTTCCACAAGTGCATTAGCACCACCCCACATTGATGGATGCATTCATAGGATTTAAAAAATAAACTAACTTAAATTCAAATGAATAATCTAGAGGGAAAAAGCTGATATTTGAACAGACCAACTGGACTAAAATTAACTCTCAAAAGTTAGGCCCATGTAATGTTGCAAGTAGCAGATGCAATCAAATTCAAACCAATGTTCTGAGATGGATAGACACTATTAAATGTAACCAAAATTTGTAAAACTAGAAAATCCAGAAACATAATGCATACCGTTGAATAGCTATGACCACTGTAGGGATGGAACTAGATTTTGATTTAGGATTTAAAAGACTAAAGTGCACATTTGTAAAAAATCTGAAACTCCAAAGAATGAAGAAATATTGTTCTGATGTCATCTAATAATCAGCCAATTTGAAAATTGATGGGATAAAACAAACCTCATAGAAAGGAACGATATTAGCTGGAGAAATCATATTTATAAATGCATAACCAACATTGCATTTATTCTGCACAGAGACGTAAAATGTTAGCTATGGAGTATCATTATATCAACATAAAACCAGGTCATCCTTAAGCTTCTGACTAAATATTGAGAGAGATAAAGTAAAACTTACACACAACTTCAATTGCTTAAATGTTTTTACCTTAAAATCAATTGGCAAGTAGAGAAAATCATATGTCCCACGATGGTTTTCATCAATAGCTGCTAAAAGCATCTTAGAAGTATACCTTGCAATCAAGAGTGAAATATGTCAGTTGAAGAGCACAATAAATCTCTGTAGACAGAATTTGAAAATTGCTTTGTGGAGGTCCTACTTCAAGTATATCATTCTAATCAGTAATACTCATCACATGGAATATCAAAGGAGTCCAAGGTCCCCCTAACCAGTACAAATAAACCATGAAAGAATTTTGTACAGCACAAAATGTTTTTTATTCTCAATTGAATACTAGTCCAGTACAAATTGCCCAGAGAAACCAAAATTAATAATATTCCAAGATGTTCAATGGGTAGAGTTTTGAAACACAACTTACTTATTTGGGATGTTTTTTATCATGAGTGTTGTGCGGTTATCTTCACGTCGCATGATTTTATCCAAGTCAAGTTGATATTGCTTCTTATTATCTATTTGACTTGTACTGTTATCTGCACGCCTATTTCTTCCTCGGTCATTCAGCCCATCTCCAGCAGCATTTATTGGTCCTAGAAACCCACCTCTGAAAAACATGTGACCCATATGATGCTGGGGGGACAGCATCCCCAAACTTGGGGACCCATTTTCTGTCATGGTGTTTGTAATTCCAATTCCAGCATTTGCAGCACTGTGCCCACCCATACTTAACATAGGACTCCCATTTGCACCACTGATACCCATGCCTCCAAGTGATCTGGGATTCATAAAGGATGCATCAGGTGAATCTGTGAAATAACCAAGGTGTGAAGGATCCCCTGAGGGAGCGGATCCAACATGATGATGGTGTGATGATACGACAGAATTTATATAGGATCCCTGCCTCCCGCTATAGGAATAAACTTGTTGCTGAGGAAGAGAACCTGCATTAAATGAATGCCCTATAGATGGTGTGGACCATGGTGAATTTTGCATCTGATGAGAATAAGGGGTTGGACTACCCCATAAAAATTGTGTGCCTGACAAAGTACTGATTCCCCCAGAACTTGAAGTTGGGTGACCAAATGATCCAGCGTTGGAAATACCTATTCCTGCAGATGGTCTCAAAGAAGAAAGGTTATATTGTGTAGAAGTTGTAAGCCTCCACGATTTGCATAATAACACAAGATTTAGACCAAAATTATTTAAACTTAAAACAAATGAATATGACAAATGTATTAATTTATTAAACTTTAAATCTAGATAATTATGCTAAACAAGTCCCTTCAGCCTTTTTATATTAACTTATTTAGGAAAGGAAATATGATTACTCATTACATTGCATCACTCCCTTCTTAAATGGAGGCCATGAAAATGGTTGCAGAACTCATTTATGATACAGGATATATGGTCAGTGTAATGCAGAGTATCTTCTAGGCTCGTGAACACAAGAAATTATTACCTTCAAGAGGCCCAAAAGAAGTGGAGTTTCCCAGTACTGTTCCAGTTCCAGAGGAATTATAGTGAATGACCTGCATCATAGAACCATTTTTCTCTGGAAAAGAATGTGGGTGGTGGAATTGGCTTCCCTTTCCCAGATTGTTTACTGATGAGATTGGATCTATCTGATTAGATCTTCTCAGCTCATTGCCAATAGCTCCAACTTTGGCTGAAGGGGACACCAAAGGTGGCAAGATTGCAGCCAATCCTGGCAGGGGTTTGTTTATCGCAGAATTCATTCCAATACCTGGTGAGTGATTTATGTTGTGGAAAGAGCCAGTGTCACTGGGACTGCTGAAATGTGCCCAGCTGCCTGTTTGTATAAAAGTAACAATTTATAGTCACAAGTTACAACAGATTAGCAGTTTATATTTTAATGAAAATACTGAGTTTAGCTATTTGGTCATTTATATTGTCAGCCATCTATAAATGATCATATCAAATATGCGTACAGAAAAACAGATGGCATGCAAAATATACCAAATAATGATTAAACTTCAAACCAGTTATGAGAAACAGATTTAAGCAAAAGATCCACCTGGACATGGATTCTTTTAATTTCTTAAAACTAGAATTTACAAAAAATAATGTTTTCAATCTAGTCCAGTTGCCCTGAAAACTACATCTTGAGATCCCCAATCTCACGTCAAGCTACTTTGCAATTCGAAAAAAAATTAAATCTCTATGCATTAGGCTAAAGAATATCATAACATTTGTTCACACATAACTTATGTACTTACTAATGGTATGAACACTAAAAAGAAGAGAGTCGTTTCCAATATTTTCCCAGTAAACAACCCATCTAAATAGAAACTAACCTGGAGGTGAACTGGTCAATGGAGAACCAACTTGCTGCCGGAAATTTCGAGTTTCGTCTTGTTCCAGTTCTTGGCTTAGTTGTTGCATCAAGCTGGAAAATTCACAGATTTACAAGCATACTTAAAACACGTGAAGCATGGACCAAGGATAAAGCAAAATCAAAGTGCATTACCACCGTGTTTTTTACTCTGATAGTACATACAATACATACAAATAAAAGAAGCGTGAACTGATGCAAATATATGCTAACATCAACATCCCATTAAAATATGAACCAGAATCTACCAATGCATTATTAACCCTTGTCTTCTAAACTTGCATTGTCAAGATAAAAAAGTTTGTTCATTCCTTCAATTTTATATTTTTCCTTAGACTTGGTAGTTGTGCAACCATGCTAATCATCTACATCTAAACTATCTTCTATTTCAATTTCTTCTTGTATAGTAACCATGGGCTTTTTTGAGTCCTCTTTATCCTAATATTATTCTTTGGATGTGGTTTTTAAGGTAATTCATCTAGTTTGAAATGACTATACTAATTCTTTGTGTTCTTTTCTTTTCGCACCACAATGTTTTTAACCTTCCAATTACCTTTTAAAAAAAAAAAACTCTTTTTGGAAGACTCTCCTTCACTTCTCTTCCTTTCCTCCTCTACATAATACGCTTCAACACACACTTAATCCAAGTCCTTTGGATTGGTAGTAACTAGCCTCCTTTGAATGTGAGTGCTGAGCCCTCTAAAGATATTTTGTGTGCATGTCCTCCTCATCCAAGTCCATGTCGTTCAACATGGCTTACCTTATAAACTCTGTAGTATAATCATATGTAATTTTGCCACTTGTTTGTCTGTAATAGATTCATGCAATCCTTTGATATATTTTGTGCCCAATGGAATATACATTCCTATGAATTAAATGAAAATATGTAAGTTCGTCCTAATTACTTACAAAAAGCTGCTTCTTTTTTTTCATATTAACTATGTAATATTTAACCATACGAGAGCGTGTCCTATTTTGAGGCATGCATAAAAAATTCTTTGTGCCCCATTAACTTTAAGTCTTTATATATAGTAAAATCTACTTTAATTTTTTAATCCACAAATCCAACATTTCTACATTAATTTCTCCATCAAAGCTTTTTATATATTATTATATAGTAAAATATACTTTAATTGTTTAATCCACAAATCCAACATTTCTACATTTATTTATCCATCAAAGGTTTTATTTTGTAGTCTGCTTCAAAAGAAGTCTCCTTCCCCTTTTAACTCCAAAAGCTTCTTTCAAGAAATGCTCCTTTGTCATACCTCCTGCTTCCCCTATGCCATTTTTTTTAGTAAAAACAAATACCAAATTACCAACAAAAGATTGTTCTTGTGCCATGTCCATTTCTTGCCTTGGAATGTGCTCTTGTCATTGGCCCAACCATTGTTGATTTTTCATTACTCCTTCCATGCAGCTTCCAATGGGATCACTTGTACGTTTAATTCCTCCATGTAGACTTTTTGTGCTCTTGTCACTATCATTCAAGCACACACTTCCTCAATCCACAAAGATCAAACTCCCCCAATACCAAAATGATCCATAAACTCTCAACTTAGTAGAATGGAAGAACCACATAATTATTTCTATTGTTCTACTTGATCCGATAAATGACAATATTTTAAAGATGCATTAATGTTGTACAAAAATTAGAAATAAACATTCTGGAAATTAAATGAGTCAACACAAATAACTCAACAATTTAACCTATAAACCCAACGAAGGGAAGGACCAGCTTTGGCTGTGGCAAATAGTTTGCCTACCTTAGATGGAATTAATGAAAGAACAAGTAAAGCAATTGCATACAACAATGGTTGTTCCCTACTACTCTGTATAGCCTCAACAAACTGAGAACAACTGAGTTCTCCAATTTCTCACAATTACAATGCTCAAATCTATCCTGCTATATCAAAATGCATACTCTCCACCTTTGTATATAGATGTTGGAGATGCTGGAGCATTCCCTTGTGCCCAAGGAGAATCCCCTGGAAGCTGTACTTGGAAAGGATGTTTCATTTCATTTCTAAGTTTTCAACAGACAGGTCATTTTGGAAGTGCAGATTCGACTTATGTGCAAGACTGCCTCTGTGGACACACAGATTCAACCTTGAGGAAAAGAAACAACCCTATTTGCTTCGCAACCTCAGTTTTCTAGCAACCTGCTTCTTTTCCCATCTAATTCTCAAATCCACCGTATTGTCCAAGCTTTATTTTCCTGATCCTCATAGATTATAAACTGATATTAAACAACCATATTAACATTAGAAAATTACAGGTTCCTCCTTTATGAATTGCCTAGAATTGTACAATATTTTCTAATCTTTAGATTCTTAGAAGGAAGCAAACTGCTAGGTTTCAATCCAAAAGATAAAGCAAAAGAAGCTGGCTAGGCTTCTTTTCAGCCAAATCTTAGATACCATTCTGAAACAATTAGGCCTTTAGCTTGGATTTAAGTAAGAAGTACTCTACGTATTATTTTAATTTATGGCCTGCTAAGCTTTTAGTGTGAGAGTTGATACATCTCATTTTCAAGAAACATCCTCAAAATAGGAATCACACGGATTGAGTTGGAATAAATGCATGGACTAGAAATAAATTACTTTTTGGCTGGAACTGAACAAATATTTTATCAGTCACCATATAAGCTTGTTGTGAATGCATTGTTACTTGAATTCTTTTACTATCTGATTCTCAAATCTGCCTTACAATTCAAGTTTTATCTTCCTGATCCTTGTGGCTCATAAGCTGACATTAAACAGCCATATTAACATCAGAATATTACTGGTTCCTTCTTTATGAATTGCCTAGAAATGTACAATATATTTCTAATCTTTCGAAGGAAGCAAACTGATAGGATTTAATCAAAGAGATAAACAGGGAAATAAGCTGCCTTAGGTATCTTTCAGTCAAAACTTAGATATCATTCTGAAACAACTAGGCCTTTAGTTTGGATTGAAGTATGTACTAGACATATTGTTTTAATTATGAAGCATGAGAGTTGATACATCTCATCTTCAAGAAACCCTTCTCAAAATAGGGATCACATGGATATAAATGCATAGATTGGAAATAAATTACCTTTTGAATGGAGCTGAAAAAGTATCTTATCAGTCACTTGTTTTCTTTCTATATATACTGATGTTTTATACATTCCAATATCAACTGCAAAATTTGCTGATACCTGAGTTAAATCTTCAAAATGACTTCAACCGTCTAGGGACGAAGTGACATGGGGAAATTAGATGATAACCATTCTGGAAACAAAACCAGCATGGAACTTGCATGCAATCATTCTCAAGCTAGGCCAAAATCATATGCAGAATTAAACACATTTGGAAGTCACAGCAACCATGATAGTATAAGACCCTATTACAGAAGGATGATACAGTTCCAATACTTTGACATATACTGCCACGTGCATTACTGAGGTTGATAATCGTATTTGTATAATGAGTTTGTGAGGACAAATTCTAGTTCAAATAGAGGGAATGATAAAAGGAAGAAGACTCACCAATTGCTCATAAATAATAATAAAATGAATTAAATCATTAACAAGACTTTTGGCTCTTTTGTAATTTGAAAACACAGCACGGGACCCCTCAAATCGACATATGTTACATGGTCTGTATTATCAACACTCTGTTTTTCGTCAAGTGGTATTTTGACTGATACATCTCCCAAAGTAAATGCAAAAGCATTCATTCCATGATCAGCATGCAAAATTTTATGTTCTCTATTAAATTTTTATCAATCTGACAGTGGATCTCTAAAATTTCTGCCAGTCATCTTCAAATTAAAAAATTGAAAAATAGTAAGAGATTTAGGCAAGGGCAGCGCAAAAAAGGAAAAAAGGTTTAAAAACCCCAAGCATTCTACATATTCAAAAAGAGGTCTATTAATATAAACAGTAGCATTGAATATTAAAGTGGTCCTTAAGCTGAACTGATTAGAATGCTAGACTAATATTAACAGAATGGTCAGTATCATCAAGTGGCCATGCTCTAGCGGTAAGGCAGGAGAGACTGCCATGATGATGACCCAGCTTCAAACCTTGCTGGGATTGCCCCTGGATTGATTATGTGGGTAGGTGGCTAAGCAAGCGACCGCCAGATAAAACTGGGTGCAATTTCCAAAGGCTGTGTAATGAATATGATGACCCCTAGGCATGGCTTCTTAACCAGAAGGTTTCCTATGATTCACCGTGTGCTACTATGATAGAATGTCTATATTTTCTGAGAAAAAGAAATCTGAATAGCATGTGTGAAGAATCCCTTGCTTAGCTTATGCTATTCAGCTGAGCATACTAGATGTGTCCATGTCTTGGTGTGTTTCCCTCAATAGTTTGTTTATCAACATAAAATATTCTTGATTTTGACAAATGGAACCTATAAAATGCACCTCCATTGCATTACCAGAATCCATTTAAAAAATTAATGTTTTGGTCTTAACACAAATATGGCTTCCCAAATTAACAAGAATGGCTTCCCAAATTAGCAAGAAAAGAGTTGCAACAATGCTTGGCCTAAATTTTTACTTCTGACCGGTCCAATACAGCTTGTCTTATTTGTTGTACATCCTCAACTACAATTATCAAATGACTATCTCAAAATAGAAAAATGCAGTGTTCCAATTCTTAGTATTATACCTCCGTCTTGCTCCTCCAGGACGACTAGGTTCAAGCTTAATGCGCTTCCCAGCAATATCACTCCTGTTTAAATTCCTAAGGGCTGCCTCAGCTGCTCTTACATCATAGAACTCAATAAATTTGTGATGTCGCTTGTGGGGGGTCTCCCTTATCTGTTTGTTACATGAGGATTAGCAATGATATCATTTCCATGATGAGGATCACAAATGTACACTTGAAATGTTTATCAAAATCAGTAGTTCACCTCTTTGACTTCTCCATAAGCACCAAATATTTGACGGAGCTCATCATTTGATACTGATGCATCCAGGTTAAACACAACAAGAGTTCCTTGATTCACATCCTTATCTGAGGGATTGTCCTGGCAATACAGCAGGGAAAGAATATTAAAAAAAAAATAGTATCATAGCACATTTGGTATATTAAGATCATAATCACTAGAAAGCTTAAACTGAAGCCTTAGCAGACAATAAACAAAACCATCCTTTAGAATTGAGATGGCCACACCCAACAAGCAGAAAGTAGTTGAGCAACAATTAAATATCTTATACATATATTTTGTATAACCTTAGTTCTTGATTCACAGGATGCTCTAAGGAATACTAGTCAGGTTTGATGCATTCATAAGTTAAAGGTTATCTACCAAGGTCAAGTGCCACACAAATCTACCTATTTACACTCTTCAGTTAATTGAAATTTTGCAAAATTGGAGTTGATCTCTCCATCATTTGTATCGTGATGACAAGTTTTTGGATTGTTAGTGCTTAAGGAGAATAACTGTGTCTTATACATGAGCTTAACAAACATCATATGCTCTGGGATAGAAATAAAGGTCAAGAACCAAGAGTCTTCCTTGCCAACTTTGGAATGAAGCCTGTCTAATATGTAGGGATAATTATCTTTGCAATAATTAAGATAGAAAATAACCATCGAAAAGGATAAATAGAAGACATATCAAGAGAAAATGTGAACTGCATTATTTTTTACCAATCCCAGTCTCACACCTTGTATACAATTTCACGTCTCCTTCAACACTCCAAAGAAAAGTACAGTTAAGCTAATGAGCTAAGAAGGCCACTACTGTTTTATAAGATATCTTATTTACAAAACACAGAAAATTAACCCGATTTCTAAATTCTGCACTTAAATGCCTGTGTACTTCTGTGATACTTGCCAATGAAATTAGGCATAATACATTCCTTACCCTGCCTTTTGCAACCTAATGTTGTTCCGAAACAAAAGTGGAAAGTCATTTTAATGGATTACAAGGTTGCCTCCATCTGTAAGGAAAGGTAAACATGTTTGTGGTAGCAGAGAGACTCACCAACCATACACATGTAAGGCTTCTTACTACTAATTTTAGTACCCTAGAAGTGACAATTGAGATTTTAGAAAAATTCTGAATAGCTTAAGGTTACTTCATTGGATCATTCATAATCACGATCATAAATCCTAAGCTGCTTCTCATGAGTTTTCCAAGTTGGCAGTAAACTTTTACATGGTGCACATAGTCAAATGAGCTAGCAAGGCTCGTAATAACTGCATGAAAGGTTATTTGTGATTTCCCTTGAAAGACAAACACAAGGTGGCTTTACTTTGCAGAGTATTGGAGAAATCCCACTAATCATTTAGCCATCTAAATGACCCCCTTTATAGACTTGCATGTCTATTATAGATGGAATAACCCCAATAATGTGTGTTCGTAGTGACACAAGGGAAGATCATCCAAATTCCTATTACTACTCAAAGAGTTCAGCATAAGTAATAGGGACTATTCCAGTTTTCTGGTGTATGCCCCTAATGATCGAGATTAGGTTCTACTAATCTATTTTTTATGATTTAACAATAAACTTTACAACAAATCTAATTGCAATGCTCAAAATAGAAAGCTACACCATCATAAGTAAATCTAGTAACTAGGGATAAGATTTCTTGCTTGAAATTAATGCCAAAGAAAATCTATCCTAGCATAAATAAAATAATATTTCTCCTTGTTATCATGGAGCCCTCATAGCTACTCTACCAACAAACAAGTGCAACAAGACCCTCCCTTGGTACAAGCAAGAAAATCCTTAACTTAAAGGCACATGACCAAAATAAGGATGCACAGTCCAATAGATGAAAAAATATTCAACAATTTCTCTAGATGCTCAGCTAGAAGATTCTGCCCAAAGGAAGGGAAAGATGGAGAAGGATCACTGTCACCAAAAGCCTTCGGAGCCAAAAGAATGATGAATCATTAAATAGTGATTTTTTAATCCAATCTGGGACATTTGGATGCAAATAATTAATGTTGTCAAATGAAAGAGGAATAGGTCATATATAAAATAATATTTCTCCTTGTTATCATGGAGCCCTCATAGCTACTCTGCCAAGAAACAAGTGCAACAAGAACTCCACTTGGTCCAAGCAAGCAAATCCTTAACTTAAAGGTGGATGACAAAAAGAAGGATGTACAATCCAATAGATGAAAAAATATTCAACAATTTCTCTAGATGCTCAGCAAGAAGATCCTACCCAAAAGAAGGGAAATCGAGCTAAAAATGGAAAAGGATCACTTTCACCAAAAGTCCTGGGGGCCACAAGAATGATGAATCATTAAATAGTGATTTTTGAATCCAATCTGGGACGTCGGGATACAAATAATAAGTGTTGTCAAATGAAAGGGGAATGGGTCATATATAGGCCACAAGGAAACAAGCTAGCTGTTTATGACTGTTTAGAAGGCCAAAAGATCATTTTATGACATAATGTAGCCAGGTCACAAGTTTTCAGAAAAGTAGCAGCCTAAGTGGTAAAGATGCTCCTTAAATTTGGGATATTGGTTATGTTTTCTCTGCTCTAAATTTATCAATGGATTACCTTAAATTTTAATATAACATGTCATCACAGACTTGGTATAAAATGCGTTGGACCTTATTGTACAAGCCAAAAAAAGTACTGTTGTTTATGTACTAGATACCCTGATAAAGGAAGATCCATGATCCGTTCCATATTTCTGACCTTAAAGAAATATGTGGAACCAAACAATAAGCACAAAAGTGCTAGAATCTGAAGTTATACTTAGTACAAAATTCAAGCCCTGCAACATTGCATTCCCTGACAGCTAATCAATTAAAAGGGTCTCCCAATTAGAGATGCTGCATAAGTATCAGACGCTTTTCTGCGTCATCACCCTACCCTTCTCGAGCTTCAGAAATGCTTTTTGAGAGTGCACAAGCATTTTCTTTCATGACAGAAGAATATATGTTTAAGTAATGCTATTTAATAGGGCCCTGACCTTGATAGACAATCTATTTTGACAAAGCTTCTAAGCTCTACTCTAAGACGTCCCTTACAACTAGCACATAAAAAGTGCTAAGAAAAAAAACATGTTATTGTTTCAAATATTAATTATACAAGAAGCTACCTAAGAGTTTGATGAATTTTTGAGATCATTGAGGAAGTATGACACTTTGATTGCCAATGGAAATATAGGTGAAAGAATCAATATTACATTTGTAGAAACAGTTCATGATAAGAAGAATGCAATTGCACAAGCATCATAACATGAGAACAAGAGCCATTAGTCCACTGTTCATTTCTGGGAAAAGCTTTTCACAATTCTGTAAGAACTGATATTTTTTTTTTTGTCATGATTATTTTTTGACACATACTTCTAGTCAATCACTTCTAGTTCACTCATGGAATGTTTCAGGCATTTTTGTCCTGAGTTTTTTTAATTAATTCCCAAGAAATTGCAATCTTGATTCCAAGTAATGCTACTATGGTGTAAACCTTATTGAATTATCTTTAACATTTAGGAATTGACAATTGACAACTCTATATTCAATTCTGTGCACTTTTTGCAAAAGGTATTTGGTTGGGGTCTCATTGGATGAGTATATAAAGAGTGACTCAGAATCAAGAACCAATTTTGTTATTGATAGTCCCATTGAGGCATAGTTGTACTTAGTACTGTATATTTTGTGTGTTTGTGTGTGTGTGCGTGTGTGTGAGTGAGATTTATGCTTTTGTTGCCTTAGAGCCTTTTGTCATGATGAAAACAATGAAAAAAATGATTTCTGCTATACTAGAATCAATGAATATATTTTTATACATAAACATGCGTATTTGTCTGTGTCTGTGTCTATGTCTGTGTGTGTGTCTAGACTTGAATTTTGGGATCACCTGGAGACACAACCTGCCATCCCCATCCCAGACAATGCCATGGAATATGGTCCATACAGGGAGGCACGTGTGCGTGTGTGTGTGTGTGATTTATGATTTTCTTTACAGCCTTTTCTCATGATGAAAACAATGAAAATAAAAAATTCTCCTACACTTGAATCATTGAATACATATACATACATACATATGTATGTGTGTGTGTGTGTATGTCTAAACTTGAATTTTGGGATCAAATGTATAACTTAACTTGCAAAAATTTGAGTTTCCATATATATACTGCCATCCCAAAGAGATGCCCCCCCCCCAACTGCCCTCCTCGAGACACATCCTGCCATCCCCATCCCAGAAATGCCATGGAACATGGTCCATACAGGGACATTGGCTGACCAGTTGATTTCAACTTGTGATAGAACTTAAAAGATCCATGTTACTTTTATATCAAACTCTGTACTAACTTTTCTACAATAGAATTTGATATTTCTTTTGTATTTTTGTGCAGCAGAGTTAGACATAATATATTATGCAATATTTCTTCTAAAGAAATTTGGTAGATAGGTTGTCTGCAGACATTTTCAATCAAAATTGATATTATCATTATCATAAGTATACCTTCGGGATGGAGAAATGAATATCAAGTTTTCTTCTTCTCAGTGGTTTACTTTGAAGGGCACGCATTGCACTTCGAGCAGCACGAATATCATAGTAAGATATCATTACAAAACCACGATGTTTGCAAGCCGTGTACAATGTTCTGATAGCACCATATTGCTGTTCAAACAAAGACACTAATTAGAGTTGAAATTGTTTTCTTTCAAAATATAAGTGTGAAGGAAAAGAAGAAAAGCAGTAGAGAACAAAAAAACCTATAATAAAATTAAAAAAATTAAGAAATAGTTCTGAAATCCTAAAAGAAGATTTCTTAGGGGAAATGCAACAAAAAATAAATTTAACCTTATGCGGAATATGTTAGGACTTATCCAAATACAGAACAAACAGGATTAAAATGAATAGAAAGCAAAGTCCCCAAAGAGTGAAACTTCTTCATGAAACTCATAAATATCTGTATGCTTTCTCCAACTCCACAGGCATTGCCTCCCTGGAATAGAAATTGAATAGAAAGAACGGGATAATAAACTGTAATATATTCTAATAAAAATAGCAAAATATTCTCCAATCATTCTTGCTTCAATTCTTCTGCAATACACAACAAATTCAGCTATTTATTATTGAAACTTTAATGCAAGCCAAGCTTCTAAGAGTCTGCAAGAATTAGTCCCAGCTTATCTAGTGAAATTTGCATATAGATATAATCAACTAGCTCCATGCATGCCTTAGCACTCCATACATAATCTCAAAATTTGCATGATCTGTAAATATATCTGTGCCACCACATGCAACAAAATGTGTCACGCGTGAGTCTGCAACAGAGAGAGTAGGGAAGCCCGAAGAGGATATTGATTGAGAGGTTTATCAAACACTGGATTAGCATCAAACCAATGGACTACAAGTTCAAAAGACATTGACCATTAAGAATCAACAACTCGGTCATTAATGCACTTGACGATTGGGTCAATGCAGACATTTATGCATCATCAAATGAAAAGTGAAAGACAGTTAAACACAAGAATTGGTAATTTGAGGCTATAATTCAAAAAAAAAGCTTGCAAAGATGGATTTACTTTCAGGATGAACAAAAAATATATATCTAAGAATGGAAGGAAGGGCAAAGACATTTCCCAGATGCTCAGTTCTCTATCCTGCTTTTTGACTTACTTCATTATTGTTATAAATGAAAGGGCAAACAAATAAACAATATCATGCTTTAAATTTCCCAGCTATGAATATATAAATGGAATTCCATTGACATTTAGTAATGCAGCACATGAAATATTTTTTATTCTCGAGCTTATTCACACCAAGAAAAGATGCCTTCAACAATCCTAATTGCAAATTTGCAGAGAGGACGTTTAGGCTCTATTTTTGCATTTTTTAGAAATGTTGCAATTTGTTAGTGAACCTTACATAAAGAAATTTGTAATATTAATTATGTTACCATTGCACGAGTGTTAAAAATATTGACGTTGAAGAACAATTATGCCCTCTCTCCTCTATATAAAAATAATAGAGTTTAGTAATACAGGTCCACAGTCTGGGAGCTGTGTGATGTGATTGGCATGACGTGTTTTACTAACATGACATCTTGGGATTTTCTTAAATAGTTGAGGAATGGATGGAATGGAACATCCTTCTACATCATTCTTCCTTATATGAAATTAACTTGATCAAATATTGCTTTTATAAAGGAATAACAATTCTGAAGTTGCTTAAAACAACCAATCTTCTTTACGTTCTGTATGATGTATGGTGCAAATGTTTCCTTCGATCACTAAAGGCATTGCAATGTAAAACTCGCAGATTTTGGGCATACAGTGTAATGCATATGTGTATATATTGCATTTAACTCAAGCTTGAGAAATCTCAACTTGATAGATTTTACACTTACTATCCTCATCCCTTTTATATCACTTCCAATGAGCTTTGGATTTTTATTGAGGATGATTCCAAATCTACAAATGTAATGTGATAGCTCAAGCTTGGGAAATCTCAACTTGATAGATTCTACACTTTATATCCTCATCCTTTTTATATCACTTCCAATGAGCTTTGGATTTTTAATGAGGATGATTCCAAATCTACAAATGTAATGCGATAGGAAATGGCAGCTTTAAATCCTTGTTTAGGGTATTGGATTATATAGGTAGAGCTACTAAACCATTGTTGGAATGGACAGTTTCCTTATAACAGTTACACAAGTGGAAGCAGTCATGAAGATCCTAGCAATTTCCAACTGCACACCATCTTTAAAGCTTCAACACATAACCCTTCATTCTTGAGTTATATTCTCTGCATGTGTATTGAATTATGAAGTTCATAACAGCATTTTGGGGCAATCTAATTTTCCTTAGATCTTGGCATGGATGCATACACATAGAAGTAGATTTAGAATTAACCCTAACAGAATCAAGAGTGAAACTTGGAGTGACAAGAACTTGTGTCGCAAATTAATGATTTAAATCCTTTGGGTTTACCATAGAGCTTGATCTTAGAAAATCTAGAGCTTAGTGAAAACAGCCTGGCACATGTCCATACAAATTTCCATGGAGTTTGATCAGAACAAAAGACGCATTTTCTAGTAATGCTTTGCAGATCCATGTGTTCATCTTGCACCTTTTCCTTTCAGATTCAAATTTTTTGGTTGAATACACAAGAAATTTCAAATTTGCAGTAAAACTCAAACTGAGCAAAAAGTATTAGGTCCACAGTTCTAAACAGCTAGATGGAGCTGCTTAAGGCAAGAAAGACATTTTCTTTTCTTACTTTCCAGCTCTATGAGTGGATTTTGCACCTCTTCCTTCACAATTCACAATTTTCTTAAGGCAGATTTTTTAGACCAAGAATCAATTCACAGTTAGTTCACAGAACTTAAAAATTTTAATTATTCAAATATGTTACATATTCAGCATGTTTAGAGCAGTGAAATGGCATTTTAGCGTACAGCCTGCTGTAGCTAAATCATTATTTATATGCAATTTACTTCACTGCTAATTCACACCTTTTAAATTTGAAAATTTTAACCTTCACAATTATTTCTATATTGCTCATGTTGAGACCTTTCCCAAAATATTGAAGATATGAGTGAATTTGATACTGTAAATTAAGGTTTGACTGAGAAGTAATTACCAGTTACTAGTCTCAAGGTAACCTATGTTTTGCAGGGCATGACATTTGCATGTGATGTCTATTTGGGCAAACGAAGTCATTTTGTAGGTTTTTGGGTCCCTAGGTTTAGTGATAGTGTGTCTAGACCCCTAGGCCAACCAATTTTTAGTTCGATGAAGACAGTCCCACTCAGTGTCAATGAACACTCCAATATACTACATGTCAATGCATATATACTTTTGGAGTGTTTTCTGAGTGTGAATGTGGTATCTATGATACAAATATGTTGATTTCTAAAAAAAATTAAAATTCACATTATACCTTCAACCTTGTATATAATGAGTGTGATTCTAGATAGTGGCACATGGGGGTGCTACAATTACTTTCTAATCCCATAGAACAATTTGTTTAAATCTCGTGTTAATCTCAGATGCTCATGTTTTATTCCTTTCAGCCAGTGTCCGTCATGCCAATTTCCATTCAATGCTTTTGTTCCTGCTATTAGATTCTCATTGCACTTTGAATATGATAAGATAACATAAAAAACCATCTCTTCAGGCTAACTTCATGAGTTTTTTAACTTCAAAGTGTTCCAATATCAAAACTCCCATAGAAAGATTCCTTTGGTCAAAAAACACTCTTAGTCAGCTTAACGTATCTTTTGTCAATGTGTTTAGACATTGCACAAGCATAGACTTGTCTATATATCAGCATTATGAAAACAAACATCAGCAGCCTCCTCTAGTATTTGCATTAGTTCATTTTAATTTATTCATAAAATGAGTTAAGATACCAAGTACATTTTTCAATTTACCAATTTTATTCCTTGCCAGATACACACCATCAGTATGCTAGCCAAATGTGCATCTGTTTTATTTTACTGGGGTAATAAACATAGTAGTTTTCCCATATTTCTTTACAATTCATTGAATAACTGGTTTTTTAATAATGAACACATTATGAAAAAGCTTCTCAAGATAATGATCTTTGTTCCCACAAAGATCCAGATGGAACTCCATATTACTCAAACGAAATCATTCTAGGAATCCTCATTGATATTTACGAGAGCACAAGACCTAATTCATGAAACATATTTATTTACCTTTTTAATTAATACAAACAGTCAACCACTTACCACACCAGCTTCAGGATTTCATTAAAAGATTAAATGAGTCAACATACAAAACAGAAGTCGTCTATACAAATTGTTGTGTGATCACTTTTCCATCATGCATGGCTCAACGTGAGAGTTACAAATCAATTCTGTTTTGAAGACTACAAAGAATTTCAAAATAGAAGACGAATTCATCATTACTATTCATTTCATAAAGCAGTTTATTTGTTGCTGAATAAAAAAAATAAAGAATTCATTTTGCAAAGGAAAGATTGTCAGCAACATTCTTGGAAAGGAAAGAAAGATATATTTAATGAAAATCCATGAAAAATGAAATAAGAGGCACATGCACATAAGTACCTCAAATAACTGACGGAGTTCAGAGTCCTCAACATTGCTATTAATATTCCGCACAAATAATGTTCGAGAAGGATGTTCACCATAAGGATGCTCTCCGGCAACAGTTCCAATGCCATTTGAAATTCCAAATGAAACAGCTCCATTTCCTACAATGTTATCTATGGTATTTGAATTGTTTATGCTCCCGTTCAAACTTTCTTGAGAGTCAAAATCCAATTCCATACCGCCTCCACTACTAAATAGATCATATTCCTCTAATTCTTCAAACTGGCTGGGGAATCCTCTCATATCCAAACCATCTATAATTCCTGCCAAAAGCTCTTCTTCATCATCAGGAAGATTTCCTATGGCCTCAGACTCCATGTCCTGAGGAGACTCCAGAGCTCTTTCTCTTTGATTTAAGTGAGAGGCTGTTGTATTAACAGATTGGCCATTGTTATCTTCATCTATAAGGTTCACTGCAAACATCAGAGAACATGAAGTGTTAAAAACTCAAATGATATAGCTTCTTAATTGCTAAGATGCAAATAAACTTTGCAGAATGGGATGGAACCATAGACCTTACATTTTTCATGGAACATTACAGGCAATGAACTTGAAAAGAAACTTGCATCAGTTGACCCACAAAAGCCATCCAGCTTGGATTGATAACCCTTGTTAGCTCCATCCTTTGGCGAGGGAATTGCCACAGATGTGTTCTGTCCACGAGCTATAATCACCACATGATTAAGATTTTGTCAGTCATAAAACTATGTATAAATTGTGGAGACAAAAGAATGGTCAAATTTTACCATCGAAAGGGCTTGACTGGTCCAAAGAATGCTCCATTACATCACGCTTATCATATCACCAGTAAGAAAACTAAAACAAGGGTCCGCAAGCATGCCAACTGTGACAAATAAATTTTAATGAAGTATTAGATAATGGTTTTTTCTTTACAAAGAAGCATTCATTTCATTGCCAATTTATCAATCCAAATACACTGTGAGAGAGATATACAGCAATAAACAACCATCTACAAACATGGTACGTTAACAAATTATGCTGCCTAGATTCTGTGCTTACAGTATATAACAAGATCTCTACTGACTAAAATTCTCCAGTAGAACACAGAATACACTGGTAGTTAGAGATATCATGCTGACACAAAGACAATACTGAATCCACTGAAGCAAAGTTTCGATTTATCTACCACAACAATGAATTCAAAACACTTATTTTCATGGACAACATTTTGAAAAGCAAACACTTAATTTTTAGTCTCAATTCTGAAGAGGATAAATACATTTTTTTTTTTATTTATTTATTAAATACTATCACTTCTAGACTCTCTTCTTGTATCTTCTGGACGTTATCATCTCAAACTATTCCATCTCCCAATAAAACTCATAAAAGACATTGATTCCTTATGCCAATGATCCTATGGAGATGAGCACGGGAGGAGTTGGGTTAAAATTTTCTCAGCGGTTAATTTCCAGCTTTACAGCTTGTTCTTCAGAATCTGATGGTACCATTACCAGAAGCTTAATGTTAAGAAATGTTGATAGATATAGACCACTGCTAGGCTGCAATCAACAAATCATATCTTAACATGCAGAGGGTTGCACATTTAGTTGTAAACGAAATTTCCTTCATTAAAAGTAGTACCTCCAATTTTTGTGGAAGAGTTTCTCATATTTTTCTATTTTCCAGAACAGCTGCATTCCATAGGATCGCATGAGCCATACAATTTAGAGCAGTAGCCCCTCCATAAGACCCTAAACCTAGTTGACCCAACAGTCGAGCACACCAAGAAAAATATTTATTTTAGGATATCAATCGGCTACTAGCTGGCCTGCCTAAAAAATATAAGGAATTCAGGATTCAACATTGAAACAAAGGCCAAACATCAAAAACTAAGCAAATTATTTCAGGAAACAGGATAGACTATCAGAATTTCAATGCAACCTCCCTTGTCTATCCACAAGAGATCTTTTAGATAAATAAACTTACAATGTGACCAAGTCATACAACTCTTTAAATTTCTTCAATATGTTTTCAATAGAATTGTTATTATTCCAAAGACTGACTGATAAAGTGTTATACGAGTTCAAGGCCAATGAGTTCACACTCTTGTTTGGATTATAAGTCCCGACTCCCTAATAAGGGTGGCATAGATAAGAAGCGCTGTGGATACTTTCACAGCAAAACCTGATGTCATACAACATCCCAGATATTCTCTCTCAATAGAAAAGCTTCTCAAAAGAAGTGAGTTCAATCCACGAGTCAGCCAGACGGAAGGGAGCTTCCACCATTTGGAAAACTTATTTAGGCATCAGTTCTGATATCATGCTTTCATTCAACATGAAATTTAAGGCAAATATGCAAAGCTGCTATTAACTACTAATGGTAAGATGCATAGTTGACTCTGAAGAATGAGGAATTTGTCAAGACACCCAAAATTCTGGCACATACACGATAATTTTGCATCATGTTACTTCCAGTGGGATAATGTATTCAACGTTGCAATCAGGGACTGCAACTAGACCATCCATATTATGTATACATAAAATTCATGATATTACCCCATTAACTGACAACACAAGTTTGTATACCTTCAAAAGAATATATGTTGTCTAATTGGAAGATATTGAATTTTTTTAGTCCACTTACTGCCTGTATTTATATGTCGTTAACTGCCACATGGTGGCTTCGTGGATACCATGCAAAAGATAATCAACTGTATGTCACTCAGCATAAGGTATCGTACATTTATACAGAAAATTATTACTGTATGCATAAGGTTGTTGGCTCATCAAGATCCAAAGGCTTCCCCGTGAGCCATAGCTACCCATGTGTGCTATAACATCAGCAAATGTGTGGGTTTGATTTTTTATAACCATTTATATATGCTAATGAAGAAAGCAAAATCTGCACAATCAATTCAATATTGCACTTGTCGTGGGATTTTAAATTTAAGATGCTAAAACACAAATTCATCCAAATTAGCGGCATTTGCATCTATACATTCCAGCTTGGGAATTTTTCTTTTTTTAAATTCTCTGAATTACCATGTATTTTCTTGAGTTTGGCAGTTGCAAAAATTAAAAATTTTGAAAAAAAATATTAAAAGCTCCAAATGTCTTTACAAATTTCACAAGCCAAAGCTAACCATGAACCAGTGGTCAGGAGTCCAGAATGGTTATAAAGCACAATCAGAGCATTGTCCAGATACAAACCCCAGCCAATGCCGTAACCCCACCCATAATTTGTCCCACGCAACCTAAACGATAGCGCATAACCTAACCCAAGATTTAGCAAGCCAAAAACAGCAGCTAACGGCAGAAATTGAGAAGACCGAAAAATAATAATATATGTCAAAGATCTAAAATTAATTTCTTTAATTTTTTAGCATGGATTAACTTTTTAGCATAAATTATTTTTTAACATTAATATCAAAAACTTATCCAACATCAAAACCCCGGCCACCAGGCAGAATTCCAAATGAAGCTCAAAATTAGCTGCAATTATACCAAATTTCAATCAGATCAATTCAATAACAAAAAGAAAAAAGACTGCAGAAATTCACTATAGACAATTCTAAAAAAAATTTAAATATAAACTTATAATATCTCGTTTTCGTAACTTCGCGCGACTAAAAAGAAGCAAACAAACAGGTTAAGAAGGAGACGATAAGTAAACATTCAAAATTCGACCTCCCAAAAATTACACAATACGAGAACAAAGAGAAGCAATGCAAGAACAAATTGTATTTTTGCAATTCCCCAGCCTGTGAAAACCAAGGCGCACTGGAGACAATTGCAATTTCTTCTAACGAGTGCAAACGCATAATTATAGCAGGCCAATTGTTGCTTTCATGAATGCTAATAAGAGCAGCTGAGCAGAAGCTCGAATTCTCCAAAAGTAGTACTACAAACACAAACTTTTATAACACCTTAATTGAGCCTGACTCGGTCAGAATTTCTTACTCTCAGCCACTAATTTAGAAGCGACAATCCTCCCGCAGGTCACGGGTTCGAATCCCCGACATGCAAGTCCCTCCCCGATTTGGATCTGCAATTAAACGATCCCGATCTCTGTCAATTGCCACACAATTCTGCCATGATTAGAGTTGTCCCGCACTAGTAATGTCAGCACTCCACCACTGCAGCAGCAAAAGAAAACATCATGCGGATTGAAATGACATTTCAAGTCCGTTGACACAAAAGCCCCGAGGCACCCGTGTTAAAGCGCAGATGTCAAAAATGTTATTACTATATTTTACTATTTTCCTTTACAAAACGAAACTTCGAACACCTAACCAGCTGAATGAATGATTGATGGAGTGTAAAAGAGAGCGAGGGAGCCCCTCTCTGGTACTTTTTCTTTTGTGGGTCATTTAATGTAGTGGGACCTACTTTCCCTGTCCTCTTGCCAAACCCAGAACGACACGTATAAAGCTGGTTTCGTCCTTGTTCAGTCTTGCCATGGCGACACGTCTCCTCTCCGATTTTTCAGAATTTATATCATTTCCATTTTCCTACTCTCCAACATAACGTAAGCATCATTACATGCGTATTCTAAGCCTCACTTTTGTCTTTGGGATTTCCTATTATGGCTTGCCTCTGCCTCCTGCTTCTCCTTGGATGGAAGCAAAAGTAAATAGCATACACCTATTGCTTGAATTCCAAGGCATAGGGAGGAGGATAGTAATACTTTTTGGTTTCTCACAACTTCCCACCATTACAAGCATCACTTCCAAATGTTTTAACTTTTGAGTGCACGCCTGAATTTCTCACAATAACTTGCCCATGCCAAAAACATGGCTGAGTGTTCCAAACAAATAGATTGTCTTTTGGATAATTAAATAAGTACACACTTTGTTTTTTTGTTTTTTTTTTTTGTTAAATTAGTTGGGCTGATTATTATTATTATTATTATAAGTATTTTAAAATTGTGTACAAGAAATTAGAGTTGTTTAGTTTAGCAATTGATAGGATTGTGTAGAATTGATTCACCATCATTCTAAAATTCATGATCACTATCTCAAAATTAGAATAGGTGCAAAAAACCTTGATGTTGATCACACGTATCATAAGTTTAATCTTGATTATTGTTGTCTTGAATTTTATCTACCATCGAAATTCAAGTGTTTCTTTTTGCTCCGAGCTCAATGCTAGAAATTCATACTTCTATTTGTAAATAGGCCCATACTTTATCATTAAAAGTTTTGATACTTAGTCATTTTTGTAGGCATGTCAGGTTTTATTCATGGCTACAAATTGTGTGTGAAATTTGGAATTTGTATCTGAAACACAAACACTCAATAAATCATTGCATGCATGGTTAGTTGATCAAAATCAATAAATGTAAAAACCATAACAAATTGACCTATTGCCTCCTAAAAGATGCGAGTATAGATTTGCTCTCAGATTTATCTAAGCAATACCAGTGACTAGACTACACCAAGACGGAGGATTTAATCTATATGAATGTAAACGAAATGAATGCAAGATTAAGCAAATTAAGCTAGATAAATCTAAAATGATATGAGAAGCATGATTGTATGCATGATTAATCTAAAATGTCAATTATACTAGATGATTGAGATAAAAATGCCTATAGTAATGATGCTAAAATCTAGGATGCAAGGGGTCTTTATTGCTCCAAAATGAAGGGTATTTATAGGAATTCCAAGGCCAAAGCGGAGGTGGCAGGAATCGACGGTCTGGATTCGATCTGAAGATATCAAGGGCTAGAATTGGAGAAGTTGGAGAAGAGGTTGGAGGAAGAGACACTTGTCATCTCTGTGGTGACAAGTGTCAAGGAACCTTGCTCATGAGAGGGCAAGTGTCCAAGGGAGGAGACATGTGGCAAAAGTGTCATGTGTCTCAAGGGGAGAATATCCAACCCATAAAAGGTTAGGATAAAAGAGGTTAGGATGTGCAAGATAGGATAGGGTTAGTTAAACCCAGGATTAGATAGAATGGGTTAGGTTAGGGGATGGTTAGGTTAGGTGGTTAGAAGTTAGGAGTCATGTGCTCATTTGAATTTAATTAAATTCAAATATTAGGAAAAGATAATTAATTTCAACAAATCATGATTTGATTTGTTTTAACTAATTATGGGATTAGAAGAATGAAACTGATGGGAGGAAATTAATTAATTTAGAATTAATTAATCAAAAGGGAATTTTTGAATGAACTATATAAGGATTTATTTATAAGTAGATGAATGAGGAAAATAATCAAATTATTTGTGAATTCAAGTAATTGAGAAAGGTTATTAATTAAATAACTGTGTATTTAATTAATTATCTTTAGACCATTTTTAGGTGTATACATTTTGCCCCTCTTTGAAGCGATGTGTGACGACGCATTACTTCAAAGAAAATTTGATTTGATGATGTTGATGATATGATTCGATGCGGATTTGATTTCGATATGATGCCCTAGATGTTGATTGATAGATTTCTATATGAGGATGCCCCCTCAGGAGATCAATTGAGAGAATTGACAATTGAATTGCTTGGATTTGTGTGAAATTGATTTCCCAATAAAATTTATTTGATTCCTACAACTTTGGTTGATGAAAATGTTTGTTCTCTTATTACTTTGATGCTTTGGTTGATTTGATGATTGATAGAGTTTGTTTGACCTCATGATCGATGAGAGTCAATGATATAAACTCGAAGATTTGATGATCTAATAAGATGAGTTTGATTGACTTCATGATTAATGAGCATCAATGATGTAAACTCAAGATTGAATATACTAGATGCGTGACCTCATGATGAATGATCATCACTGATGGGTGCTCAAAGAGATTGATGGAAATCTCCAATGAGTGGATAAGATAACAGATCAATTGATCAAAGTGATTGATTGGATAAAGAACTGCCATTTTGTTTTTGATTAAGTAAAAACAGGTTTTAAGGGACCCGAAACCCGATTACATTCGAAAGATAAACAAGAAGGAAACAAAACAAGACAGCTACAAAAGACCAGCACAAAAACCAGCAGCAAAGAAAAAGACAACAAGAGGCCAGCAAGAAATTGGCCCCAAGCCCAGCATTACAAGTTAATTAAAAACTTTTAATGGATTCTTCAGCATTCTGAACCAAGAGCATCATCGCCTTGGCCGCTTCCCTCAGGTCGTTGCTTTCCTGTCCCAGCTGGCTCTCTTTCATTTTGGTGTCCTTCCCAGTAGTGGTCTGCCTTGTTCTGCGTCTGGGATTCTGGTGGGCGGGGCTGGAGGTTGGAACATCTTCTATTATTACCAGGTTCTTATCCTGATTTTTCCTTTCCAAGTGATCCACCAAAGCGTTCATGTTCTGGGATGAAACTTTAAGGACCTGGATGCTATGGTTCATGAAGCTTTTCAGAGCCTTCTCAATGTGGGCAACCTAGGTGTTGATGTTGTCTTTGTCCTCCTCCACCTGTTCCTTCAGACTTCTGATAACATCCTCCAGGTGTTTCAGGTCCCCTTTGATCAAATATTTCTCTAGCCAATCCTCCATCTCAATTTCCTCCTCAGCTTCACTGTTTTCTGTATCATCATTCTGTTTCCCAGAGTTTGAATCCTTAATCAGCTTATTAATCTTATTTTTCAGCTCCCTTTGCTTACCTTGCATACTAGTGATGTTGTCGACAACCCATTTCTAGAAATTGAAGGACTCCAGAGTGCAATTACGGGCGGTGTTCAAAATGTTGTTCGTAGAATCCTTGCCTTTTTCAAAGCCCACAGAGTTAGGGTTGTCATCCTCCTTAGAATTCAGAGCAACATTCTCACTTTCCGAGCCATTAGGGTTAGAGTGAGGGTTTTTCAGAGTTACCCCCTTCCTCCCCTTCACCAATGTCCTCATCCTTATCATGCTCCATTTCAGTATCAAAATCCTTACCCTTTTAAGAACTGCCATTTTGTTGATATCACGTTGCAGGAAGATTTAGATGTGTTGATGTTGGTCATCGTCCTAGTTGACATTGATACGAGAGATTGATCATTGATCTGATTTTGTATACACCATTGATGAGACATTGATGATTCCTGTGATATATTTTTGTAATGTATCTCTGATATTTTTGTGATATCATTGTACATTGGACCTTGATTATTTCTAATGATATGATATGCAGTCGATTTTATTTTCTTTATATGATTTATGAGACTATGGATGCATTCTACTTGTTATATGATTATGGACCCTAGATGATGGATGTATGCTTCTTATATGATGATGCAAGATGATGCTATATGTACTATGTGATTCATGTGCAATGGAATGTTTCCTATTTGAATGATGCTTTTATGGTTTTATCTATGCATATATTGATATGAGATGGATGCAATGCAATGCAATAATGATGCCACTTTACATGATTGATATTTATGCCATGAATGATTGATTTTAAATGAATGATTGAATCATCTATATGAATGATGTCTTATTATGCAATGCTTACATGTGATGAAATGAACTAACTTATCATGCAAGATGAATTGATTATTTTTGTTAGTGTCCAATGTACTCAATCACTTAATAAGAGAGATAAGACTTGTTGGAGTGTTTGGCCTTGGAAAAGATGAGCTTTTGTGATCCCATGCAAAATGAAATGTAATCTACTTTAAATATGCAAATGCAAAGCAATGTTGTGATCAAATCAGTCACTTGGTCATTGTTTTTTATCATCATTGAGCCTTTAAAATGTGGAAAGTGAGTGCAAACATCGACAGTATAATTGAACCATGATTACCTGAGCACTACTTTCCTGGTTTTTGATATTTCAAGTTAGCACAAGCATCGAGGTATAATTGAACCAAGATGACCTGAGTGTTGCTTGCGTAAAACAGATAGTATTAACCATTTCTATATGCAAATCCAAAATGTCTTCGATGATACTCTGATGATCATGTCCTGAGACAAATTTGCACATATTAATGATTAATTTACAGACAATAGATAAGAAAATATCACGTTCCTTCCTTGTTCCTCTAGTCAAAGACATCTTGGAGTCACTCAGAAATCATGATAGCGAAAATCAAAATATAAAAGTTGAACCATTGTTGATAAAGTGTTAAAACCGTTAGTCAAAAGATATCATCCATTGATATGTATTTGTTAGGCTCAAACCGATAGTTGATAATTGATGGTAGATAATTTGATCTTGTGTTCAATGTTGGATGTGTCTGAGTTTTCACTTGATGAGTGTTGTCTAACTATTGTTCTACCTGTTTGATTAGGCTCAATGAAGTTTTGCCCCTAGCTAGGTTCAGGATTTTGCCCCCAGTCTAGAAACAAACTTTATTATGGTATATACAATGATCCAAATCATGGTGAGAAATCACCTGTGATGCATGCGTATGTACAAAGGATTTATTATGGATATGAACAACGCTAATGAAGATGAATGCAAGCGGAAGGATGCATGAACTAATAGATGGAAGAGCTAGCTGACAGATAGCGCTTGTTGCCAGGTTTTCACCACCTGCGTTTATTGCAGTTTTTCTCATATTTGAGTTTTTTTATTTTTCATTGTTTTCGTTGTTTTTGTATTTTCTGTTTTTTCACCGTTTTGGGATTTTTCTTCTTTTTCACTATTTTTGGATTTTTTGCTTTTTCACTATTTATGGATTTTTCTGCTTTTTCATTGTTTTGGATTTTCTGCTTTTAGACATAAAACTTTTTTTGATGCATGTTATTGATGGGTTCCTCGAGTTGATCCTTGGCTGATGTTGATAGCTAGTAGGCTTCTGACCCAAATGTTGTTGTGACCACAAACGGATCCAACCAGTTTGATTCAAACTTTCCTTTATTTTCTCGATCTGACTGGTTGTGTGGATTTTCCTTTAGCACTAGTTCTCCAACTTGAAATGCTCTTGGTTTGACCTTGTTATTATAACTTCAGCACATTCTTTGTTGATACACCTTCAAATGATCAAAGACATTTTATCGTCATTTATGGATCAATTCTAACTTTTGCAATCTAGATACTTGTTGTTCTTCATCTGGGATAAGGCCTTTTAATGATACTCATAGAGAAGGTATCTCTACTTCTATTGGTGGTATTGCTTTGGACCCATAGACAAGAGAGAAAGGTGTGGCTCTTGTAGGAGTGTGGATACTGGTACGGTAGGCTCATAGAGCAGGGTTCAATTGAATATGCCAATCTCCGCTAGCATCATTCACTATCTTTTTGAGGATTTTCAAAATTGTTTTGTTTGATGCTTCTGCTTGTCCATTCCCTTGTGGATAGTAGGGTGTGGAAAATCTATGTTGGATCTAAAATTTCTTACAAAGCTCTTGTACATCCTGGTTCTTGAACGATCGCCCATTATCAGTGATAATGGTCATGGGTATGCCATAGCGACATATGATGTAGTTCAAGATAAATGCAGCAATTTGTTTTCCTATGATATTTATGAGAGAGAGGTACTGCCTCAATCCATTTTGTAAAATATTATGTAGCTACAAGGATTAATTTGTGACCATTGGATGAAGGAGGATTTATCTTTCCTACTAGATCAAGACCCCATTGGCAGAAAGGCCAAGATGTTGCCAAAGCATGAAGCTCTTGTGTTGGTGCATGAATTAAATTGCCTTGGATCTGACATTGTTTGCATGTTTTAGCTATCTGAAAAGAATCTCATTCCATAGTTGGTCAATAATAGCCCAAGCGTATGAGTTTTTTCGAAAGAGTAAGACCACTTGAATGAGTGCCACAAATGTTGTTATGGACTTCGTTTAAGGCATTCTCATATTCTTCTTTCTCAAGACATCTTAAGAGAGTATTGTCCAGACCTCGTTTAAAAAGGGTATCTATGACAAGAGTATAATGAGAAGATTGGCGGATGAAATTTTGTTTTTGGTTCTTTGACAAGTCAGGAAGGAGGGTGTTATCTTTTAGGTATGTATAAATTTGGCCATAGTGGGAGGAATCATGCCCAACAAGGTGACAGATAATTTGGGAATCAAGACAATTATGGGCAGGTAAAACAACTCTTCCACCGAGAATTCGTAACGCTCTTGATTTTCTTGTGTCTAAAGTAGAGAAGCAAGTGTTGCCATGGCATTTGTTGCTTTGTTCTCATTTATTGGAATCTTCTCAAAAGTGATTTCTACAAAATACTTTTTGAAATCATCTACCATCTTTTTATAAGGCATTAGTTTAGATCATCCTTTGTCTGATAACCAGATGAGCTGAGAGTCTCCAAAAATCTGCAGTTGTGTGATGTTCCATTCTATGGCCATCTTGATTCCTATGACCAAAGCTTCATATTTTGTTGTATTGTTGGTGCATGGAAAACTCAATTTATAAGCCTTTGGAATTGTGTGACCTTGCGATGTGATGAATAAAATGCCTTCTCTTGATCCATGATGTGTATATGAACCATCGAAGTACAGCTGCCATGTTTGTTTGGTGACTGTGAGGATATCAACATCTGGAAATTCAATGTTTAAGGGATGATCATCTTGAAGTGGTGTTTCTGCTAGCTGATCTACAATGACTTGTCCCTTGATATCTTTTATGTCCACATATTCAATATCAAATTCCAGATATTTCTATTTTTCTTGTTTTGATAGAGAGGTTGTTGGATGTAGAATCTTTGGTTGATCTGGTGTTCCAATGTTGACTGCTTCTGTTGGTTCAATCATTATAGATGATCTCTCTTGATAATATTCAAGTAAGGTGTCATATCTCCCATCTTTCGATGCCTGAAGGAGGTTTTCTCCGTTAGATGTGTCCTTTCTTTTTACTTTTCTTTGTTTAATGTTGCTAATAAATGGTTTTCAGCATTAGACCTGATATGTTTTTCTTTATTTTTACTTTTGCGACTAGGAGATTTGGCACCCACTTGACTGGAAGATGCGTTGGTGAAATCCCTGGTGGAAGTTGTTGTGGGTTCAATTGCATTGAGTTATAAGGCAATAGCATGGTCATTAGGAAAGGTATAAATTTCAGTATGTCCTTCATTATCCCAGTCAATAAGTTTGGGATGTATAAAAGGTAAGGGATCCTCAGTTTGAGATGTGTCAAAGGTATTAAGGGTCATGATAGAAACGTCAAAGTCTTCAATACGTATTTCAATGTCTAGGACAATACTCTTGTCAGAATGACCTCTTGCAAGTAGTTCCTAATCGTCCTCGATTAAATCCAAGTTGACCGAATGTGATTCTAATTCAAGTGACCTAGTTCCTAACATTGGTCCTGCATACGCATGAACTACATCGACACCCACATCTTCTTCATAGCATGTTTCTTCAGTTGATTGTTCATAATGATAGGAATCCCATTCCCATTCATTCGAATTTGTCTCATGGGCAGCTTGCAATCTGCAGATTTATTCATATAGCTTTTGGTTTGTTTCTTTTGTTTTTCTTGCTATCTCTTTTCTTCTCTCATATTCAGCTTCCTCTGGGCTGATTTTTAGTTATGTTAGTCTTGCTATTAGTTCTCCTTGTTTTTTACCAACTTCTTGTATGTTTTGATTAGAAGTTGACTCTGCTTGGGAAGTGCCATTATTTTGTCTTTCTTGCTTATTAGAAGCTTTCTATTTTTGTGATCTTATGTTTGCTTGTTCTTGTTGTTTGGCAGATGCTTCCTCTCTTTTGATTTCAAATTGTTCTTGTATTTTGTCATGTTCATCTTTTTGTTGCCTAGAAGATGTGTCTTCTTGTGGAGTAACTTGTCCATACCCTAAGCCTGATTTGTCTTTAGCCTATTGAGTATGAGGTTGTATGGGTTCTAAGATACCTTCTTTTCTTTTTCCTACAGGACCAATTCCAATGTATCCCATTTTCTGAAGGATGTTAAATCATTTTCCATATTTCTTTGTGGGTATTCTGACATTATTTATTTTTTGTTGAGCTTCTTCGTCCTTATATAGCCATTGTAGCACATCTTTGTCCTTTGTTTCTTCAGATAATGTCCCAGCGCTAACAAATGCTCCCTAAAATATTGGAAGAGGTTTTACAACTAGTTGTTGTTTTGAGTTTGATGGTTTACCATAAGATTTAGGAGAAAGGGGTAACTATGACAATTAATATTCTTCATTCCCTTGATCCTTTAGTTGTATCTGTTTTTCAAAAATTGACAAGATTGAGGAAAATTATTTTTCCTTGGATTGTATGCTTGAAGAGGATGCCTCTCTATTATGTGGAACCATGACCTCTTGTGAGCGTTTCAAATTGCTACAATATTGGAATGGGTTCGAGTCTGCTGAAATTGTGATTTCATGTCCGTTGTACGGAAACTTCAGGCACTAGTGATGGGTATGTGCACCAAGTTGTGGTGCCAAAAGGGGGTCTTAAGATGCCACTTTTTTTTTTCTGAAATTAGCAAAGTCTGAACTTCAACGACAAATTAAAGATAGTTACACTCCAAATTTGAAGATGCAACAAGAATAAGAGTCAGAGTGCTTCTAGTCTACTTTCTAAACTACTAATTTTTTTTTAAAATGGTGGAGATTAAGGGCTTCAAAAGGGGGGCCACAAAAAGTGGTCTTGTTTTTATGCAAAAAACATAACATAGCATCTGTTGTGCCCCCCCTAAAATGTTAACTTTTTTTTTGAATTTTTAAAATTGCTTCAGTAAGAAATTAGCTAACACCTTGTAGTTTATGCCATATTTTTCAGCTAATTTTTTAATGAGTATATGATTTTTTACTAATTTTCAAAGTGGACACATCCTGAAAAACAAAAATTTGAGCGTGCTCCCCCCTAAAATCATTGAAAACTAATCAAAAATCAAAACTTTTTTTTTTAATTGTGTAGAATGGAGTCTAGTTTGTAAAAATGTAAGTTTTTTCAAAATCTGATGAATGTGTAAAAATCTATACCCAAAATAGTGCATGTTGGTTTTTGACAAAAAACAGACACACTGACAAAAGAAATTATAGATGAAAGACTTAACAAAATCAAAATTTGAAATAAATTACATTGTTGGATAGCTAAGAGGGAGCTCAAGTTTACCATGGTAATTTTTTTAACTTCATTGAAACACGTGCAAACCTGATGGAGAGTACGACCAAAAATATGTCAAAATTTTCAATGTTCTGATAAAAACACATCTCTAGCCTAAAATGGTCGTCCAAACCTTTGGGTTGGATTCCCAAGGCAAATCCAACCCATAGGTTTGGTGTTTCCCAAAGCGAGCCATTTGGCACGTGCCAAATATGGCGCTCGCCCTATTTGGCGTGCACCAAATGTGATGAATGGATTTTTCCATTTGGCGCGCGTCAAATAGGGAGAGCGCCCAAATGTGTACATAGAAACCCCCATCTCACCTCTCCCTTCTTTATCTCCCTTCCCTTGTAGTTCCATCTCACTCTATGAACTAGATCTCATATTCTCTCTCTCCCCTTACCTCTTCTCAGGCTCTTCTTTGTCCCTCCCCTCTCTAGCTCTCACAATTCCCTTATTCTCCTATCCCTCAAGCTATCCCCCTCTTCATCCTTACACCCATCTAATTCCCTCTCTCACCTCTTTCCCTCAGTTTCTACCTCACTCCCTCCTCTCTCTAGGTCCTAAGGGGTCATAGGACACCATATGACCCCTTAGGACACAATATGACCCCTAACGACACCTAAGGGGTCATATGGTGTCCTAAGGGGTCATAGGACACCATATGACCTCTTAGGTTACCATAGGATCCATAACGATACCATATTATGTCCTAAGTGGTCATAGAACACCATATGACCCCTTAGGACACCATACAACCCATAACAACACCATATGGTGTCTTAATGGGTCATAGGACACCATATGACCCCTTAGGTGTCGTTAGGGGTTATATTGTGTCCTAAGGGGTTATATGGTGTCCTATGACCCCTTAGGACACCATATGACCCCTTAGTACACCATATGGTGTCAGTATGGTTCGTATGGTGTCCTATGACCCCTTAGGACACCATATGAACCCCTAGTACACCATATGGGGTTAGTATGGTCTTATGGTGTGTGATGATCCCTTAGGACACCATACAACCCATAATGACAACATAAGGTGTCCTAAGGGGTCAGATGGTGTCTTAAGGGGTCATAACACACCATATGACCCGTTATGACACAATATGATCCCTAACGACACCTAAGGGGTCATATGGTGTCCTATGACCCCATAGGACACCATACAACCCATAACGACACCATATTGTGTCCTAAGGGGTCATATGGTGTCCTAAGCAGTCATAGGACACCATATGACCCATAACGACACCATACAACCCATAACGACACCATATTATGTCCTAAGGGGTCATAGGACACTAGATGACCCCTTAGGACACCATGTGACCCCTTAGAACACCATATAGTGTCATTATGGGTCATATGGTGTCCTAAGGGGTCATATGGTATCCTAACGGGTCATATAGTATCCTATGACCCCTTAGGATACCACATAACCCCTTACATGTTGTTAGGGTTCACATTGTGTCCTAAGGGGTCATATGGTATTGTATGACCCCTTAGGATACTATATGACCCCTTAGGACACCATATGGTGTCATTATGGGTCGTATGGTGTCCTAAGCAGTCATTAGGTGTCTTATGATCCCATAGGACACCATATGACCCATAATGACAACATAAGGTGTCCTAAGGGGTCATATTGTGTCTTAAGGGGTCATAACACACCATATGACCCATTAAGACACAATATGATCCCTAATGACACCTAAGGGGTCATATGGTGTCCTATGACCCCATAGGACACCATATGACCGCTTAGGACACCATACGACCCATAACAACACCATATTATGTCCTGAGGGGTCATATGGTGTCCTAAGGGGTCATAGGACACCATATGACCCCTTACGACACCATGTGAGCCCTTATAACACCATATAGTGTCGTTATGGTCATATGGTGTCTTAAGGGGTCATATGGTGTCCTAACGGGTCATATAGTGTCCTATGACCCCTTAGGATACCATATAACCCCTTACATGTTGTTAGGGTTCACATTGTGTCCTAAGGGGTCATATGGTGTCCTATGACCCCTTAGGACACTATATGACCCCTTAGGACACCATATGGTGTCATTATGGGTCGTATGGTGTTCTAAGGGGTCATATGGTGTCTTAAGGGGTCATAGCACACCATATGACCCGTTAAGACATAATATGATCCCTAACGACACCTAAGGGGTCATATGGTGTCCTATGACCCCAGAGGACAACATATGACCCCTTAGGACACCATACGACCAATAACAACACCATATTGTGTCCTAAGGGGTCATATAGTGTCCTCAGGGGTCATAGGACACCATATGACCCCTTACGACACCATGTGACCCCTTAGAACACCATATAGTGTCGTTATGGGTCATATGGTGTCCTAAGGGGTCATATGGTGTCCTAATGGCTCATATAGTGTCCTATGACCCCTTAGGATACCATATAACCCCTTACGTGTCGTTAGGGTTCACATTGTGTCTTAAGGGGTCATATGGTGTCTTAAGGGGTCATAACACACCATATGACCCGTTAAGACACAATATGATCCCTAATGACACCTAAGGGGTCATATGGTGTCCTATGGCCCCATAGGATACCATATGACCCCTTAGGACACCATACGACCCATAACGTCATCATATTGTGTCCTAAGGGGTCATATGGTGTCCTAAGGGGTCCTAGGACACCAGATGACCCCTTAGGACACCATGTGACCCCTTAGAACACCATATAGTGTCATTATGGGTCATATGGTGTCCTAAGGGGTCATAGGATACGATATGACCTCTTACGACACCATACGACCCATAACGATACCATATTGTGTCCTAATGGGTCATATGGTGTCCTAAGGGGTCCTAGGACACCAGATGACCCCTTAGGACACCATGTGACCCCTTAGAACACCATATAGTGTCATTATGGGTCATATGGTGTCCTAAGGGGTCATATGGTGTCCTAACAGGTCATATGGTGTCCTATGACCCCTTAGGATACCATATAACCCCTTACGTGTCGTTAGGGTTCACATTGTGTCCTAACAGGTCATATGGTGTCCTATGACCCCTTAGGACACTATATGACCCCTTAGGACACCATATGGTGTCATTATGGGTCATATGGTGTCCTAAGGGGTCACATGGTGTCTTGAGGGGTTATAACACACCATATGACCCATTAAGACATAATATGATCCCTAACGACACCTAAGGGGTCATATGGTGTTCTATGGCCCCATAGGACACCATATGACCCCTTAGGACACCATATGACCCATAACGACACCATATTGTGTCCTAAGGGGTCACATGGTGTCCTAAGGAGTCATAGGACACCATATGACCCCTTAGGACATCATACGACCCATAACGACACCATATTGTGTCCTAAGGGGTCATAGGATACCATATGACCTCTTACAACACCATGTGACCCCTTAGAACACTATATAGTATTGTTATGGGTCATATGGTGTCCTAAGGGGTCATATTGTGTCCTAATGGGTCATATAGTGTCCTATGACCCATTAGGACACCATATAACCCCTTACATGTCGTTAGGGTTCACATTGTGTCCTAAGGGGTCATATGGTGTCCTATGACCCCTTAGGATACTATATGACCCCTTAGGACACCATATGGTCTCATTATGGGTCGTATGGTGTCCTAAGGGGTCATATGGTGTCTTAAGGGGTCATAACACACCATATGACCAATTAAGACATAATTTGATCCCTAACGACACCTAAGGGGTCATATGGTTCCCTATGGCCCCATAGGACACCATATGACTCCTTAGGACATCATACGACCCATAACGACACCATATTGTGTCCTAAGGGGTCATATGGTGTCCTAAGGGGTCATATGGTGTCCTAAGGGGTCACAAGATACCATATGACCCCTTAGAACACCATATAGTGTCGTTATGGGTCATATGGTGTCCTAAGGGGTCATATGGTGTCCTATGACCCCTTAGGATACCATATAACCCCTTACATGTTGTTAGGGTTCACATTGTGTCCTAAGGGGTCATATGGTGTCCTATGACACCTTAGGACACCATATGACCCCTTAGGACACCATATGGTGTCATTATGGGTCATATGGTGTCCTAAGGGGTCATATGGTGTCTTAAGGGGTCATAACACACCATATGACTCGTTAAGACACAATATGATCCCTAACGACACCTAAGGGTTCATATGGTGTTCTATGGCCCCATAGGACACCATATGACCCCTTAGGACACCATATGACCCATAACGACATCATATTGTGTCCTAAGGGGTCATATGGTGTGCTAAGGGGTCATAGGACACCATATGTCCCCTTAGGACACCATACGACCCATAATGACACCATATTGTGTCCTAAGGGGTCATATGGTGTCCGAAGGGGTCATATGGTGTCGTAATGGGTCATATGGTGTCCTATGACCCCTTAGGATACCATATAACCCTTTACATGTCGTTAGGGTTCACATTGTGTTGTAAGGGGTCATATGATGTATTCTAACCCCTTAGGACACTATATGACCCCTAAGGACACCATATGGTGGCATTATGGGTTGTATGGTGTCTTAAGGGGTCATAGAACACCATATGACCTGTTAAGACACAATATGATCCCTAACAACGCCTAAGGGGTCATATGGTGTCCTATGGCCCCATAGGACACCATATGACCCCTTAGGACATCATACGACCCATAACAACACTTTATTGTGTCCTAAGGGGTCATATGGTATCCTAAGGGGCCATAGGACACCATATAACCCCTTAGGACACCATACGACCCATAACGACACCATATTGTGTCCTAAGGGGTCATATGGTGTCCTAAGGGCTCATAGGATACCATATGACCCCTTACGACATCATACGACCCATAACGACACCATATTGTTTCCTAAGGGGTCATATGGTGTCCTAAGGGGTCATATGGTGTCTTAACGGGTCATATAGTGTCCTATGACCCCTTAGGATACCATATAACCCCTTACGTGTCATTAGGGTTCACATTGTGTCCTAAGGGGTCATATGGTGTCCTATGACCCCTGAGGACACTATATGACCCCTTAGGACACCATATGGTGTCATTATGGGTCGTATGGTGTCCTAAGGGGTCATATGGTGTCTTAAGGGGTCATAACACACCATATGACCCGTTAAGACCCAATATGATCCCTAACGATATCTAAGGGGTCATATGGTGTCCAATGGCCCCATAGGACACCATATGACCCCTTAGGACACCATACAACCCATAACGACACCATATTGTGTCCTAAGGGATCATATGGTGTCCTAAGGGGTCATAGGACACCATATGACCCCTTAGGACACCATACGACCCATAACGACACCATATTGTGTCCTAAGGGGTCATATGGTGTGCTAAGGGGTCATAGGATACCATATGACCCCTTATGACACCATACGGCACCATATTGTTTCCTAAGGGGTCATATGGTGTCCTAACGGGTCATATGGTGTCCTAATGGGTCATATAGTGTCCTATGACCCCTTAGGATACCATATAACCCCTTACATGTCGTTAGGGTTCACATTGTGTCCTAAGGGGTCATATGGTGTCATTATGGGTCGTATAGTGTCCTAAGGGGTCATATGGTGTCTTAAGGGGTCATAACACACCACATGACCCATTAAGACACAATATGATCCCTAACGACACCTAAGGGGTCATATGGTGTCCTATGGCCCCATAGGACACCATATGACCCCTTAGGACACCATACGACCTATAATGACACCATATTGTGTCCTAAGGGGTCATATGGTGTCCTAAGGGGTCATAGGACACCATATGACCCCTTAGGACACCATACGACCCATAACGACACCATATTGTGTCCTAAGGGGTCATATGGTGTCTTAAGAAGTCATAGGATACCATAGGACCCCTTACGACACCATACGACCCATAACAACACCATATGGTGTCCTAAGGGGTCATAGGACACCATATGACCCCTTAGGACACAATGTGAACCCTAACGACATGTAAGGGGTTATATGGTATCCTAAGGGGTCATAGGACACTATATGACCCATTTCGACACCATATGACTCGTTAGGACACCATATGACCCCTTAGGACACAATAGGGTGTCGTTATGGGTCGTATGGTGTCCTAATATGACCCCTTAGGACACCATACGACCCATAACAACACCCTATTGTGTCCTAAGGGGTCATATGGTGTCCTAACATGTCATATAGTGTCCTATGATCCCTTAGGATACCATACGACCCCTTACGACACCATGTGACCCCTTAGAACACCATATAGTGTCGTTATGGGTCATGGGACACCATATGACCCCTTAGGACACCATGTGACCCCTTAGAACACCATATAGTGTCATTATGGGTCTTTTGGTGTCCTAAGGGGTCATATGGTCTCCTAACGGGTCATATAGTGTCCTATGACCCCTTAGGATACCATATAACCCCTTACATGTCGTTAGGGTTCACATTGTGTCCTAAGGGGTCATAGGACACCATATGACCCCTTAGGACACCATACGACCCATAACGACCTCATATGGTTTAGCATATTGGTTTATAGGGTCTATGGTTATTGTATAGGGTCGAGGATTTAGCATATTTGGTCATACGATCTAGGGTATTTGTTATAGGTTTGAAATGGTTTAATTTTTATGGTTGTGGCTATCAAACTATAGGGTATAGAGTATAGATTATAGGGTATAGAGTATAAATTTATCAAAGGTTAAAAAATTTCAATGGAAGTCATTTGGCTAGTGCCAAATATGGCTAGCGCCATATTTGGTGCTAGCCAAATAAGTTGCACTAAAAAAATGGTTATATGGGACCCTTGACTCGTGATCCAAGCCCACATTCTCTCATAAGGCACGCACACTATAGGGCATGTGCCTTATAAGGTGTGCGCCTTATGAGCATTTTTCATTTTTTTTAAAGTGTGGCACCTTTTTGGTACCACAACTTCGTGCATATACCCTGATGAGTTGAGGGAATAGCTTGTATGTCATGAATCCATAGTCTTCCCAAAAGTATGTTGTATGATAAATCCAGGTCTAGAACTTGACATATTGTATCTTTCTGCAAGGGTCCTACTTTGATTGGTAATACCACAATTCCTTTGGAGGAACATTCTTCTTCATCATAGGCTTTGATTGTGATCTTTTTACGGGGATCAACTGCCTCTTCAGAATAACCTAAAGCACGAACAAGACTTAATGAGAAAATATTCAAGCCAACTCCATCTATTAGGACATGTTTAACGCTCATTTTATGAATAAGGACTTCAATATGTAAGGGCATGTTATGAGGATGTTGTAGAGACATGTCATCTTCTTCTGTGAATGATAAGCATCGAGGCGTTGTGAGGTGTCCCACCATAGTTTGGAATTGATCTACACCAAGATCTTTGGATATTGTCGTATCTGCTAGCGCTCTTTCTAAAATTTCATGTGCAGGTGAAAGTTTTAAAAGTTCTAAAATTGATATTTGCACAGGAGTTTTTTGTAGTTGCTCTACTATACTATATTGTTTTGAAGTGGATGATGTGTCAGTTGTAGGACCCGACAAAGTAACTTTGGCTTTTCTTCTTATGATAACATGAGCGGGTTTTTGTTGTTGTTTCTCTTTGACCACAATCACATTAACCACGTTATCATAAGTATGAGCATAGTTCACTTGTGCTTTACCCTTGCCATTTTGTGTTGCTGATGATTTACCCGTCTCATAGTTAGGAAGCAAAGTTTTGAAAGTTGTGAGTGATTCATTTTTCTTATGCCCATTCACAATTATTACACCATTGTCAATAAAATCTTGGATGACATGTTTTAACCGTTGACAATCATATTTTTGGTGTCCTTTGTTTCGATGAAAATCACAATAATGGTTGTCATTCCACCAAGTAGGTTTTACCTTGGGTTCAAAGTTTCTTGCTTCTGGAAAGGTAATCAACTTGTTTGCAAGAAGTGTCTTTAATGTTGACCCAAGTGGTTCACCAATGTTGGTAAATTTCTTGCGAATGAAATTATTAAATGATGATTTTGGTTTATTGTTATCTTGTTGAATCGTTGATGTGTGATTTGATAAATTGAACACTGGTTGCTTTGGTTTCACATTATTATTATCCACTATCCCATCATTGATGATGTTTTGATTTGTGTTCCAAAACTTGGGCTTATCATTGTTGTTATTATTATTATTATTGTTGTTGTTGGGAGGAGGATTAACTCCTTTGTATATCTTCAACTCTCCTTTCTTTACCATAGCTTCCTCAATCCTAATTCCATTATCAATCATCTTTTGGAAACTTGGATGACATTGCATTTTTAGGTTATAACTCATTTGTTCGTTTAGATTGTCAATGAATATGTCCATCTTTTGATATTCTAGCACCGTACGAGGATATCGTGTAGCTAATTGTCTCCACCTTTTTAGAAACGTCGTGAAAGGTTCTCCACTCTTTTTCTTGGCGTGACACAAGTCTAGCATTGTGATCTCATGTTGTATGTTGTCCGCATATTGTGAAACAAACTTGTCCACCAATTCTGCAAATGATCTAATTTCAGGTGGAAGTTTTGAGAACCATTCCATAGCTTGTCCACTTAAGCTCTTTGAAAATAACCTCATTAAGTATGTGTCCTCATGTGCTAATTCCATGCTCATCGTGCAAAATTCTTGCATATGATTTTGGAGATCAGTTCTTCCATTATATTTCTTATAACTAGGAGTTTCACAATTTGGAGGAAAAGGTATCATGTTGAGACTTCTGTCAAATGGATAAGGACAAATTTATTGAAGCGAATATCTCTTAGTAGTTCCTCTTTGTATATCTTGAATTTATGTTTGAAGAGTTTGTATCTCTTGCGTGAGAGCTAAGAGAGGATCATCAACACGATTTCTCCTCATATCATCATGAGTTCTTGTGTGATCATGATCTCTTTTTGTATCATCATGATTCCTTCTTGTGTCATCATTAGTTCATCATGTTTCTTCATGAGTTCTTGTGTCATCGCGATTCCTTCTTGTATCATCCTTTGTTCTTTGTGTGTCTTCATGAGTTCTTGTATCATCAAGAATTATTGTGTCATCCTTTTTGTGACTGAAAATTTCTTCATTTTGTTCATTGTCATTCTAAGTGTCACTTGATCTTCCCCTTTTTCTTAAATTGTTTACGTCAAAACCTTGAGGAAGTTTAGCACCAGATTTTGCTAACATTAGGAAGTATTTTCCTTTTTCACCCTCCAATATTTTCTCCATGAATTTATCAAATTTAGGATCTTGTTTGATTTCTCTGATGTGTTGATCAGTTATCTCTTCTTGTTGTATTTCATTTCCTTGTACCATTTCCTCATGATCTTCTACCATTTCAAGTGTTTCTATTTATGTTTCTTTGATCTTTCATCTCTAAGCCCTGGTTAAAACAAGCACGTACAATTCATGTGGTCGAGAGCTATAAGTGATACAAATATCAAGATCAAATCGAAGCTAGATGTTTGTTTGAGGTGATGATTGGATGAATAGATTGAGATCAAGTTTGGTTTCAAGAACAATCTATCATGTATAAGATGTGATCTAAGAGGATTAGATTGATGGATGATTGATTGAACCAGCTAGGATATAATCGACAAAATCATGTAACATAACGACAAGGGAATACTATCAAGATGCTATACTTAGGATGAAAATTATCAGGTATATGCTATCATGTGATGTATCAAGACTAACCAGGAAAGTATGACAAAGGTTTGTAAAACATATCAGAATCATGCAAACAAAGTTTTCTAGACTCAGGAAGACAGATTTTTGTACGATAAAATGTCTAAGACCATGCGACAAACTAGGTTACTCGTACGACAAACTAGGTTACTCGTACGAGATGTTATAAGTGTTCAAAACTTGTTCAAAATAGACAGTAAAATTTGCAAACCCGTACGACAATATACGAAGGCTCATACGACAATCTAAAGCTAACCAGAAGACAAACTAGGTTACTTGTACGAGATGTTATAAGTGTTTAAAAGTTGTTCAAAGCAAACAGTGAAAGTTGCAGGCTCGTATGACAATACACAGAGGCTCATACGATAATTCTCAGATAGAAGTATGACAAATTGGGCAATTGAGGTCTTGACTCGTACGGAATAGGATCAGATAAGAAAAGAGTTTTGATAGGAAACAAGGTTTTGACCACTGAGTTTGATGCTTAAGTTGATTATTCAGGTTCTCCAGTTTTAGTTTCAGGTTGTTCAGTGATAGTTTCATATAGTTCAATGATAAAGACACAATAGACACACATGATGTAAAGTGAAATCAAGCACAACATGCTAATCCTAAGGAAGTTGGCTGAGAGAGAAAACCTTTGCTTGCAGATAGGTACACACCCAATAGCTAATTAGAATATGACTGTTGAGTCTCACGCAATGGATTCTCAACGGCGTATTAGCCGACTCTAAATGCTAATGGGGGCATGATATGGAAAGTATCTTGGGAGAGTTACTATCTCTCTTGCACAAAGATTATCCCCCTTTCGGAGGTGAACCAGGTAGCTTCTATCCTAGAGTTCTTAGTAAGGGTTTTCATTTGAAGTTACCCCTTGAATTTGTGCAAGCACGATTGAGGCCTATAGCCCGACAAGGTACCAAGCAAGATGTAGTCACGCAAGCATGATTGAGAGCGTGAGGCCCTACAAAATGCCCGATATGGGAAATCTCAAAGAGAAAACTCAAATAACTCCATCCTCCGAGACTTTAATCTCAAAGAGGCCTATCTATTATAGTGAGTCAGAATGTTTGGGTCTAGGTGTACTCATTTGGGTTGTTCTCACAGAGTGATTACTTTTTCCCATTGTGACAGGCCTACTAAAGGAACACAAATCTCAAACTAGAAAAGCTTCAAGGGTCTGGATTTCTGATTGTCTGTGCTGACAAGAGCATACTCTCCTACCTTTTAGACTTTTCTCAAACACAAAAAATAGATTTTTTAATTTACCACATCGCAATTTAGGTGCCTAGAAAACAATTAAAATACACAAAGTTTGCTTGAATCTCCTTAGGCAATCTGCAAAAATAACGAATTAGTAATAATATTGTTTTTGAGTGATACAGGCGTGTTCTTGGACAAACGTTCTGCAAAAACTTATCAGGATGTGAAAATGACTTAGATAGACAGAAAACAGATCAGGTTAGCATTAGTATCAGAAAAATCAAATTAGAAAAACCCCCAAAAGTACTATGTTTTTTTCATGCAAGAAAGCAAAAAATCGTACGAACTTTCTCACCTGACCATACAAGAATTCTCACCTACCCATACGACAAAAGATATAATATCGTACTATAATGAATAAAATGTTGTACGATATTTTGTAGAGAATGTACGGACATAATCCGAAATATGAGAATTTAATGATCCGCGAGGCTAAAAATTTGAGTATCCTGCCCCATGGTGGGCGCCAATTAATGTGTGTGTGAAATTTGGAATATGTATACGAAACACAAACACTCAATAAATCATTGCATGCATGGTTAGTTGATCAAAATCAATAAATGTAAAAACTATAACAAATCAACCTATTGCCTCCTAAAAGATGTGAGTATAGATTTGCTCTCAAATTTATCTAAGCAATACCAAGATGAAGGATTTAATCTATATGAATGCAAACTAAATGAATGCAAGATTAAGCAAATTAAGCTAGATGATCTAAAATGATATGAGAAGCATGATTGTATGCATGATTAATCTAAAATTCCAATTATACTAGATGATTGAGATAAAAATGCCTATTGTAATGATGGTAAAATCTAGGATGCAAGGGATCTTTATTGCTCCAAAATGAGGGCTATTTATAGGAATTCCAAGACCAAAGCTGAGGTGGCAGGAATCGACGGTCTGGATTCGATCTGAAGATATCAAGGGCTAAAATTGGGGAAGTGGGAGAAGAGGTTAGAGGAAGGGACACTTGTCATCTCTGTGGTGACAAGTGTCAAGGAACCTTGCTCATGAGAGGGAAAGTGTCCAAGGGAGGAGACGTGGAAAAAGTGCCACGTGTCTCAAGGGGAGAATATCCAACCCATAAGAGGTTAGGATGTGCAAGATAGGATAGGGTTAGTTAAACCCCAGATTAGATAGAATGGGTTAGGTTAGGGGGTGGTTAGGTTAGGTGGTTAGAACTTAGGAGCCATGTGCTCATTTGAATTTAGAAATTCAAATATTAGGAAAAGATAATTAATTTCAACAAATCATGATTTGATTTGTTTAACTAATTATGGGTATAGAAGAATGAAATTGATGGGGAAAAATTAATTAATTTAGAATTAATTATTCAAAAGGGAATTGTTGAATGAACTATATAAATAAATCCTTAGATTTATTTATAAGTAGATGAATGGGGAAACTAATCAAATTATTTGTGAATTCAATTAATTGAGAAGGGTTATTAATTAAATAACAGCGTATTTAATTAATTATCTTCAGACCATTTTTAGTTGTATACACAAATTGTTGTCAGACTTCAACAAGTTGTCTCAAACTTAAGTTAGCCTTCGCATCTTGTTTTGAAACACTTAAGAATGGTTTTAAATCTTTGTCTGTTGTTTCAAAAGTTTTGTCAAACTACAACATGTCTCTTTGTACTTAGTTTTAAGTTTTGATAGATGCTCACTTCAAACTTTGTTTCAAAGTCTTTAATTCATCCGGTCCTAAAGGCTTTGTTAGGGCTGGACACTTCATCTTGAACTCACCTTTCAGTCTTAGTCATGTCCAAACCTCCCTAAGTCTTAAGTCCTTTCTACATTGTTTTAAAGTTCTAAAATAGGTGTTGAACTCTAAATTTGTTTTAAAACCAAGTCGGAGCCTAACTATTCACCTTTCTAAGAATATTTTCAAAGGTAGAGATTGTTTGGGTTCCCATAACCAAACTTTTTCCAAAGCACCTTCTTCAAAAATAAAGAGTTGATATGAAGTTCCAATTCAGTGTTTGATTCCGAAGAAGTTGTTAAAACCTTATCAGACTTGATCATATCATTTCAAACCAAAGTAAAAAGGTTAAGTAAAGGAAGAAATAAAGCAGTTGTTATAGCAAGCCAAACTAGGAGCTAAAGTGGAGGCAAGACTTGGTTCTAAAACACTTATTGGAGACTAACAAGTTTCCCAAACCAATCCAGAGTCAAAATGCTGACACTATATTCAAACTACAACTCATTAATTATAGAGGGTTGAAGTACGCGAGCACTTAATGTGGTTAAAGATAAGACTATTTATCCTAGAAATCATCATTTTGAACGCATTATTCAAGAGATTAAAGGGGCTCCTGAAGTCTCGAGGTGGGACTATATAAAATTGATGCATAGCTTGGTTAAAGAAAAGTGCTTGTCACCATTGTCATGCCAAAGGTAAGTATTTTGAGTGGCCATTGAAGAACTCGTCTATTTACAGTGCTAGGGTTTCAATTTTATCAACAAAAGGAGTCAAATTAGAGGGAAACTTTACCAAAATTTTCCTAGGATTTTTAAGGTATAAATTCAAAATGAAATACAAATATCTAAGACATGAGCATTTAAAAGAATTAGAAAGTGCATTATTGGAGGTTAGTGACACCAAGTTACGATATATGACTTGAATGAATTCTGGGATAGGGTAAAAAACCCTAGAAGGCACCCAATCACACAAAGACTAGTGGAAAGTGAGTTGTTAGAAGCGGCAACATTTCTAATGGTGGTGCAATGCGCATATTTGTCCAAGGAGTGCATTAATAGATACAACCAAAACACCAAGGAGATTAAAACAAATGTCAATAGGGTTCTCCTAACCCTAGACTGGGCTACAATCCACAATTGCTTTTGACTCCCAATTAGGGAAGTTAATTAGATTGGAACTTCACTCTATCACAGACCTATTTTAATTAAAATAAGGGTTTTTATAGAAATGTCATCATCAAGCAAAGGTTTGATGTGCCAAGAAAAGGGCAATCCTAATTACCAAAGACAATTCATAAATTGTTAACTAAAAGGAGAAATAGCAGATATAATAATTTTATTGCATAGGCTACGAGGGGATGTTGATGCCTTCAATTTGGATGAGTGGATGTATTTCTTTGTACAAGATATATGTGTTGGTGAAGAATACTTAGTCTGGGCAAGTCTAATTAGTGATAGATTGCATACAATGATCACTTTCTTCCCTCTCAACATGTTTTTTTAATATGTCATCTTACTTTTTTTATGCCCTAGAGTGCATAAGATATTGAGCTAATTTAAACAATGTGGAGCAGTTTGATGACAACATTAATATTTATGATTTTTATTTAGACTTTCAATTGTAGAAAAGTTACTCTAACTTCATAAGAATGGACGATACATTCACAATGAAGCTTGTAAAATAATTGCAAGAGGATCTAGGCCAAAGAATCTCACAGAAGCAATCAAATTGGTCACTCAATATGGAAGTTATGTCATACAATTTTAGAGGTTTACCTACATTAAAGTAGGTGGCTATGATGGTTTTCTTCAAAAACTACCTAAATATGTAGAGGACAAATTCATCCCAATTGAAGTATGTAGACAAGTTTGTGAGGTTAACAAAAGATGTACTGAAAGGAGAAATATTAGTATTCAATATCCTATTGGATTGGGTTATTATGTTTGAAAAAATTAGTTAGATGCATTGAATATTGAAAGAGATCTAGTCAGATACACCACTTTGACCTATGATCATCTTCAGTTGTATTTTGATAGCAAAAATTTCGTCTGAAATAACTTACATCTAGGTCTCGCATACAATCATGTACCCCACCTAGAGGACTATTGGGCATACTGTGCAAACCACTATAAAAGTTCAGAAGCGCAATTGGATAAGATTGAGCCTAAAACAAATAATCGAGTACCAATTGAGATAGGATGTGGAAGGCATTGAAGATGATGAGTCTAAATTAGTAGACTCCATCTACACAACTGACGTTCAAATGCAAACATTAATTCCTATTGACTAGAGTTTGCTTGAACAAAGAGACTTAAAAACAAGGACAATTGTAGTCCTAAAGAGGACACAAATTTGACTAGAAAAGAAGAAATCTGAGACTTCAAATGTTGCTCCTAAAATTAACAAAAGGTCGAAGGACAAAGTAACCCAAGTAATGTGAGTGCCTCTTCTTTTGTTCCCTCTGTTCAAACCAAATCAACAACCACTCCAGGTGGAAATGGAGGTGATGATGAACCACTAGAAAAGCAAAACTCTTTTGAGAAGACTTGCGAAGAAGGCTCATTACCAGATGCAGTAACCAAAGAGAAAGATAAAGAAGGAGAAGACAATGCTAAGGGGAAAGAAAATAGTAAGGGACCAAGAACAAATAGATGTAGCAACAGACTCTAATCCCAATGAAAGTCCCAAAGGCAGCGAGTCAAACCCATCCTTTCCTTTTAATTTGCAAAATGTAGAAAAGCCCCACTAGTGAAAAGAGCTTTATTATATACTCCTGACTCTATGAAAAGTGTTATGCAAACATTGTCCTCCATGTCAAGGCTAGATACCTCTTTATCTAAGAAGAGGAAAATTGAGTTCTCTAAGAAGCCACCTAAGGATATTGTAAAGCAATTTCTTTAATCTACTTCCTCTCCCAGATCTAAGAGACTTAATATTACTTCAAGGATAGTGGAGGACGAGACCTCAAATCATTTGTTTTTGGAAATTGCTCATCCTAACACACAAAAAAACCCAATTCAAACCACAACAATTGATTTCCATATGACATGAATTGACATGGGACCCCCTATTGTGCCCTGCATGACACACCCCAACTTTTCGCTTCTCGGGCTGGGGGCCCCCCTCTGCTTCACTTTGTTTTCGTTATTTTTCCAGTTGTTTCCTTCACCTTTTATGTTCTTTGTGTTGTCTCTTCGAAGTTTCAGGTTCCTTGAGCCTCAGAGTTTGCTTTTGTTTCCTTTTCCTATGCTTCGAAACCCTGGGTTCCCGAGATCCCAAAATGTTCTTTTTTTGCCTTCTTTCTTCTTTGGTCCGGCTCTGAGATTTCAGGTTCCCAAAACCCCAAAGTGTCCCATTGTTTGTCTTTAACATTCTAGGAATCTAAAGCTCCGGAGTCCTCTCCAACTTTTTTTCCAAACTCTGGAACTCCAGAACCCTGGAGTCTTGAAGTCTCCCGTTGTTGGTTTGTCTAGGCCCCGGGATTCCGAAATCCTAGAATCTCAGTTTATACTTATTTTGTTTGTTGCTTCTTCAGAGTCCTAGAACTCTGGAGTTTTGAGGTCTTTTGACCTCGAAACCTTGGGATCCTGGAACCCCGAAGTGTGCCTCAGTTCCAGCATCGTCAAGGAAGTATAAATAGTCATTCTAGGGGGTTTTCATGCTCATTGTGTGCTCAATCTTTCTAGACCTCCTACTCTCTAGCGATTTGGTGTCTCCCATGATGCATTTTGTCTCCTCTCCTTCCTTTGTCCAGGTGAGTCCTCCTCTTCTCAGCGTCACGTTTGTGTTTTTTTCTCTGTGGTTTCTTTTCTTTTAGTTTTGTGTGTTCTGGTGTTTCGTAGCTTAAGGTTTTTTGTGTTTTAAATAAGTAAAATCTTGTTTTCGACAGTTAGGGTTTTTCCCTTGATCTTCAAGCATTTTGGGATCTCGGGTTTCTGAGATCCCAGTTTATTGGCCTGACCCTCACTTTGGAACCTTGGGTTCCCGGGATCCTGAAGTCTCTTGTTGTTTTTCCTTCTCTTCTCTCTGGAACCCCAAAATCCTGAGATTTCATAGGGTGTTCCTAGCCCCATGTTTGCCCAACTTTGAAACCTTGGGTTCTCGAGGTCCCAAAGTATGTTCCAGACTTCCTTTTCATCCACTTTAGAATCCCGAGTTTTCGGGATCCTGAAGTACCTTGTGGCCTATTTTTCCCAAGACTTCGAAACCCCAAAATCTCGGGATTTTGAGATCATCCTATAAGCCTTTTACCCTCCACTTTGGGATCTCCGAATCTCGAAGCACTGAGTTTTATTGCCACTCACCTCGAAGCCCCATGAATCTGAAACTCCAAGGTGAGTTCTTTGTTGGATTTCCAAACTTTGGGACCTCGGAACCTTGAGATCCTGAAGCCTATCTGCTATCTATTAAAGGGTTTATTCTAAACCATGAAACCCGAGATTCTTGAGTTCACTGCTATGAAACAGATTTCTAAGAGTATTAACTAAGCACTCTTTTGTGCAGTGTGATGAAGTCGTATGGAAACATCAGCCACCCCAAGGAAGAAGATCAAAAGTAAGATCAAGCTCAAGAAAAACCCAATCACAATGAAGTACCAGTACCAAGGGTAGACATTGGTCTCCAAATTTGAAAATGATCTACAGTGGATCAACGATATAGAAATTGGGCATGTGGAGCTAGAGGCCATCAAGAAGGAAGTATTAGGACAAAACTTGAATGCTCTATACAAAAGAATATGGAAGTCTGGGCTTGCAGAAGCCATGATTTTTTTCTCAAGCAGTGGGATATGTATGTCGTCGAATACTTTTCCCCAACCATCGAGTTTGATGTCATGATCATGGATAGGTATATGCACTTAGTTCTCCATTCCTACCAAGCTACACAAATAATAGATGAGTTGGTTGATGAGATGAAGGGGCCAAGGAAATGCTAAGAGTTTCAAAGTTTCGGATTGAGTATATGCCTCATCCACCATCTATATCAATAGATTGTTACATAGGGAACTACCACAGTTACACGACAAACAAACAACAAACAATAAATTGACTTCTAGTGCGCTCCTTTTACCATACAGAGGCAAGGAGCAACCTCGATGATAACTATAATTTTGAGGGAAGGCTTGGACTACACTTTCCATATACAAGTACAACTACCGGGTAGGTGTACCTACGTGGGGACCACAAGCATAGTCACATCTAAAGAAGACTCATTGTTTGAATGCATGTAGTGTTAGTTGAGTGGATTTCAAAAGCAATGACTTACTACAACTTCAACCATTATGTAACTGGGTTGTAGGAATAGTTTATTCCTAGAGTATAAGAGGCAAGACATTATAAATGTAATGAATCGGGCCATTTCCAGGGTCCGAAAATTGAATATTGGAGGCCATGGTTAGTAATTCTGGATTTAGACTTTTCCAGATTAGGAATAGTTTAGGAGCTAGAAAATTTCAGGAAATTGGCTGAAGACCATTCTAGATTCTCTTCCATTGCGTTTTCATGTTAATGTAGCTGAGAATAATTTGATTGAAGGCAGAAATTAGAAGTTCAATGTGACAAATATGCTAAACAAGTGCCTCATTCGAAGGCAAGTTCATGAACTTTAATGCAATTTCTTGTTTCTTTCAGTTGTTTTCATTCATGTGATGAATGTTCAATACTCTTTTGTTTGATTTAACTTTCTAAAACAGGAGAGAATAGTGTTTGTTTATCATTGATTTGCATATTTTAATGGCGGTTAATGTTGATGCAAATGTGGTTTAGTAATTTTAACCTCTGGATTTGGCTTTATTAGTGTGTCGAATTGCTGATTTGCATGCTAACATATAAATGTTCCAAATGTCATCTAGGTTTAGTTGATATTGTTAGATGAAATGAATGTTGAATTTTCATCATCTCCTTGCATTCCCTTTCTCTTTTTCTATTCTTTCTCCTTGGTTAGTTTAGATTTAGTTTTATTTTTCTAATTTTTTGCAAATAAATCAGAAATTTTTAGAACCAATAGGCCCCTTAATAGGTATAGCTACGTCAATCCACCAAGTTACCCAACACCGTCGTGACCCGACTATAGAGACCTTGGAGTTATCAATATTTCAAGATTGGAGAGGTGGTGTATGAATTTGTGTTCTACCTGCCTGTTGGTGAGTGTGTCAAAACACCCGTCAATACGCCCGGGTAGGGATGCAGACCTACACAACTTTTAGGTAATAACTACTACATTTATGGAAATGACCGAAGTTTGATAAAGAAGAGCTAAAAATGATTATACATACTTTCAGATTGTCAGAGATCATTTTTGGGTCCATCCTCACAATCATCCAATTCCTTAGGATTTCTACTCAACCTAAAGTTAGATGCTAATAAAGAATTAATAGCTAAGGTATCAGCTAATATCCATTTTGGCAAAGTCACTCAAGAATGGATTAAGAATTTCAAAGCTAAATGAGGATATTTTATTGATAGTATGTGAAAGGCATACAATGAGCTTATTCCGACAATAAATTGTGTCAACTTAGAAGTATAAAATATTAAACAAGAGAAATTTGTCTTCTTACAAACAATAGAAGAGCTTAAAGAGGTTGTGGCCCTAAGTGCAAATATTGTCATCACTAAGAAAATCATTCCAAATGCCTAGGATAATCTATGTGTCATCTAGATAGAAAGTCTTAAGTGAAAATGCACTTTCCTGCAACAAAAAATCAAAGAGAAAAGAAAACTATTGAAATATGTCGACAAGATGTTAGGATAGATCGTACAAAATTTTATAAACATTGGTTGTTAGATTAAGAAATGAAATAACTCCAGGGATGCAACTATAGATGAACTAAAAGTAAAATTTGAGAGCAACATTGACACCCTATCTTATCCTAAAGTTTTCAATGAGTAAAATAAAAATAGATTGGCTAAAATAGACTCATGTATAATTTGGTGTGCAAATCATTGAAAACCTTTCTCTACCAAAAATGAAGTCGCCCGATCTGGCTGAACCTTATGGGGTTTAAGAACATGAAATGTTTTTGTTCTAAGGGAACTAGAGATCCCAAGTGTTTTGAAGGCGCTAAAAGATTACAAGGCTAGGACAATGCAACAATAAAAGACTTAGCAAGGTGACTCCAACATGGACTAGTCAAAGACACCACCTCAACCATGATATCACTCTCTTGTTTTATTTGTGTTAATGTTATGTTCTCTTAATGTTTAAAAATATATATTTTTTTAAATGATTCTTTAAAAGAATCGATTTCAAGAAACTTTTGACGTTTACATTTTATGGACATTATAAATATGTGTTTAGAGGACTTGGGAAAGGTCTGAATTTTGATCCCTGTTATACTTTGGTATAAGAGTGAGAAACAATTAAGAAGAAGATCAATAAAATTTTGTTGTTCGCCTATTAAAGAATTTATTGTCTATGTGCATTAAATGTGAAATTTGATTTAATTTTCTTAATGAATATATGAATTTAAATCAAGTGATGGATGTGATTAATTCTTTGTGGGGTCCATTTAAATCAAGTTTCATTTTCTTTGTGAAAGTTAAGTGAAACCAATTTTGGGCTGAATACCTGCTTACATTAGTATTGCATATTGAGGTGCTCATATCAATTGTGATTTAGTTAGAACGAATGGTCTTTGAACTTGTAGATTTAATCTATTATTTGGAATTTTTTCTTTCAATTTTGGTTATTTGTGCTTGTCACATAGTGATGTGCAAGCATTTGTTGCCTTTACTACTTTCTAGTAAAAAGTATACCTAAATTTAATTTTCCTTTAAAGTGTGATTATATAAATTTTATAAAGGAGTTATACCTTTGTTAAAATTTAGAGGGAAACTAATTTATTGTTTACCCAATTATTGATTAATGATTTGGTCTCACTCTCAGGCAAAAACTAGCCTCATTACATGCATATTCTAAGCCTCACTTTTGTCTTTGGGATTTCCTATTATGGCTTGGCTCTGCCTCCATTCAAATTTGCTTCTCCTTGGATGAAAGAAAAAGTAAAGAGAAAAGACCAATTGCTTGAGTTCCAAGGCATAGGGAGGAGGGTTGTAATACTTTCTAGTTTCCCACATCTGCCCACCAGTATAAGCATGACTTCCAGATGTTTAAACTTTTGAGTGCACACTTGAATTTCTCACAATAACTTGCCCATGCCAAAAACATGGCTAAGTATTCCAAACAAATAGACTGCCTTTGATAATTAAATAAGTACACAATTAGTTTTTTTAGTTAAATTAGTTTCATTGATTATTATAATAAATAATAAATATTTAAAAAAAATTATATAGAAGGAATTAGGCTACTTAGTTTTACAATGGATAATAAGATAATATCATTGATGTCGTGTAGAATTGATTCACCACCTTTTTAAAAATTTGTGTTCTTTATATGCTGATTATCTCAGAATTAGAGTAGGTGCAAAAAACCTTGATGTTGAATCTCAAGCATTATAGGTTTAATCAAGTGACTACTAATGCCATCTACAATGGATTTCAACTCTGACATATTTGCAAACATTTTTGTTCTTACATTTAATGTTTGTAAAGCTTATAAGAACTACAATGTCTAAATACACCTTTGGTAAATTTTTTGAATTACTAGGGTCAAGTTCTCCTAGGTCAAACCCTTGGATGAGTAAGGTGTATGGCTTGCAGGGAAGATTTGAAGACAACATTCACCTACATGCAAATAAGGTTTGTTGTCCCTTTAGAAAATTAAAATGTGCTATAACAATATTTTTTTCTTGATTCCAACATTTTAATTAATGGTGTAATGAACATTATCAATGATAACTTGGTGATAGCAAGAAGTTGAGAGAGATTCCATTACCAATAAACGTCACATGAAAAATATTGAAGAGAAACAAAAATTTAGTGGCAACTATCAAATGAATGAAGAGGCCAATAATGCAATTTGAGGAGAAAGTATGTTTAAAACAAGGAATAGTTGGATCATGGTAAGTAAATCTAGAATCAATTAAGAATCAAAGGCAACCCTACAACAAGGCTCCTGGATTGAATAAGAGATGTAATCTAGAGGGAACAAATAACATTGAAAGATGCACGACAAGCACTAGTTAGAATCCTAAATGGCTTGACAAAGGGAAGGGAAGTAACTAGAACGAGGAAGACAATGCCATGGAAAATCTAAGTGGTGGGATCCTAAAGATTCCCTAAGCTTTTGGTGAGAAAATAAATTATAAAACCAAAAATAAAATTTAACAAATGATAAAATGGTGAGGGAAAATATTAATAATGATATGATTCAACCAAACGAGGATCAACAAATAGTTAAAATGAGACCTCGTGACAACCTAAAGGACAAAAATAAGCAACCTTAAGATGAAAATTGAAGCCAAAAGTAAAGTCTTGACAAAAAGATATGAATCAAGAAAAAAAATTGTAAAAGGATATGAAAACTAATGAGATATCTATGAAGTGCACTCATTTCCCTCTTCTTCTCAACTTATTTTAATGGACTTGCTTGTGTAAAACACTCACGGATATGAAATTTTACCTTGTTATATTTAGAATAAGAACCTATTAGTAGTTGTAAACATGAATTGGTTGATTAATTATGGGCTTGTTCATATTTTCTATATTAGAGTTATAAATTAAAAATACTTCTCTATGAAATGATTTTAGAAAGAGCATAATAATGTATGATAAATTTGCATTATATTTGATTAAATGCTATTTTTTTAATGTGATTTTGTAGTAATATGATGAATTGAACTTGTTATTTAATTTTTACCTAATTATGATAAGATAGTTAATTTATGAAATATCAATCCCCTTGTTCATGGGGTCTCTCATGCTAATTTGGCTACTACTCTATGAGAAGACACCAAAGGATTCCACCAATAAATGATTGGATCAAGATTAACTTTGATGAGGCTTTGAAAGGAAACCTAAGGAGATGCAATACAATGTCGAACCTTCTATATCTAAACATGTGCAATTTATGAACCCAAAGGTTAAATAATTGCTAAATCTATTAGGTGTGATGTTTTTTAAACTTTTCAGTCAAATATGTCATTTGACCAATCATATGCGACCTAAAAAAGAAATTGTGTTGAGATTGGTCCTTCACATGTGGCGCACAAAATTAATTGCTTTGCTAAAAATTCCATTTGTATTGCTTGACATCATTTGCAACCCTCTAACCTACAATTTTGGTGACATGTTCCTATGCTACTGAGAAATCAGATGTGGACCACCCAAGAAATTGCATCACCACATGTTAATTGTAGTGATTTGGTTGTCATGTGTAGAATCATATAAATTGAAAGATTTATACAATCATTTACAATGAACTACTTATGTGACACAAATAATTTCCTAACTTTACAACCTAATAAATGAACAAAAATAACAAAATTAAAAGATGATATCTAGACACATATTGCAAAGGATGCCCCAAGAGCCCAACCATATGTACAAACCTTCTTTGCATGATGATCTACAACCAAAATCTTAGTCATCATCCTCACAGCTCTACACACTATTCCACCGAGAGCTCTCTAAATTTTCTAAACAAGGTGAGTGCAAATGAGGAGAATGGGCACCTACCCACCTATTTATAGGCCTAGGTTGACCTAGCCCTTCCACCTCATGCATTCTAACGAGTTCTAGCATTGACCTTGTTTTACCTATTTTATCTCACATTTCACATGAAATTTCATATCCTTTTAAGACAATTTCTTGAACTTTAGTAAGATTATCTAAATTTAATGGATGATATATGTCATGATAAATGCATGTGTTTTTACAGACATTTATGGGATGATATGATTTTATGATGTTAGAAATGATAGTAGTGTGAATGAATTCTTTTTGATAAACTAACTTGCAGTAAAAGGTTCAACTACTAGCCCACAACCAAAGGTGACTACCTATAGAATGTCACTTCGTATAGCTCACAAGGTAGTGATCATGAAGGTATCAAATGTGATATAGTTGTCAAGGATGGGAAGTGGTTTATTATTACTTTTTGTTGATGTTATCAATAGAGAATAAATATATTTGTAGGAAAAGGATAAGCTTGTGGAACAATAAGAATATGGTTCACAATGAAATTTTCCATGTTGTTGCATGTTTCCTATTTTGATTGCTCTTGAATGTAATGTGAGTTCAATTGAAACTGTGACACCATTGACTCTTGTTAGTTAGGTTTTTATTATTGGTTAGGAAAATAATCAATCATCTTTCATTTTCATGAAAGATTGACAATTGTTAAAGAAGTTGTTTAGAGTCCTAAAGTAATCCACTCTCAAGTTTCATGTATAAATTCTAGATTCTGCTAGAGTTGGGGGTTATCGAGGATATATTAATTATTCAGTTGTTAGATTTTGTCATAGTTTTCTTGTCAATCGGTGAGATCGTTACCAACTTATGTATCTATTTTGAATTTGAATAAAGAATGGAATGTTGATGATATTTTGAGCTAAAACAAAGAATTGATAGCAGAGGTTACAACAATCAAAGGGCCACTTGAGGTATTGTAACTCTATTTGTAGCGTAGACTCTTAGTATTATTTATAGTTAAATGCTTAGTTAATTTGATAGTTTAACTATTACGTTCATTTCCTTTGACTTAAAATGAAATGATCAACTAATGGCATTATTAGAATAAGTTGTGTATCTTAAGTTTCAACATAGTCATAGTACATAATCACCTACACCCGTTGTTGTGTAAATTGATTAGTGACTTGCAACAACTGTTGTGTGGTTAGACTTACTTTCAACATTGCTATGTTTCTAATTCAATTTGATGCTTCCAGTTAATTTTCTATATGCAATTGATATAATAAATTAAAGAGCCTATAGATGCACATATAGTGCCACATCATCCTAGAAGACATGTCCCTAATAGATTATTAAATGAACCCCTATGAGATAATAGGTTTCTTGATAAGGGATTCATTGGTCCATTGAATCATATGCATGACTTTTCAATGTCAATCTATTACACTTAGTAGGAGTCAATCACATTCTAAGCCTACCGTACCTAGTTGTTGCTCACCACTTCCCCCTTTTTAGCCCTTTTCACCCCATTTTTATCCTTCTAGCTAGCAAACCAAGCCTTGACATCCTGTCATGAAATTGACCTCATTTTTTTTTTTTTTTATCAATTCTTCAAGGGAGCATCACACCTCCATCCCTCAGTCCTCTGGGGCATGTTGAGGCATGACCTTGATGAATTTTCACTTTTTCTTCAAAACAACATTGTAAAAAACATTGTCTTAGAGTGGGGCAAAATGTAGACATTGAAAAATGACCTATACATCTATACATCATTTCACATCATTCATTCTTCTTAAATTAAATAAGTTAACTTCATTTCTTCATCCAAATTCAAATTTGAATTCTCCTCCATTTCACTTTAATTAAATATTTTTAAATTATTTAATTATTCTATTAACTATTCATTTACACTAAAATTGTCCTCACTAATTACCCCTCTAAATGAATTAAATAATTTAATTATTTGATTAAGCTAGCACTATTCTTCTAAATCGATTTCGAATTCACCTCCATTTCATTTATAACTAAATAATTTTTAATTATTTAACTATCCTATTTTTTTCTAAAATTAATTAAGTAATTTTTATTATTAATTGATTCATTCTTGCACAATAGTTAAATAATCTTTATTATTTAACTATTTAATTATTTTTCTTCTTGTCTCTCATAATTAAATAATTATTTTAATTAGTTAATTAGTTAACTAAGTCTTCTACAATTAAATGAATTTTTTAATTTATTTAATTGTCCACTTTTCAAAATTAAATTAATCTAAAATAAATAAACTCTTTATTTTATTTATTTATCTTTCTCATGACATTTTTTTAATTATTTAATGCTAATTAAGTCTTCACTTTCACCTCTTCAACTCCCACACACTTTGAGTTCAACTAATTAATCAATTCTATCTATCTCAATTATCCAATCAATTAACCTTGTAATTATCTCAATAAACACTTATTCTCATAAAAAATTCCTCCCACCTCTTAATCTCCACCCTTCGTTCATCTACTCACCTCTTAATCTCAATCGTCGATTCTCTTAGGGATTTCAAAAAAAGAGGCTTTTCTGTCTCATTTATGCATCCACGGTTTGAGTCTACATATTATGTCATATTTATTTTTGAGCCTTTAATATCATTGTGTCATAGCTTCATTATCAATCAACCATACTCAGTTTCTTTATGTTGTTTTATGCTAGTTCTAATACTGAGAGCAAATACATCAAATTTTAGCAAGATCGTGAAGGATAGGAGAACAATGGAGTCAAGCTTATCAATTGTGTGAGGTAAAATTTAGTTTATTTTATTCATTTACATGTATTTGGTTTAGAGCTCCATTGGTGTTGTTGAATGATTTCATAAATTCTAGGCTTGTGGTTGGGCTAATTAGTGTTTACAATAGGTTCAAAATTCAACATGCACATTTTGGCATGCCCAGTGGAACACTAGTCCCATTTTCTAATAATTTGCTCGAGTTTGGAGTGTTTTTAGAAGTTATGGGTTGGATTTGTGTGTTTGATTTCTATTTTTTCACTTTCACTCAGTTTTGTTGTGCATTTGCACACTACTTTGATGCTTTTGATCATTATAGCTATGCATTTGCAACCTAGATCTATGCATTTGACTTCTATATTAGGGTTTTGTTTTCTACATTTCAAGTTTTTTGTGGATTTGCTAACTATTTTTGCTATTTTTCTTTAGTCTGTTTTCATTAGAGTTATTTTTTTTTGCCAAATTTCAGGTTTATGTGTATTTTCTCTATGATTTTGTGTATTTGCTTTAAGATTATGTACATCTACTTCAAGATCCTTTGCATCTGCTTCAAGTTACTGCACATTTTCATCATCTTTTTTTACATCTATGAAGTATACCCACACTTCTATTTTTTTTTTTGGTGTTTATACTTTTCACTTTCTTTCTTTTTGATGCAGGAGCATCCTTGGTTCATAGCAATCTTGCATCAACCAAAAAACATTATCTTTTTGTTTCTCTTTCTGTTTGTAGTTTCAACTTTTCTTTCTGTGTGTCCCGGTTTTGGCTCACTGGATCCTGTGGAGTTGGATTCTACTTGAAGACTTGATAATGTTTTTTTTTTTCTAGACCACATCGCATTTGGACCATTTTCCGACAAGATATAGCTATTGGTTTCCTTGACAGTTTCCTGTTACCGGTTGATAGTTCTTGTTACCGATTACCTAGACCTATTTTGGTGATCTATCGGAACCTCTTTCGAAGCTTGTGAAGCCTTGGGCATTCATTTCGATGTTCCTTGGCGTGTGGCTAACCTTTTCCCGTGGTCTACATTTCATCCTTTGGATTTTTCGGAGGAATCTCTTAGTGGAGGCCGACCTTGTTATTTTACATGTTAGGTCTTGTTCTTTAGGTTTTGATCCCTTTTGGGCCGACTGGATCCTTTGGATCGATATATATATATATATATAATTTTAATTGTGCATTAGAATGTAATCGATCGAAGAATCAAGTAAGGAGACTGTGCGTAGAAGATAGATCCTAAGATTCAAGGTCTCGGTTGTGACCTATTCTTTATGTTCTACCAGGCCTATGAGTTGGTTATGCTGTAACTCGGTTGTTACCGGTTGGTTGTAATCAATTTTCATGAAATAAAACAATCTGTTCTACATTGCCTCCATCATATCTTTATGTTTCCGTTGTTTTTACTCTTGCTGACCGGTTTGGGTTGATCTCTTTGAGGTCCCTCCTCACCGGTGATTGCTTCACTTTTGTTTCAAAATTTTAAAAAATCATTTTTTTTTAAATCTACAAAAATAATCTATTTTTTAGATTTGTGTTTTGTATTCAACTAACCTTGGAAACTAACCAAGTGATGTATCTTTTCTAATGTACATCCAAATCTTGGAGTTTAAAACTAATAACATATTTGGGATGTAGCCTTGTGTCTTTGATTTCTAGATTAGCTCACATTTGGATTCCTTGAGGTTAATGAAATTTATTTGTTGTGTCTGATGTGCTTGCAAGTTTTATATTTATCCTAGAAGTTGTGTGTACATATCCTCTCCACCAGCCTTCTCGTGGGACCTTGGGTGCAAGAGAAACACACACACTTTCCTCTTTTTCATTTTTTCAAAAGGAGGCCTACTTGGGTATTTCATCATCATAGGGTTTGAGCTCAAGAACATGTTTTCAATAGGCTATATAAAGGGGTGAGAATGAAATTTGTAGCCCAACCCAATCATTATCATGTTTGGTGCATCCTTGGGGCCCCAAATGATTTAGGACACAAGGTGAAGATATTCTCACTTGACTATTTGGGTCTCACGCTTGTAGACAGATTGGTGTTCTTAGGAGTTTATCCACTACAAACCATTTATGATATTTTAGAGGCCAACCTTTCAACATTACTAGATTGGTGAGAGGGATTTAGATCACACCTTGAAGATACTCAACATGTACTCTAAGTGAGATAGGAATCTTGGGGCTTTGGCATATTCATTTCCTCCCTAAGAGAGAGAGAAGGGAAACCTTTTGTAGGCCTAGATCTCTATATATTTTCTTCTTGGTTAAATTTTATCAATTGGGCCTAGTCCAGTAACCATCCCACCTAACTATTAGGTTGTGCTTGTCTTATGAGTGTCTTTATATGTTATTTGAAACTAGTTTATCCAATTCAACCTTTGGGCCCCATTTTAGGGCCTCTTTTTTCATTACCTCTTTAGAGTTTTAAGAATAAAAAAAATAACCAAACAAGTATTTTCTATTGTTTGATATGTCTTCTTGCCACATTTATCACACAAACAACTCAATTTTTTTATAAAAACATTCAAATTTTAGGTAAAAATAGCAATTTGTAGCCAATCTACACATTTGTGCTATATACTTGGGCATTTGAGCTTTCTTCCTATTATTTTTATCCTTGATTTTACACATTTTATCCTTTAGTATGCACATTTGATCTATAGTTCCAAGCATTTGATCCTTTTGCCTACATATTTGATCTGCAGTCTTGCACATTCGATCTATCATACAATCATAAAACTACCTTGCATAAAACCATCAATTAAGAATATCTAATTGATCATTGTCCTATTGGAAACTCAAAACTATTGTCATTTGTTGTGTCATTTAAAAAAATTTCCAAACTTATCCATAGACTTGAACACCTTGACATTTAATTTTTAGACCAGAAATATCTGGTTTATTGAGGTTGTCTTTTTACATTCTATTGTGTTTGTCCAATTGTTTGAGGTAGCTGCTCCATGTTTTGGTACACTTGTTAAGTTTTGGCACATTTGTCTCTACTATATAATTTTTTTCCTAATTTTGTGCATTTGTCACCTATTTGTGTGCATTTACCACCTATTCCTGCATATTTACTTCTTATTATTGCACATTTACAAATTTCTATCATAGTTTTGGCCTATGTTTACTTGTGCATATATTCTTTGTTCTTGTGCATTTGATTTGTATACCTACGTTTTTTAGACCTATTTCTACACAATTAATTTGTTTCTTTGTGCTTTTGATACATGTTCCTACACATTTGTTGGTAGAGATTTTCAATAGATCTTGGACTTTTATAAACCTTGTGAATTTGGGCTACCCATGCATTATATTTTTGACAACAACTTGTTCGCCCATACCTACTTCATTACCAACCATCCACATGGTCATTTTCCTTCACCAAACACAAAAGTTGTATTTGGTCCTCTTGGTCTTATCTTTGCCTCATGACATCACTAGGTGGTATTCATTACTTAGGACCTATCATCCCTAAGTAGGAGATCATTTTAGTCCTCTTGAGTAGGGATAGTTTACTTTGGGGTTCATCATTCCCTTGTTAGTAACTTAATATATTGAATATCAACTTGTGCCTATGTATCACAGTCTAGGCTTAGCTTTGTTGTCACTTTGTCCTACCTCAAGACCATAGAGAAAATTTCAAATTTTGTCACCAAGCATTCATCCAATCTTCCATATCATTTTTTCAATCTAGAGTTTCCATCCTGTCCTAATCACTTTCTTCTATGTCGCTAGGTTGAGAACATCTTGTTGCACGGTCCAAACTAGAACCCCGAAACAAAGAGAAATGGAACAAAATCAGTACCTTAATTAGCTCTTTGGATAGATATCTCTTAGGAATAATTTATCCCCAGATGAAGATGAATGAACACAAGATGACATTAGGGAAGTCCTCGAGGACCAAAATTTCAATAAACTCCTTGCAGTAGTGTTGAACTTAGATCCAAATTGTTATTTTTTGACACTTGTCCAATAAGCTGCTAAGCTACCCTCCAATTTTGATTTTGAAAATGTTAGGGGATACCAATAATATAATTTATGCTAGTGCTAGTGGACAAGGATTTGGACGCATTCACATATTTAATTCACAATTGCCCCTTTTGAAAACTTCTACCTTGGTATAAATTAATGTTACACCAAACCAACAACAACAACCCATTATCCAACAAGTCAATCAAAGATATCAACCACATACTCAAGGAAAATATTAAGAAAACACTTTAAACATAGGAGGTCAAACCTATAATGATTTTTAAAACAATGATTACAACACATGCCCTCAATATCAATAAATTCTTTATTGTCAAAACAATTATCAAATTTCCAACCAACAAAACTACATCACCTTTCAACAACCAAACACAAGAATGAATCAAGGGAATTCATTACCACTAGATATTTTGATAGAATGAAATCAACCCCTCTAACAACAAATTGTTGACATGTAATTTGGGGTCTCCAACAAAAGATACACACTTGAGGACATTTGTCATTATCCATTTGATAGGATCATACTAATGCCACCTTTTCCCCCAACTTTGAAGTACCCAAATTTGACAAATACAAGGGGAAGGGTGATCCTAATGACCACATTAAAGAGTTCTACATGACTTGTCTAGAGGTAATTCATAATGAGACTTATCTTATGTGCCTCTTCCTATATAGTCTAGGGACACAAGCCATGAAATGGTTCTCACAACTACCCTTGGGAATTAATACTTTCAATGAGCTAGTAGAAAAAAATATAACAATTGTTCTATGCAAAACCAAACAAAGTAATGGGTAGTAATTTTCCTATTTCTTGAAAAGATGGAGGAGCATAGCAAGTCAATGTCCTTGTCACATCCCTAAAAAATAATTGGTTAAGATATTGTGCAAAATGTAAACCTTGAGATTGTATTTCAATCCAGGTCCAATTTTTAAATAATTTTGAAAAAGCCATAAAAAAGGGATTAGCCATTGAAATATTTTTCCTCAAAAAAGGGACTATCAAGATTTACAAGGAAAATAAAGACAATATTGACTCTAACAATTATGACAAACCTCGGTTTTGATCTAAAAATAAAAAATATTTTTAATGATGGGGTTGCAGATATAAATGCAATCAGAACCAAACAACCCATGTTGAGTCTCTTAGGACCTAGTTCTTCAAATAAAAAATTCAATGCCCAAAGTTGAAAATAGAAACCTCATAATCACACTTCTTGAGGCTAGAATCGTCATTCAAGAAACTTGTTGCTTCCAATCTTATCACACTTCTTGAGGCTAGAAATTTTGAACAAAAAGTTAATCCAACATGATGGAATGACTTAGAATATTGCGAACACCACCGAAATAAAGCACATAAGACCAATTACTATCATAGATTGAAAAACATTATCCAAGACCTTATCGACTAGGGAGAAATTTCTGTAGAAGATCGTTCATCCAATGAAAAACATGTCGTATTTAAGGATCCTTTTCCCAATCATGAGAAGTGAAAAGCCCCCCATTTAGGAAAAAACTAATGACAAAAACACAAACTATTCCAATATCTCCTACGAGTATACCATCAACCACATTACTGAGGTTGACAATTAAGTCTCAACCATTATTATAAAAAAAAAATTCAGAATGCAACATAACAACCTATTAAGGAAGGGTGACACTCCAAGGTACCATATCTAAGGCCCCTTCCAAATCCAACTAGTACAATATTATTGACAAACATAGAAAAAAACCTTCGCATATGTCTATCCTTGAGCTTTTGTGTATATCACCCTTTGATACGACTATTCTTGATAAATCTCTACAAGAAACTTCTATCCCTACTAACTTGAATGTATACCAATTCCAAGCCATGGTGGGTCACCTAGCATCCCCTTATCACCTCAAATCTACCAAACATGATGACACATATACCCAATAATGTTATAATGCACCCTTACATATTAAATCCTTCATACATAAGAACCATATCAAACAAGTCTTGATAGATGGAGGAGTGGGTCTTAATATTTGTACTTTAAAATTTGTCACAACACTTGGGTTATATGAAGGTCCTATGAATTCCAAGAATAATATAACTATAAAGGCCTATGATGATGATGAACATTCCTCTAAAGGATCTGTCATGTTGCCAACCAGAGTGGGACCAATAGTGAAACATGCGGGTTTCCAAGTTTTAAATCTTGACCTCATGTATAACCTCCTCTTGGGATGACCCTAGACCGACTCTATGCAAGTCATTCCCTCTACATACCACCAGTGCATAAAATTTCCAAATAATGAGTAGATATAAATATTCTAGGTGACCCAAACCTATACTTATACCATAATAACCTCAAGCAAAAATAAAAAACAATAATACCATCTCATCAAGAAGCAACTCCTTCCACATCATACAACAATCATAATTCACTCTCAAAGCCCTCTACTTCCAAACCCAGTAAATCAAAGGTCAAGGACAATATCAAAGAACAAGGAATAAGAGAGAATAGCCTTCAACAACCATTTATATCAAACAATTATTGGACTCCCCTAAAACTCATGGAAAACCACAACCATATCAACAAGTGTCTATTGCTACTACAAAGGGGAAGTCAAATAATTTAATAAAAGGGGTGTTTTAAATGAGGAAATGGAACATTAAGACTGTTAATATTCTTTTGAGGTGGTTCGTGTGTGGCATTTTGGTGAAGTTTCGGCCCCTTCCTTTAATTTTTGGCCCACTCTCCTGATCTCTCGCGCATGTGCCAAGTGGTGTCTCGGCATTGCTCTAAGTGGCTCGCTTTTCTTGCTCGGTGTTTAGAGGATGCAGAGCTACCGTGTGGCGCAGGTCTTTTCTTTGAAGTATGTTTCCTAGCCCCACCATCTTCAATGTGTTGGCAACGACACTTGGTGCCTCTGTGTTGCATGTTCTAATTCCCTTCTTGCATTCAACTTCGGGTCTCCCCCGAGTTGTCGCATGTCTTCTTTGATGGTTCGCGAACCAGAATGATGTTTGCACCGCAATTTTCTTGTTTGGCAGGTGCAGGGGTCACCATGATGTGGTTGGAGTAACAACATTAAAAATCATTTTTGCTGGTTTGCATCTCTGTGAGCATCACACTGGGAGATTCCTGATTGGGAGCGATTGCTAGGATTTTTTTGATGCTTTTGTGTTGTTTATTGAAGGTCGAGGGCTATATATAGGCCTTCTTTCTGCTTTTATAGGGGTTTAAACTTTCATGAGAATTGATTAGACTTTGGTTCATTGAAAAAGACTTTATGTTAATTAAATTGGGTGAATGATAGACATATCAGATTGTGCTTTTGGCCTCTGTGGCTATTTTATTTGAAGCTTAATAAACTAACTTTTGTATTGTATTCAAATTTGGTAACTTCTATGATATATACTGTGAGACTCTATGAATTAAACTATGTTTTAGGACTTGTTATCTGTTGGATGAATGGTTAATATCATATTATGTTGAATGAGTTTAGTTAATTTATCTTCTCTAATGGTGCTGAGCATGTAGATTGTTGGATGGGCCTTAAAACTGCATTTATATGGGTTTTATGTGTTGTTAGTATCCTAAAACTATTTTGGTGTATCACTTAAGTAGTGTAGCTTTTTAAGTTTTCCTCTTCCCTTTTTCTCCCCCAATTGTATGAAGAGCCGACTTCTCAAACCTAGAGGTTATTCAATGAATCTTGTGCAAAATGGCCCCCATCACTGAATTTTGAATAAGGCTGTTAGCATTTAATGCAAAATTAGTAGTCGACAGTTCTTTTTCTGGCACGCCCGGTGGGACCTAATTTTGAACAAGCGTAAGCAAGTTTATGAGCCATAGACTTGTTACCAGGAGTTAAACAACTTCAAATCCCAGTTTGCTTCTACCACCTCTGGTAAGCGTCTATTCGTCTGCAACTACTTCTTCTCATAATACACCTGTTATACCTACGATACTTATTACCATAGTAATGGCTCAAGTTCCTCCTAGAAAATTTGTGACTTGGAATAGTGGTAGCCCTCTCATTCCTCCCATTCCACCTACAGTATGGGGGCCAATTCCTACCTCCGTGCTAGAAGTTGTCCCTAAATTCATCGGAGAATGTTCCAAGACGCCGGGGGAACACCTACAAGATGTAGCCAATGTTTGCACCATACATAACATTACAGAGAAAAATGTAGCTCTGAGATTGCTTGCACCTTTATTCAATGGAAAATATTTAGATTGGTATAGATATCTTGCTCCAAACTCTGTAACTGATTGGGACCAACTGGGTGACCGCTTTTTTGAGAGATTTTCTGACAAGGCTGATAGATCATCTCTATTGTAAAAATTGATTACCATCAAAAGGGCTCCTTAGGAAGCGGTGACAGAATTCAATATGAGGTTTCAGAGGACCTGGAAGAGGATATCGTTGTCCGCTCATCCTCTCGTAGATATGGCATTTGTTTTTTATCTAAAAGCCTTCAATTCAGATATATATGTGATGATTCAATCTATCGGAGGTAATACTCTCCTGGATGAGTATGACTTGGCGGTCCGAGTAGAAAACAATTTAATTGATGCTGGAAAGCTTGTACCACGACTGCTCATGTTAGTCTTCCCTGAGTTATCAAATCGAGTTCCTGAGCCAACTGTGCCTAGCACATCTGCACCCCAATCTATGTATGTGTATCCTAGATCCCAACAAGTAAGTACGTCTTCCCCTTCATCTCTGGATGCAGAAGTCAATGATATGAAAAATTTGTTGAGATCTTTCTCAAATGAAATCATTAATTTGAAAAGATCCCAAATCCCCTTGCTAGACCTCCCTTCCAACAAAATTTCCAAGGGAATAGACCCACATATCAACAAAACCAATATGCAAATAACTGAGCTTCCTCAAGTCAGTTGAATGGCCAGATAGTTCCAATGCCCAATCCTTCGCAAACTGTCTATCCCAACACCAATAAAGAGTTGATTGTAGGACAAAATAATCTAGCAGATGACACCAATTCTTGGTGTTATATAAAAATGCCCATGCCCCAAGAAACTTCTCGAAATGCAATTTTCAACAAAAAATTGTAGATCAACGGAGTCAAGGTGTTGCCTCACATGGTTCAGTTTATGCTTCCCCTAGCATGGACAATGTGACTCTCATTGCATAGATGCAAGGTATGTCAATAGAGTAGGAAATAGAGATAGCTCTGGACCATTCTTTATTCTCTTGGATGGAGGATGAGGATTTCGTACTCACAAACAACGCAATTGCATCAAGCTCGAGAGCTCCTCAAGTGCAGTCAGACTACAAACTTTGGTCAAAAAGATGTTTCATGGGAGAGCATGTAGGCACACAGGGGAGGTTCATCTTAGATAAATTTCCTGAACAACCCATGGTTTCTACTGCATATTCGAGAAAGGAGTTTATTTCCTATAAGTCTAGAGAAGCAAAAACATCGGTACCATTAGTATTGGACGTGGTGGAGCAGATTTAGAAAACCCCGACTAACGTCTCCTTTTGGGATCTCCTTAGCATCCCAGAGAATAAGAATTAATTAAAAGAAGCTCTGGTAGAGGTGGAGAGACTTGTTGATAGGAATGTTGCTAGTTCTTCGCAGGCTAATGAGGAAAGATTGCGACCCCCACAACACAATCGTACTCATCGGCAGTGTTGATAAATGAGGCCACACCACCTAGATCCCAAGTGGAAGGTAAGCCTAAACCAAACCCTTTCTATTTGACCCTCATAGTATGGGACAAGCTATTACATAATTCTATGATAGATTCCAGTACTAACACTACCATCATGCCTAAGCAAATTGCTGAGGTTTTGAACATCAAATACGAGCATCTAAGTAGGGGTGTTATGCAACTAGATGGAAATAAAGTTCAAACCATGGGTCTTATTAAAAGTCTTTCGCTGACATTGTTCGCATGTCCTAGTGTCACCATGTCCCAAGAAGTAGTAGTTATTGACATCCCACCTATTTTTGGCCTCTGCCTCTCCTGAGACTTTACTGCCAAGATAAGAGGTTACTTATCTTTAGATTGGTCCTATCGCATCCTTCGAACCCAACATGGTGCTAAGATCAAAATTCTTTCAGAGCCCCTACACATCGAGCATGTAGCTGATTAGGCTATGCTCAACTTTGAGCCTACTCATACCTCCATCTCTAATAAGGAGAGAAGAACTGTAGAGCTTCTAGAGGATGAAGAGGTGACCAGGGATATTACACTAGAGCAAGAAGTTTTCCTCAATGAATTCATAAATTCTTATCCATATTCCAATTACCATGCCACGAGTCTTGGTACCTTCTATTTTTTTGATGAGGATCAAATTATCCCCAAATTAACCTGTTGTTCTCAAATTTTGATCCCCTTCTTATCCCCTTTGATGAGAAAGAATAACTCTGTATGTGAATGGAGAAATCAAGGAACAAGAACCTTTTTGCACCATATGACAAGGTTTTAATAACCTTCTACACTTTGAACTTATCCAAAGTTTAGGCGGGTATACCTTATGTGAATACTTTCACACTTTTAAACAAAATCCACAATAACCATTGTCCAAAAACCAGTGGATCTTATCGCCTTAAACAAAAAACTAAAAAAATATAGGAAAACTTAGGCTTATTTTCAGTGTTGATCCTCAAGAGATTTAGAAAAGAAAACATTAACAGATACCGGTGCCTTATCCAAGCTACATAGTCATCTATTTTAAACAAGAACTTCAAAATTAAACATATCCATGCATCTCAATCACTTTGGCTTCTACCAACTCCATACATGCCTGACATGTATAAGAATTCTCCCTTGTTATACTAAACAGTGTTCATCAAATTCAAAGTTCCCAACAAATAACCTACTAATAAAGATATTTCTCACATATTTAATTCCCCCCCTGAAGAAGAAAGCTAAGAAACATATCTATAAAGATTGCATTACAATCCCTGTTCAATTGAAATAACCCTAAATTACCCAAATGAACCCAGTAAAATATTTGAAAGCATACCAGAAGACAACACAAATTTTAGGCTCAAAGTCAATGGTCTGTATATTTATATTCAATTTGGAAAATCTTACAAAACTCATATAGTTCTCTGTAAACTTTAGAAAAGCCTTGATAAATTTCTGCAGAGTTTCTTTACAATTTCTTGCGATCCCCTTTTTTGCTAGTCCTGGTATCCATTTATAATATTATGGATGCATACAAGCTTCAGACCCTTTTCAAAAAAGTTTGTTACAACTGCAACACTTCTCCAAGGAGTGGTTACAAGTCCTTTTCAACATTTACGACCTCTTGCACCTTTTGTTCTGTTGCAACCTCTGGTAACTGCTCTGGAGCATCTTCTTTCTGTCCCACATAACCATCCTTCCATTCTTGAAAAACATCATCACTTGGCCAAGAAAAACTAACAACCTTCTGTTTCATGTCTTCTAGCCTTTTCCAAATGACTCTTAAATGTCCAATTTATTTTTCTATGAAACCGTAATGAGATTTCACCTTTTCAATTTCTTCAATTGTTTGGACAAATAAAGATGTGTCATCAGTGTTGATAATTTGATTGACCCTTTGGGATAAATTGTGGTCCAGCTCCTCTAACTAGGTCTTCTCTTCTTTTAACTGAATTGGACCAATGAAACCTCCTGGAAACAATTCAAATTTGTGATCCGAATATTCTTTTCTATATAGTTGGGCTTTTCTTTTTATACCTACCCTTTCCTCTGAGAGAATATTCATCTCTTTTATAAACTCACTGGTGGACCTTAGAAGGTCATTCTCCTCTGCATCTGCATGGGATGAACACATGAGCTCCAATTCCTTACCTCTGGGCATCCACTTATTAAGGATTGGTTCCAAAGTGGTCTCATCTTCTCTGAATTTGATCATAACCTCTAGAATCCTCTTCATATTTATGTATACAATGGAGGCCTTGACTGAGTCAGCAAACTTTAAAATTGTGGGTTTCACCTTCTCTTCATATTTGTTTGCAAACAAGGCTTGAGCTTGTTTTAACTTTTCCAACTCATGTTGGACAGTCTCAACTGATTGGAAACCAGAAGGAATAGGAGAAGGGGGGTATTCTATGATGGGACTAGTAGGAGGAGGTCTTGCTGGAGAGGAGGCTATCATGAGTGTAGAGGATTCACTTGGATGGTGCTGACCTACCAACTGACTCTGGAGTTTAGTAATGATGTTGTCCCTGTTGGCTATTCCTTCTTTAGCCTCATTGTAAGCCTTTAAGATAGTCTCCAACTTCAATTGAAGATTATCTCTTTCTTGTGCCTCTTTCTCTGCTACTGCCACATTAAACTTTGTAGTTTCCAATACTGTGCTTGCAGCTTCCACTACCCCTGTATCTTGGACTCTCTTAACAATCATGCCTCCTAAGAGGCTAGAATCTGATGCATTTTTCCTCCTTTTGTTCTCATCCTTTTTTAATGACCACATGACAAGAGAAACATTATCCTTGCTGAAGGTCACTCCTTCCATTGGCTTCGTTTCCTTCCTTACTGCATCAAGAACTAAAGCATTAGCTATATCCCATTCAGGGAGAATTAACACACCAACCTTTGCTACCATTTCTCTTCCTTTCTCAAGGGTGATTGTCTTAAACTCCTCCATCATTTCTTGCTTTATTTCTTCTTCTATCTGATTAGCATCTCTGAGAGGTTGTTCACTCTTCTTCTTCTCACATCTGGTCTTGAATTGTTCCATGTTCTACTTCCACACAAATTGCATGAAAGCCCCTGTTGTAATAAAGTTACTGTCAGCCAGGAATTCTTCATTGGCTTGCTTAACAGTAAGGTGTAATTCTTTTCCCCTTAGCTCACCGTCAGTTAAGTTCATTTCAACACTAGGTGGCTCCTCTGGCATCCCTTCTTGGGTCTCCTCATAGGTGTAAGAAATCTCACCTAGACTCCCTAACTGTAATAATTGTTTAGCCACTGCTTGCTCATCTCCAATGTGGATAGGGGACTGAGATGGAGAATATTGAGGTTCATTAGTTTCAACCTCCTTTCCCACTCTTTGCCTTTTAGGGGAATCCTGAATGTCAATGACATCTTCAATTTTCCTTTTCTCTTTTGAGGTGGAAGGCTCACCTATCACTGGCATCATCACAGTGTACTTTGACTTCTTATGCATTATATAGTCACCAGGTGGGATAGCCTTAGCAAAGGCAAGCTTAGCCAAGACCAACTTAACCCTATCAAGATCATTTTACATTATAGCCTCCCTTTTTTCTTTTAATGTTTGCATGAGGTCTTCAAAATAGAGAACCAAGAATTTGATTTTCTCCTCAAAAGGGTTGAAGCTAGAAAGAGGGTCATAGCTAGAATCAAATTGATGGATAAAATCAAGTGCCTTCTTATATGCAACCCACTTCTCCTTCCTTAGTTCCTGCTCATCTAAGCTGAATTCATTCCTAATTAAATCCTTGGGGAACTGAAATTGGTGAGGCCTACCTCTACACATTGCTCTCTTTCTGAACATGCCATTGAGAAAGTTCTCAAGGTCTGCACATCTTGAAACTACAGTTGATAGCTTATATGGCTTAAAGAATTCTTCAAAATATTTCCATCCACCTTTAGTGATTACAAAATGATGGGTCATGGTAATAGTTGGGAAAATGGTCCCTTTACCCCTATTGGTCAACTTGGTCTCTTGTACTCCTCCAATCTGTCTCAACACTTCTGCAATCCCTATCTTGAATGGGACTTGATAGGGCAGTAAATAGGGAGTACCTCTAAAACCATACACTCTGAAAAACAGTAGAAACAGGGTACAAATACATGTCTCCCCAATTGTGAATAATCTTGATATCTTTTGCAAACTCTTTAGGCCTAAGGAATTCCAAAAGAGCCTTAGGAATCCTAGGGTTTTCTACACATAAAAGAACTCTAATATTAGATGCAAAGCATCTATCAAATTTTAGAAAACTAGCATCCTCTCTATCCCAAGATAGAACAGTGCTCCAAAGTTGCACGGGCATCTCCTCTTTATCTTTAACCTTGACCAAATCCATATCTTTTGCAAAATAATCAACACCTTTGAACAAAAACATGTGCATTAACAGGGAGTACCATCCAAATGGCCTATCCACCTTACCATTTTTAATCCCTACAAGCCCTGCATGAATAGCATCAGTTAGGTATGGGGCAAAATCAAGTGTTATTGCCAGGGAAGGGTTTAGAATTTGGGCAATCATCAACATATAATGGGTTGGCCTATGTTTCTCAGCATCTTCTCCAAAGATCTGACACAGTGTCCAATATATACCCTTAGCTCTTAAAGTAAACAAATTCAGGGAAAATGGTTCCATTGTACTAGGGCCTACAACTGCTAACCCTCCTATTTTAACAAATAATTCTCTCAATGGGCCACTCCTAATATGATCTCTTTGTGCATTGTAGACTTGAGCTAATGCTTCAAAATCAATAGGCTCAAGATAATTTGAAGGTTCACTAAGCTTGAAAACATTTCTAAACTCATCATCTTTGATTTCAACTAGGGCTAATCCCTTTATATTTCTGATACATCTGGCAGCAGGGTCATAATTTTGTATGATTAGGGTCAACAGATCTACATCCATGAATACACCAGGGACCACAAGTTTTCCTACATCCAGTTCCCATATGCTATTTAAAGGAGCTGGGGAATGCCTCTGCTCAAAACCAACTTTGAACAGACTTAGACCTGATATCCCTATTTCGGGGTCCCTTAACCAATTGCCTTCATCATACAGGCCATCCCCGATTTTCAAACGAGGGTTCTTTGGTACTAACTCTTTGGCCTTAGCCCCGACAAATATTCCTATCCTGATAATTCACTTTTCCTGTCAACTCTCTTCTTGGTGCCATTCTGAATAAGCAACTATACCACTTGAAACTAGCACAGACCTCTAATGAAATAATTCACACAGCAATGATTGGAAATAGACCAGAATTATCAAGAAAAGCACAAAAAACCTGGTTATTCGCCTGAAAAGAATCGCTCCGCATCAATTGCTTTGCAACAGACTTTGATGAAACAATACTAACAATCAAGTTGATGCGGACTCTAATTGACAAGTTGGCATTGAATTTTTAGAAACTAACTCCGCATCCTTAGGCTATCTTTTCAGAATTGAATTCACCAAATCGAATTCAAAACTAGCTCCAATGGGTCATAACTTCTCTGAGTCTTTCCTCTGTTTCAGTCTTTCGGTACTTCGTAGTGCGTAAAACCTTTGCACCTTTCTTTCACGAAACAACGTAGGCCATTGGATTACAAGAACTTACACCACCTTTACCTCCATCTGATCTCTCTTTGTTAATGTCGGGCCCCTACTTCTTTTTGCTACTTCGCGGGCTTTAACACTCGTGTACTTTTCCTTCACAAAGCCACACCAACCGTTAGATCAAGCTCTAATCACTCGGTCTTTAACTCTAACCCGGACTGTCAATCTCACTAACTAACCGCGCCTCATCTTGACGGCTAACGGTTTTCGCCATTTCACAGAGGTTAAGCTACAGGCATCTTCGGGCCACAAAACAATGAGAACCGTTGGATCGACCACGAGATGAATATCTTTTAACAAGCTTCAAACCTTTTAAGTGGGCCCTTTATATTCAAAAATCACTTACTCTACTTATTCACCGGTTAACAAATGCCACATGGTAGTCAGCCATTAGCTCTGGGAGCTTCTTCAGGTTCCATTCTGAGTCCACCATGTGTTTTGATTCACTGTTCTCCACATAACTGCCGATTGCACCAAGGCGAGCCCTCAACCGTGTTTAAAACCACGTGTACTGGAGAGGTCATCTTTTACTCTACGAAACACGCCATTTGTCTTGCCATGTCATGCCTTCATGTGATTTCCACTTGTCTTTCGCCATTTCGCAAAGGTTAGTCTTTGTTTAATTTGCGGCCATGAAACTATGAGAACCGTCCGATCAACCACGACTTGATCGGCTTTTAACTTCGTGCCCTGCTTATCCTTTGGGCCCACCAGCCCTTTTCGCCATTTCACGATGACTATTTCTACTAGCATCTTATCTTCACGAATCCACGCGGGCCGTTAGATCTCAGAAACTTGCTCGTTGTTTATTCTGTCTATGACCACCTCGCCTGGGCCCACTGCGGACCACCAACTGAGCGCCCCGTCACTGCTCTGTCATCGCCAGCTGGACCTACCATCTTTACTGCCACCTTTAGCAGGACTCGCCACCTTTTCACTACTTTGCGAAAGGTAAAACGTGTGCATCTCCTGGCCGCAAATCAACGTGAGTCGTTGATCCTTTTCCAACCCGATCACCCTTTAACTAAGGAAGACCGCTTGTCTCTGGGACTCACCACGTGTTTTCGCTGTTTCGCAGAACATATACCATGTGCATCTTGGGCTAGCGAATCAACGCGAGCTGTTGGATCACAATCAAGATGCAATTCTTTTATTCGACAGTCAATCCATCGGGTTGTCGAGTTTATTCTTTGATTTACTTAACCTCGAGGCCATGTGTGACTTTCTAATTTGCCACCTAAACCACCTGGACCGCTAACTGGACTGCCATGTCATTTCACTACTTCGTGAAAGCTAAATCCTGAGCACCTTTTGGCTGCGAATCAACGCGGGCTGTTGATCATTCTCTGAACCAACCACTCTTTACTCTTTGGAAAACCTGCCTTCTTCTGGGACCCGCCATCTTTTCGCTGCTTCACGAAAGGTAAACCACGAGCATCTCCCGGCTATGAATTAACGCGGGTCGTTGGATCAACAAAGAGTTGCATGACACTTACAGGGCCCGATAAACATTAGAAAAAAGGCAAAGTAATAGGCGTATAAAATTTAAAATATTTAAGGGGCTGCTTGGGCAAATAACAATGGGGGGACACTTCTCATGACAAATGGACCCATCACTTAAGTGGTAAAAAGTAACATAGAATTAGAACCAGGTTTTTACTCAGACACCTTGAAAGTTAGAACTTAAAACCCTTAAACCTTCCCATTGGCTTACAACAAAATAGAGGTAACAAGGCCAATGCCAGACTCAACATTTCAACAAAATTAGCCAATTATGGACCGAGAACATCCCTTTTTTAAAACAATGATAACAACGGCTTTGATTGGGGATGGTTGATCGCAAGATTAACACAAGAATTTCAGGAACTCTGGAGAAATAGACCAAACACAAGCCCAAAAACAACAACTTAAAGCAAACCCAAATATATACAAACAAGGTCCTACTGTGCATGGACATCAAGAGAAATAATGTTTCAGGAATTGTCCATGCACTGGAAATTCCTGTACTTCATCATTCATATTCTTCAAAAAACATGAGTCTTTTCCATTAAGATCACAGACCACAGAGGGGCCAATCCACAGTGACTCAATTTTTTTATGCTTTCCCTTGTCCTGTCCTTTTGCATTCCATTGAAGAGTTACATCACCGATTTGGAACTTTCTCAATGAGGTTCTCTTGTCAAATAGGTACTTGGACTGCAATTGGATCTTTAAATTTCTCTTGTGAGCTAGAGTTTTGATTTCTTCCACTTCCACTATCTGAATCATTCGGTCCTCCATAGGTTCAGACAACTCCATGTCTTCAACTTGCAGGAACTTATATACTAGAAGAAAATTATTTACTGGCAGTGTAGCTTGTGTACCATAAACCAATTCGAAAGGTGAAACTCCAATAGCATTTTTGACAATAACCCTGTCAGCCCACAAATCCAATTTCAACTTTTGATCCCAAGACCTCTTGTTTTCTTCCAGGATTTTCTTGATAATGTTCAAGAGGCTTTTATTACTAGATTCAACTTGTCCATTTCTCTGAGGATGATAAGGTGAAGAGTAAGATATGATTATTCCATGACTAGTGCAGAATTCAACAAACTCTTCTGACCTGAATCTCATGGCATTATCCATTACTAATTTTGTAGGAACTCCAAATCTAGTTATAACATTATCCATGAGGAAGTCAATGACAAATTTACTTGTAGCTCTTCTAGTGGGAATAGCTTCAATCCACTTGGTAAAATAATCAGTCGCTACTATGATCCACCTGTGACCTCTTCCTGATCTCTCAACAATTTCTCCAATGAAATCAATGCCACATTGGACAAAAGTGGCTTCCACTGTGACTGGATTTAGGGGTAAAGCTCCTTCATACTTCAATTTGGATGAAAAATTCTGACATGGGTCACATTTCCTGACATGTTCATGGGAATCTTTAATAAAGTAGGCCAATAATACCCAGCCCAGACTATCTTACCAGCAGTTGTCTTAGTAGAGTAATGACCTCCACACACTCCATCATGTATTTCAGTCAGCACTTTCTTAGCCTAGGATTCATCCAAACACATTAGCAGTTCCCCATCTCTATTTCTCCAAAAGAGATCACCTTGAATGAGAACATATTTTTATGACTTGAGTTTTAATGTTCTTTTCTGATTGTGGGTCATCCCTTCTGAAAATATTGCACCTCTTAAGAAATGGACTATCTCTGAATACCAGGGTTGCCTTTCAATACTGGTGACCAGGGTGTTATCAACTTCAACATTATTTACTTCCACATCAAGAAGATTTGATTCAGTCATGAGCTTTGCAAGGCCTAAACCTCTTACCAATTTAGTAATCTTTATCTCTAAATCAAACTCTTGAATTCTATTTATCCATCTGCACCTTTTACCTGTGACCTCAGATTGGGATAAAATGTCTTTGACTACAGCATGTGGAACATAAGCAACTATTTGTGCACTTACCAGATATTGCCTAAAAGCTTTGACAACCTTGACCAAAGCATATAATTGCTTTTCCATGATTTCATACTTTAACTCTGCAACCTGCAAAATTTACTATAGAAAGCTATGGGATGCTCATACCCTTCATTATCCTTTTGTAAAAGCACAACAACCACTATGTGATATGAAGCGAAAGAGAACAAAGAGAAAGGCTTACTGTAATCAGGGGATTTCAACACTGGTACTTCCTGAATGGCCCTTTTTATCTCATCAAAAGCCTTTGAAGCTTCTTGATCCCAGCAGAACTTGGTATCGTTCTTGAGCAGTCTAACAATGGGCTTGACAATTTCTGCAAAATTTGCAATAAACCTTCTTACAAAATTCACTTTACCCAAGAAGGACTGAATACCTTTAACACTTGTGGGTTCAAATACATTTGCTATGGCTTCAATTCTTTCAGGATCTAACCTAACCCCATCCTTGGAGACAATATGCCCCAGCAGCCTTCCTTCAGTGATAGGAAAATGACACTTCTTTGGATTTAGAGAGACACCATATTCTAGAGCCTTATTGAACACCTTTTCCAAATTCCCACAGTGATCTAGGGATAAAATTATTCAATTGAAATCCAATAAGCTCCTAAATGGATTGATCACCCTGGAGAATTTATTTAACCATGATGATACTAAAAATGACAAGCAAAAATTCACAGCCAATAAGGGTGACTACACTGAAATGTCAGTAGGGAATGGGATACACTTAAGGTCGGAAAGGGAGTTCCCTCAAAAGATCGAGAAAGGTTGGCTCGATATTATGATGAATACATGGGCATGATAGCATGGTCATATGAGGATTTGAAAGGTTACAATTCTAGCATCATTCAACACACCATTGAGCTTGCTGATGGGGCCAAGCCCATTTGACAGAAGCAAAGACCTGTCAATCCAAAGATTGAGGTTCTCATGGCGTAAGAGCTGAAGAAATTAATAGAGTCCAAGATTGTATACCCCATCAAGAATAGTACATGGGTATCAAATTTGGTACTGGTCAGAAAGAAGAATGGGGATATTCGGCTTTGTGTGGACTTTTGTGACTTGAACCAAGCTTCTCTAAAAGGCCATTACCCTTTGCCACCAATGGAATATATGTTAAGCACTGTGGCTGGGTCTAAGATGGTTTCGATGCTGGATGGATTATCGAGTTATAACCAAGTGTTGGTAAAGCCAGAAGACCAACATAAGACCACCTTCACAACCAAATGGGGAACATTTGATGAATACTAAGAGGGGGGGTGAATTAGTATACCAAAAAACACTGAACACAAACACTTAAATAGTTTAGCAGATAACCGGTATGACAGATTTACAAATAAACTAGTTAAGATAAATGCAAACCAAATAGAAAACAAAGCATTCACCCACAAGAGCACAATCACCATAACACAATAAGTTTTGACGTGGAAACCCAAATGGGAAAAACCATGGTGAGCAAAAACTCACAAGTAACTATCTGCAGAATAGACACCAGACTGGTTAAGGTCATACAATGTTCTTCACCAGAACAGACCTTGTTAGGAATTGTAAAGCGGAAAATCGCGGTCGAACCCTAGTTGGTCTCCCCTCTTCTAACTCCGAGGAGAGAGAAGGGAGGTTCGCTAGGATTCGATGGGTTTTCACTTAAGGGGAAGACTTTACATTCAAAAGAGGGGTTGAAACTCATAAGATTCAATCCCACACAATGTAAGATTGGATGCTAAATGAATTTCAAGGGTTAGGAAAGCAAGGCTACCCTCTTTTGTAAAGAATGTTGTTAAGGAAATTAAGCCAAGAATACATAGAAAGTCATAAAGATTCGCTTATAAACTGAGTTTAGGTTATAGGATGAAGCTGCGGACCTGGAATTAGCAGTAAAATGTCGATACGGCGCTGTCCTGCAAATTTGAGCAAAAGTTGTCGGGACGATGGCGCCCGGCGCCACGGTCCTCCGAAAAATCCGTCAAACGAAGGGGGATTGGTTCGTCTCTGCACAAGGATTCCAGATCTTCAATCTCAGCCGCGTACCTGCAACCTACACACAGAAAAGCGAAGACGATTGGGGGGTTAGGGATTAGGGGTTTGCCTTTAGGTCAAACCCCGGTTTTGGAATTAACCAAGAAATGAGCAAGTGCTGTAAATGTAAATGACTGTAATGTAAAACAAGTACTAATACCTTGTTCTAAGGATGTTGGTATCCTTATGTGCGAAGGTTTAGATGTTGTATGTTGTAGTATGTAGCATGTAATAAGTGATCTCCTCTTCAATGGTTGAATCCTTGTCTTGAATGCAACACTTGGCCTTGAATGGAGACTTGGAATGATCAATTGCTTAAATGCTTGAATGCTTGAGTATAGTTTCCACGCTTTTTCCGTCATGTATCTGTTATCTCCCCAAATGAGAGAGAAAAATGTAGTTTATATACTTGTCAATTAGGGCTGATAGACTGATTTTCCCGACCTTAGGCCGACCAGGGAAGTATATTTCCAAATTGCAATAAAAAAGACCCGATATCACTTAGGAAACCGGGCCCAAAATAGGACCCAGGGACCAGGGCGCTGGGCGCTCTGGTCCCACCTCCGGGACAGCGGGGTGCAAGGAGGTTCAGGCCAAGGTGCTTGAAAAATGCAGTTTTTGGTGTCGTGAGCAAGTTTTGGGGTCTCCATTCAGGTTGCGTGTTGCGTCGCCATCGTGAAGACCAAAATGCAGTCAAAATTGCAAGTGTCGCAATTTTAGGACGCTACAGGAATCTAGATCTCTGTTAGGAGATAAGTCCTGTTAAAGACTACCTTGTGAGAGGATTTCAGATTCACAGTTGTGAACCACCTTGTTAGAAGATTTACAAAGGCTTTGCTAGGCCTACCCGGTTAAGGGTTTCAGACTTGTCAAAGATGTGAGTAATCAACAAGTGAGTGATCTAGATATTAGCATAGTATGCTTGGTTAGATCCCTGATAGCTCATTGTTAATGCATTTCAACATTACTTCAGTCTTCAATATCTCCACACTCCTCCTCTTCACACAAACCTAATCTTCTCTTCTATGATCGCACATACAAAACCTCATCATCTAAAACCCTAGACATGATGTCCTTATAAAGGAGTCTGATTTCATGTCGGTCCAATAGGATTACATTACAAGTTCCTGGGTTCAGTGCATCTAGAAACATTTGGTAACACGACACAAAATCACCGCCAAAGTGTTGGTGGAAGATAACTCATCACAAAATACCGGGTGGTAACTCATCACAGAGTAATACCGGTTCATACAATTTACCGATTACTGGTTGTCAAAAATGAAGAATGGCAAAATGTTAACTACCACTTTGTTCCTTCGTACCGCTTGAGATCCTCAAACTGCTTGAGGTCTTCATACTGCTTTGGGTCTTCAGTCAGTTTATGACCGGTAAGCATTTTCTGCAAAACATCGATAGTCTAAAGATACCGGTTGAGCATAACTCATACATCAAGAAAGTGTACACAAAGCAAGTGTGTGTCCATCAATGCCAATCACAACATCATCAAAATGCCAACAATCTCCCCCTTTGGCATTGATGGCAACACTTAGGAAAAATTTGACATCTAAGTGTCTTTACAACAAAAATATGCCATATGCAAAATTACTCCCCCTAAGCATATACACTATCCCTTTTGCAAAAATTACAATGTATACTACTCCCTTAAAGTGGTAACATGAAAGTATACATAACATTCACCAAAATTTAAATACTACTCCCCCTTTGCCAACAATGGCAAAGTACTACAAAATAACCCTTGTTTCTCATTATCATTAAAATTGAGTAAATGTTTATGACAATAAGGAATGAAACTTGTCAAAAACCGATTTAAAATCCTGCAAAAAAGTCTTCATGTCTAATGACCATGACTCAAGTAATGAGGTAGCAACCTCACTTTCGGTTTGCATCTGAGATACATGTTCTTCCATGGCATCAATGGTACTCATCTCTTGAGTTACCGTTAGGGCTTCCAGATTGAGAAAGCACTTCTGAAGAATTTGCAGTCTGGGAAATAAGACCAGTTGAAGTTCCTGCAAATCTTTTGACTGGTTACTGATCTCTAACTCTATCCTGGCAGACTGAAGCTGGTACTAGTGGACTGTTTGCCCATATGTAGTGAAATAATCATATGGCGTGTTGAAGTTGCTTATGAATGTCTGCAAATCTGATTGGAGTTTCTCTTTTTCGGTGAGCACATCATCGCAAAATAGATGGGGTTGGCTGATTTTGCTCAATAGGAGTTTTCCCTCATCCATAGCAACACTTATCTCCTTTTGTTGTTTCTGAAGTTGAGACTGGAGCTCATTCAGTTTCTTAACCAAGGCAGTGTTGAGTGCCTTTTCATGCTTCTTCTTGGCATTTGCTTCAACAACATCTTCCAGACATTGAACCTGGTCCTCTACAACAATACATAAAAGTTTCAGTTTGGCCAGAGAGGAATCGGTACTGGGGAGGTTAGTACCCAGAATCAAACTAGTGAGGGTGTCAACCGTAGTTTGAATGACATCCTGTTCCTTTTTCCTCCTCAATATTTCCAATCTTTATTGTGCAAGCTTTATGCTTTGTAACAACTCCAATTCATCTGCATATTGGAGGTCGATTGGGTTGGTGATGTCAACCGGTTTGGCTTGACCATCAGTTTCCTTTGGAGTCTCCGCTTGTTTGGCTTTCTCTATTTCCTCCTTCTCTACTGCTATTTTCTTGTCTTCTGCTTTCTTCTTTTGTTCCTCTGCTTGCTTCTTCTTCAGTTCTTCCTTCTTTTTATTTTCTTCCTCCTTTTTCTCCTCTTCTTTCTTCTTCTTCGCTTCTTTCCTTTTCTCCTCTTCTTTCTTCTTCTCCTCTCCTTTCCTCTTCTCCTCTTCTTTCCTCTTCTCCTCTTCTTTCCTCTTCTCTTCTTTTTTCCTCTTCTCCTCTTCTTGTTTCCTCTTGTTTTCCACTTTCTTTTTCTCCTCCTCTTTCTTTTTCTCTTCCTCTTTCTCTGCTTTCTCGTTATCAGCCTTTTCCTTGTCTAGTTTCTCCTTTTCTGCTTGTTCTTTATCCCGCTTCTCCTTCTCTATGTTTTCTTTATCCTATTTCTCCTTCTCTGTGTCCGGAGTGACATCTTCAACATCCAGTGCATCAACATCAATAGTGTCAACCTATTCTGTAACTCTTTCTCCTTCACCATCAAATACCTCATCCGGTTTGGCTGAGGATTGGTCAGGTTCTTGTTCAGCCTTCTTGTTGGCCTCAGACACTTGATGTAACTAGACAACAAATTTGGCATGTAGATGAATGTCCTTCTCCACTTCAGAGGTTCTACCTTCTAGCAGCTCGAGTCTTCTTCTTCTCATGAAGAAGAGACCTTTATTCTTGTCCATAATTTCAAATAATTTAGAATCGGAGGCATCAGGAAAGTACTGAGCAAAGATTTTCTCCCCTATTTCCTGTTCTTTCTTAATGGCAATGCACCATTTATTGTCCAAAGAATTGTATAAAGAATCAGGTGTCACCGATCTAATTTTAGATGGCGACCAGTCATTCATACACAAATATTTTATCATTTCCTATTCTACTTCTTCCTTCTTGTTATCAGAAAAATTAGAAAAATATTCTTTTAGGTCATCAAGCACCTTTCTCTTAATATTCTTTACAGTCCTTTGACAATGTGTCAGAGGATTATAAGAAGAGATGTTTATATTTACCGGTGTTGATGATGCAGGTGCAGTACCGGTAGACTTAGCCTTCTTGCTTGATTGTCTGGTTTTCTTAGGCTGTACTTCCGGTTCGGTATCCTCAGACTCGATGAGTTGTTTTTGGTCTTCTGCTTCCACTCAAATACTTTAGCGGGTGCAACTTCCAGTTTCTTCTTGGCAGGTGACCGCTTGGTCACTTTTGGGCTGGCTGAGGTAACTGGTGCCGATACCGATGGCACTATTGGTATTTTGGTATGGTTTTGTCATTAATGTCAACACCTACTAAACACTTATCAACTCTGGCACTTTGGAGAATCAACAACATTCACCGGCAAGCAAGTGACTCATGCACAATCATCGGTATCTAGTACACCATCAAGATATAATGATCACCGACACTTGGAATGATATGGAAAAAACTTGGTTATGTCAAAGATATCGTGTGGACACTTTGTCTTGGAGTTTTATTTATTGGTATATTAGCATTTGCATATTTGCTATTATCGGCAAATAGGTCCACGTTACATCGGCAGGTTTATCTTTTCTAGATCAGCATGGCACGCTATGGAGATGACTTATTATTGTTGTAAATGCATTAAACTGACATATTGAATCGGTTATTGGATCAGGTATTAATTGATATGTAAATTTTTTTTATTGTAATATCTTGTAGAGCCGACCTACTAAAATTGGTCCTAGGTTATGGTATAAATGTAAGATCTTATTTGTAAGATCATGTGTGGAATACGAAAAAGGATTGTGTGAAGGTATATGCTAGAATAAGTAGAGCTATACATGCAGACATCATTTGAAGATTGAAGGAGGGTTTTTGTGAAGACAATCAGAACTACACCGGTACTGAATCCAGCATATGAAGATGCTATTTTGAGCAGTACATTCTTATTGGATTTAACCATCCAATTGTAGTCAGTGTGACTCCCATTTGTGATTGAGTAGTGAGCTCTAGGTGCTTGGCCTTTCTGCATGTGCAAACCCCATTTATATACACTTACTATCTATAGTAGTATCATCTGATTGTGGGTAAGGTTTCCCACCATGGTTTTTCCCCTTACAGGATTTCCACGTAAAAATATTGGTGTTATGTGTTGTTGGTGACTTTGTCCTTTTGTTTCATGCATTAATCCTTACCGGTATTGCAATTAACTGTTAAAACTGTCTATTGGCATATTAGATTGGTTTATCGGTATTAAGTTGGTTAAGTTGTTTTTGGTTTGAATTTATTAGACAACTGATTCACCCCCCCCCCCCCCCCCCCCCTCTTAGTGTCTCCGGGACCTAATAGGCACTGCCTTTCCCTTTTTCAGTGGAGGTTCTTCAACTAGTGTTACCCTTTCCAAGTAGGTGCCGGTTCGCTTTTTCTTTGCATCTAAAGGAGAGTAATCAGGGTAGAGGCATACCCATCCAACATGTCATACATTACTTCATACCCCATGGGTTCTACTACTTCCTTTCTTGGCTCTACCACTTCCATTATGCATTCATCTACCTTAATGGTAAAGCAGATGTCCTCTTCATATTTCTTAACAATATCTCCAGATATCCTCATCCTTTGACTCATCTTCAGCTTGAATTCATCAAAGTACTTTTTCAAGACCTCAGGATATCCAGTTCCTACCGCTTGGAGAATTTCCCTAATTTGTTTAGTGACCGGTTGGTCAGTAGACCATTGAATATGACCAACTCCTAGGAAATAGCCTTGGAAGTAGAAAAATAGGCTGACCAAAAGTTGTCCAAATTTGAACCTTAATGCACTATCCTGTTTGATGGACCTTAGGTTCAATAGCAGTTGTTTTTGCAAACAGGTACACAAATCAAATGAGGCATCTTCCTTGATCATTCTGTATGCAGCATTCACCGCAACAACAAGGACAGAGTTTATTCGGCTAGCATAAAACACTTGGTATCCGATCACCATGCAGGCATACTTAACCAAGTCATCTTTGATGAGGTTGACAGTCATTCCCTGTTGGTCACTCAGAGAATCTGTGAGCTTAGTCATTTCAGTCTTGATGACCTTCCTTAGGGCTGGCACCTCACCAATGTTGCAGAAACTGGTGATGACATAAATTGCTTTAGGTGTTATGTCATGTTCCTCTCGAGATACATTTTGTCGCCATGTACTTTGCTCATGATGATGTAGATGTGTTCTTCAGTGAACTCTTCAAGAAAATAAATAACATTATGTAGTTTCTTCCTCTCTAGGATGCTATATTCCGGTTTGATTTTCTTGTCATCCCCACATAACAGACCTAGCTGGGAATGAATTTCTAGGGATCCTAAGTCTTCCAATTTACAGTCAATGTACCCTAAAATATCTTCTTCAACAATGACTCCGACAGGTATTTGGGACAGGGCATTGTCTTTCATTTTCCTTTGAATAAATTCAACTGAGTCCATGGGTACACTAGAACTGGAGTGCAATGCAGAAGCCATGCTTAACAAGAATTTTGAGAAATACCTTCATAGTTTCAAAATTTAGGGTTTGCCAATGCACCTCACACCACACCACTTTGGCTGCTTGATTACCGCTTTGATGTTCTTCACCTGATAGATTGAAAATGATCTCTGGATTCTTTTGCAAGATTTGAATTCTCTCTGAATCGCAAGTCGAATTGCCTTTTGTCATTCTGCTTTGAAAATTTCTTTGCTCGTAAACTGATAAGTGAAAATGATGTTAAGAATCCCTTTTAAACAAATTCTTCACCTACCATAATAAATGCTCCACTGCTAGGGTACAAACCCTGATTTTTCCTTTACCGCTTCAAAAACTTCTACCGATTGATAGGTAACGTATACCAGTTAAGGTCTTTACTGATATAAACTAGGGGTTCAAATATTTCACCGAGATCCCTAAGCTTTTCTAAAGCTCAGTTTGCCGGTTCAGAGACTTCCACACTAGATGCAGAAACCGGTTCATCTTGTGACACTTCTTCAAGTTTGTTTTTCCATGTTTTATTCATTCTCGCTTGAATGGTTTCAACATCAATCTTCCCTTCTAGAGTGATCGGTATATCATCTGATAGGTTCTTTCTCATTCTGTAGGTTTTGGCAAGGTGTCCTGGTTTGTTGTAATGATAGCATACCATTCCAGGTGATCTCCATGGTCCATTGTTCATTCTACCATTCTTCCTTCTGCATGTTGTAGCAATGTGACCACTACCATGATAGATCAAATAGGTTTCTCTCCAACCGGTTGCCGCTTGATAGCCACCACCACCTGACTGATGGTCATAGGCATTATAGCAGTTTAGATTCCGGTTCATAATGGGTTCCGGGATAACTCCTTGAGTCCTTGGAGGGTATCTTCCAGTGTTGTGCACAACAGACTTGCATTCAAATGCTCTATGCCCAAACTTGTTTCATGCATAACAGTTTCCATTGAATCTATTGGATCTAGGCTTATTGTTTAGAAAATAAGGAAAGTTATTGTATGCCTTATTTCTACACACATTAGCAGTATGTCCTTCCTTGAGACAATTAAAGAAAACATGTTTAAACTTTTTCTTACCTTTATCCTTTGATGTTGGTTGCTTCTTTGATGCTACATCTTTTGTTCCAGAGGTCTCACCTTCCTCATAACCAGAGAAACCAAGTCCAGTGGTATTCTCTACCGGTTTTGCTGATTCAAGCTTTTGCTCTAGCTTAACAGTACTCTGATTGAATTTGGCAGGTATTTCCTTTGACTCGGTGAGTTCTTTGGTAATAGAAGCATTGGATTCCTTCAAGGTTGCATTCTCAAAAATAGCCATGTTTAGTTCACCTTGCATTTCTTCTTTTTCCGCTTTACTCTCTTGGATATGAGTGGTAAGGGCACTGATTTCTTGCTTCAGCTTGGAGATCTCATGATCTTTGTCTTTTACCAGATCTTTAGCTTTCCTTCAGTTCTCAAGCTCTTGACACATTCTGATAGTAAGTCTTTCCAGTTCCCTTCTTAGGTTGGCATTGGATTCATTCAGTTTTTCAACATCTTCAACTAGGGCATCCATGTCTGCTTCATCAAAAGAACTATTTTTAGTAAGCTCCATTAGTTTCTCAGCATGCTCTCTTCTTTTGGCTAGAGAGAATTTATACTTGACTTTGAGTTCATCATAGGCTTTCTCAGTCTGAGTGAGACGATGAGTAAGTTCCCTCACAGTGTATTCCCCCATATCTCCTTCCAAGTGGTTAGACTTATAGAAAGGTTGGCTCTGATACCAATTGATGAATACTAAGAGGGGGGGTGAATTAGTATACCAAAAAACACTTAACACAAACACTTAAATAGTTTAGCAGATAACTAGTATGACAGATTTACAAATAAACCGGTTAAGATAAATGCAAACCAAATAGCAAACAAAGAATTCACCCACAAGAGCACAATCACCATAACACAAGAAGTTTTGACGTGGAAACCCAAATGGGAAAAACCATGGAGATCAGAAATTCACAAGTAACTATCTGCAGAATAGACACCAGACCGGTTAAGGTCATACAATGTTCTTCACCAGAACAGATCCTGTTAGGAATCTAGATCTCTGTTAGGAGATAAGTCTTATTAAAGATTACCTTGTGAGAGGATTTTAGATTCATAGTTCTGAACCACCTTGTTAGAGGATTTACAAAGGCTTTGCTAGGCCTACCCGTTTAAGGATTTGAGACTTGTCGAAGATGTGAGTAATCAAGAAGTGAGTGATCTAGATACTAGCATAGTATGCTTGGTTAGATCCATGATAGCTCATTGTTAATGCATTTCAGCATTACTTCAGTCTTCAATATCTCCACACTCCTACTCTTCACACAGACCTAATCTTCTCTTCTATGATCGCACATACAAAACCTCATCATCTAAAACCCTAGACATGATGTCCTTATAAAGGAGTCTGATTTCATGTCGGTCCAATAGGATTACATTACAAGTTCCTAGGTTCAGTGCATCTAGACACATTTGGTAACACAACACAAAATCACCGCCAAAGTGTCAGTGGAAGATAACTCATCATAGAAATACTGGTTGGTAACTCATCACAGAGTAATACCAATTCATACAATTTACCGATTGCCGGTTGTTAAAAATGAAGATTGGCAAAATGTTAGCTACTGCTTTGTTCCTTCATACCACTTGAGATCCTCGAACTGCTTGAGGTCTTCATACCGCTTTGGGTCTTCAATTAGTTTGTGACCGGTAAGCATTTTCTGCAAAACACCAATAGTCTAAAGATACCAGTTGAGCATAACTCATACATCATGAAAGTGTACACAAAGGAAGTGTGTGTCCATCAATGACAATCACAACATCATCAAAATGCCAACAACATTTTCTTACCAGAAAATGTTATTTGGATTGTCAAATGCAAGTGCCACTTTTCAGAGGGCTATGGATCTGGCTTTTAAGGAGCTGATTAATAAAATCATCCTTATCTACTTGGATGACTTGACGGTGTTTTCAAAGCATAAATAAGATCATTTCGATATTCTCAAGCTAGTTTTCCAAAAGTGTTTGGAATTCGGCATTTCATTGAGTCTAAAGAAATACATCTTTTGGGTCCCACAAGGGAAATTATTGGGAAACGTAGTGTCAAAGGAAGGAGTCTCCATCGATCCAAATCAAGTGAAGAAAATAAAAGAGCTTCCTCTTCCCATCAACAAGAAGGGCATTTAGTCCTTCCTAGGCAAGGTCAACTTTGTTAGTCATTTCATCTTTGACTTTGCTGGAATGGTGAGGCCTATCACACTAATGCTTAAAAGGGACATACATTTTAAATGGACTCCTGAAGAAAAAGAGGCATTTGAGAAAATCAAAGATGCCATCTCTTCCGCTCTAGTACTTGTAAACCCTAATATGTCTAGAGATTTCATAATGTATGTTTTCTCTAGAAATTATAGCATTGCCATGGTACTAACCCAAAAAGATGCAGACAAAAAGGGTAAGCATCCCATAGCCTTTCATTCCAAAAATCTAAAGGAGTATGAGGCTAAATACAACTTTGTTGAAAAGGAAGCATTGACCATTGTCAAAGGCCTCAAAAAGTTTAGGCATTTCATTGCCTGCAATAGGACTGCTGTGTATGCCGCTCACCCTTTGGTTAGGGAATACATAATGGAGGGAAACATTACAGAGAAAAGGGAAATCTAGATTGCCAATATCTTAGAATATGACATTGATGTCAGGCCCACTAAGGTAATCCACGAAAAAGGCCTTTGCGAATATATAGCCCAAGAGTCTGGCCCTCAAGAAGTCGAGACTACTACGAAGGAGGTTGTGATGTTCCACTTTGAGTGAATGGAAGCAGGTTGGAGTGAGAGCCAAAAAAACTTCATGGAGACTAGAATATTCCCAACTAACATCTCTCCTGAAAAGAAGAGATTCTATAGGATGCAGAATAGCGGCTTCCGCCTTGTTGAAATAGTGATTTTTAAAAGGAATTTGGACGGGATTCTAGTCTGCTGCACAAACCAAGACCAAGCACGTAAGATCTTACACAAATTCCATCATGGCCTTTCAGGGGGCCATTATTCAATGCAAACCACCATCATCAAGATTACCCATGCTGGGTATTTATGGCCCTCAATGTTTAAAGACACACATGCTCTAGTAAGAGAATGCAAGGAGTGTCAATACTATAGTGGTAGGCACAGGAAGGCAACAATGCCACTCAGGCCAATAATGGTGGAAGAACCCTTTGATCAATGGGGTCTGGATTTCATAGGGATGATTAGTCTACCTAGCTCAGCCAAACACAAGTGGATCCTTACTGCCACTGACTACTTCACCAGATGGTCTGAGGTTGTACCCCTAAGGAATTCATCAGAAACATAAATACTAGCATTTTTGGAGGAACTAGTATGCCGGTATGGTCCGCTAAAGACCATAATATCGGATAATGAGTGCGCATTCATCGACTCCCGTGTAACCCAATTTTCTCTCAGCCGAGGTATATATCGGAAGACTTCCTTGAATTATTACCCTCAAAGAAATGGCCTAGTTCAATCTACCTATAAGAACCTCATAAGACTCATTAAAAGAATGGTGTTTGAACACAAAAGGGAGTGGCATCCCCACTTGAGAAGCACGTTATGGGTGGACCGGATCACACCTAAGAAGATTTTAAAGAACTCTCCATACAAGCTGGTCTACAACAAAGACGCCTTATTCGTCGTATCTTTGGAGATCCCTACTTTGCAGCTCCTCAAGTCCATTGAAGTAGTAAAAAATGAGCCCATGGAGGTAAGGTTGGCAGAGCTTATGGAGATAGAAGAAGCAAGGGAAGTGACATTTGAATATCTTTAGAACCACCAACAAACCGTCAAGAGGTGGTTTCATACCAAGAAGAGTTTTGACTTGGAGCTCAAACTGGGTGATCTTATTTTAAAATATAATGAGAGGGCGGCCAAGCCAAGTCAACACACTAAGTTTGATGGTTTATAGGAGGAACCTTCCACATCATGAATTGTAAGGGGTTTAATGCATTCGACCTTGAGAATATGCAAGGGGAATCTCTCAAAATCTTGGTTAACGGGTTTCATCTTAAACCTTTCTATTAAAGCTTAGTGCCCCTAATGTAAATAATGTATTTTAGTGTGCCTTATATATTTAATTATGTTTCTTCATGCATTGTAAGGAAAATAAGTAAATCATAAGATACACCGTAAACAAGCAAAAAGAGTCATTATATTATATATATCAGTATCTTTATATAATGCATAAAAAGGCTTGCAACCTATAGATTTTAAGTAGCAAGGTGGCAGATCTTTGTAGCAGGATGGTAGTCTTTCAGTTGTCTTCCTCATCCTCATCCTCATCCATGAGAAATTTTGAGTCATCATCTTCATCATCATCATCATCTCCCATCCACTCGTGGTTGGAGTCACTGTTGGATTACTGAGATATTGACACAAGCACCAAGCTTGGAAGAATATGTGGCGTCAGGATCCACGGGAAGATGTAGTCTCGAAACTTGATATACCATGCTATGTCGGCCAGAGTGGGCACTACTAGATGGACTCTAAGGAGGAACTCAGCAATGTGCTCTATGCGTAGGCAATGAGCAGAAAATGACATACTCTTTAAGTCACCTATAAGCGGATACCAAGTCACCTCCTCTCCAAGGGTGATGAAACACTACAAGTCCGAGGCCAAGGGCAGACTTCTGAAAGGGACAAAGTATTCCATGACATCCTTAAGGCCGCCCAGATACTCTGACGGGAAGAGTGTCTTAGTGAGCTCTGTAGTCAGGTAGTCACCTGTCCCAACATCCAGCAATGAAGCCATGAAGCAGGAGCATACATCGATGTTGACATGATATTTGTCAATGTTGTCGATGAAATCTTCCCCAAGCACCCATTTAATTGCAACAGTGATCAACGGATTTTTCAGCCGCGTCATTCTTGTTGTCCTCAAAATCTGATTCTCTTTAACATCCTTAAAATAATATGATTGAACTCGGTGCAGAAGAGACATCAAAGACAAGGAAATTCTCAAGACAACATATGACAAGGTTTGATTGAACCTTCTACACTTCGGACTTACTCAAAGCCCAGGTGGGTATACCTTTGTGAATTAAATTCAAACTTTCAAACATAAACCCACAGAAAACCAGTCCAGGAAACCAGTGGATCTATTCACCTTAACTGAAAATAAAAGAATGGAAATTATACTTAAATTCAACATTTCGATCAACAAAACATGCAATAAACAACTTCAATCAATACTAGTGCCTTATCCAAGGTCACAGAGTCATCTAAACTCAGATAATACTCCTCAAACAAAATATTTTTATGCATCCCATTGGCTTGGTTTCTATTAATCCTTGTATATGCCTAACACCTATAAGAATTTATGCATTCCAAATTAAACTATGATCATCAAGATTCAAAGTCTCTTCCAAAGAGTTTATTGGTATGAGTGATCCCCGCATCTTTAATTTCCCTCCTAAAGAGAAAAGCTAGCGAACACTTCTACTGAAAATTGCCTTGCAATCCCATTCAAACAAAATAACCCTGGATTATTCAGAATGAAAACAGTAAACAAATTGTAAACACACTTGAAGATGACACAAAGCTTCACTCAAAACCGATGGTCTGTATATTGATATTAAGTTCAGAAAAATATTACAAGAAGTTTTTGAATATTCTCCATTAGACTTAGAAAAACTCAGATAAATTTCTGCAGCGTTTTCTTACAATTCTTTGCGATCTCTTTTCCTCTAGTCCTGGTATCCATTTATAACAACATGGATGCACAAAGCTTCGGACTTCTCGAGGAGAGTTTGTTACAATCATTTCTTTCAAAACAAAGAGGTTACAAGCTTTTGACAAAAACCGTTACAAGCTCTTTTCGGCCTCTGCAGTTTCTTCAACAGGCTGTTCGGTTGTAACTTCTTCTACCTTTTTAGGGGCGCTCTCCAACTATTCTGGATCATGGGTGGCATATTTTGTGGTCCACTCATCATACACATCTTCTATCGGCCATGAGAAATTAATCACTTTATCCTTAGCCTTGGTCAACCTTTTCCAAGAGTTTCTCATTTTGTTGACTTATGAATTGAGAAAACCATAATGTGACTTAATTTTCTCTATCTCTTGTATTGTCAAAACAAAGAAAGAAGCATCATCTAGATCAATAATTCCCTTAATTCTTGCTGACAGCTTGGCTTCTACCTCCTCAAGCCACATTTGTTTGTCCTTTAGTTGATCTGGGCTAGCAAAAACTCCTGGGAGCAACTCAAAAATTCCTTTTTGCACAAATTAACTTTCCTATCAACATTATCCACCCCTGTTGCTAATTGTAATAAATCTTTAGTGATGTCAGAAGTGGATCTAATGATAGGATTGGCCCTTGCTTCATCACAAGGTACACACATAAACTCTAAATCTTGCTCCCTAGGCCTCCATTTGTCAAAAATAGGTGTCAAAATGGCCTTATCTCCCCTGAGCTCATTCCATATATCCAAATTTTTACCTACATTGTTGTAGAGCAATGAGGCATTCATCGTATCTGCAAAACTAGAAATTGTAGCCCTTACTCTCTCCTCATACTTCTTTGCATATAGGGCCTGAGCCTATTTTAAGTTTTCTAATTCTTGAGGAGTAATCTCAACCATTTGAGAGTTGGAGGGTGTTGGAGATGGTGGAAACTCAATGATAGGGCTAGTAGGTGGAGGTCTTGCAGGAGAAGAGGAAATCATCAGTGTTGAAGACTCACCTTGATGGTATTGTCCAGTCAACTGGCTCTGCAGCTTAGCAATGATGCTATCCTTACCTTTTATCTCCTCCTTAACACTGTTATAGGCCTTCAAAATTGTCTCCAACTTGACTTGGAGGATCTCTTTTTCTTTGGCTTCCTTTTCTACTACTGCAACACTAAATTTTGCAGTCTCTAGCACAGTGCTAGCAGCTTCCACTACCCCTGTTCTCTGCACTCTCTTCACCATCATCCCACCACGGTAACTTGACCTTGGGGTATCTTTTCTCTTCTTACTCTCATTTCTCTTGAGAGACCACATAACGAGTGCAACATTATCCTTACTGAAAGTAATTCCCTCCATGGGTTTGGTCTCCTTCCTCACTGCGTCTAGTACTAGGGCATCTACTATATCCCACTCGGGTAAAATAAGCACTCCAACTTGTGCCACCATATCTCTCCCTTGCTCAGGGGTGATGGTTTTGAACTCTTCCATCATCTCTTGCTTTATTTCCTCTTCTACCAGGGCTGGATCTTTATTAGGCTGCTCACCTTTTCTCTTTTCACATCTAGCATTATATTTATCTATGTTCTGTTTCCATATAAACTGCATAAATGCTTCTGATGTGATAAAATTGTTGTCAGCCAAGAAGGCATTACTTGCCTGCTTTATCTCAGGATTCCACTCTTGGCCTTTGAGTTCAGTGGTGGTAATGTCCATTTCAGCAGCAAGGGGTTCTTCTGGCATTCCTTCTTCCACTTCATCATAAGTGTAGGCAATTTCCCCTAGACTGCCTAACTGTAGGAGTTGCTCAGCTGCTGCTTGCTCATCTCTTATGTGGATAGGGGATTGGGATTGGGAATACAAAGGTGCATCTGATTGTACTTCTTTCCCTACCCTTTGCTTCTTTGGGCTCTCTTGGACGTCAATGACATCTTGTATCTTCCTCTTTCCTTTAGAGGTAGAGGGCTCCCCTGTTGTAGGCATCAACACACTATAACTAGATTTCTTGTGCAGTGTATAATCACCAGGAGGGATTTCTTTGCTAGAAGCTGACCTACTTAGGATCACTCTCACCTTTTCAGGGTTTCTTTTGATTACAGCTTCCCTCTTCTCCTTCAGGGTTTGCATCACATCTTCAAAGCAAACAATTAAAAACTTTATTTTCTCCTCCAGAGGGAAAAAGCTAGACAATGGGTCATAGCTGGCATCAAACTGATGCACGAAATCCAAGGATTTTTTATAAGCCACCCATTTCTCTTTCCTCAACTCCTGCTCATCTAGATCAAACTCATTTCTGGTGAGGTCTTCAGGAAACTGAAATTGATGGGGCCTTTCTCTGCATGCTGCTCTCTTTCTAAACATGCCGTTGAAGAAGTCTTCTGGATCAGCACACCTGGATACTGTAGTAGACAAATGATAAGGCTTGAGAAAATCCTCAAAGCAATTCCAACCCCCTTTTGTTATTACAAATTGGTGGGCTATGGTAACTGTAGGGAAAATAGTCCCTTTACCCCTACCTGTCAGCTCTGCCTCTTGTACACCACCAATTTGTCTAAGGATCTCTGCACCTGGTAAGGTAGCAAGAATGGGGTGCCTCTAAAACCAAACACTCTGAAAACTGTTGAGACTGGATACAAATAAATGTCACCCCAATTGTGAACAATTTTTATGTTCTCTACGAATTATTTTGGTCTTATGAATTCCAAAAGAACCTTGGGGATTCTTGGGTTCTCCAGGTAGAGGAGAGTCCTGATCTTGGATGAAAAGTATTTGTCAAACTTCAAGAAACTGGCATCCTCCCTATCCCATGACAACACAGTACTCCATAGTTGTACTGGCATCTTTTCTCCTTCTTTCTCCTTGACAAGGTCCAATCCACTGGCAAAGTAATCACCACCTTTGAAAAGAAATAGATGCATCAGGAGTGAGTACCATCCAAAAGGCCTATCCACCTTTCCATTCTTTATTCCTGTTAACCCTCCATGGGTAGCATCAACAATGAAATAAGCATAATCAAATGTAATTGCAAGAGAAGGACTCAAAATTTGAGCAATCATTAACAGGTAGTGATTTGGCATATTTGCTTCAGCATCTTCTCCCAAAATTTGGCAAAGTGCCCAATACATTCCCTTAGCCCTAAGGGTGAACATACTCAATGAAAAGGGCTCTTCTGTGTTGGGTCCTACAACTGCCAACCCACCTATCTTTACAAAAAATTCCTTGAGTGGCCCATTCCTGAGATGATTCCTCTGTGCACTATAAATTTGAGCTAGTGACTTGAAATTTATGGGCTCTAGAAAATTGGTGAACTCATTAAGCCCAAAAGCATTCTTGAATTCTTCAGCATTAATCTCAATAAGGGTTTTTCCGTTTATATCCCGAATGCTTCTTGTGATTGGATCATAGTTGAGTGCAATTTGGGTCAACAAATCTATGTCCATAAATACCCCTGGGACTACCAATTTCCCAACATCTAATTCCCAAATACTATTTTGCAGGGCCGGAGAATTTCTCATTCCAAATCCAATCTTAAATAACCCCAACCCAGACAATCCAACCTGTGGGTCTCTCAACCAGTTACCCTTGTCATACAGTCCTTCTCCTATCTTTAAATGGGGAGCTCTAGGCACTAATTCTTTTGCCTTCGATGCCTGATTAGTTGACAACATCAACTGTTCAAGAAAATCATCACAGACACTTCTTTCTGAATAATTGACTTTGCCAGAAAATTCTCTTTTAGAAGCCATTTAAAAAAAATGTAAGAAATGAATACCGCTCCTAAATACTTCTGTGATGAATCAATATCTTATCTGAAACACACCACACAGGAATTGCTACACAAGAGTACGAGAAAACCTGTTCTTAACTTGATTTGCTCTGCATCCGCTCCTCTGCAAAAATTCTTTAAAAGATATCTTCACCCGGTTGATGGGAAATCATATATTGTACCCAGGGTCTTAACTACAACATTGATTCTGCATGCTTCGGTCGTCCCTTCAAAATTGAATTCATAGGAGAATTCGTATTTTTCGCTCCAACGGGTCACAACGTTCTTGCAAGTCTTTCTTTTTGCTCTTTCGCAACTTCGCGAAGCATAACTATCGGGCAGCTTGGTCCTGCGAAATAGCGCCAACCGTCCGATCAAAAGAAACTTGATCGACCGTTATACTAACTAACAACTTTGGCCCCGCGCTGGGTCCTGCTTCTCTATTGGCTACGTGCTACCACGTGGCACTCAACCACTGGCCTTGAAATGCCTTTCGCATTCGACTCAATGCTGGCCGCGTGTCTTTCTCTTATATCGCTGGTTCCACCTTGGTGGGCCCACAACTTTCTTCTAAGACCACGTGTCCTCGGACACGTTGCCATCCATCACGACACATGGACAGTTCTCGTTCACTTTCGCTATTTTGCAGGGTATAAAGCACGAGCATCTTACCCTTGCGAAATAGCACCGACCGTCCGATCAAAAGAAACTTGATCGTCCGTTATACTAATGAACAACTTTGGCTCCGCGCTGGGTCCATTTTTTCTATTGGCTACGTGCTACCACATGGCACTCAACCACTGGTCTTGAAATGCCTTTCGCATTCGACTCAACGCTAGCCGCGTGTCTTTCGCTTATACCGCCGGTTCCACCTTGGCGGGCCCACAACTTTCTTCTTATACCACATGTCTCTGGACACGTTGCCATCCATCATGACACATGGACAGTTCTCATTCACTTTCACTATTTCGTAGGGTATAAAGCACGAGCATCTTACTCTTGCGAAATAGCGCCGACCGTCTGATCAAAAGAAACTTGATCGTCTTTTAACCATTTGAATAGGCTTCGGGAGGGGTGGGCCCTCTGACTAACTTTGAACACCTAGCGTACAGTCATCTTCAGAGCTGACATGTCACTTTTTTATTTGCTGAGAAAAAGCACTGGGCTCCAATTAATTCTTGACACCTGTATTTGCCATGTCATCTCCTAACCCGCGACGTGACTCACCTCTGGGACCCGCCTTTTAACCTTTAATCTCGACTTGCTGACTGTTGTATCTTATGCCGCGTGCCGCCATTTTACTCACCCTCATCGACCAGCTAGACCACCTAGTTGGCATGCCATGTCATTTTCACAACTTTGCTAGTTTTAAACTACGCGCAACTTCGCCTAGCGAAATAGTGAAAGTCGCAGATCCATCCGCGAGATGCACACTAGTTACTAGGCCCGACAACTTTAGGAGGAATACACATAAGGCATAATTTTTTTTGTGATTAATTAACATGACCACCTAGGCAAAAACAAGGGGGGCACACTTCCTACGATCCCATGACCCATTGCTTAAGTGGATAAAGTAACGAAAGAATAGAAACCAGAGGGTTTTAAACAGACATTATGCGATTTAAAATCAAAAACCCTAAACCCTCAAGACCCTACACAGAGCTGAAGCAATTGAAAATGCGCCTTACTCAAAATTTCAAAAAACCATAGCCAATTATGGGAAAAGAAAAACCCATTTTTAATCAGTGATAACAATTCCTTGCAACCTCTGGTCTGAAATATTGCCAAGAAAAGCGACTTGTGCCTTGTTGCTGGTAAGCCTGACGAGAGTATCCATAACTCAAGAAACTTTGTCGTTGAGCTAACTTTTGTGCAAAGGAATGTGTGAAAAGACATATTTATAGGTGATTTCCATCTTTGAGTAATAAAATCAAATTAAGAGCCAATGCCCTTGATCTTCGATGTGGCTGTCTTTTCTCATTACTCGCACAAGTGAATGGAGTCAAGCCTAAAGGTTGCGTATGTCCTATCCAGAGCCTCGAAAAGAAAAATAGTGTACTCAGATGCCACACATATTTTAGAGTACGTCATGCCTTAACCTAGTATTCCACAGGTCTGTTTTGGCTCGTGTGAGCTTTGCTAGCTATGTATTTTCTCTTCAATAAGGAGATCCGTTCGGACAGGTAAATCATCTCTAGTGGATTGGAATGACGACATAGTGGGCTAACATCTTTTCAAAAGCGCAAGTGGTGATACTTCTTCCCATTTTAACATTAATATTGCCTGGAAAATGAAGTGGCATATGTGTCAACATATGCCTATCATAAATGCCTTATTTTCGCATACAAATATAGGCATGCGATACATTTAAGGAAGAGAACTTCAAAAGTGCATGTCATATTTTCAGTTTGCATTCCCAGTTTGTCCCATTCCTAGTTCATTTATTCGTACCATGATGATGCTAAAAATGACAAACTAAAATTCACAGCCGATAAGGGTGACCACCGAAATGTCAGTAGGGAATGGGATACACTTAAGGTCGGAAAGGGAGTTCCCTCAGAAGATCGAGAAAAGTTGGCTTGATATTGTGATGAATACATGGGCGTGATAGCATGGTCATATGAGGATCTGAAAGGTTACAATTCTAGCATCATTCAACACACCATTGAGCTTGCCGATGGGGCCAAGCCCATTCGACAGAAGCAGGGACCTATCATACACGTCCCATGCCATGCCCCCCAAGCTAGCATAACCTAGAACCAAACACAAATCAAAGACAGTCACTCATGATTCCATGGTAGTGATTATTTCCTTAGAAGAGGTCATTGAGCCCGAACTGCACAGACAACCAAGAGCTCTCGGGGAGGCTGTGTACAGAAGAATGCTAAATCATAGAAACGAGTCGCAGTCTATTGCGTCCAAATTCTGGAATTTTGACACTCACCAGTTCATGGTCCCTATGGTTCCATATTGTCCAGAATTTGTGTTTGCATGTGCAAGTAGGTTCATGCCAGACTCTCTTTCGATACAGGGCTCCTATCTGCAGGTCTTCATAACCCCAAAAGCTATTTGGGACATGTTGTGTTATCCCAGAATTGACAGTATGGAGGTGTTTGATAAAGACGCTATGAAAGATAATTGGCATTCTAGGTAGGATATTGTCCCATTTTGTCAAGATAATCTAAATCGGAGTTCGATGGTCGAGCCTCCAAAGCTCCTTATCCACTATAGTGATTTAAGGCAAGATGACCTCAAAGATATCTCCTCTACCATTGCATTCCTGTGCAGTCATGATAATGACCGAGAGATCACCGCTCCTATGATGGGTTTCTTGTTCAAATGCTGAAAGAAGAAGGAGCCATTCCATTTTGACTTCTATATGTTAATAGCTAGAGAAATGGTGAGGCAGTTGGTCTAATTTGAGCAGTCATGGTGATTCAAGTTTGCCCCATTCCTATTTCATTTATTCATACCATGATGATGCTAAAAATGACAAGCAAAAATTCATAGCCGATAAGGGTGACTACACCGAAATGTCAGTAGGGAATGGGATACACTTAAGGTTGGAAAGGGAGTTCCCTCAGAAGACCAAGAAAAGTTGGCTCGATATTGTGATGAATACATGGGCGTGATAGCATGGTCGTATGAGGATTTGAAAGGTTACAATTCTAGCATCATTCAACACACCATTGAGCTTGCAGATGGGGCCAAGCCCATTCGACAGAAGCAGAGACCTGTCATACATATCCCATGCCATGTCCCCCAAGCTAGCATAACCTAGAACCAAACACAAATAAAAGACATTCACTTATGATTCCATGGCAGTGATTGATTCCTTAGAAGAGGTCATTGAGCCCAAAATTCACAGACAACCAAGAGCTCTCGGGGAGGCTGTGTGCGGAAGAACGCTAAATCATAGAAACGAGTCACAGTCTATTGCGTTCAAATTCTAGAATTCTGGCACTCCTCAGTTCATGGTCCCTATGGTTCCATATTGTCCAGAATTTGTGTTTGCATGTGCAAGCAGGTTCATGCCAGACTCTCTTTCGATACAAGGCTCCTATCTGCAAGTCGTCATAACCCCATAAGCTATTTGGGACATGTTGTGTTACCCCAGAATTGACAATATGGAGGTGTTTGATAAAGATGCTATGGAAGAAAATTGGCATTCTAGGTAGGATATTGTCCCATTTTGTCAAGATAATCTAAACCAGAGTTCGGTGGTCGAGCCTCCAAAGCTCCTTATCTACTATAGTGATTTAAGGCAAGATGATCTCAAAGATATCTCCTCTACCATTGCATTTCTGTACAGTCATGATAATGAGCGAGAGATCACCGCTCCTATGATGGGTTTCTTGTTCAAATGCCGAAAGAAGAAGGAGCCATTCCATTTTGATTTCTATGTGTTAATAGCCAGAGAAATGGTGAGGCAGTTGGTCTAATTTGAGCAATCACAGTGGTTCAAGTTTGCCCCATTCCTAGTTCATTTATTCGTACACCAAAATGTCATTTTTTTAGTCAATTCATGCCATTGGCTACTCATGATGAGTTAGGAAACAGAATGCCTATGTTCACCTGGACCCCCATACTATTAGCCACTTATGATGTATACCAGTTTTCAGACTGTTTCCTGGCTCCTGTCCTTCATGATTTTGGTGTCATCCCTAAGGAGCCTCTTGCTCATTTTTCTCAAATCCAAATAAATTGGATGAGTAATGAATGCCCCCGCTGTGAATGGTTCTTGGGTAAGGATTTCTCTTTTGTCTGAGTGCATGGCTTCTCTGAGGAGCCCTTATTCCTTCCTACCTACGTTGCTGAGAGAACCCTGGCTCTTGAGATATCACAACTGCTGGTGGAAGTTGAAAAAGATATAGGATCAGGAAAACATGATACATCCATTACCGAGGACCACAAAGTTATTGGCCCTATCATTCTTGAGCAAAGAAGCATCATTAAGAGGGTCTTGACCTCCAATCTATTGCAACTAGGCTTGGTAGTGTTGGATGATGTATGGTGCTATGACTCAGATGACTGTCTGACTAGTAAACACATGAAAAATTATATTAAACATTTTTTGTGGAGCTCATGGGAGGGACGCATCTGTTCGCTGGTGAATGACCCAAGACTTTATTTGGGTCCTAGTGACTTTCCTATCATTGACCGACCCCCATGGTTGGCTTTTTACCTTATCTTTCAAAGGCACAATCTGGTTGTGTCTATTCCTTGGAACATGTTGCAAGCCATGGAAAATGATTTTTGGCCGAAGAAGAAGAGAAATGATTTTTGGATCTACCGCCAAGAGACTAATCAACCTAGGGCTAATATGGGGAACACCCCTTTTGATGAGCATTTTGAGGAAGAATGGCATAATTATAACAAGTCAGAAGAAGAGACAAGTGATGAGTCCCCGCGTGATGACTCCTCCCCCGAAGAGGCTAGACCTTAGGAGGTCAAGGTTATAAATGTAGAAAAGCAAGGTACCGGAGCTGACATTTCAGTTTCTCTCATTAGCTTAGTTCAAAGGCTCCATTCCCAATCCCCCCAAGAGATCAACATAAAAGAAGACACTTGATTTCCCTTCCAAGAAGAAACATTATTTGGGTTCAGCAAAGAAGGGTTCATCTTCTCAAGTCCATGTGGTTCCTTCAGCCCCTCAGCAACCAGTGACTTCCACAGTGTAGGTACGCTCTACTCTTCCCTTCCTCTCTGCTCAATCTACGGTTTCCTCAGCGTCCCAAGTTGCGTTAATGTCTACTCAGGTCCCTACTGCCCTTACATTATCCCCCACCAGAATGCTAATTGAGCCTCATGTTGTGTCATCACAGGCTGTTTCTTCGCTCCTTGCCCCTGATGTCTTATTGCCTGCAACATTTTTCTTGTAGATTTCTGCTACAACCGCCATTTCATGTAGGCTTGGTTTTGGAGAGTCCACTCCTCCCCCAAATGTTAGTACAACATCTGTTGATCTTGCCCTTTCAAGAACCTCTCCCTTTGTACCGTTGTTCTCCCCAACCACATTAGCACAACCTATTCAAACCACTTTGAGAGTCCTTGTTTCCTATTTCCCCTATGCCATCCCTCCTGGTGCAGTGTTTGCAGGTCAAGCCATTTTGGCCCCAGATACTTATTATCAGCAAGTTACTTATTCTAAATCTATGAAGGTTAGCTGGGTACACAAGAGAAAGGAGAAGCATGGTGCTAAGCCAGTCCAGCCACATGTGCAGACACATTTCAGTGAGAAAAATAATAGCCTCCTCTTTGCAACCATGTTTCCAAATGTCAACAAGCCGGAGGTCCAAATGAGGCCCAATGATTACACCCTACATGTTGTCGGGGTTAATCTCTCAAACGCCATGACTATGGATAAATTAGAAATGATTGAATAAACTTTGAAGGCTATGTCTCTAGATTTCATCAAGAAGAGTCATCGCCTGGACAAGATGCAAGAAGAGCTCATCCACCTTAGAGAATATTTGGGTACTCAAAGGAAGGAGGACAAATCTAGAAGTGCTGAAATAAACTACTTGCACGGCTTGTTAATTCAAGCCAATTCTGAAAAAGGGAAGTTGTAATCTACCCTTAACAATGTGAGTTCTTAATTGAAAGGTCAAGAGATGATGAGGAATGTGGCATTGAAAGAATTGCAGGAGATTGGGCAAGATATACAACAACTAGAAGAAACTTCCAGAGATGCTATCCAGATTCAAACTCAGCTGCAAGAGGAAGTCCGCTTGAAGGAAGAATACACTCGGTAGCTGAGTGAAGCACAAATCATGCTTTATGAGGAGAGAGAAAAGTTTGAAACAAAAACACACGAGATGCAGAGTAACCCGGAATAGACTGAGAAGAAATTCCAGGATATAAAGGGATTATCACAACAAGAGCAGGATCACACAATGCAGCTTCAGGAGGCTTTTCAAGATGGAGGTACTAAGATCCTTGCTTTGGAACATCAGGTGTCCCATGAGCAGGACATATGCAAAAATCTCCAAAATGAGATAAGAGTGGAGGATGATGAAATCACGTGCTTATCTCATCTTCCTCCCCTTTGGAAGTTCCTCAGGATCTATCCCCGATCATGGAAAAATTATATGTTTCTCATTGGGAGAGATTAAGCAGTATTGCCCTTCGCTGCAGCCCGTAATGAGGTTCTTAGGTGAGGTGCAATTTCTTTGTGCTAGAGTAGGCACTCTTATCGACAACATTACACTTTTCATTGGTCCTAAGCTCCCCATGGCCCAGAGTTTGATTCAACTGTTGTATGCTGCTTCAGATGAGGAATTAAAAGCAAAAGGGGTTGCAGATCGCAAAAAAATGATTAGGAAGGCCAACATTTTCATTAATCAACACAGGGAAACCATGCAAGCATCAACAACACTTGAGTCCTTGAGGATTTCGGTTCCAGATATCAAGCGACGTATAGAGAAGTTTGTGTTCCTAGGTCTACCTTCACTTTTTCCCGCAAATGGCTCTGTGGTAGGGATTGAGCAAGTTATGAATAAAATCAAGCAATTGCAGCAAGATCAGACTTTCCTACAGTGCCTTAGTAGTCCTATTTTGGTGGAGGAAGTCGAGTGGCTCTTGCACCCCCTGGCCCAGATCTACGTGCTCTTGAAGATGGTCCATGATGAACCAATGAGCTTGCCATTTGATGAAGTGATCTATTTGGACCAGAATTGCCAGAATCTGGAAGCTCGGGTTTTACCCTCTGAAGATGATTGGTTTTCGTTGCAGCAGGTCTTTGATCTACTTTTCCCTATTCAAGAATGAAGTCTGGTCTCTGAACCAACAATTTTGGGTCCTAGCATTCCACAGGATGACTTCCCCATTGAGTCACCAAGAAATGTTAATATTCTTTCAGAGTGGTTCGTGTGCGACATTTTGGTAAAGTTTCGACCCCTTCCTTTAATTTTTGGCCCACTCTCCCGATTGCTTGTGCGTGTGCCAAGTGGTGTCTTGATGTTACTCTAAGCGGCTCACTTTTCTCACCCAGTGTTGAGAGGATGCAAAGCTATAGTGTGGCGGAGGTCTTTTCTTTGGCGTATGTTTCCCAACCCCACCATCTTTCATGTGTTGGCAGTGACACTTGGTGCCTCCACGTTGCATGTTTTGGTTTCCTTTTTGTGTTCAACTTCGGGTCTCCCCCGAGATGCCATGTGTCTTCTTTGTTGGTTTGCAAACCAGAATGCTATTTGCACCGCAATTTTCTTATTTGGCAGGTGCAGGGGTTGCCATGATGTGGTTGGAGTAACAACATTAAATGTTGTTTTTGTTGGTTTGCATCTCTGTGAGTGCGACACTGGGAGATTCTTTATTGGAAGTGGTTGCTAGGATTTTTCTGATGCTTTTGTGTTGTTTATTGAAGGTCAAGGGCTATATATAGGCCTTCTTTCTGATTTTATAGGGCTTCAGACTTTTGTGAGAATTGATTAGACTTTGGCTCATTGAAAAATCCTTTATGTTAATTATATTGGGTGAATGATAGACATATCAGATTGAGCCTATGGCCTTTGTGGTTGTTTTATTTGAAGCTTAATAAACTAACTTCTGTGTTGTATTCAAATTCAGTAACTTCTATGATATATGGTGTGAGACTCTACGGATTAAACTATATTTTAGGACTTGTTATCTGTTGGATGAATGGTAAATGCCATATTATGTTGAATGAGTTTAGTTTAATTATCTTCTCTAACGGTGCTAAGCATGTAGATTGTTGAATGGGCCTTAAAACTGCATGTATTTGGGTTTATGTGCTGCTAGTATCCTAAAAATATTCTGGCGTATCGCTTAAGTAGTGTATCTTTTTAAGTTTTCCTCTTCCCTTTTTCTCCCCAAATTGTATGAAGAGCCAGCTTCTCAAACCAGGAGGTTATTCAGTGGATCTCGTGCAAAAGGTCCCCCATCACTGAATTTCCCATAAGGCTATTAGCTTTTAATGTAAAATTAGTAGTCAACAAAGACATCTCAAATGGTTATACAAAGATGAAGAAAAGGAAAAAATAAAGAAATACTTGATGTCAAAATATCAGTTGAGAAATATGGTAAAGGGAACAAGATTTTGTCACGTATGGGGTAGGATGGTCATAGTCCTCTAGGCTTACAAAAACAAGGCATTGTGGAACCTCATCAACCCCAATTTGTTTCCAAGAAATAGAAAAGTAAAGGATTGGGGTTCACACCATTAAAGATGGGAAGTTCCAAGAACAAATTTATACTAAAATCAAAGTCTTATGAAGGTATTACTTGTGTATACAAACACAAGGATGGTTGAGCATGGATTGATACTTTTTAGAATCCAAACAATTGTAAGTCTCAAGCTATAGGGCATGTGTCACAAAGGTCGATGAATCCAAGTACTAAGGGTGTTTCTAGTAGTAATGAGGAGAGTACCATGGATCACCTCAACAATATCATTTACCTCTTTGAAGATTTTTCCATTGTCACCATCCAAGAATTTGACTTCAACAAAACTATTGATAACCTTCCACTAATTCATCCACAACTCATAGATGAGGACCAACAAGGGCCTCTTGAACTAGATACATTCTAAAAAGACAAAGCTATTATTGATTTCCTTGTACTTAGAGATGACCCTCCAATCAAGGATCATAGGGTTATCTTTATCATATAACTGAATAGTTTTGCATACTTTGGAGAGGGTGCCAAGACTTTTAGGCACAAAAATATTATAATCAATAACACATCTTCTAGTAAAAAATTCTATTGTGGTACTTTTAGATCAAGAAAAAGTAAAAGAAATGGACAAATCCAAAGGTAAAAACCTCTCTGAGGCACCTAAGGATGGAAGGCTTGACACTCTCTCATTAACAACATATCATGAGATATTACTTGTGTTAGTAGAGAAAACAAAAGAAACCAATATTGGGACTGAGGACAATCCTCACATAATTTATCTAACAACATCCTTAACAAAAGAAGAGTGTATGTATTTTATCACATTCTTCCATAAACATCAAATTAACTTTGCATCGTCATATGCCAACATGCCTAGGTTGGATCCTGATCTTGTTATGCATCATTCAACAGTAGCAATAGGTTCCAAACTAGTAAACCAAAATCTTCAGAAAATGCATCCGCAATTGGCACTCATGGTCAAGGTTGAGCTTAAGAAATTATTTAATGTTGGCTTCATCAAGCCTATTGAGTATGCTAAATGGGTCTCAAATATTATACTAGTAACAAAACCAAATGGAAGTATCAGAGTATGCACAGATATTAAGACCTCAACAAAGCTTTCACTAAGGATGATTTTCTTCTACCTAATATAGACCTGATTGTTGATCTCACATCCAAACACATAATATTACCACTCGTGGATGAATTCTCTGGTTATAATCAAATCAAGATCATCCCTAAAGATCAATACAAAATAACATTCACATGTCCTTGGGGTACCTACTGCTAGAATGCCATACCTTTTGGTCTTAAGAATGCAGGAGCTAGATATCAAAGACAACGACCACCATTTTTCATGATATGATGCATACTTTCATGGAAGACTATGTTGATGACCTCTTGGGAAAATCATTAACAAAGGGAGATCATTTGAATGTCCTCGATAAAATATTTACAAGACTTGACAAATTCAAAGTTTGATTAAATTCAAAGAAATGTGTCTTCACGGTAACTCCAAAAAACTCTTAGGATACATCGTCTCTTCTAATTGCATAGAGGTTGATTTCCAACAAAGGTAAAAGAAATACTTGAGATGCCTCCACCTAAAAATGTTAATTAGTTGTGATTAATACAAGGCAAGTTAAAATCCATCTAAAGATTTGTAGCTCAATTAGTTGACAAGTACCATCCCCTCACAGACTTACTCCATAAGAATGTAAATTTTAAATGGGGTGACAAATGCCAACAAGATTTTGAGTTTGTCAAGGAATATCTGATGTCTCCTCCTATTGTCTTGCCACATATTGAGGTAAAACCATTGCTCCTATACATATCAACAAGAACTATAAAACTAGGGGCATTCCTTGCACACCATGACTATGATAGAAAAGAAAGATCTATCTACTATGTAAGTCATACTTTAGTTCTAGCTATGAGCTAAACTACACTCCTATTGAACATGTGTGTCTTTCCATAATATTTGGTTGATATAAGTTGCGATATTATATGCTTAGCCATCAAGCAAAACTCATAACTAAAATTTATCCACTAGAGTACTTCCTTATTAAGGTTGCTCTTGCAATACATCTTGCAAAGTGAGTTATGATTCTTAGTGAGTTTGATATTGAGTGTATTGAAAGAAAATATATCAAAGGACAATCTATGGCAGACCAACTTGTGGATGCACTTATAGTAGATGATCACCCATTAGTTTCAAATTTCCTAAATGAGTTGATCTTTTCCATCATAACTACACAATTATATGGGGATTCCCAATTGGTCATTCAATAGATAAATGATGATTATCCAATAAAGGATGATAAAATGATTCCGTATAAGAACATGGTTGATGACTTCAATTTTTTTTTCACCTTTATCACTTTTGAGAAAATTCCAATGATCAATAACAAAATTGCAGATGCCATAACTACCATACCATCTCTCATTGATATGCCACATAATGCTACACATTGTAAGTTCTTGGTGAAACATCTCTTGATTCCCACCTATGAGGCCGCTTAGTCTAAACTTATATGCCAAATTGTTGGTTCTGAATCCCCTTGGTGTGGTGATATCTACACCTACCTCACAACAACAACCACTTAACATTTCCAACAATAAATGTCACACCTTCATCTGTCAAACCTCTTGTTACATCATTGTTGTCGATACCCTATATAGAGGAGGATACTCTCCTTAGATTTCAAGAGCATGAGTAATTCCAAACTGCATTGCGAGAAGTACAAGAGGCTATATGTGGAGATTACTCTAGTTTTCCAATCTTGGCTAAGAAACTTATGAGAATTGGACACTACTGGCCCACTATGGAATTTTGTTTTATTAGTTTGTGAAGAAATGAAAACAATGTCAGATTCATGGAGACTTGATACATGAGCTTGCACAAGAGCTACAACTTATCGCTAAAATTTGGCCATTCTATCAATGGGGACTCAGCCTTGTGGGTAAGATTCACCCTCCTTCCTCCAACAATGACAAATTCATCACCACCACCACTGAGTAATTCATGAAGTGGATTGAATTCATTCCTCTTACACATGTCACTAGTAAACAAAGTGCAACATTTATCCTCAATTATATTATTTGTAGGTATAATGTCCCTATTTCTATCGTCACAGATAATGGGCGTCCTTTCAAAAACCAAAATGTTCATGAACTTTGTGATATATTTCATATCCAAAATAACTTTTCCAACCCATACTACTAATGAAAGTTTTGGTTAGAATGAGTTATTGATGTGTATTCATTAATGTCAACATGCTTTGGTTGTCATTAGTGACTGGTTGGTATAGTTGATATTGAGTTTCCTATGCAGTTGTGCTGAGAGATTTTCTCCGCATATCTATATTGTACATCTATTCATGCGGGTTGGATATGTTATTAATAAGTGTTTAGAGATGCTAGATTTGTGATTTTGTGCTTTGGATTGTATTGCTAAGGAAGTTGCGTTCACTAGTCTTTGATAGTGTTTTTGTCCAAAATGCATGCTTCACATTTCTCCGCTTTATGGTTTCTAGTGTTGTGGTTTTGGAGATAAGTTGATAATTTCCTTAGCTTCATTCTATTTAATTGGCACAAGTTATTGGGCTTCAAAAGTGTTGTTTTAATGTTTGATGGTGTTCACTCTAGGTTTGGATGACCTTGGGTGTTTACACTTCACATTATTGCTTTAATGATTATGGATCATTTTTTATTAGGGGAAAATAGTTTTTGAAGGGCCCCTAAACCCTTTACAACATTAGATCAAAAGATAGAGTTTAATATTGTGGAAAGAGGTGGGGTGGCTCCTAGCCATACTTGCTGGCTGCTGTAGAGAACCTCTAACAACTATACCTATAACCGGTGCACTAGCCACCTATCCTATTGTAGCACCTCTTGTACTCATAGAGTGATTCTCCTCTATAATCCTCACTTTCTCTACAGTGGCCTCTAAGGTCTTAGGTTCGTGCATGTGAATCTCTCTACCAATGTAATCTCTAAGTCCCCGCATGAAGTGTTGAATAAGCGTCACCTCATCCTCTACTATTCTTGCATACTGTCTGAGCTTAAAGAACCTCCACTCATATTCATCTACTCACATTCTATTCTATCTAAGGGTATGGAACTCATCAATCTTACACTACCTTCAGTGCTTTGAACCACTCTAAGATCAACTCCCAAGTAAGTGCAGTAATATCTCCTCTCCTCTGTACACCACCATGTGGAAGCAAAGTTGCATAGGTTCATAATGGCACACCTAGACTTGGTGTTACTACTATACGGGTGCATAGAAAAACACCGACTCAAGTCTAGCAACCAGGTCTCTGCCTCCATACTGGTACCTAAACCTTTAAAGATAGGAGGATGAGCTCTCAACAAGTCTCACATGTGACTGGCTATCATCTCCTATTGATCATCAATAAATCTCATCCTAGGATAACGTGAGCACTCTCTATCTTGATGCTCAGACTAGTGTGACTCCTCCTATCTAACCTTCTCCTGCCTTGGCCCTAGACAACCAAGAAGCTCATATAGCACTGCTACTAACTGTGGTATTGCCTCACCACCAGATTTCTCCTGGTGCATCTCACTGTGGTGTGAATCCTCTAAAACTTTAGTGCGAGGATTCCTATGAGTCCCCATGCAATTGCCAGGACCACATCCATGTCCCGGTCCATGTCCTCTATGCCTAGTAGGCATCCTAACTAGATAAGATGCAAGGAAAATCTATAAGTCACTAAAATAGGAATTACAACAACAAATAGTAGGGATAAAGCCACTAGCTATCCCATGCTAAACATACAACTAGCATAATGGGCTCATGCATAACATAAACATCTAACTTCACATTATTTTTCTAATGATTATGGATCATTGTATAAAATGTATGATGTTTATTTTGGTCTTAGTTAAGATGTGTTGTGGTCCACTTTTTATTCTTTTTCATTATGGGAATGTTTAGTTCTTACCTAATTTAAATTATATTCAGTTAAGATTCTTAGTCGACCTTGGGATATTTTGCATATGTGAGGATGATATAAATAAAGGATAATTTGTTGAGGATGATATGTGCGATGAGAGTGTGGAAGTGTGAAATGGAAAGGAAGTGATGTTACAAGTGTGACTGTCATTGCACCAAAAGATCGACCTGTTAATGCTCGATACAACCACTAGACTTATAGAATCCACATGAGGCGGTTAATCCATTTCACAAACCTAAGCATTGTGCTGCACAATACAAGGAGACCAAGGGTGCACACCTTGCAACAATCACGCCCCAGTGCAAGGGAGGGGTTTAAACTTATGACCAATCTTTGATACCACTTGTTACAAGTGCAATTTCTATTGCACCAAAAGATCAACTTGTTAATGCCTGATACAACCACTAGACTTATAGAATCCATAGGAGGTAGTTAAGCCATGTCACAAACCTGAGAATTGCGTTGCACAACACAAGGAGACCAAGGGTGCACACCTTGCAACAAGTGAGTTGTGGCACATGTGTATGTGATGAAGGTGTATGAAAGAGGATGTATATCCTTGATCATTTGATGAGTATTGTTTGATTTGGTGAAAAGTTTTGAGTAGTGTGGACTTTCATGTGTTAGCTATCGAAAGCAGTGAGCCAAAGGTATCTATAGATCTTACGGTTGTAGAGATATATCATTGCCTGATTCTTTCTCTTTTATTATTCTTCATCTGGGCAATGAGCCCTCCGACAATGAGCCTTTCTTTCTTTCAAGGAGTGATACCTTTAGTAGTGAGCCTTTCTTTATAAAAATTACTTTAATCGTTGTCACCCTAACGGGTGTTCATATATTGAGGATAACATTCTCCATGCCTTTTTTTCCCTTAAGAGGGTTTTCCATGTAAAATATGGTGTTTCATTGTGTATGATATGTTCTTGTTTTCATGTTCTTTCAATTTCATATCTTTCTATGGATTAAGTGATAAAATTTATATTGTTGTAGATCTGATTTAAGGAAAATATTTTCGAATTGTTTGTCTATACACCTAAAAATGGTCTAGAGATAATTGATTAAATACTCAGTTATTTAATTAATAACCCTTTCCAATTAATTAAATTCGCAATGATTTAATTAATTCCCCTAAATTAATCTACTTGTAAATAAATCTAAATGATTTGTTTATATAGTTCATTTTATATTCCCCCTTTGATTAATTAATCTAAATTAATTAATTAATTCCCCCGATTTAATTCAATTCTTCTAATCCCATGATTAAATTAACAAATTCATGATTTGTTGAAATTAATTATCATTTTCCTTTTGTTTGAATTTATAAATTCAAATTGGGCACATGTGTCCTAACTTTAACTAACCCTATCCTTTCCTAACCTCCTAACCCTAACCTCTTTCTAACCCATTTGGAGTTTTAGCACTCTCATGAGGACACATGGCACTATGGCCACATGTCCTCTCCCCTTGGACACTTGCCCTCTCATGAGCAAGATTCCTTGACACTTTTCACCATAGAGATGACATGTGTCCCTCCCCCCAACCTCTTCTTTGACTTCCCCAATATCAACCCTTGATATCTCCACATCGAATCTTGACTGTCGATTCCTGCCACCTCATCTTGAGCCTAGGAATTCCTATAAATATCCCTCATTTTGGAGGAATAAGGATCCCTTGCATTATAGCTTTTTGAATTGTTATTCTAGTTCAATTACATCTCTTAATCATTTAGAATATTTAGCAATTAGGTCATTTTAGCATGTTTAGCATAGTTTAATCATCATAATCATGATAATCTAGGTTCTTTTGAGCATTTTAGCATAATCATCCTAGCTTTAATCTGGCATCAAATCATTATAGCCATAATCTTGCATAATCCTAATCATGCAGCTACTTAACTTTTGAGTTGCCACTTTGGAGGTCATTGCTTGCTGAGAGCCACCTACATACACCTTCAAGGTCCTCAAAAATAGAGGAAGATGGAAAATCTGAAAGGGAGCTAAGCATTTGTTTGTATTTACTCATTTTTTATATGCTTCCTAGTTTAATGTTGTTTCATTTATTGTTTTTGTTTTACTGATTATTGACACCATTTTAAACGTCACATTTATTGGCACCCACCGTGGGGCCCTTAACCCCATTGATTTCTAACAAAGTTTGCTTGCAGGAAATTTACTTGATAGGTTCTTAGATCCACAAACTAGAATTTTTGTGACACAAACTAGCTCCCTTGGATTCCAGATTCACACTCTTGGTCTTTGTTCCAGCATTCTGTCACCTGAAAAGAGCATTTTCATGACCTTCTGCACTGCAACATAAAATATTTGACTCTTTTATGTCTTTTTTCTTTGTTTTAACATTTTTGGTCTCTATATCAGCATTATGGGTCCTTTTAACAACGCTTTTAGTATAAGAAACAACGTTTTAAGTCTTTTAATCAGTGTTTTTAGTCATTAAATCAACTTTTTGGGTGTCTAGAACAACATTTCTGGTACATGGAACAACGTTTATGGTCCACAGAACAACGTTTTTGGTAAAGTGAGTAGCATTTTTGGTAGTTTATTCAACGTCTTGGGAATTTAATTCAGCATTTTCATGTCCTATGCATTTTTCAATTCTGCTATTGTCATTTTCTAGAGTCTAATTTGCAGTTTGTTGATTTGCAGGTACCCTATTTCGTCATCAAAGACTGGAGTTATAAACCTTTATGCTGCTGAAGACTAAATACAAAACCACTAACATTGTTTTTGTAGCTATGGGATTGTGCATTTATTTTTGATAAATTAGGCACATAGACTAATTAAATGGAAATAAACCAACATGTCTTGTATGTATTTGATGATAGGCGAGTATGCTCTCACCTTTATTAGGTGATCAGGAAAGCTCGACTCATCTTTTCTTTTCAATAGTGCATATCCTTAGCGGGCTTGCCTCCTGAGTAGACTATAAGATCGGGTGAGAGGGAATGGCCTAAGTGGCTAATGGCTAACCCAAAGCAATCTGAGCCACTATAAAAAAATGTGTTTGTGATAAAATTCGTAAATGACGAGTGTTACATGCTATCATAATGATGCCATGTTTCCCTTAGTACCTATATGGTGCATAAATACATGTAGAGCATAAGCTCTACAGGCTGGGAAACCTCCTTTAATAGAGTGGAAAACAATATTGATTATGACCACTCGTATGGTACCCTTACTACTACCACTTTTTGACTAGAAGCTACCCGTTTGACCTCCAAACATTATTATTCTCTCAATGCAAGGAGGGGGAAGAATCTCTCCCAAAGACACTCACCATATATCCCTCTTGAGCGTATGTACAAACTCCCCTTTTGAGTGCTTATTGATAGGCTCTTAAAGAGACTCCACTAGCTCTCACATAGACAAAAACATGGGTGGCCTTTAGGGGGTGACAAGGCTGTGTGAGATGATAGGGTACCAAGCTATGGGCTGTGAAATAATAATAAAGTCAATTTCCTTAGGATAGAACTGACTTGTGTACCTTTCATGTTATATACCCATGAAAACTTGGGCTTTCTTTAAGGCCTCGAAAATACACTTTATGTTGTCCTTTGAAACAAAGACAATCTATTTTTTTAAAATTTGGCTACTGTGTTTTTGAATCAAATCAGAATATCATCTATTGCAAACACAAAACTTTCAACTTCAAACTTTAAACTGTAAGATTTACACGTTTCACAATGGATTATCTCTTTGGGTCTAAACTTTAGCTCTTTCAGTCCAAAATTTAGAGTTCTAGGTCTTAACATCAGCATTCCTTGTCTTAAGTTTAGAGTTCTCAAGCTTCAAAACAACATTCCTGGTACTAAGGTCAGCATTTCCAGTCTTAGAGTCAGCCTTTTCAGCTCTACAAACAATATTTTTAGTCATCTGAGTAGAGTTCTTAGGCTTGAAAACAACGTTTCTAGTCCTAGAATCAACATTTTCGGTCATTCTTTTGTAAGGAAAGAACAGTGCGGAAAAATGCTTCCCTAATGTCAATTTGCAGGGAAAACAACCTTGTGTGTTTTATAACTTTACAAAATACTAAGATTAGCATATACAAAACAAATACAATGTCAGAATTCAAACATACACAGAGATAAACACCATGAATTTACGTGGGAAACCCTTTCGGGAAAAAACCCACCATCGACAACAAGATCACTTTATTCTCAGCAAAGAAACTTTACAATAAGGTTTGTTATCACAACACAGATGTTCACTCTGATCACTTCGGTTACACACCATAGTATATGACTTATCATCAAAACAACAACCTTGTTTGAGTTTCCTCTTGGCTTCATATATATTTTCATGTCGACCGTTCAACTGTCAGTTTGCACCAATTGGTTAGACATCTAACTGTCTACATCAGTTTGCGTTCATGAGAAAATAACTATCTCACATGCATCCAGGAATCGAATCGGTTTGTATTCAAATACACCGGTCCAGATGAGTCAACTCTAGTGGGTATCGACGTAACTTCAAAACTACCTCTCTGATGGCCGATGACAGACCCAATCAACGAAGGCGATTCCATCAGGTCATCAGCAAGATGAACTATCCTCAATCTCGATCGTCCGATCTGCTCGATCTCTCTTCCTGCACTCTGCCACATGGCACCCTTTGATTTTCTCAGGGATCCCTGTCCTGCCACCTCAACATGACCTTACTAACCACCTGAAATGAAGCTTTCCTTTGTTGGGTCCCACCTTGGTCGCCAAGTCACATAGGATAAATCTCGTGCATCTTACCATGGCGGTATAGCAACTATTGTCCGATCATCCCAGACTTGTTCACTTGTTAAACTATTTGAGTTTCTCTTTCTGTCGGGCCCCACCATGGTCGCCAAGTTGCATAGGATAAACCTTGTGCATCTTTTCGTAGCGGTATAGTGATGACCATCCGATCAGGATCTAAACTGCACTCCTTTTAACCTTTCATCCATCTGATAACCAATGCTATCCTGATGACTGAAAAAGACTTCGTCGGGTATCAGCATAACATAGAACAAGTCTACTCGATAGCTGATAGCACTCCGATGACTCAAGAAGGATTCATTGGGTATCGGCATAACAATGGAACAAGTCTATCCGATAGCCAATAGCACTCCCGATGACCAAAGGAGGATTCATCAGGTATCGGCATTACAACATAACAAGTTTATCCGATAGTCGATAGCATTCCCGATAACTGAAGGAGGATTCATCGGGTATCGACATAACAATGGAACAAGTCTATCTGATAGCCGATAGCACTCCTGATGACCGAAGCGGACTTCGTCGGGTCATCGAGATGACTTCAAACCTGCTACTCCGAGCTCCAATATGTTGAGTTCATTGACAAAAGTTATACCGATAGAGTTCATAGATTTCCTTCACACTATTTCATCGGCCAGAGTTAACCTGATCAATATTAACAAGGGTCAAGTGAATTATAGGCACACTTTCCAACATCTTTCAACGCTCCTAGTAAATTGTGTCAAAAATAGAGAACAAAACAACCCTTTTTCAGGCAGTTAAACATAGTTTTGGATCATCTTTTCAAAAAAATTATTAGCTTATCTCTGTTAGGATAAATTCGAAACTAGGTTTTACAAGTATTCATCTCAAACAAGTTTAGGATCCAAACATCTCAAAGTGCACAATCAAATATCTTTGATAACTAATCTCTCAAACACAGTTTCTCATCAGGATTTATCATCCTTCATCACGAAACTAAAATGCTAGATCAGATTAACCTAGTTCTCTTAATAGGATACATCTTTCCTATTATACAATCAAATCATAGCAAAATTTTACACTTCGAACAAGGATAAAAAACTTGCAAATTCTCAAATACTTGCATGACCATTTCTTGTTGTTTGAAAAAGAGGAAGCTTAGTCAAAAATAAATCTTGAAAAAGAGAAGATTTTTGTACACAAACCGCAAACTCTTATTGAAACATCACACGTTCTTACACCACTATCATGATTATCTATGCGGTCGTGGAAACAAGTTTGATGATTAACCTCTTAGAACAGGTGCCTTGGAACAAAGATCAGGGTTATCCCAACATCTTAATAGAAGTGGTAGAATTAACTTGTCATATTTACCTCAACACCTAATCACCTATTGAGTCACAATTTTGAAATCAAACCTCTCAAAACAATTAGATCACTTGTATGCCCATATTAACCAGGGCTCGGAGATGAAAACTCAAAGGAAAGGAAAGAGAAACACCTAAAATGGCAGATGAGAATATTCTCTTCCATCAATTTGGACAAGAAGATGAGGAGGGATAAATGTCTTAGGAAATATTAGAGGAATACAACAAGATCTAAAATTTAAGAAATTCATAAAAAACATGTTAGAAACCGAAAAGGAGAAATATTTCTTGATGCTAGCTAATTCAAGTACTAAACCACCTCAAAACTTTGACATAACAAACTTAAGACAAAATGTAGAATCAAGTAATACCCAGAGTGCTAATGAATGACCCGAGGATACACTAAATCACACTTGTAACAAAACCAATGATACGACAAGAAACCAACATGAAACAATAAATAATGTTGACAATCCTCTTTTGACACTTACACAACAAATGCTAACACTCCAAGAACAAATACAAGATATGTAATGAGGAACTGTCAAAAGATAATCATTGTAGGACATTTGTCCATACCTTTTGATAGGAGTTTAAACATGGTGCCTTTTCCCCACAATTGTGAGATACCAAATATGACAAATATGATGGCAAAATGGATCCTCAAGATCATATTAGAGAATTTTTCACCATGAGTATGGAGTTTGCACATAATGAAACATATCTCATGCGTTTATTCCCTAGAAGTAGAAGTGGACAATCTATGGAGTGGTTCTCAAAACTACCACCAGGAATTAGATTATTTGAAGAACTTGTGGATAAATTCATATCATAATACTCGTATAACATACATCATGAGATCACAATGCTGGATTTGTGCAACATAAAACAAAAAAATGGAGAACCTTTTATGACCTTCCTACTAATATGGAGACGTTTGTTTGCTAGAGAAAAAATGGATATCTTCATTGACAATCTCACAAGCAAGATGAGCTATAGATTGAAGTTGCAATGTCCTCCCAATTTTAATAAAATGGTTGAAAATGGGATTAAGATAGAAGATGCTATGGTTAAAAAAGGAGAATTAAAACTTCACAAAGAAGGAAATAATTCTTTCAACAATAACAACAACAATAGCAATCCTAACAATGATAAACCCAAATTTTGGACCAGAAATAGAAATATTGTCAATGATGGAGTGGTAGATGCTAATAACTCGCAACCAAAGTGATCCATTTTCAATCTATCAAGTCGCGCACCAATGGTTAACCAAGATAACAACAAACCAAAACCATTTTTTCCTCTTTCATAGGAAATTTACCAACATTGGTGAACAATTAAAATTAAAGACACTTCTTGTAAATAAACTGATCACATTGCCAGAAGCAAGAGACTTTGAACCTAATGTGAAACCGCCATGTTGGAATGACAACCATTTTTGTGATTTTCATCAAAACAAAGGACACCAAACAAATAATTGTCAAAGACTCAAACACGTCATTCAAGAGCTAACTGATAATGAGGTCATAACAGTGGATGGACATAAGATGAATGAATCACACATGAAATTCAAAACCCCACTTCCAAACTATGAGAAGGGTGAACCATCAAACACACGTGATGGAAAAGGGAAAGAAAAAGTTAACTATGCTCACACATATGACAATGTGGTTAACATCATCATTGTTAAAGAAAAAGTAGAACTAGAACCCACACATGCTATCACTAGAAGACAATCTAAATTGATGTTCCCAGGTCCAATAACCAACACAACATCCACTTCTAGACAATATAATCTAGTGGATCAATTGCAAAAACCCCTGCGCAAATATCAATACTAGAGATGTTAAAACTTTCACCAACACACAAAGAGATTTTGGAAAAAGCTTTAGTAGAGACCACCATCTCTAAGGATTTGGATGCTGACCAATTTCAGGCCATGGTGGGACATTTAACAGTGCCTCATTTCTTATCCTTCATGAAAAATGATGACATGTCTGTTGGTAATTCACACTCATCTGGTGGTTTTCGATTGATGATTATTGGTTTAGGGTTGTCATTGATGGCAACTCTTCATGGAGATCCAATACGATGGTCGTAATTCTTCTTATCCAAAAGCAGGTATTAACTGGTAGCTAATTAACAGGTATTTCAGGTAGAACAGAGCATTTTTGGGTCTGAAATCTTTTTGGTGATTGCGATGCATTGAATCGTGTTCTTGTTGATTGGGATGACTTATACACATCATTTTTATATTATTTTGGTGATCCACATTTATTCTTTTAGATCCGGTCAAGCCGACATGTAACTACATGTTACACCTTCAGGCCGACATGATGTATGACCTATTTTGTGGGTGTTGGTATATAAGTTTGGTGTGTGTGATCTTTTTAAAAGATGATGTGAATATATGCGAGAAAGAGGTGATCAATAATTCATTTTGGCATAGTTTCACATGCACATTCTTGATTTGGTAGATGTCTGAGATAGTAAATAGGGTAGAACAAAGAAGGTGCTCCAATCAGTTCATTTGTGCTTAACTAGAACTCATCCAGGCATAGTTGATTCTATCTCAGAGTTCATACATTGTAATTCATCACTAAATTATCTTGTAAGTCAGTGAGACTTCCCTGAGGGTTGTAGCCTTCCGAGTTATTGTAATTGAGTAGTGAGCTTTAGGCTGTGTGCCTGAATGCCTATTCATTCCCATTTTTTAATATTGTTTTACTACTGGTCATAGTTGAATAATATTGTGGGTTCAAATCCTACTGTAGTTTTTCCCATTTGGTTTTCTATATAAAAATCTGGTGTTTTGATCTTTTGGTTGTTTGTTTCATGTTTTTGCATTTCATTTCTTAGTGTTTGCATGCGGTGGTTGAAAGTTAAGTTTGAAAATCTACTAACCAGTAGATCACTGATTCATCCCCCCTCTCAATGATCCCTGATTCCAACAATTGGTATC